>NC_086453.1:149714646-150429646 GCF_028390025.1 Pseudophryne corroboree
GCTAAGAAGTTTATTAGAACATGTTAATTGGTAGTCTAGTTAATAAAATGATAAAGCAGCAAGGTTTCACGTTATTAGGTCTTGGGATAAAATCCCACCAAGTTCCGATCTGCATGGAGGTTTTATGTTCTTCACAAATTTGTGCTGGCTTTCTTTGGGTGTTCTTGTGATCCCAGCAAAGCCCCAAAACAGATAGGAAGGTTCATTGGGATGTAGTCAGGATCCCGGTGTTCGTAACCCTGCATTTGGAATACTGATGTCTGAATCCCGGCGTTGATTGTAATATCGATGCAGGGATACCAAACGAGGAACTGCCACCACTCAGGACAAGTTAGCCGCGGGTGTGTGTATGTATGTGGAAGAGACTAGGTTTAGGTCTTTGGGAGGGGGGGGTGTCGGAGGGTTAGGCTGTGTGAGAGGCGGTTAGGGTTAGCTACCCCTGGGGTGGGTTAGGGTTAAGCTGCAGGGGAGGGATAGGTTTAGGCTGCTTTTAGGGCGTTAGGCACCACTATGAAGGGTTAGGCTGAGGGTGGGGGAGGGTTAGGTTTAGTCTATGGGGAGTGAGGATTAGGGGGGTTAAGGATTCAGGTTAGGTACCACAGTCCTTTGGTGTTGGGATCCCCAGGCCAGGGTGCCGCAATCGGTAATTTGTAGTGATGAGCGGATTCGGTTCCTCGGAATCCGAACCCGCCCGAACTTCACCTTTTTTTTACACGGGTCCGAGCGACTCGGATCCTCCCGCCTTGCTCGGTTTAACCCGAGCGCGCCCGAACGTCATCATCCCGCTGTCGGATTCTCGCGAGACTCGGATTCTATATAAGGAGCCGCGCGTCGCCGCCATTTTTCACACGTGCATTGAGATTGATAGGGAGAGGACGTGGCTGGCGTCCTCTCCGTTGTATTAGAAAAAAAAAAAAACTGAGTGACTTAGTTTTAATTGTGGGGAGGATTGGGGACGGGGAGCAGCAGTTAGGCAGTACAGTGCAGGGTTTTGAGTTTAATCCGTTGTTTCTCTGCCTGAAAAAAAACGCTCCACCATATCTGTGCTCACTCAGTGTGCTGCACTGCTGCATGATATATCTGTGCTGAGTGCACTGCTCACACTGCCTAATTGTGGGGACTGGGGAGCAGTTATAGCAGGAGTACAGTGCACAGTTTTGCTGACAGTGACCACCAGTCCAGTATACGTTTGTCTGCCTGAAAAACACTGTGGTGTTTTTTTTTTCTTTCTTCATGCTAGTTTGTTAATAGCAGTCTGCTGACAGTGTCCACCAGGTCCGACCGTTATACAGTATATTATATATATAATTAAGCACTAAGCAGCAGTACGGTAGGCCACGGCTGTACCTACCTCTGTGTCGTCAGTGCACTCGTCGTCCATAAGTATAAGTAATACTATACTATCCATCCATCTACATTGTATACCTGTGGTGGTTTTTTTTTCTTTCTTCATACTAGTTTAGCAGTCTGCTGACACTGTCCACCAGGTCCGTTATACAGTATATTATATTTATATATAAGCACTAAGCAGCAGTACGGTAGGCCACGGCTGTACCTACCTCTGTGTCGTCAGTGCACTCGTCGTCCATAAGTATAAGTAATACTATACTATCCATCCATCTACATTGTATACCTGTGGTGTTTTTTTTTTCTTTCTTCATACTAGTTTGTTTAGCAGTCTGCTGACACTGTCCACCAGGTCCGTTATACAGTATATTATATTTATATATAAGCACTAAGCAGCAGTATGGTAGGCCACGGCTGTACCTACCTCTGTGTCGTCAGTGCACTCGTCGTCCATAAGTATAAGTAATACCATACTATCCATCCATCTACATTGTATACCTGTGGTGTTTTTTTTTTCTTTCTTCATACTAGTTTGTTTAGCAGTCTGCTGACACTGTCCACCAGGTCCGTTATACAGTATATCATATATATAAGCACTAAGCAGCAGTACGGTAGGCCACGGCTGTACCTACCTCGGTGTCGTCAGTGCACTCGTCGTCCATAAGTATAAGTAATACTATACTATCCATCCATCTACATTGTATACCTGTGGTGGTTTTTTTTTTCTTTCTTCATACTAGTTTGTTTAGCAGTCTGCTGACACTGTCCACCAGGTCCGTTATACAGTATATTATATTTATATATAAGCACTAAGCAGCAGTACGGTAGGCCACGGCTGTACCTACCTCTGTGTCGTCAGTGCACTCGTCGTCCATAAGTATAAGTAATACTATACTATCCATCCATCTACATTGTATACCTGTGGTGGCTTTTAGTTGTGCGCAAAATATGGAGAACAAAAATGTGGAGGTTAAAAAAATAGGGAAAGATCAAGATCCACTTCCACCTCGTGCTGAAGCTGCTGCCACTAGTCATAGCCGAGACGATGAAATGCCATCAACGTCATCTGCCAAGGCCGATGCCCAATGTCATAGTACAGAGCATGTAAAATCCAAAACACAAAAGATCAGTAAAAAAATGACCCAAAAATCAAAATTAAAAGCGTCTGAGGAGAAGCGTAAACTTGCCAATATGCCATTTACGACACGGAGTGGCAAGGAACGGCTGAGGCCCTGGCCTATGTTCATGGCTAGTGGTTCAGCTTCACATGAGGATGGAAGCACTCATCCTCTCGCTAGAAAAAAGAAAAGACTTGCGGCAAAAGCACAGCAAAGAACTGTGCGTTCTTCGAAATCCCAAATCCCAAAGGAGAGTCCAATTGTGTCGGTTGCGATGCCTGACCTTCCCAACACTGGACGGGAAGAGCTTGCGCCTTCCACCATTTGCACGCCCCCTGCAAGTGTTGAAAGGAGCACCCGCAGTCCAGTTCCTGATAGTGAAATTGAAGATGTCAGTGTTGAAGTACACCAGGATGAGGATATGGGTGTTGCTTGGGCTGGGGAGGAAATTGACAAGGAGGATTCTGATGGTGAGGTGGTTTGTTTAAGTCAGTCACCCGGGGAGACACCTGTTGTCCGTGGGAGGAATATGGCCATTGACATGCCTGGTGAAAATACCAAAAAAATCAGCTCTTCAGTGTGGAAGTATTTCAACAGAAATGCGGACAACAGGTGTCAAGCGTGTGTTGCCTTTGTCAAGCTGTAATAAGTAGGGGTAAGGACGTTAACCACCTCGGAACATCCTCCCTTATACGTCACCTGCAGCGCATTCATAATAAGTCAGTGACAAGTTCAAAAACTTTGGGCGACAGCGGAAGCAGTCCACTGACCAGTAAATCCCTTCCTCTTGTAACCAAGCTCGCGCAAACCACACCACCAACTCCCTCAGTGTCAATTTCCTCCTTACCCAGGAAAGCCAATAGTCCTGCAGTCCATGTTACTGGCAAGTCTGACGAGTCCTCTCCTGCCTGGGATTCCTCCGATGCATCCTTGAGTGTAATGCCTACTGCTGCTGGCGCTGCTGTTGTTGCTGCTGGGAGTCGATCGTCATCCCAGAGGGGAAGTCGGAAGACCACTTGTACTACTTCCAGTAAGCAATTGACTATCCAACAGTCCTTTGCGAGGAAGATGAAATATCACAGCAGTCATCCTGCTGCAAAGCGGATAACTGAGGCCTTGACAACTATGTTGGTGTTAGACGTGCGTCCGGTATCCGCCGTTAGTTCACAGGGAACTAGACAATTTTTTGAGGCAGTGTGCCCCCGTTACCAAATACCATCTAGGTTCCACTTCTCTAGGCAGGCGATACCGAGAATGTACACGGACGTCAGAAAAAGACTCACCAGTGTCCTAAAAAATGCAGTTGTACCCAATGTCCACTTAACCACGGACATGTGGACAAGTGGAGCAGGGCAGACTCAGGACTACATGACTGTGACAGCCCACTGGGTAGATGTATTGCCTCCCGCTGCAAGAACAGCAGCAGCGGCACCAGTAGCAGGATCTCGCAAACGCCAACTCGTTCCTAGGCAGGCTACGCTTTGTATCACCGCTTTCCAGAATACGCACACAGCTGAAAACCTCTTACGGCAACTGAGGAAGATCATCGCAGAATGGCTTACCCCAATTGGACTCTCCTGGGGATTTGTGACATCGGACAACACCAGCAATATTGTGCGCGCATTACATCTGGGCTAATTCCAGCACGTCCCATGTTTTGCACATACCTTGAATTTGGTGGTGCAGAATTATTTAAAAAACGACAGGGGCGTGCAAGAGATGCTGTCGGTGGCCAGAAGAATTGCGGGCCACTTTCGGCGTGCAGGCACCGCGTACAGAAGACTGGAGCACCACCAAAAAAACCTGAACCTGCCCTGCCATCATCTGAAGCAAGAGGTGGTAACGAGGTGGAATTCAACCCTCTATATGCTTCAGAGGATGGAGGAGCAGCAAAAGGCCATTCAAGCCTATACATCTGGCCACGATATAGGCAAAGGAGGTGGAATGCACCTGTCTCAAGCGCAGTGGAGAATGATTTCAACGTTGTGCAAGGTTCTGCTGCCCTTTGAACTTGCCACACGTGAAGTCAGTTCAGACACTGCCAGCCTGAGTCAGGTCATTCCCCTCATCAGGATTTTGCAGAAGAAGCTGGAGGCATTGAAGGAGGAGCTAAAACAGAGCGATTCCGCTAGGCATGTGGGACTTGTGGATGGAGCCCTTCATTCGCTTAACCAGGATTCACGTGTGGTCAATCTGTTGAAATCAGAGCACTACATTTTGGCCACCGTGCTCGATCCTAGATTTAAAACCTACGTTGGATCTCTCTTTCCGGCAGACACAAGTCTGCAGGGGTTCAAAGAACTGCTGGTGAGAAAATTGTCAAGTCAAGCGGAACGCGACCTGTCAACATCTCCTCCTTCACATTCTCCCGCAACTGGGGGTGCGAGGAAAAGGCTACGAATTCCGAGCCCACCCGCTGGCGGTGATGCAGGGCAGTCTGGAGCGACTGCTGATGCTGACATCTGGTCCGGACTGAAGGACCTGCCAACGATTACTGACATGTCGTCTACTGTCACTGCATATGATTCTCTCACCATTGAAAGAATGGTGGAGGATTATATGAGTGACCGCATCCAAGTAGGCACGTCAGACAGTCCGTACGTATACTGGCAGGGAAAAGAGGCAATTTGGAGGCCCTTGCCCAAACTGGCTTTATTCTACCTAAGTTGCCCTCCCTCCAGTGTGTACTCCGAAAGAGTGTTTAGTGCCGCCGCTCACCTTGTCAGCAATCGGCGTACGAGGTTACTTCCAGAAAATGTGGAGAAGATGATGTTCATTAAAATGAATTATAATCAATTACTCCATGGAGACATTCACCAGCAGCAATTGCCTCCAGAAAGTACACGGGGATCTGAGATGGTGGATTCCAGTGGGGACGAATTAATAATCTGTGAGGAGGGGGATGTACACAGTGAAAGGGGTGATGAATCGGACGATGATGATGAGGTGGACATCTTGCCTCTGTAGAGCCAGTTTGTGCAAGGAGAGATTGATTGCTTCTTTTTTGGTGGGGGCCCAAACCAACCAGTCATTTCAGTCACAGTCGTGTGGCAGACCCTGTCGCTGAAATGATGGGTTGGTTAAAGTGTGCATGTCCTGTTTATACAACATAAGGGTGGGTGGGAGGGCCCAAGGACAATTCCATCTTGCACCTCTTTTTTCTTTCATTTTTCTTTGTGTCATGTGCTGTTTGGGGAGTATTTTTTAGAAGGGCCATCCTGCCTGACACTGCAGTGCCACTCCTAGATGGGCAAGGTGTTTGTGTCGGCCACTTGGGTCGCTTATCTTACTCACACAGCTACCTCATTGCGCCTCTTTTTTTTCTTCTTTGTGTCATGTGCTGTTTGGGGAGTAGTTTTTGGAAGGGCCATCCTGCCTGACACTGCAGTGCCACTCCTAGATGGGCCAGGTGTTTGTGTCGGCCACTTGGGTCGCTTATCTTACTCACACAGCTACCTCATTGCGCCTCTTTTTTTTCTTCTTTGCGTCATGTGCTGTTTGGGGAGTATTTTTTGGAAGGGCCATCCTGCCTGACACTGCAGTGCCACTCCTAGATTGGCCAGGTGTTTGTGTCGGCTACTAGGGTCGCTTAGCTTACTCACACAGCTACCTCATTGCGCCTCTTTTTTTCTTTGCGTCATGTGCTGTTTGGGGAGTATTTTTTGGAAGGGCCATCCTGCCTGACACTGCAGTGCCACTCATAGATGGGCCAGGTGTTTGTGTCGGCCACTTGTGTAGCTTAGCTTAGCCATCCAGCGACCTCGGTGCAAATTTTAGGACTAAAAATAATATTGTGAGGTCTGAATAGACTGAAAATGAGTGGAAATTATGGTTATTGAGGTTAATAAATACTATGGGATCAAAATGACCCCCAAATTCTATGATTTAAGCTGTTTTTTAGGGTTTTTTGTAAAAAACACCCGAATCCAAAACACACCCGAATCCGACAAAAAAATTCGGTGAGGTTTTGCCAAAACGCGTTCGAACCCAAAACACGGCCACGGAACCGAACCCAAAACCAAAACACAAAACCCGAAAAATTTCAGGTGCACATCCCTAGTATTTTGTCATCTGGCCTCCTGACCGATGGGATATAATGTGTAACCCAATTCATTGACCTCTGGCAAAAGTGAATCCATTTTTGTGTTTGATAGGGTAATTATAAACTCTAATTGTTCAGAGAGTGATGTGGATAGTTACTTAGAATTGCAGCTGAGCATGCCTGAAATGGCTGCCTCGCCCCCTGGATTAATGTTGTGTGCCTTTCTCTTTCTTGGTATATTTTAAGTAGTGTAAAGTTTGTTGCTTTTCTCAGCTCAAAATAGAATGCAAATAGGCCAAAAAATAATAAATAAAAATCAACCAAAGTAAAAATACAATATGAATCAAAAATCGACTAATACTTCCTACTGATTTTCCTCTGGACAAAAAATATCACATGCAAGACGATCCAGTGGTTCCTCTAATCATGCCTCCTGGGTCTTTTCAGTCAGGTGGTGAGTGTCCATATCTTAGGGGGTCATTCAGACCCGATCGCACGCTAGCTTTTTCTGCAGCGGTGCGATCGGGTCTGAAATGCGCAAGCGTATGCTCCACAATGCGCAGGCGCGTCAGCCGCCGGCGACGGGGATCGCTGGACAGCAACAGATCTAACAAAGAAAGTGATCGCACCAGCAATCAGAAGAAGATCAACAGGCAGAGGCCATTTGTGGGTGTCAACTGACCGTTTTTAAGTGTCTGGGCGAACGCAGGTGTGTCCAGCCGTTTCAAGGGAGGGTTCCTGATGTCAGCTCCAGGCCGGATTGTCGCAGCGGCTGAGTAAGTCCTGAGCTGTGCAGAGACTGCACAAACCTTTGTTTGTGCAGCTCTCTGCACAAGCGATTGCACCCCCTGCACAGCGATTACCCCCTCCCCCTGTAGGCGGCATCTACCTGATCGCAGCACTGCAAAAAGCCGACTGCATGCGATCAGGTCTGAATCACCCCCTTAGTCTTGAATTGCCATAGTGTCTCATTCAGAGATGTATGCAAACCCGATACTATGTGTACATCTCCGATGGTGCGATGGGGCTCCTACACATGACCTGTTCTGTTCATGTGCAGAATAGATATGAGCGGGTCTGGTTTTCAGAAAATCTAACCCACCAAATTTACTGTTTCCGAGTGGATCTACCTGATATTTTTGGTTTCCAAAATGAGGCAAAATGTCATCTTCCCGCTGTTGGATGATGCATGTTTTGGATTCAATATAAGTTTTTCCCACAGGGATTCTGGCACCATTTCACACGGGACCGCCAGAGATACTGAATATAAGAGGACCTCCTGGCATTTACAGATTACAAAGCGCACAAGAGGGCACTGTTTAACAGGTACCCATATGTCCCTTTAATGTTAATACTTTCCAAGCTAGTTTTGATGACGGCAGTTAGCAAAACATTGTTCTTTACATTTTTATACTGCAGGAACATCTATATTACTTTTGAATTGCATTTTGGCTAAGTGTGTCACACTGGTGCTGTAATTCAACTGCAGCATTAATCCTTGGTACACAGTGATATTGTTGTTTTTTTGTCACTGCCCACAGTGCATCATTAGCCCCTTATTGGTGCACATTGGTGCCCACAAGGGCCAGGCCGTGCCACAGCATTAATAATATAATGCTGTGAGTCGCAGTGTGATGTTGTCATTTGTTAAAAAATAAATATAACGAAATAAAAATAACAAAGAAAAACAACAACTTGTTTGTGTTCAGGGCCAAGCCGTGCCACTGCATTAATAATATAAGCGCTGTGAGTCGATATGGATCACGATCAGTTGATGGAAGAGCAGGAGCAGCAACCAAGTACTAGTGCTGTGGCTGCTGCCAGTCATGATGATTGTGATATTAGTACTTCAACATCTAGTAGGGCATAGAGGGTTTAGGAAAGGGCACCTAAAATAAAAACAATATTTCACAATACAGGGAAAGTTTACTGCTAAAACACATAAAATTGACAATATGCCGATCACCACACGCAATGGCCAGAACAGGCTCAGGCCTTGGCCTTTATTTGCAATTGTTGGTTTTAGAACTGCTGTTAGTCAGGCATATTCTTCTGTAATCTCACGTGATGTTGCAACACTTTCTCACTTAAGGAGTGTATTTACTAAGGTGCGAGTTTTCAGAAGTGGAGATATAGCCCATAACAACGAATCAGATTCGATCCAAAAAAGTTTGTGCAGTCTCTGCACAGCTCAGTACTTACTCAACCGCTGCAACAATCCGGCCTGGATCTGACATCAGGAACCCTCCCTTGAAACGGCTGGACACACCTGCGTTCGTCTGGACACTCCTTAATCTTCTAGAGCAGCTAGAGAAATGTTAACTGGAATCTGATGGGTTGCTATGAGCAACATCACCACTTCTAAAAAAAAAACCTCACACCTTAGTAAATATACCCCTTAGAGTCTACAAGAGGTGTCAAATGTAAAACAGGCAAATTAGTGCAGAAAAACAAGCAAGGCTAAAGAACAAACTGTGTGTTCATAAATGTCACAAACTCTGAGGATAGTCTAAGGGCATCCATGTTAGCTATGTGTGAGTCTGACATTTCTTATACTGTACTCATAGAGAAGCCTCCTTCCACCATTTCTGCACCCCCTGCAAATGTGGGGATGAGCAGGACAAGTATTGATGGTGACATAGAAATTAATGATGCTCCTGTGGAAGTGCAATAGGATGAGGGAGATATTTGTGTACCTGATGCCATCTACTTAACTAGCGATTATTTTCCACAAAAAAATGCTCAAAAATTTAAATTTTTTTAAATGAGTGAATCAAGTGAAGAACATGAATTTAAACTTATCCCAAATGATTTTAGTTAAAAAAATACACCCCCCCCCCCCCCCAATCATCGGAAATGTCGGTCAGGAACATTGGTAACAACGTGACCATCGGAAAATTACTTTTTACACCCCGGACAGTTGCCAGGTATACACGTGGGAGCTTCGGGGTGTTGGTTTACACTTTCCCAGCGGCTGCTATTGTCTGCAGCCACTGGGTAGGTGGGTCCTGCCGTGCTGACCGATCAGCAGTCATCGGCAGCATGGCAACACTGAGGGGAGGGTGCAGGGAGGCAGAGGGACCTTCTGTCCCTCTGACAGCAGCAGTGGAGGGAAGTTTCCCTTTCCTGCAGCTACTAACACTGTTTATCTGACTGGTCGCATCCTGTGCGACCAGGTCAGATAAAGCACTTGGTGGTATGGTTGCTTCTAATGCAACCATGGCAGGCAAGTGGTTAATGAGGATGTTGATGATGAGGATGTTGTTTGTGTACTGTAACTCAGGCATTAGTGTGTCAACAGTTATTGTCTGTGATAAGAAGGCAATTGGCATAAGACCAACAAATCCACCTCATGTGTGGAATTATTTTTACCCAAATCCTGGCAATTGTCAAGCCAGCTGTAGTGTTTGCAAAGCCAATGTAAGTAAGGGTAGGGACGTTAACCATCTATGAACCTCCTCCCTTTTATGTCATTTGCAGCGTGTCAATATCTGCCATTAATGCATCTGGTTTTAGACAGTTAATTGATGTCCTGTACCCCACTAACAAATTCCATTTCGGTACCATTTTACCTGAAAAGCAATTCCTTGCCTGTATCTGGACGTTAAGGAAAAACTAATGCTTGGCCTATATAATGCCATTGTACCCACTGTGCACTTAATATCAGATATGTGGTCAAACTAAAGATTACATGTCTGTGACAGCCTAGGTGGGTGTATCACCTTCAGCACAAGCAATAGTATAATGTAACACAAATCACCAGCTCATTCACAGTCAGGCTACTCTCTGTATCACCAGCTTCACTAAAACGCATTCCAGTGTCAACCTGTTAGAAAAGCCAAGGGATGTCATAGCAAAATGGCTTACCCCACTAGGACTCTCCTCAGGATTTGTAATATCTGATAATGCCAGTGATATTGTGAGAGCATTACAACTGGATACATTTGAACACTTCCCATGTTTTGCGCACACTTTCAATTTGGTGGTACAGATAAAAAAAAAATTAAAAATACAGGGGCATGAAGGAGTTGCTGTCTGTGACCCAAAATATTCTGGGCCATTTTTGGCATTCAGCAGCAGCATTTAGGACATTTCAATGGCTGCAAGAACAGATCAATTTGGCATGCCACCAACTGAAGCAAGAGGTATTAAGGTGTAATTCATCTGTTTATCTGCTTCAGCGAATGGAGGAACCACAGCAAGCCACCCAAGCGTACACAACAAGCGAGAAGATAGATATACCTTGTGCAGTACAGTGGAGAATTCTATCCATTTTATGCATGGTACTGAAGTCATTTGAAGTAGTAACCTTTGAAGTAAGTTTAGACAGTGCCAGCTTGAGTCAGGTGATTCACTCAATTAGACTACTGGAAAGGTAGCTCAAGAAACTGAAAAAGAAGATGAAACAAAGCGATTCCACTAAGTATGTTGGACTTTTAGATAGTTATTTATATGCTTCACAAGGACCATAGGTTTGTTAACATCTTGAAATCTGATCAGTATTTTGGCGACCATACTTGATCCTAGGTTTAAGTTGTATGTAATATCTTTCCAACTGACACATACAGTTGTGCTCTTAAGTTTACATACTCTAGCAGAATTTGTGATTTTCTGGCCATTTGTCAGAGAATATGAATGATAACTCACAAACTTTTCTTTCACTCAGGGTTAGTGGTTGGGTGAAGCCATTTATTGTCAAACAACTGTGTTTACTCTTTTTAAATCATAATGACAACAGAAACTACCCAAATGACCCTGATCAAAAGTTTACATACCCCAGTTCTTAATACCGTGTATTGCCCCCTTTAACATCAATGACAGCTTGAAATCTTTTGTGGTAGTTGTGGATGAGGCTCTTCATTTTCTCAGATGGTAAAGCTGCCCATTCTTCTTGGCAAAACGCCTCCAGTTCCTGTACATCTTGGGCTGTCTATTATGAACTGCACGTTTGAGATCTCCCCAGAGTGGCTCAATGATATTGAGGTCAGGGGACTGAGATGGCCACTCCAGAACCTTTACTTTATTCTGCTGTAGCCAATGACAGGACGACTTGGCCTTGTGTTTCGGATCATTGTCATGTTGGAATGTCCAAGTAGATCCCATGCGCAGCTTCCGGGCTGATGAGTGCAAATTTTCCTCCAGTATTTTTTCATAACATGCTGCATTTATCTTGCCATCAATTTTGACCAAGTTTCCAGTGCCTTTGTAGCTCACACACCCCCCAAACATCAGCGACCCACCTCCATGTTTCACAGTAGGAATGGTGTACCTTTCATCATAGGCCTTGTTGACTCCTCTCCAAATGTAACGTTTATGGTTGTGGCCAAAAAGTTCAATTTTGGTCTCATCACTCCAAATGACTTTGTTCCAGAAGTTTTGAGGTTTGTCTCTGTGCTATTTGGAGTATTGTAAGCGGAATGCTTTGTGGCATTTGCGTAGTAATGGCTTTCTTCTGGCGACTTGACCATGCAGCCCATTTTTCTTCAAATGCCTCCTTATTGTGCATCTTGAAACAACCACACCACTTTTTTTCAGAGAGTCCTGTATTTCAGCTGAAGTTATTTGTGGATTTTTCTGTGCATCCCGAACAATTTTCCTGGCAGTTGTGGCTGAAATTTTTGTTGGTCTACCTGACCGTGATTTCGTTTCCACAGAATCCCTCATTTTCCACTTCTTAATTAGAGTTTGAACACTGCTGATTGGCATTCTCAATTGCTTGGATATCTTTTTATATCCCTTTCCTGTTTTATACAGTTCAATTACCTTTTCCCGCAGATCCTTTGACAATTATTTTGCTTTCCCCATGACTCAGAATCCAGACACGTGAGTGCAGCACTGGATGAAAGATGCAAGGGTCTTTCAGGCATCCAGAAACTCACTGACCTTTTATACACACACACTGATTACAAGCAAACAGATCACAGGGGAGGATAGTTACCTTTAGTAGCCATTCAAACCCGTTTGTTAACTTGTGTGCATGTTATCAGGCCAAAATCTCCAGGGTATGTAAACTTTTGATCAGGGTCATTTGGGTAGTTTCTGTTGCCATTATGATTTAAAAAGAGTAAACACAGTTGTTTGACAATAAATGTCTCCACCCAACCACTAACAATGAGTGAAAGAAAAGTTTGTGATTAATCATTCATATTCTCTGAGAAATGGCCAGAAAATCACAAATTCTGCTAGGGTATGTAAACTTATGAGCCCAACTGTATCTTAAGAGATGCAAAGAGCTACTTGTGAGCAAGTTGGCAGCTGAAGTGACACATGACATGACAATATCTCTTCCTTTAGTTTCTCCTGCAATTGCTGCTGCCAGGAAAAAAAAAAATTCCCAAAGAGACCCACTGGTGATAAGGATGAGTCAACTCAGCACACCGGAGTGACACAACATTTTAGCATCTGGTCGGGTCTCAAAGAATTGCCCTGCAGTAGTGACACACATAGGCGTGCGCAGCACATTTTATTAGGGTGTGCACCGTCGGAATGGTGTGCATAGCACCGCCTTTTGGGTATGTCTAGCACCATCTATTGACGGTCAACACAATATAAATATCCACCCTTGTACCAATCCTAATAATGCAGATACATTGTCAGATGTTGTGGTGTGCACCAAACAAACACCCCTGAAGGCACTCACTGCAATTACACTGCTCCTCCTCAGCCTGGTCTGGCTCCCCCTCTCTTTCCGTGTGACGGGTGGGCGTGCGAGCAGCATGACGTAATCACATCACGCTGTTTTTGTACATGGTGGCGGAGCCGGGAGTTTGAAAGCCGGTGGCAGTGGCACCCTTGATTAACCCAGGCAGTAGGTAATGCAGTCCTGACAGGGTGCAGCGCAGAGGGGACAGTAATCAGCCTCCTCGGCAATCGCTGCATCAGGTATGTGAGATCGGGGTGCCAGACATTAGGGGGTGCCTGTGCGCACCAGGCACCCCCCCTGCACACGCCTATGGTGACATCTCTACCATGACTAAATTAGGTACAGTAACCATCCATAGAATGGTGGAGGATTATTTAATAACAGTGAAGGAATGAGCATGTCAGGTGGTCTCTTTGATTACAGGAATAAAAAAAAGGCTATTTGGAGCCCTTTGTACTAATTCGCTATACTTTACTTAAGCTGTTCAGCCTTCAGTGTGTACTCGGAAAGAGTTTTCAACACAGCTAGGTACCTTGTGAGCAATCGACGTGGGAGGCTTCTTCTCAAAATGTGGAAAAGATGATGTTCATAAAAATGAAATACAAATTCCATGAGGAAGACCATTCCCACCAATTATATCAGAGTACAAAGTACAGAGACTTGTAACGGTGGATTCCAGCGGGGGTGAGTTAATATTGTGTGATAATGACGTTAACACTGATTATGGTGATTAGGGTGACGGCGAGGCTGTTAATAACAATATCCCTCCACTGTAGAGAAGAGATCATTAACAAAACAACACTTTTAGCTTACTTATGCCCATTGGTAGGCTGTTTTGTGGGGGCCACAAAAGTGTCAGTCACTGAATTTTTAGTTTGCTAAACTGTGCATGTCCTTTTTAATTAGAGACCATTTCTCTTACGTCCTAGAGGATGCTGGGGACTCCGTAAGGACCATGGGGTATAGACGGGCTCCGCAGGAGATAGGGCACCTAAAAAGAACTTTGACTATGGGTGTGCACTGGCTCCTCCCTCTATGCCCCTCCTCCAGACCCCAGTTAGATCTTGTGCCCAGAGGAGAATGGGTGCACTGCAGAGAGCTCTCCAGAGTTTTCTGTGGAAAAAGAATTTTGTTAGGTTTTTTATTTTCAGGGAGTCCTGTTGGCAACAGGCTCCCTGCATCGTGGGACTGAGGGGAGAGAAGCAGAGCTGGCTTGTCAAGTTGGGCACTGCTTCTAAGGCTACTGTACACCATTAGCTCCAGAGGGAGTCGGAACACAGGTCTCACCTGGGGTTCGTCCCGGAGCCGCGCCGCCGTCCTCCTCACAGATGCCGAAGATAGAAGCCGGATAGAGAAGGCAGTAGACATCTTAGGCGGCAGAAGACATCAGATCTTCATGAGGTAAGGCGCGCAGCGGTAAGCTGCGCGCCATTGCTCCCAGTCACACACACACAGAGCAGCACTGAAGGGTGCAGGGCGCAGGGGGGGTGCCCTGGGCAGCAATAAACCTCACATTTTGGCACAAAACAGTGGCATTAGACTGTGGAGGCAGTAAATCGCTGATCCCCCGCCATTTTATTGAAAAATCACTGGGACCGAAGCCCGCCGTCGGGTGGGCGGGGCTTGGTCCTCAGCACTAACCAGCGCCATTTTCTCCACAGAAGCTGCATGAGAAAGAAAACGCTGGCTCCCTGGTCTCTCCCCTGCTGAACACAGGCTGGAAAAAAGAGGAGGGGGGCACTTTGGCGATGCAGTGAGTGGGAATTGACATAATAGATATAATAAAGCGCTATCTGCATATATATATTTTCTTCCAGTGTTGTTAAGCGCTGGTGTGTGCTGGCATACTCTTTCTCTGTCTCTCCTTAGGACCTGGTTGGGGTTTTGTCCCCTTATAGGTTAATCCCTGTGTGTGTGGGGTGTCGGTACGTGTGTGTCGACATGTCTGAGGCGGAAGGCTTCTCCAAGGAGGAGGTGGAGCAAATGAGTGGTGTGTCCCCGTCGGTTGTGCCGACTCCAGATTTGATGGACATGTGGCATACGTTGCATGCAAGTGTGGCATCTTTACATAAAAGGCTTGATAAGGCTGGTTTAGGGGGGACATCAGGCGGTCAATCCTCAGATTGGACTGACTCACAGGGCCCGTCGGGGTCTCAAAAGCGTCCCTTAACACAAGACACTACTACCGACACGGATTCTGATTCCAGTGTCGACTATGACGAACTAAAATTGCACCCTAGGGTGACTAAAACCATTCAGGGTATGATTGTGGCAATAAGGGATGTGTTGCATATTGTGGATGAACCCTCGGTCCCCGACACAAGGGTACACATGTTTAAGGAAAAGAAACAGATTATTAATTTTCCCACATCTCATGAATTAAATGAATTCTTTGGAAAAGCTTGGGAGACTCCGGATAAGAGACCGCAGATACCCAAAAGAATTTATATGGCATACCCCTTCCCTAAGCAGGACAGGGAGATTTGGGAATCACCCCCCACTGTGGACAAGGCCCTGACGCGCTTGTCCAAGAAAGTGGCGCTACCGTCTCCTGACACAGCAGCCCTTAAGGACCCTGCAGATCGCAGGCAAGAAACTACCTTAAAAGGTATTTATTCTCATACGGGTGCTGTGTTAAGACCGACGATTGCGTCGGCATGGGTGTGTAGCGCAATTGCAGCTTGGACAGATGAGTTGACAGATCAATTTGATACTATGGATAAGGATACTATATTCCTAACTCTAGCCCATATAAAAGATGCAGTCTTATTTATGAGGGATGCTCAAAGGGACATTGGATTGCTAGCTTCTAGGGCCAATGCCATGTCTATCTCAGCGAGAAGATCCTTATGTACTCGCCAATGGACGGGTGATGCGGATTCCAAAAAACATATGGAAGTGCTACCCTATAAGGGTGATGTATTGTTTGGGGATGGCCTGACGGACCTGGTTTCCACAGCTACAGCAGGTAAATCAAATTTTTTACCATATATTCCCCAACAGCAAAAGAAAGCAACACCCTATCAGATGCAGTCCTTTCGGTCGCACAAGTCCAAAAGAGGTCGGGGATCCTCTTTCCTCGCCAGAGGTAAGGGCAGAGGCAAGAGAGCACCTGCTTCGGCAGGTGCCCAGGAACAAAAGTCCTCCCCGGCTGCTCCAAAAACCACAGCATGATGCTGGGACTCCCCTGAGGGAGTCCGCACCGGTGGGGGCACGTCTTCGACTTTTCAGTCAGGCCTGGGTCAGTACGGACCTGAATCCCTGGGTGTTGGAAATAGTTTCCCAGGGTTACAAATTGGAATTCGAGGATGTGCCTCCGAGCCAATTTTTCAAATCGGCCCTGCCAGCTTCCACATTGGAAAGGGATGTAGTGTTAGCTGCAATTCAAACACTGTGTATACAGCAAGTGATAATCAGGGTTCCCCTGCACCAGCAGGGAAGAGGTTACCATTCAACCCTATTTGTGGTCCCGAAACCGGACGGTACGGTCAGACCGATTTTGAATCTGAAATCCCTAAACCTGTACATAAAAAGATTCAAATTAAAAATGGAATCTCTCAGAGCAATAATAGCCAACATGGAGGAGGGGGAGTTTATGGTGTCTCTGGACATAAAGGCTGCGTACCTTCATGACCCCATATATGCCCCCCATCAGGAATACCTGAGATTTGCTGTACAGGATTGTCATTACCAATTTCAGATGTTGCCGTTTGGACTTTCCACGGCCCAGAGGATTTTCACCAAGATAATGGCGGAAATGATGGTGGTCCTGCGCAAGCATGGAGTCACAATTATCCCATACTTGTACGATCTCCTGATGAAAGCAAGATCAAGGGAGAAATTGCTGAGCAGTGTGGCGCTCTCTCTGAGAGTGCTCCAGCAACACGGTTGGATTCTAAATCTACCAAAGTCACAGTTGATTCCGACAACTCGACTACCGTTCCTAGGTATGATACTGGATACGGAACAAATGAAGGTCTTTCTCCCAATAGAAAAAGACCAAGACATCCAGAACATGGTCAGAGATCTGCTAAAACCGAAAAGGGTGTCAGTTCACCAATGCACTCGAGTTCTGGGGAAAATGGTGGCGGCCTACGAGGCCATTCCCTTCGGAAGGTTCCATGCAAGGACTTTTCAATGGGACCTTCTGGACAAATGGTCCGGGTCCCATCTGCACTTACATCGGAAAATAACTCTGTCCCCAGGAACCAGAGTGTCCCTCCTGTGGTGGTTGCAAAGTGCTCACCTGCTGGAGGGTCGCCGGTTCGGGATTCAGGACTGGATCCTGGTTACCACGGACACGAGCCTCCAAGGATGGGGAGCGGTCACACAGGGAAAGACCTTTCAGGGTCTTTGGTCAGACCAGGAGTCCTGTCTACACATCAATGTGTTGGAACTCGGGGCCATTTACAACGGCCTTCGACAGCGGAGAGTTTTCTTCGAAACCTACCGGTTCTGATTCAATCAGACAATGTCACAGCAGTGGCTCATGTGAACCGCCAAGGCGGGACAAGAAGCAGAGTCGCGATGGCGGAAGCCACAAGGATACTTCGCTGGGCGGAAAATCATGTAAGCGCTCTGTCGGCTGTCTTCATTCCGGGAGTGGACAACTGGGAAGCAGACTTCCTCAGCAGACACGATCTCCATCCAGGAGAGTGGGGACTTCATCAAGGAGTCTTTGCAGACGTAACACGTCTTTGGGGAACTCCTCAAATAGACATGATGGCGTCACGCCTCAACAAAAAACTTCGGAGGTATTGCGCCAGGTCTCGGGACCCTCAGGCAGTAGCAGTAGACGCACTGGTAACACCGTGGGTGTTCGAATCGGTCTACGTGTTTCCTCCTCTTATCACGAAAGTGTTGAGGATCATAAGACGAAGAAGAGTACAGACGATACTCGTTGTCCCAGACTGGCCTCGAAGGGCCTGGTACTCGGATCTACAAGAGATGCTCACAGGAGACCCCTGGCCTCTTCCTCTGAGGGAAGACCTGTTGCAGTAGGGGCCCTGTGTATTTCAAGACTTACTGCGGTTACGTTTGACGGCATGGTGGTTGAACGCCGAATCCTAGCAAAAAAGGGGATTCCGGAAGAGGTCATCCCTACTTTAATAAAGGCTAGGAAGGAGGTGACGATAAAACATTATCACCGTATCTAGCGAAAGTATGTGTCTTGGTGTGAGACCAAGAATGCACCTACGGAAGATTTTCATCTGGGTCGTCTTCTCCACTTCCTACAGACAGGAGTGGATATGGGCCTGAAATTAGGCTCGATTAAGGTACAGATTTCGGCCCTCTCGATTTTCTTTCAGAAGGAATTGGCTTCTCTTCCAGAAGTCCAAACGTTTGTAAAGGGAGTGCTGCACATCCAGCCCCCTTTTGTGCCTCCAGTGGCACCATGCAGTTCCTAAAATCACACTGGTTTGAACCGCTTAACAAGGTTGAGTTGAAATTTCTTACCTGGAAAGTGGTCATGTTGTTGGCCTTAGCATCAGCAAGGCGAGTGTCAGAATTGGCGGCTCTCTCACACAAGAGCCCCTACTTGATTTTTCATGTGGATCGAGCTGAATTGAGGACACGTCCGCAATTTTTGCCTAAAGTGGTTTCGTCGTTCCATATGAATCAACCTATTGTGGTGCCTGTGGCTACCGGTGACCTGGAGGATTCCAGATCCCTGGATGTAGTCAGGGCCTTAAAGATTTATGTAGCCAGGACGGCTAGAATTAGGAAAACAGAGGCTCTGTTTGTCCTGTATGCGGCCAATAAAATTGGCGCTCCTGCTTCAAAGCAGACTATTGCTCGCTGGATCTGTAATACGATTCAGCAGGCTCACTCTACGGCTGGATTGCCGGTACCAAATTCGGTTAAGGCCCATTCCACTAGGAAGGTGGGCTCTTTTTGGGCGGCTGCCCGAGGTGTCTCGGCTTTACAACTTTGCCGAGCGGCGACTTGGTCGGGGTCAAACACTTTTGCTAAATTCTATAAGTTTGATACCCTGGCTGATGAGGACCTAGCGTTTGCTCAGTCGGTGCTGCAGAGTCATACGCACTCTCCCGCCCGATTGGATGCTTTGATATAAACCCCATGGTCCTTACCGAGTTCCCAGCATCCTCTAGGACGTAATAGAAAATAAGATTTTAAACCTACCGGTAAATCTATTTCTCCTAGTCCGTAGAGGATGCTGGGCGCCCGTCCCAGTGCGGAAACTCTGCAAGACTTGTATATAGTTGTTGCTTACATAAGGGTTATGTTACAGTTGGAATAGGTCTTGGACCATTACTGTAGTTTGTTCATACTGTTAACTGGTTATGTATGTTCCAGGTTACATGGTATGATTGGTGTGGGCTGGTATGAATCTTGCCCTTGGATTGCTAAATCCTGCCTTGTATTGTCCATCTCCTCTGGGCACAGTTCTCTAACTGAGGTCTGGAGGAGGGGCATAGAGGGAGGAGCCAGTGCACACCCATAGTCAAAGTTCTTTTTAGGTGCCCTATCTCTTGCGGAGCCCGTCTATACCCCATGGTCCTTACGGAGTCCCCAGCATCCTTTACGGACTAGGAGAAATAGATTTACCGGTAGGTTTAAAATCTTATTTTTTGCTAGTTTTGGTTCTAATTTGTTGCCTGGTTTTGATTTTGCAAAAATGCTGTGACTGATTTTGGGTTTGTATTTTTTTTTCTCCAAACATTGACAAAAAAAAGCTAAAATTAAATATTCTTAAAAAAAAAAATTCTGTTCCTGCAATATTATTAACCTCAATAACACTAATTTCCAGTCAATTTTGACCACCTCACAGCTCACAACATTGTTTCATCCAGTTTAGGTCAAAGGCTGCAGCAAGCTGGCTAGATACAGTACTAAGCGACAGAGCAGTGGCACAAACACACGGCAGTTTATGAACAGTAATACTCTAGCAAACCTGCGCTGCCCCCTCTGACTAAATGGCTGCTAAATAGGAGTCTTAGGGACACAGGTTTTGCAAATATACAAAAGAGGTTTTTCCTACAGCGCTAATTAGAATAGATAAAACTAATGACTCTTCTGCGTTTTCAATAATTTATTTCAAATATGCAAATATAAACAGTTAAAATTAAACACAATTAAAATAAGATCACAGTTAAATGTCTGCCTCTTGTTTTAAATGTAAATGACACACAATAATTTGATGCTTGCTAAAAACTTTCTTTTAGTATAAACAGCATGTAACACAAGATTTTCTCATATAAGATACAGTACAATGGGCGGGATGTAATGGTAATGATAATGCCGGCAGGAAAAGCATCGCACTGCATTGGACATTACAAATGTGCGTCTATTAACCGGATCTCAGGCAATGTAATGGCGTGTGTAAATTTACCATCTTCAGCATCTCGGATCAGAGGTGTCGTGGTATTTAGACTAGAAAACGTCCGATATTTACGGACCAACCGAAATGTGTCTTTTAGTATAGGAGGACCACAGTGTCAGAGAAAGTCACCCATTGTTCCCTAAAAGTCCCATTATTTAAGCAGCATACACCCTAAATAATCCCTAGTCCTCTGCTAATTTAAGTGATATGCAGCTTGGCTATATTCAGTGTGTAATTGCGACCTTATCTAATTATGATACAGTGTATGGCATCTCCTGCTGTTTAAAATGATATGCAACATGCCTATATTCTGTGTGTAATAGCAACTATATTGGCATACAAAATGTTATGCTACAGTGTTTTCCAGCCATACACTGTAACATAATTAGCTACAGCCGCAATTGCACACTAAATATAGCCATGCTGCATATCAATTAAATCAGCATAAATTGATACAGTTGCGGTGCTTGCTCCTGCTCGCTCCCTGTTAAATTCAAACTTATTGGACATGTTTTGCCTAATTAGGGCTTCATCAGGGTATTGAGGGCATTACGGTGCCATCCTTTTTAACTGTTTGTGTTGCTATAGCAACCTGCCATTTTTCATAGTTTTTTCATTATATCTGAATCTGCTTGCCGTTCTCATTGCCCAGGCATGACAATAGACTTCTTATCATGGCCAATAGCTGCTGTCACTGGTCCCTGACTTACACAAACAACATCCCCATCCTCAATATGCTCATTACCACTGGCATCAGCGACACAAACATCCACCTCATCCTCTTGCAATTCCATGGTGGCATCCTCAATTTCTCTGTCATCAGCTATACTTCTGTTGCTCGTCTGCACAATTGCAAAGGTAACATAAATGGTAGAAGGTGGCTTCTCTGTGAGTACAGTATCAGAAAAGTCAGGATTACACATAGCACTCGTGGACACATTTAGACTCTCCTCAGAGATTTGTGAATGCACAGTTTGTCCTAATGTCTTAGTGATTTTATTTTTTTTACACCTCTTCTAGACTCTGAGTGAAAAGTTTTTGCATTGTCATGAGAGGCAGAAAAATATGCCTCAATGATAGTTGCAGAACCACCACTCATAAATAAAGGCCAAGGTCTGAGTCTTTCTTGGCCACTGTGTGTGGTGAATGGCATGTTGGCAATTTTATGCTGCCACCAGTCATGATGATGTTACTAGTCCTTCTACTAAACCATCTACTAAAACTAATAATGTGATTTTCGCTCACATTTTTGTCAGAAATTACAGTGAAAAATAGAGGTTAAAATCACAGACTTGACATACTTATAAGTGAAGTTGAAAAATAAAGATTTTATGTTAAAGATTAAACATCACATCCATGTATTGTTATTATCCAAATGGTATCTTATTCTCAATTGTTTGTAGTATGTAGATTAATTCCAAATATATCCACAAATAAGGTAAATGAGTCTATTTTTGACTTTAGTCAGTTAGGTCCTTATTAGAGTCTAAATTTGTACTAAGTCTAATTTTAATATTACCCTATACCAGGGATGATACTCCTCTTTAATGAAATGCTCATTATACTTAAGCCAAATATCAGTGTATCTATGTCACTTGCCTCATACACGCTAATTTTTACACAGTAAACTGTATATCATTAATTATGGGCTGTGGGTTTGGGTTAAAGTGACTTTGATTTATTGTATTTTCTCAGGCTCAGACAGTCACTGAGAAGGTATAGATAGTAATCCCCTTAACCATGTATGATTATGAGGGCTTTAGGCTCAATGAATGTACCTCCTATTTGGAATGAATAAATATAGTTGTAATAGAATTGGTCTTGTAATTCAGGAAAATGCATTTCGACACCACAGATAATTTATGAAAAAATGTCAATTTGAAGCTCAGTTTTTAGATAATTTCAGGTCTGTGTATTTATCACCTTATTATTTTATTATTCAGGCAGGTAAGGATTAGCAGGTGTTTACATTTATGTAAGAGACGCATGGTATCCGGACTATAGATCTACACTAAAAAGGTCTACAGTCAATAGGTCTACCACTAATGGTAGACGTGCATTAGGTCGACAGGGTCAAGAGGTCAACATGTAAAAGGCAGCCAGTTCAAAAGGTCGACATGGTCAAAAGGTTGACATGGCAGTGTTCGACACACATATGGTAGACATTAAGTTTTTTTTTTTTTACTTTCTCATACTTTACCATCCACGTGGACTATGATTGGGAATAGTAACCTGTGCTGAGCGCAGTGAGACACCTTGCACGAATTATGACGCGGTACACTAATGGGGTTTGTGGCAGAAAAGTGACTAAATACCCAGAAAAAAAATTGTCTACCGTTTTTGTGCCGACCATTTACATGTTGACCTTTTGACACTGTTGATTTTTCCTACTGTCTACCTATTCTATGTTTACCTTTTGCCCCTGTCGACCTAATGCATGTCTACCATTAGTGGTAGACCTATTAACTATAGACCTTTTTTAGTGTAGATCTAATAATCCACACCGAGACACAGATATTCAGTAAATGTCTGCAGTAATAAAATTCAGCAGCTCAATTTGTCCTCATGCTCTACCACATACAATAATTTGTAGGCTAGATCCCACACAGCACCTTCAATGGATTGGCAGGATGAACAAAACATCAGTAAGATTAGAGCAGTGAATAGAGCTTAATGGTGTTTCATTCCCTTATCATATCAGATCATCTCTCTCCCTATTCCCGCTAATGTCCATTTCACATCGCACCAATAACCCGCTATCAACCCGGTAAATTGCGGGGTCGACATGGGTCACTGTGCAATGTGAAAGGGGCCAAGGAGAATTCCTGTGTCGCTTGACCCGGTAATTCAACCCGGGTTCTAAAAAGGTGGCAGTGTGCGCGGGTTCCCGGGTTGATGCGACCCAGGACCCATTCACCACATAGGGAGAGGCGGCGGGCATTGTATAAGAAGCGCTACTGCGGTGGGCATTATGTGTATTATGGGGTGCTACTACTGTGAGCATTATTACTATTGTGTGACCACGCCCCTTTCTATTTGAGACCATGCCCCCTTTTTGTGGCGCGTGCCTACGGCGTGCACAATACCTTCATTACATGGGCGCCGTGGGGAGGTGGGGGTGAGTTCCACCACCTCTCTAGGACCACTTTAAGCACTACACACACACACACACACACACACACACACACACACCACACCACACCACACCACACCACACCACACCACACCACACCACACCACACCACAAACAGGAGCAGACAGCGGACTGCAGCGGTGCCAGATAGCAAAAATACTCCCATTATGCGGATTCCTCTTGAGCAGTAGCGGATCTTGCCACGGGCAAGCAGGACTTTTACCCGGGGTGCCGCCTTCCGGAGGGCGCTGGCTCCGTCCGGAGGGCGCCAAACCATCGCAAGATCCGGTACTGCTGTGCCCCCCGCTGCGTCCCGCTGTGAAGGGAACTAGACGCGTAGCGTCTAGTTTCCCTTCGCGGAGAGGACCTTTACTGTGCGGTGCCCGATGACGTCATCGCGCACCGCACAGCAAAGGTCCTCTCCACGAAGGGAATTAGACGCTACGCGTCTAGTTTCCCTTCGTGGAGAGGACCTTTGCTGTGCGGTGCGTGATGATGACATTGCGCACCGCACAGCAATTCAGCAGCGCTACTACTATACAGTGGGCATAACTGACCACGCCCCCTGTATGAAGCCACGCCCATGCTACCCGCCCGGGGCGCAAAAAGGCCTTGAACCGGCCCTGCTCTTGAGCCAACAGCATCAGCAGCTTTGAGTACTTGGAGAGGGAAGGAGGGACATAGGCAGAGATTATAGCAGCAGCTGTGTGGACACACAGCAAAAAGAGGGATCTGCTGTACAACCCGTGATTTGCAGGTGTTTGGAAAGGAGACAAAGACATATGCCATGAGGGGTATGGCTTAATGGCAGGCTGAAGCAGGCAGGTCCATTATAAGAGGTAAAAGAATTTGGTCTGTCTGTGCTTTCTGGGTACTCAGACCCCCCCGCCCATCCCATTTGTGCCACTGTCCTATGAGAAAACATTGATGTTTCCTGATGTTCTATGTTGTGCTCAGGATGTGTGAATCTCTGATTTAGTAAATATACCCTAGGGTATTAAAAGATAGATGAAGAGGTAAGAGAGCCCTGCTGCTTCACCTGTGTACAAGTATATAATTTGCAGTCTGCTTAGGTTGGTGAAATTACACCCTAAAGATGATAACGAGTAGCTAACCAAGTGTAAAAATAGGGGAGGATGAATAGCAACATCTGTTTAAATCTGGATATGGCGAAAGATATGCATTTAGAGGGTCATTCCGAGTTGATCGCAGTTTTTAGCAGCCGTGCAAACGCATTGTCGCCGCCCACTGGGGAGTGTATTTTCGCTTTGCAGAAGTGTGAACGCCTGCGCAGCAGAGCGCCTGCAAAAACTTTTTGTGCAAAACAAGACCAGCCCTGGACTTACTCTTCATGTGCGTTGATTCTAATGATGGAGGGACGGCTTTTGACGTCACACACCCGCCCAGCCATGCCTGCGTTTTTCCAAACACTCCCTGAAAACGGTCAGTTGCCACCCAGAAATGCCCACTTCATGTCAATTTTCCTGCGTTCAGCCGTGCGACAGGAATGTTCGTTAGACTCTTTGTAAACCTACGATGCTCATTGTACCTGTACGATGCGCCTGCGCATTGTGGTGCATACGCATGGGCAGAAATGCCGATTTCTAGCCTGATCGCTGCGCTGCGAACAACGACAGCTAGCGGTCAACTCGGAATGACCCCCTTACATCCATGCACATGGGGGTCAATTCACATGTGGTTAATTTATTTATTATTTATTAACAGTTTCTTATATAGCGCAGCATATTCCGTTGCGCTTTACAATTAGAACATATAGAACAAAACTGGGTAAAAACAGACAGACAGAGGTAGGAAGGCCCTGCTCGCAAGCTTACAATCTATAGGGAAATAGGCATAGATACACAAGGATTGATGCTACCTATTGCATAATGGTCCACCAGATTGCTAGGTTCTTAATGGGTTGTATGATGATACCCCACAAAGTTATCCAAGTGTCAGGAGGGTGTGAGACTAAAGAAAGACAAGATATGTGATGTTATGAATATTCTACAGAGGATGTAATTAGATAGGGAAGCACTGAAGGTTATGTGGGTGGGTCTGGAATTTGATAGGCTTGTCTGAAGAGGTGAGTTTTCAGGGAACATTTAAAGGTTTGGAGACTAGAGGCGAGTCTTACTGTGCGTGGGAGGGCATTCCACAGAGTAGGTGAAGCCCGGATAAAGTCCTGTAATTTTGAGTGTGAACAAGTAATGCGTGTGGATGAGAGACGTAGATCTTGTGCAGAGCGGAGAGGTCGGGTAGGGAGATATTTTGAGATGAGTGAAGAGATGTATGTTGGTGCAGTTTGGTTAATAGCCTTGTATGTGAGTAAAAGTATTTTATATTTAATACGGTAGAATACCGGTAACCAATGGAGGGACTGACAGAGCGGATCTGCAGACGATGAACGTCTGGCAAGGAAGATTAGCCTTGCAGCTGCATTCAAAATGGATTGTAGTGGTGAGAGCCTATGTTTGGGAAGACCGGTCAGGAGACTATTACAATAATCAATGCGGGAGATAATGAGAGCATGGATTAGAGTTTTTGCTGTGTCTTGTGTAAGATAAGGGCGTATTTTGGATATGTTTCTTAGATGTATGTAACATGATCTTGAGACAGATTGAATGTGGGTAACAAAGGACAGTTCAGAGTCAAGAATGGTTAAAGAAGCTATCATGGCTGCTTCCTTGGAAGCAGCCGTGATGGCCCTGTGGGCATAATTCAGATGTGGATGTTCTTGCTGCTGCTGTTGGTATCTTTTTCCATATGCAATTGTGATTATATGCTAAAATGGGCAGAAGCTAACCTAAGCATAGGGATGCCCACTGCTGTCGCATCATTTCCGTCTGACAATATATAAGTGCTGATACATCGTTACCATTGTCACAAATTGGGTCATGCCTCTCCTAGGACACACAGGGATCTCCAGTAGCAAGTAAGATCGCAACTGCTAATTTATGCACAACCAGAAAACGCCATTTGAACGGCCATGACATGCCTGCGTTTTCCCAATCGCTCGCTGTTACCACCCCCGAATGCTGTCTTTCTGTCACTCACTTTGTGACTAATTCCTTGGAATGACCGCAATCGCAGCTCAATCACTGTGTGTGTGTGCACTGCTGCAGTGCTCACATGCATGCACAGTAACAAAACATTGACCAATTTGCATACATCAGCCACTTTGCGAACCGCATCTGATATAGGCCCTGTATGTAAATGCAGCAGGAGGTGTCTATTACAAGTAGATGAGTCCTGCTGCAGTACTGATCCGGCCTTTGTCCTAAAATGCAGGCATTGGATTACTGCGACACCATCGGGTGGCTTACCGAACTCCATCCAGTGACGAAGATCAGCTATCTTCCCTCCCCATAACTGGTGTCACGCCTCCATTTTCACAAACGGATGCCATCGCCACCCCCTCCCCTTCCCCAAGCGGCATCAGACTGTAACACACTGATAGTCTGATGCCAGACTGCTTCCGTCGTAGGAGGACCCATTTATGCATGCACAGAATGGGTCCTGCACAAAGTACCGATAATCAGTGCGACATGAAAATCAGTTACAAATGAATGAGGTCCGTAATACGGGAGCATATACACTAGAGATGAGCGGGTTCGGTTTCTCTGAATCCGAACCCGCACGAACTTCATGTTTTTTTTCACGGGTCCGAGCGACTCGGATCTTCCCGCCTTGCTCGGTTAACCCGAGCGCGCCCGAACGTCATCATGACGCTGTCGGATTCTCGCGAGACTCGGATTCTATATAAGGAGCCGCGCGTCGCCGCCATTTTCACACGTGCATTGAGATTGATAGGGAGAGGACGTGGCTGGCGTCCTCTCCATTTAGATTAGGAGAGAGAGAGAGAGATTGACCTGAGGCTGATACTGTAGAAGAGAGTGCAGAGTTTAGTGACTGACCACAGTGACCACCAGCAGTGCAGTTGTTTTATTTAATATATCCGTTCTCTGCCTGAAAAAAACGGTACACACAGTGACTCAGTCACATACCATATCTGTGTGCACTGCTCAGCCCAGTGTGCTGCATGCCTGCATCATCTATGTATATATTATATATCTGACTGTGCTCAGCTCACACAGCTTATAATTGTGGGGGAGACTGGGGAGCACTGCAGTGCCAGTTATAGGTTATAGCAGGAGCCAGGAGTACAAGACAGTCACATACCATATCTGTGTGCACTGCTCAGCCCAGTGTGCTGCATCATCTATGTATATATTATATATCTGACTGTGCTCAGCTCACACAGCTTATAATTGTGGGGGAGACTGGGGAGCACTGCAGTGCCAGTTATAGGTTATAGCAGGAGCCAGGAGTACATATTATATTAAAATTAAACAGTGCACACTTTTGCTGCAGGAGTGCCACTGCCAGTGTGACTGACCAGTGACCTGACCACACTGACCACCAGTATAGTTAGTAGTATACTATATTGTGATTGCCTGAAAAAGTTAAACACTCGTCGTGTGACTTCACTTGTGTGGTGTTTTTTTTTTTATTCTATAAAAAACTCATTCTGCTGACAGACAGTGTCCAGCAGGTCCGTCATTATATAATATATATACCTGTCCGGCTGCAGTAGTGATATATATATATTTTTTATATCATTATTTATCATCCAGTCGCAGCAGACACAGTACGGTAGTTCACGGCTGTAGCTACCTCTGTGTCGGCACTCGGCAGTCCATCCATAATTGTATACCACCTAACCGTGGTTTTTTTTTCTTTCTTCTTTATACATAGATACTACGACATCTCTTTATCAACCAGTCTATATTAGCAGCAGACACAGTACAGTACGGTAGTTCACGGCTGTGGCTACCTCTGTGTCGGCACTCGGCAGTCCGTCCATAATTGTATACCACCTACCCGTGGTTTTTTTTTCTTTCTTCTTTATACATACATACTACGACATCTCTTTATCAACCGTCTATATTAGCAGCAGACACAGTACAGTACGGTAGTTCACGGCTGTGGCTACCTCTGTGTCGGCACTCGGCAGTCCGTCCATAATTGTATACCACCTAACCGTGGTTTTTTTTTCTTTCTTCTTCATACATACATACTACGACATCTCTTTATCAACCAGTCTATATTAGCAGCAGACACAGTACAGTACGGTAGTTCACGGCTGTGGCTACCTCTGTGTCGGCACTCGGCAGTCCGTCCATAATTGTATACCACCTAACCGTGGTTTTTTTTTCTTTCTTCTTCATACATACATACTACGACATCTCTTTATCAACCAGTCTATATTAGCAGCAGACACAGTACGGTAGTTCACGGCTGTAGCTACCTCTGTGTCGGCACTCGGCAGTCCGTCCATAATTGTATACTAGTATCCATCCATCTCCATTGTTTACCTGAGGTGCCTTTTAGTTGTGCCTATTAAAATATGGAGAACAAAAATGTTGAGGTTCCAAAATTAGGGAAAGATCAAGATACACTTCCACCTCGTACTGAAGCTGCTGCCACTAGTCATGGCCGAGACGATGAAATGCCAGCAACGTCGTCTGCCAAGGCCGATGCCCAATGTCATAGTACAGAGCATGTCAAATCCAAAACACCAAATATCAGTAAAAAAAGGACTCCAAAACCTAAAATAAAATTGTCGGAGGAGAAGCGTAAACTTGCCAATATGCCATTTACCACACGGAGTGGCAAGGAACGGCTGAGGCCCTGGCCTATGTTCATGGCTAGTGGTTCAGCTTCACATGAGGATGGAGGCACTCAGCCTCTCGCTAGAAAAATGAAAAGACTCAAGCTGGCAAAAGCAGTAGCACCGCAAAGAACTGTGCGTTCTTCGAAATCCCAAATCCACAAGGAGAGTCCAATTGTGTCGGTTGCGATGCCTGACCTTCCCAACACTGGACGTGAAGAGCATGCGCCTTCCACCATTTGCACGCCCCCTGCAAGTGCTGGAAGGAGCACCCGCAGTCCAGTTCCTGATAGTCAGATTGAAGATGTCAGTGTTGAAGTACACCAGGATGAGGAGGATATGGGTGTTGCTGGCGCTGGGGAGGAAATTGACCAGGAGGATTCTGATGGTGAGGTGGTTTGTTTAAGTCAGGCACCCGGGGAGACACCTGTTGTCCGTGGGAGGAATATGGCCGTTGACATGCCTGGTGAAAATACCAAAAAAATCAGCTCTTCGGTGTGGAACTATTTCAACAGAAATGCGGACGACAGGTGTCAAGCCGTGTGTTCCCTTTGTCAAGCTGTAATAAGTAGGGGTAAGGACGTTAACCACCTCGGAACATCCTCCCTTATACGTCACCTGCAGCGCATTCATAATAAGTCAGTGACAAGTTCAAAAACTTTGGGTGACAGCGGAAGCAGTCCACTGACCAGTAAATCCCTTCCTCTTGTAACCAAGCTCACGCAAACCACCCCACCAACTCCCTCAGTGTCAATTTCCTCCTTCCCCAGGAATGCCGATAGTCCTGCAGGCCATGTCACTGGCAATTCTGACGAGTCCTCTCCTGCCTGGGATTCCTCCGATGCATCCTTGCGTGTAACGCCTACTGCTGCTGGCGCTGCTGTTGTTGCTGCTGGGAGTCGATGTTCATCCCAGAGGGGAAGTCGTAAGCCCACTTGTACTACTTCCAGTAAGCAATTGACTGTTCAACAGTCCTTTGCGAGGAAGATGAAATATCACAGCAGTCATCCTGCTGCAAAGCGGATAACTGAGGCCTTGACAACTATGTTGGTGTTAGACGTGCGTCCGGTATCCGCCGTTAGTTCACAGGGAACTAGACAATTTATTGAGGCAGTGTGCCCCCGTTACCAAATACCATCTAGGTTCCACTTCTCTAGGCAGGCGATACCGAAAATGTACACAGACCTCAGAAAAAGACTCACCAGTGTCCTAAAAAATGCAGTTGTACCCAATGTCCACTTAACCACGGACATGTGGACAAGTGGAGCAGGGCAGGGTCAGGACTATATGACTGTGACAGCCCACTGGGTAGATGTATGGACTCCCGCCGCAAGAACAGCAGCGGCGGCACCAGTAGCAGCATCTCGCAAACGCCAACTCTTTCCTAGGCAGGCTACGCTTTGTATCACCGGTTTCCAGAATACGCACACAGCTGAAAACCTCTTACGGCAACTGAGGAAGATCATCGCGGAATGGCTTACCCCAATTGGACTCTCCTGTGGATTTGTGGCATCGGACAACGCCAGCAATATTGTGTGTGCATTAAATATGGGCAAATTCCAGCACGTCCCATGTTTTGCACATACCTTGAATTTGGTGGTGCAGAATTATTTAAAAAACGACAGGGGCGTGCAAGAGATGCTGTCGGTGGCCAGAAAAATTGCGGGACACTTTCGGCGTACAGGCAGCACGTACAGAAGACTGGAGCACCACCAAAAACTACTGAACCTGCCCTGCCATCATCTGAAGCAAGAAGTGGTAACGAGGTGGAATTCAACCCTCTATATGCTTCAGAGGTTGGAGGAGCAGCAAAAGGCCATTCAAGCCTATACAATTGAGCACGATATAGGAGGTGGAATGCACCTGTCTCAAGCGCAGTGGAGAATGATTTCAACGTTGTGCAAGGTTCTGATGCCCTTTGAACTTGCCACACGTGAAGTCAGTTCAGACACTGCCAGCCTGAGTCAGGTCATTCCCCTCATCAGGCTTTTGCAGAAGAAGCTGGAGACATTGAAGGAGGAGCTAACACGGAGCGATTCCGCTAGGCATGTGGGACTTGTGGATGGAGCCCTTAATTCGCTTAACAAGGATTCACGGGTGGTCAATCTGTTGAAATCAGAGCACTACATTTTGGTCACCGTGCTCGATCCTAGATTTAAAGCCTACCTTGGATCTCTCTTTCCGGCAGACACAAGTCTGCTGGGGTTGAAAGACCTGCTGGTGAGAAAATTGTCAAGTCAAGCGGAACGCGACCTGTCAACATCTCCTCCTTCACATTCTCCCGCAACTGGGGGTGCGAGGAAAAGGCTCAGAATTCCGAGCCCACCCGCTGGCGGTGATGCAGGGCAGTCTGGAGCGACTGCTGATGCTGACATCTGGTCCGGACTGAAGGACCTGACAACGATTACGGACATGTCGTCTACTGTCACTGCATATGATTCTCTCACCATTGAAAGAATGGTGGAGGATTATATGAGTGACCGCATCCAAGTAGGCACGTCACACAGTCCATACTTATACTGGCAGGAAAAAGAGGCAATTTGGAGGCCATTGCACAAACTGGCTTTATTCTACCTAAGTTGCCCTCCCACAAGTGTGTACTCCGAAAGAGTGTTTAGTGCCGCCGCTCACCTTGTCAGCAATCGGCGTACGAGGTTACATCCAGAAAATGTGGAGAAGATGATGTTCATTAAAATGAATTATAATCAATTCCTCCGCGGAGACATTGACCAGCAGCAATTGCCTCCACAAAGTACACAGGGAGCTGAGATGGTGGATTCCAGTGGGGACGAATTGATAATCTGTGAGGAGGGGGATGTACACGGTGATATATCGGAGGGTGATGATGAGGTGGACATCTTGCCTCTGTAGAGCCAGTTTGTGCAAGGAGAGATTAATTGCTTCTTTTTTGGGGGGGTCCAAACCAACCCGTCATATCAGTCACAGTCGTGTGGCAGACCCTGTCACTGAAATGATGGGTTGGTTAAAGTGTGCATGTCCTGTTTTGTTTATACAACATAAGGGTGGGTGGGAGGGCCCAAGGACAATTCCATCTTGCACCTCTTTTTTTCTTTTATTTTTCTTTGCGTCATGTGCTGTTTGGGGAGGGTTTTTTGGAAGGGACATCCTGCGTGACACTGCAGTGCCACTCCTAAATGGGCCCGGTGTTTGTGTCGGCCACTAGGGTCGCTAATCTTACTCACACAGTCAGCTACCTCATTGCGCCTCTTTTTTTCTTTGCGTCATGTGCTGATTGGGGAGGGTTTTTTGGAAGGGACATCCTGCGTGACACTGCAGTGCCACTCCTAAATGGGCCCGGTGTTTGTGTCGGCCACTAGGGTCGCTAATCTTACTCACACAGTCAGCTACCTCATTGCGCCTCTTTTTTTCTTTGCGTCATGTGCTGATTGGGGAGGGTTTTTTGGAAGGGACATCCTGCGTGACACTGCAGTGCCACTCCTAAATGGGCCCGGTGTTTGTGTCGGCCACTAGGGTCGCTAATCTTACTCACACAGTCAGCTACCTCATTGCGCCTCTTTTTTTCTTTGCGTCATGTGCTGATTGGGGAGGGTTTTTTGGAAGGGACATCCTGCGTGACACTGCAGTGCCACTCCTAAATGGGCCCGGTGTTTGTGTCGGCCACTAGGGTCGCTAATCTTACTCACACAGTCAGCTACCTCATTGCGCCTCTTTTTTTCTTTGCGTCATGTGCTGATTGGGGAGGGTTTTTTGGAAGGGACATCCTGCGTGACACTGCAGTGCCACTCCTAAATGGGCCCGGTGTTTGTGTCGGCCACTAGGGTCGCTAATCTTACTCACACAGTCAGCTACCTCATTGCGCCTCTTTTTTTCTTTGCGTCATGTGCTGATTGGGGAGGGTTTTTTGGAAGGGACATCCTGCGTGACACTGCAGTGCCACTCCTAAATGGGCCTGGTGTTTGTGTCGGCCACTAGGGTCGCTAATCTTACTCACACAGTCAGCTACCTCATTGCGCCTCTTTTTTTCTTTGCGTCATGTGCTGATTGGGGAGGGTTTTTTGAAGGGACATCCTGCGTGACACTGCAGTGCCACTCCTAAATGGGCCCGGTGTTTGTGTCGGCCACTAGGGTCGCTAATCTTACTCACACAGTCAGCTACCTCATTGCGCCTCTTTTTTTCTTTGCGTCATGTGCTGATTGGGGAGGGTTTTTTGGAAGGGACATCCTGCGTGACACTGCAGTGCCACTCCTAAATGGGCCCGGTGTTTGTGTCGGCCACTAGGGTCGCTAATCTTACTCACACAGTCAGCTACCTCATTGCGCCTCTTTTTTTCTTTGCGTCATGTGCTGATTGGGGAGGGTTTTTTGGAAGGGACATCCTGCGTGACACTGCAGTGCCACTCCTAAATGGGCCCGGTGTTTGTGTCGGCCACTAGGGTCGCTAATCTTACTCACACAGTCAGCTACCTCATTGCGCCTCTTTTTTTCTTTGCGTCATGTGCTGATTGGGGAGGGTTTTTTGGAAGGGACATCCTGCGTGACACTGCAGTGCCACTCCTAAATGGGCCCGGTGTTTGTGTCGGCCACTAGGGTCGCTTATCTTACTCACACAGTCAGCTACCTCATTGCGCCTCTTTTTTTCTTTGCGTCATGTGCTGATTGGGGAGGGTTTTTTGGAAGGGACATCCTGCGTGACACTGCAGTGCCACTCCTAGATGGGCCAGGTGTTTGTGTCGGCCACTAGTGTCGCTTAGCTTAGTCATCCAGCGACCTTGGTGCAAATTTTAGGACTAAAAATAATATTGTGAGGTGTGAGGTATTCAGAATAGACTGAAAATGAGTGGAAATTATGGTTTTTGAGGTTAATAATAATATGGGATCAAAATGACCCCCAAATTCTATGATTTAAGCTGTTTTTTAGGGTTTTTTGAAAAAAACACCCGAATCCAAAACACACCCGAATCCGACAAAAAAAATTCGGTGAGGTTTTGCCAAAACGCGGTCGAACCCAAAACACGGCCGCGGAACCGAACCCAAAACCAAAACACAAAACCCGAAAAATTTCAGGCGCTCATCTCTAATATACACCCAAATTTGTGTTCAGATCTGCATTAGGCCCAATATGTCTGGGCCATATCCTTTTAGTGAAAACAACAAAAAGTTACAAACTGAACTATTTTGAATAATCTCTGATCTGCCATCGGTGATTCGTTTCCACATCAAATGTTTTGGGCTGGCATATTTGTAGGCATACTTGCCTACCCTCCCAGAATGGCTGGGAGGCTCCCGAAAATCGTGTGACCCTCACAGCCCCCCGGAAAGGTGGGCAAGCCTCCCATTTTCCCTGTCAGGACTTCCGCACCCCCCCTCGGCTGCCCACAGCAGGAACAGGTGGGTGGTCCAAGGGCATCCGATGACGCGATTCGGATTGAATAATGTCATCGTAGCTCCGCCCCCACTATACAGTGACTACTTTCTCAGCACTGTATAGCGGGGGGCGGAGTCACAATGAAGTGATCATGGTACCACGCACCCCCGGACTGCCCACTTCCCCGAAATCATCACAGCGAACAGCCCACATTGACCATGACCATGCCCCCGGACAGCCCATCATGCCGCCGGCCACGCCCCCATGCACCTGCAACGCTGCCTTCCCCCGGAGGAGGGGGCAGCAAAGTAGGCAAGTATGTTTGTAGGGTAGGCCCTGTCAGCCTAAAAGCATACAGGCACTTAGACTGGCAATGCTTAGAGGCCTGTTTATCATAGAACAGGAGCCCCTGTCCCTGGGGTGCACAATGATGCAACCCCACCGAAAGAATCATATATTGCAAATTTGCAATACGATTCTGGGCCTCATTCAGCATGGATTGCAATTGCGAATGAACACACACTGATTGCGATTTCAGTCACAAATCTACAAAGACCTCTAGCCAAACCCACAATTGCATCTGCGTATTCTACATCCCCATTGCAAATATAGCCTTACTCCCATTGCACGCACAGCTACAAACGCAACATTGCGTATGTGATGACCCACTATTGGGGTATCCCTTTTCTTAGTTTACACCAGCTGCAGCCAGACACTGTAAGGGTTAAAACCCTTTTTGTCTGGTTGCTAAGCAACCATGGCACCGGGGAGAAAAATGTGTATAGCACTAGGACCCTGGGCTTTCCAGCAGGATCCCTGCAGATCGGGAAGCTGGGAGCGCTCTGATTGGCCGTAGCGGAGTGTGAGGAGAAGCAGGAAGGAGAGCTGAGAGAAGCATGGCAGTGAAGCAGGACCCAGTGTGTGTGTGAAGAGCTGTGTGCGGAAGTCCAGAGGCACGCTGCGCTGGGAGAGACTGGGCACTGAGAGAAGGCTGTCACCCTGCAAAGCAGCAGTGAGGAGAAGTGACCAGCAGGAGTTGGCAACAGCAGCAGATAATACAGGTACTCTACCTCACCCCAGATAGCCCCCCCCTATGGGCACCCAGGCCAACAGTGATCACCCTGCCAACTTTCAACGTCACAGCTCCCCTTCGGAAAGATCACAGAAAGGACTCTATGTACAAGGAGAGGGACACGTGTGATTTATTTGGGCCTGCCAGATACTTTACCAGAAAGCCTTTAGGGATAGGGCTGTGTGAACCCCCCTGCTTCCCTTTACCACTTTAATTGCAAGGAAAATACGGACAGTGCCATTTATCCCTTGCCTACTTGAACTGCAGCACTATGTGTGTGCCAGTATTGTGTTATTTGCTCTGCATCCCACTGTATGCTGACATCAGTTAAACTCCACAGTGCCCTCTTTTAGAAGCTCATTGCTACACTGTGCCGTTACTTACTACACAGCGCCCTCTATTAGAAGCTCATTGCTACACTGTGCTATTACTTACTCCACAGCGCCCTCTATTAGAAGATCATTGCTACACTGTGCTATTACTTACTCCACAGTGCCCTCTATTAGAAGATCATTGCTACACTGTGCTATTACCGGCTCTACAGCACCCTCTGTTGGAAACCTGTGCTATACATTACAAGTAGCTATTCCACAGCACCACCCATTGGATTACAAATACTGTGCACAGTGCGAACCTACTCTACAGCACCCCCTGTAGGACAAGAGTATATGGAACAGTTTATTTCCAGTACGTACTGAACTTAAGCGACACAGCGCCACTCTGTGGACATTTTATAGATTGTCAGTTTTATGTTCACATTAACAGTATTTGATGGTGATGATTACATTTAATTGTTTTGTTGTTGCACGTGACTTGCAAATAGCTGATGCTAAGATGTATATGCTCCTTGCATATGCGACTGATGTTTGCCGTTTATTGAACGCCTTATTATTGAGTTTTGTTGTGTGGTATATACTGGATGTGCTTCACTTAAATCACAATTGGTCTTTTAGCTCTTTCACAATAAACTTGTTGTCATCGTCAATTTGTGTTTTCCTTTATCTGTGGGATCTTCCCTGGGGCATCTATCCTTCTGCCACAGGCTCCTGCGGAAGAAGCCGCGAGAGGTCCTGAACCAGCAAGCGTCATCTGGAAAGACAGGTACGACACTACACCATCACAGGGGCTGATATTACACGTATATTCACTAAAAATTAGGAGAATAAACGCATCTCTAATACATCGATGTCAGCACAAAACCAATGCAGTTTGTCCTAAGCAAATCACTAACTTAACAACTAGTGACTGCTAATAGATTGCTAATCAAATCATTAATTACATGGAAAACTGTTTAGGCAAAGAATTTGCAGAGCCAGCAAAGAAGCATGGGGGGAAAATATCTGCATCAGCAATCTCTTGTTGCCCCCATTTTCCTGTTGCTTACAATAGTAATAAGTTATGCACAACACTGTGCTAAAATGAGCGTACACATGACAACACACATACCTAAAGAAAAGTGTTATTATAGCAACTGTATAAAACATTTTATTAATTAGGCATGCAGCACACTAAGCAGCATTCCCTACATCACTGTAAACCATACCTCCCAACTGTCCCGATATTCGCGGGACAGTTCTGTTTTTTTGGGACTGTCCCACTCGCGGGCTGCAGTGTCCCGCGGTGTGTGTGTGTGTGTGTGTGTGTGTGTGGGGGGGCAATTGGGAGGCTCCTGTCAGTTAGGAGTCATGCGCACAGCGTCTATTCACAGAGACAAGAGGGACTGGGGGCATGGCCAGCAGCTCATATAGCGCTGGCCATGCCCCCATAGTGACATGCAATTGGGGTCGCTGCTCACGATCGTGGCATGCCCCCTTTACTGAGGCCGTGTCGGAGTCCCGATTCATACCTCCTGAAAGTTGGGAGCTATGCTGTAAACAACATCAGCTACCTGTGATTTTGCAATTATTTAGCTTGACTTACTAACTTTTGCTGCTGCCATCAGCTCTCTAGCTACTCAGTCTGTGTTGTTGATGCATTTGCAATTCCTGCAATATATTTCACCAACAGTATATTGTTATTGCAACGCCCATGACACACCCACTACATGTCCTGCATTGCATAAATTGCATACCCATCCCACTGACACACCTCCACCACTCCTTTTTATCATTACTAAATGCAATCGCTACTGTGTTCGCAGATACCTATGTACGATCATGGAAATGCCCAGTGTCCCGATAATCGCTCCTTGTATAGTAAATTACATTTGCAGCTGGTGAATGAGGCCCTCTGGTCACTAATATCGCGCCCGGATCACATCCCATATGCTGTTCTTGATAAATGGGCCCCTTCGTGTGCATTTGCGACTAACTTGTGTGCAAACTCTGGGCGGGATGTACTAAAGGGAAAATGAGGTAAAACCCGCCATTTTCGGGGGTTTTACCACATTTTCATATGTACTAATCCCCAGCCGCTGGGTTTTCGCCGTCTCGGGTATCGCCATCTTTTGATGGCAATACCCTATAGAAGCCTATGGGCTTCTTACCACCACCGCCTCATCCCACCGCCGCCCCCCCCCCCCGCTCCGCTCATGACGACCTCCCCCCCGCATATCTGTGTGCATTAAGTCGCTGTCTCCGTGATGCTGGTGCGGCCCCCCTCCTCCTTCTCCCCCGCAGCACAGCCATTTGTCCTTTTGGCTGCAGGGGGGAGGAGGAGGAGCCCAGAGACCCCCCGCAATCCTTCTTACAGGTATCGCGGGGGGTCTCTGTCACTGCATTGTGATGTTAATCGCGTATGTTAGTACATATGTGATTAGCATCGCTGCGGTAGGTGCCAAGGGGCGGCAATGTATTTTAATACATCCCGACCCCTGGAACAGTCTCACTGTCTAATTTATTATGTGTACCTGTCTCTCTCTGCCTCCCCATGTGTGGCTCTCGACTCTGCCCCCCTTTATGCTTATGTTTCCCACTGTCCCTCTATCCCTCCCCACCTTTTTCTCCCATCTGCTGCTATAACCAACTGCCTCACACATTCTCCAGCCTCGTTTTCCACTTCTTCCCTTCTCCGTGCCTTTCTTTCTGCCTCTTTTGCTTGATATGACAGGCAGAAGCATAATTGTGGCCATGCTGTGAACCTTATCTCAGCTAGCAAATCTTAGTGCTGGCAGTGACCCTTTGATGCACATTGAATACCACTTTTGCCTCTAATAAACAGAGTCTTTATCAGGGACGTGTGGTGAGGTAAATGGCTCATGAGGCACTGGCTAATCCCAGAGCCAGATATACATGCAATATATGAGCCAAAGGGTACATGTGGGCATTATACACAGGTGCAGCAGTATTAACTCCTGGAAATCTGGAGCGTTTTGATTAGCGATGTGTGGAAAGGATACACAGGTGAGGCACTGCCTCATCTGCCATAGACTTTTTACTCCAGAGTTTGGGCTATAAAAATTATTAGAATAATGCAAAGAAGATATTTCTAACAAATTATCAGTATTTTTCATATATTTTATTCAGTCAAAACTCTGGGTAAGTATGACAGGAAAGGCCCTGCCTCACCTGCATCACCCCACCACACGTCACTGGTCCTTATTCTTGCTTCATAACTTTAAAAGGTGACAATAAAGATCGTTTTTCTAAAGATACAGATTCTCTGCGGCTTTGAGAGTTTGGATATAAAAGGGCAATAGTGAAAGAAACAACAAGCCTGAATTTGGATGTGTTACTACTGCACCTTTAAATGCAGTCCTCAAAGACGCCGAGAATGAGAGCTTTGAAAAACTGATCTTTAGTAAGTATAACCCTAAGGCATTGAGCAGCTCTAATTTCTTCTTCATACTGTAGTAATGGATCAGGTACTTTGTTTTTTGGAAATAATTATAGCAATGATGTGAAGTGTAACTAAGCGAGTCAGACAATAATAATGTTGGCATTCAGCATGTAGGCACGAGACTGTTGACATGGTCTGAATGTCGACAGGGCATAAAGGTAGAAATTTGACACATCAACATTCACTATGTTGACAGTGAGAATTTTGACCATACTGCCTACCCCTTACTGCAGCCAAATGCTGACATGCTCATTTTGAACATGTCTATATTATGTACAATGTTACAGACATTCTGAATGATGACATTCAGAACCATTCGACATTACAGTATCGACAATATGACTGCATACCAACCAACAGAAGCTGCAGATTTCCCTATTCTTTATAATCTCTCACTTTCTGGCTGTGGCGCTGGCAGGGAACAGCAGAGAGGGAGATCCCATATCATTCTTCCTTCAAAAAATCCCCTTGTATTCCAGATGATGCAAAATAACTACAGCTGGCACCAAACAAAATACAAATACATAAGTGAGCTAGCTATGACATAAATTGCTTCTTTTGAAATGAAGATGAAGCTGCAATATAAGGGCTTATTTATGGTGGGAATTTGGGTACATTAGGCAATGGGGGTCATTCCAACCCGATCGCACGCTGCGCTTCTTCACAGCCGTGCGATCGGGTCGGAACTGCGCATGTGCGGTGGCTGCATTGCACAGGTGCGTCATTGCCCGGTGACGGCCATCGCCAGGCAGCGACGCCGTGAGCGAAGAAAGTGGCGACCGCAAGAAGATTGACAGGAGGAAGGCGGATTCGGGCGGCAATTCACCATTTTCGGGGAGTGGTGAGTCCAATGCAGTCGTGTCCAAGGCGTTTGTAGTGCGGATGTCTGACATCAATTCTGGGACCTGCATTGCTGGATCGATCGCACAGGGTAAGTAACTCTTACCCTGGTCTTTTTTTACAGGAAACTTTTTTGGCATAGCAGGGCTGCACAAGCATTCGCAGCCCTGCTATGCAGAAATACATTCCCCCATAGGCGGCGTCTAGTTGATCGCATGAGCAGCAAAAGGTTGCTGTCAACTCAGAATGACCCCCAATGTCAGGTGCAAGCAGCCAAGTTGCACTGAGAACTAGTGATGTGCACCGGAAATTTTTCGGGTTTTGTGTTTTGGTTTTGTGTTCGGTTCCGCGGCCATGTTTTGGGTTCGGACGCGTTTTGGCAAAACCTCACCGAAATTTTTTTGTCGGATTCGAGTGTGTTTTGGATTCGGGTGTTTTTTTCAAAAAACCCTAAAAAACAGCTTAAATCATAGAATTTGGGGGTCATTTTGATCCCATAGTATTATTAACCTCAATAACCATAATTTCCACTCATTTTCAGTCTATTCTGAACACCTCACATCTCACAATATTATTTTTAGTCCTAAAATTTGCACCGAGGTCGCTGGATGGCTAAGCTAAGCGACCCAAGTGGCCGACACAAACACCTGGCCCATCTAGGAGTGGCACTGCAGTGTCAGACAGGATGGCCCTTCAAAAAAATTGTCCCCAAACAGCACATGATGCAAAGAAAAAAAGAGGCGCAATGAGGTAGCTGTGTGACTAAGCTAAGCGACCCAAGTGGCCGACACAAACACCTGGCCCATCTAGGAGTGGCACTGCAGTGTCAGACAGGATGGCACTTCAAAAAAATACTCCCCAAACAGCACATGATGCAAAGAAAAAAAGAGGCGCACCAAGGTCGCTGTGTGACTAAGCTAAGCGACACAAGTGGCCGACACAAACACCTGGCCCATCTAGGAGTGGCACTGCAGTGTCACGCAGGATGGCCCTTCAAAAAAATACTCCCCAAACAGCACATGATGCAAAGAAAAAAAGAGGCGCAATGAGGTAGCTGTGTGACTAAGATAAGCGACCCAAGTGGCCGACACAAACATCTGGCCCATCTAGGAGTGGCACTGCAGTGTCACGCAGGATGGCCCTTCAAAAAAATACTCCCCAAACAGCACATGACGCAAAGAAAAAAAGAGGCGCAATGAGGTAGCTGTGTGACTAAGCTAAGCGACCCTAGTGGCCGACACAAACACCTGGCCCATCTAGGAGTGTCACTGCAGTGTCACGCAGGATGGCCCTTCAAAAAAATACTCCCCAAACAGCACATGATGCAAAGAAAAAAAGAGGCGCAATGAGGTAGCTGTGTGACTAAGATAAGCGACCCAAGTGGCCGACACAAACATCTGGCCCATCTAGGAGTGGCACTGCAGTGTCACGCAGGATGGCCCTTTCGAAAAAATACTCCCCAAACAGCACATGATGCAAAGAAAAAAAGAGGCGCAATGAGGTAGCTGTGTGACTAAGATAAGCGACCCAAGTGGCCGACACAAACATCTGGCCCATCTAGGAGTGGCACTGCAGTGTCACGCAGGATGGCCCTTCAAAAAAATACTCCCCAAACAGCACATGATGCAAAGAAAAATGAAAGAAAAAAGAGGTGCAAGATGGAATTGTCCTTGGGCCCTCCCACCCACCCTTATGTTGTATAAAACAGGACATGCACACTTTAACGAACCCATTATTTCAGTGACAGGGTCTGCCACACGACTGTGACTGAAATGACTGGTTGGTTTGGGCCCCCACCAAAAAAGAAGCAATCAATCTCTCCTTGCACAAACTGGCTCTACAGAGGCAAGATGTCCACCTCCTCCTCATCGTCCGATTCATCACCCCTTTCACTGTGTACATCCCCCTCCTCACAGATTATTAATTCGTCCCCACTGGAATCCACCATCTCAGGTCCCCGTGTACTTTCTGGAGGCAATTGCTGCTGGTGAATGTCTCCACGGAGGAATTGATTATAATTCATTTTAATGAACATCATCTTCTCCACATTTTCTGGAAGTAACCTCGTACGCCGATTGCTGACAAGGTGAGCGGCTGCACTAAACACTCTTTCGGAGTACAAACTGGAGGGAGGGCAACTTAGGTAGAATAAAGCCAGTTTCTGCAAGGGCCTCCAAATTGCCTCTTTTTCCTGCCAGTATACGTACGGACTGTCTGACGTGCCTACTTGGATGCGGTCACTCATATAATCCTCCACCATTCTTTCAATGGTGAGAGACTCATATGCAGTGACAGTAGACGACATGTCAGTAATCGTTGGCAGGTCCTTCAGTCCGGACCAGATGTCAGCACTCGCTCCAGACTGCCCTGCATCACCGCCAGCGGGTGGGCTCGGAATTCTTAGCCTTTTCCTCGCACCCCCAGTTGCGGGAGAATGTGAAGGAGGAGCTGTTGACGGGTCACGTTCCGCTTGACTTGACAATTTTCTCACCAGCAGGTCTTTGAACCCCTGCTGACTTGTGTCTGCCGGAAAGAGAGATACAACGTAGGTTTTAAATCTAGGATCGAGCACGGTGGCCAAAATGTAGTGCTCTGATTTCAACAGATTGACCACCCGTGAATCCTGGTTAAGCGAATGAAGGGCTCCATCCACAAGTCCCACATGCCTAGCGGAATCGCTCTGTTTTAGCTCCTCCTTCAATGTCTCCAGCTTCATCTGCAAAAGCCTGATGAGGGGAATGACCTGACTCATCCTGGCAGTGTCTGAACTGACTTCACGTGTGGCAAGTTCAAAGGGTTGCAGAACCTTGCACAATGTTGAAATCATTCTCCACTGCGCTTGAGACAGGTGCATTCCACCTCCTTTGCTTATATCGTGGCCAGATGTATAGGCTTGAATGGCCTTTTGCTGCTCCTCCATCCTCTGAAGCATATAGAGGGTTGAATTCCACCTCGTTACCACCTCCTGCTTCAGATGATGGCAGGGCAGGTTCAGGTATTTTTGGTGGTGCTCCAGTCTTCTGTACGCGGTGCCTGAACGCCGAAAGTGGCCCGCAATTCTTCGGGCCACCGACAGCATCTCTTGCACGCCCCTGTCGTTTTTTAAATAATTCTGCACCACCAAATTCAAGGTATGTGCAAAACATGGGACGTGCAGGAATTTGCCCAGATGTAATGCACGCACAATATGGCTGGCGTTGTCCGATGTCATAAATCCCCATGAGAGTCCAATTGGGGTAAGCCATTCTGCGATGATCTTCCTCAGTTGCCGTAAGAGGTTTTCAGCTGTGTGCGTATTCTGGAAAGCGGTGATACAAAGCGTAGCCTGCCTAGGAACGATTTGGCGTTTGCGAGATGCTGCTACTGGTGCCGCCGCTGCTGTTCTTGCTGCGGGAGGCAATACATCTACCCAGTGGGCTGTCACAGTCATATAGTCCTGAGTCTGCCCTGCTCCACTTGTCCACATGTCCGTGGTTAAGTGGACATTGGGTACAACTGCATTTTTTAGGACACTGGTGAGTCTTTTTCTGAGGTGTGTGTACATTTTCGGTATCGCCTGCCTAGAGAAATGGAACCTAGATGGTATTTGGTATCGGGGACACAGTACCTCAATCAAGTCTATAGTTGGCTCTGAATTAACGATGGATACCGGAACCACGTTTCTCACCGCCCAGGCTGCCAAGGCCTCAGTTATCCGCTTTGCAGCAGGATGACTGCTGTGATATTTCATCTTCCTCGCAAAGGACTGTTGGACAGTCAATTGCTTACTGGAAGTAGTACAAGTGGTCTTCCGACTTCCCCTCTGGGATGACGATCGACTCCCAGCAGCAACAACAGCAGCGCCAGCAGCAGTAGGCGTTACACTCAAGGATGCATCGGAGGAATCCCAGGCAGGAGAGGACTCATCAGACTTGCCAGTGACATGGCCTGCAGGACTATTGGCTTTCCTGGGTAAGGAGGAAATTGACACTGAAGGAGTTGGTGGGGTGGTTTGCAGGAGCTTGGTTACAAGAGGAAGGGATTTACTGGTCAGTGGACTGCTTCCGCTGTCGCCCAAGTTTTTGAACTTGTCACTGATTTATGATGAATGCGCTGCAGGTGACGTATAAGGGAGTTTGTTCCGAGGTGGTTAACGTCCTTACCCCTACTTATTACAGCTTGACAAAGGCAACACACGGCTTGACACCTGTTGTCCGCATTTGTATTGAAATAATTCCACACCAAAGAGCTGATATTTTTTGTATTTTGACCAGGCATGTCAATGGCCATATTCCTCCCACGGACAACAGGCGTCTCCCCGGGTGCCTGACTTAAACAAACCACCTCACCATCAGAATCCTCCTTGTCAATTTCCTCCTCAGCGCCAGCAACAACCATATCCTCATCCTGGTGTACTTCAACAGTGACATCTTCAATTTGACTATCAGGAACTGGAATGCGGGTGCTCCTTCCAGCACTTGCAGGGGGCGTGCAAATGGTGGAAGGCGCAAGCTCTTCCCGTCCATTGTTGGGAAAGTCAGGCATTGCAACCGAAACAATTGGACTCTCCTTGGGGATTTGTGATTTCGAAGAACGCACAATTCTTTGCTGTGCTTTTGCCAGCTTAAGTCTTTTATTTTTTCTAGCGAGAGGATGAGTGCTTCCATCCTCATGTGAAGCTGAACCACTAGCCATGAACATAGGCCAGGGCCTCAGCCGTTCCTTGCCACTCCGTGTTGTAAATGGCATATTGGCAAGTTTACGCTTCTCCTCAGACGCTTTTAATTTTGATTTTTGGGTCATTTTACTGATCTTTTGTGTTTTGGATTTTACATGCTCTGTACTATGACATTGGGCATCGGCCTTGGCAGACGACGTTGATGGCATTTCATCGTCTCGGCCATGACTAGTGGCAGCAGCATCAGCATGAGGTGGAAGTGGATCTTGATCTTTCCCTATTTTTTTAACCTCCACATTTTTGTTCTCCATATTTTAATGCGCACAACTAAAAGGCACCACAGGTATACAATGTAGATGGATGGATAGTATACTTATGGACGACGAGTGACGACACAGAGGTAGGTACAGCAGTGGCCTACCGTACTGCTATATACAGTATAATAAATGGACCTGGTGGACACTATCAGCAAACTGCTAAACTAGTATAAAGAAAAAAAGCCACCACAGGTATACAATGTAGATGGATGGATAGTATACTTATGGACGACGAGTGACGACACAGAGGTAGGTACAGCAGTGGCCTACCGTACTGCTATATACAGTATAATAAATGGACCTGGTGGACACTGTCAGCAAACTGCTAAACTAGTATAAAGAAAAAAAGCCACCACAGGTATACAATGTAGATGGATGGATAGTATACTTATTATTATTAATGGATGACGAGTGACTGACGACACAGAGGTAGGTACAGCAGTGGCCTACCGTACTGCTATATACAGTATAATGGACCTGGTGGACACTGTCAGCAGACTGCTAAACTAGTACTACTAGTATAAAAAAAAAAGCCACCACAGGTATACAATGTAGATGGATGGTAGTATACTTATGGACGACGAGTGACGACACAGAGGTAGGTACAGCAGTGGCCTACCGTACTGCTATATACAGTATAATGGACCTGGTGGACACTGTCAGCAGACTGCTAAACTAGTAATACTAGTATAAAAAAAACCCACCACAGGTATACAATGTAGATGGATGGATAGTATACTTATTATTATTAATGGATGACAAGTGACTGACGACACAGAGGTAGGTACAGCAGTGGCCTACCGTACTGCTATATACAGTATAATGGACCTGGTGGACACTGTCAGCAGACTGCTAAACTAGTATAAAAAAAAGCCACCACAGGAGTGTTTTTCAGGCAGACAAACGTATACTGGTGGTCACTGTCAGCAAAACTGTGCACTGTACTCCTGCTATAGCTGCTCCCCAGTCCCCACAATTAAGCAGTGTGAGCACTCAGCACAGATATATCATGCAGCACACTGAGCACAGATATGGTATGGAGCGTTTTTTTCAGGCAGAGAACGGATAAAACAAAACTGGTGGTCACTATCAGCAAAACTCTGCACTCTACTCCGAGTCCTAACAGCTGCTCCCCAATCCTCCCCACAATTAGTAATAAAACAAGCAATCAACTGTCTCTTCTACAATTATAAACGGAGAGGACGCCAGCCGCATCCTCTCCCTATCAATCTCAATGCACGTGTGAAAATGGCGGCGACGCGCGGCTGCTTATATAGAATCCGAATCTCGCGAGAATCCGACAGCGGGATGATGACGTTCGGTCGCGCTCGGGTTAGCCGAGCAAGGCGGGAGGATCCGAGTCTGCTCGGACCCGTGTAAAAAAAGGTAAAGCTCGGGTGGGTTCGGTTTCTCGGAAACCGAACCCGCTCATCACTACTGAGAGAGCACCCTGATGATTACTGCTTGGAGACGCAGAATGATTTTGGACACATGGTGATTTACAGTGGGCATTCTAGGGAGGTAACGGGGTGGCTAGCCAGGCATGCACGTGTCACTGACGGAGGCTGTGTCTTAAGACAAGGAACTGCTCACACCATGGGGCTAATTCAGACCTGTTAGCTGCTGTGCATTTTCGCACAGTCTGAACTGCATAAGCGCAGGCGCCGTAGTGCGCCTGCGCATGCCAGAGATGCGATCGGCATCTCTGCCCAGTGATCGCTTCTGCCTGATTGACAGGCAGAGATGTTCGCTGGCGAGAGGGGGCGGATCGGCGGCATTGGGCCGCCGTTTTGGGGGCGTGGTCTGGGCATCGCAGGCGTGGCCGGAAAATGCAGTGGGCGGGTCGCAGCGGCTGCGTGATGTCACACGCAGCCACTGCAACCCGGAGAGCGATGGGTAGCTCCCTGCCAGCGCGCAGGAGCTGTGCTGGTAGGGAGCTACTCTTCACGTACAAAAGCATCGCCGCCGTGCGATGATTTTGTACCTGTGCAGCGGGTGGAGGGCCAGACATGCGGGGCGGACTAGCCCTGTGCTGGGCGTCCCCCCGCATGTCAAGGTGGCTGATCGTAGCGGCTACGATCAGGTTTGAATTAGCCCACATGTTCATACAGAGAAACTGTGCCTGCCATCACTATCGTGCAGGTTTCGATGGTCCATCTAAAGTTGCACAGAGATTGAACCGTAGCCAGTGAGCATATCAGAAGGAAGTTCATCAGTCACTGTATTAGCATAAAGACAATGAAGTGGCTGAAGCAAAAGACACGGCCACGTCTGCATCCAACCCCTAACATGGGGGGGCATGTCTTGCCGTTCCCTATATATATGATGACCTGTGACAACTTCAGGGGGATCCGCTCACTAAAGCTGCATGCAGGGATAGTTCCTCAAAACTCTTACTTGTTACAGCATTATTACATCATTGCTTAAGAGACCTGGGATATGCTCAGTGTGGAAACCCCTCTGGAGTCCCATGATGGCGGCCCTGCTGTGCGGGCACAAATCACTTTGAAAATGGCCACTGCGCCCATTACCAAGTGATTAGCGCATGCAAACTGGAGGCTTCCCCTGGAAACAAGGCACGGGCGCCATGTTCCCGGAGACCTGCGCAGTAGACTCTGGCATTATGACAGAGTCTACTGCTGCCGGAGTGGAGGGGGCCCCCCACAGAGGCTGCACACGGGTACCCTCTTCTCTTAAAACGCCCCTGACTACACCATACCCCACAACATTTGGGAGGGAGGAGCCACCCTGATTATCTCAACCAAAAATCATTTAGGTTTGTGCAGAAAAATGCATTACATGCCATGAGGCATGGCTGTTTGGCTGTTGCTCGTCCTATTATAACCGGTGCATTGTCACGCTATTGTGTAGCTTGTAAAGTGATAACATTAAAGATCTGTAGCATTTATAAAGAATAAAAAATGCCAATTTGATTTACAATCAGCACCAGATAAACAAGGGTGCAGATGGGACTATATAGGTCCAGGACTCCAGGCCTCTACATAGAAATAGGCCCATCACTTTGATAGCAAGATGATGACCAACACCGACCAGCCATAAATCATAAGTATTAAACTTGTTTTCTATTCTCCTTGCAAAATTATGCTATCTTTATACTTTTACATTACATATTTATTTTAAGGAGACCTAGGGACTGATCGTGTAGGGTGTGTGCACACCCACATGATCAGAGCCGTCTTAACAGCAGTGTAGGCCCCTGGGCACAGCAATGCACTGGGGCCCCTACCCATCCTCCAGTGTTGGTGGTGGGGGTGCTATCAGCGGCAGCATTCATGTCCTGCGGGCGGTAGGGGCTGTACTATTTTCTGCTCAGCATGTAGGACCTGGAGCAGTAATTTCTGCTAATTACTCCTTTACTGCACAGATGATGCTAAACTGTAGAAGGGAAAATTGGGCTGAATGAAGAAGCCCTGGTACATGACTTCCAGGGTGGTAGGGGATGTATTATACGCAGGGGAGGGGTGGCTAGTGGAGTTTACTTAATATTTATCATTTTCCGGTGGGAGGGCAGCTTACTTGACTGCAGATATCTCAAGTTCCTGAAAATATATTTCTTAGCTTTGAATGGGATAAAAAACTAGAGGCCCACCTTTCAGACGGTTCTGGGGACTTGGGGATCAGAGTTCAGGAGCCAGAGCAATCCACCAATGAAAATCTAAGACTGCATATTAGGCGTGTGGAGCTGGAGCAGGGACCAGCTGCTTGAAGGCTGATATCTCTGGTTCTGGGCAAAGTAGAGACAAGCTGCCAGTGTCCACCAAAAGGGGAGAGCCCCAGCTTTTGGTTTATACCCTCATAAATACTCTAAGTCAGACAGAACCCGAGATATCAGGCTGGGAAGAGCAATTAATAGGCTTGGATGGGGACCATTGCTTTCAAGTCGGATATCTCCGGTTCCCCAGGGCCGATTTTAAAAAATCTGGTACCCCTGGAAAGAGGTGACCCTCAGCTATCAGCCTAGGGCCCTTATTCTCTTGGGGCCCTTGGGCAAGAGCCCATTGAGCCCATACGAAAAGACGGCCCTGCACATGATACTGGCTTATCCACTTACAGCTTATCCACTTCTCACAATAGGCTTTAATTGTCAGTCCCAGACCACAGGCACTTCATCCGGCTCTTTTGACAACATCTATCTGCTGGAAAGTGAAAAAAATATCTACCCCATGGATTTGAATTAACCACTTAACTGGCTAATATTTTTTTAAGAAAATGTCCCCAAAATTGTCTTTTTTTTGTCAATTTATGTAAAAAATAGCTATTTAAAAGCTATTTAAACCCAATTCGGTATAATTTATTAACAAATATGCAGATTTATTTGATAATTTAACCATTTTAAAAATTCAACATTTAAAAAAAAAAATGTTCCTCAAGGAGCATCTAGGAAAAATACTTTTCCAACAGGCTCGCAAATGCTAGACAAAATACTATAATAGACCATTTGCTGTTCCAAATTAAGTTTGCTTCATTGATGGTTACAATCTGTTGCATGACAGATCGATCATATGAAGTCTCTTGGAGGAATTCCATATTGTTGGATCATTTATATTTGGTCGTGGCAGGCCAAATCCTCTGCACATTTTGTCCAGAGCGCCCTCACAATTTTATTCAGTTCACCCAAAGCCAAATCAAATACTGTATACCGCCTTTGAAGTCAATGTTGTCATCAGAATGCATTGTCCAAATACGGTGCAAGATGTCTTCTGATGTGTTCTACATGTCTAAAAATATAAAATACATGGTGCACACTCTAAATCAGGCATGTCAAACTCATGGTCATCCAGCTATAGTGAAACTACATGCTCCGGCATGCTTTACCAGCTGATTAATGGAAGGTATGCTGGCAAAGCATGCTGGGACTTGTAGTTTCAAAACAGCTGGAGGAGCACGAGTTTGACATATCTGCTCTAAATATGAAACACTGCTAATCAGAATAATTATAATAAACTCTGCAATATAACACAAAGTAAATTTGAGGTTCTCAGCATAATTTTTGCCAAAAATATGGGCCCACCAACTGCAACCAGGTGATCTCATCTGATGGGTCCCTAATACTAAGGTTTAAGTCCAGGACAAGGAACCCCCCAGGTCAGCACAAGCCAACCAACTCAAGGCATCACACTAGTAAGAGGTTTAGGTGTTAAAAATGTTACATTAGTAAGAATCAGCAGCTATATGTTGAGAGTGTTACATAGGAGAGAAGTACAAATTAGTGTTATAAAGTATTACATTGGTAAAATCAACTAGGAGCTAAAAATAATGCTAAATTAAGCGTTTCAGTAGGATATCCCAAAGCAGTCAGGACACACCAACCCACGGGCTTTGCACCCTGAAATCATCCCTAAAACTGAGAAATTGTATACATTTATTCAGGACTTTCTATTCATAGTGCCTTTTCCATTATGCAGTCTATAAATGCCAGAGATCCATGCTTATAAAAAACACCCTTGGGTAGGTGGGAGGGGTGCTAATACAAGCTGAAGGAGTCTCCGCCTTCAGGTATACATGCTCCCCCCCCCACCCCCCATACCTTCTCCTTGTGTAAGAGCCACAGAGAGAGGGGAGCGGATACATGACAGAACACAAACATTTTGGATAACAAATACCTGAGAGAGGCAGTGGAGCAGCCCTAAGCTGCCTCCATCAATGTATCATTCCATTGAGAGTCCTCTTCCAGTAGGCCTAGCGCCTTGCAAGCTGATTGGATGGTAGCATATGTTACATTGTTTACTGTCTGTAAGTCTGCAAACGAAGTGGAGCCCTTGACAATGTGAAGCAACATTCTCAAATAATAGCATCCGGCGTTGTTGGGATGGATGGTGTAGATATGGCACCACCTCTTCACTCCAGGATGTCCTTCTCAGGGCTGGCTGTACCATTAGGCAGCTTTAGGCAGCTGCCTAGGGAGCCGGCGCCAGAGGGTGCCACTGAAATTCATCTAGCAAAAAACTGAAGGATGTTTCAGTATGCGGGCTCCTCCTATTACACTGCACTGGCTGCTGCTGCTGCAGTTCTAATCAGGTGCTGCCGCTGCTATCAGGCTGTACTACATAGTGTCTCAGCACTTCTTCTGTGCTGACACGTGTAACATCAAGTCTCGTGAAGGCACATGGGAGGAGGATGTAACTAAGGCTCCTGAGGGGCACCCCCATGGCCGCTTTTCATAGCCCTGATGCACCTCCTCCAGGCCCCTGGATCTCGGATCTCCAGCAGTAAGCCGCACCTGACTACATGTCTGCACCCAGCAGCGTCACTGTGATGCTGCTGCCACCTGTAAGAGAAACCATAACAGTATATATGGAGGAGGGGGTCAGTTATGAACTTACAGATGGGGGAATGGAACACAAAAAAGAGCATACAAATATATGTATGCGTGTATATATACACATACAATTAAAGGGATGTAGTTGGCATCCCAGTGGACAGGATGCCGGTGTTCAGAATACCCTCACACTTTAAAAAGTCACTTGAGTGTTGTTCCTTTTCTCTGTATACTGTATGTATAATAATGCAATTCACCCCAGCCCACCTAGTGGCCACCTGCATCTCCCCTCTGGGAGGTTAGTGGTGGTGATAGGGGTTGTAGGTTAGGGGGCGCTAGGCTGAAGCTTTGCCTAGGGTGCAGAGGTACCTTGCACCAACCCTGGTCCTTTTACAGGGATCCCTAGTTTCCGAAGATTGCATTTTTTGTTGTTCCAGGAACCTCATCATATGTCAAAGCACTGGCAAATGCATCTTCCACACACAACTTAACAGTCAAGGGCGTGTCGCTAGGATTATGGATTACATCAGTGGCATTGTTCTCCATTACGTAAACATGTCTACATTTATGTGCACATCAAAAGATTTTATTAGCACACAATTATGAGGTACCAACCAGTGATTGGCAATGTCCAACTCTTTCATCATGTCCACTTCTGCGATACTTGGGGTATCCATCTTCTCCGGTTGAAGTGACACTTTGGAAACTCCTTTTGGCACACACACTGGACTGCATGCACAGAGATGTTGGGTTCAGACGACTGCATGGACCATCACAGTTACATGAAGTTGGGGGCTGGTATTAACATTGGTCGGTCCAAACTGCCAAAAGTTTTGAAATAATACAACTGAAACACTGACAAGCAAGATATGTGTGTGTCACAAGAGTTGAAAGTCCTGTGAGTCCCGCTTCACAGGTACCTTTGAATATACAGTATGTAAATATATATATATATATATATATATATATATACACACTGCTCAAAAAAATAAAGGGAACACTAAAATAACACATCCTAGATCTGAATGAATGAAATATTCTTATTAAATACTTTGTTCTTTACATAGTTGAATGTGCTGACAACAAAATCACACAAAAATTATCAATGGAAATCGAATTTATTAACCCATGGAGGTCTGGATTTGGAGTTACACTCAAAATTAATGTGGAAAAACACACTACAGGCTGATCCCACTTTGATGTAATGTCCTTAAAACAAGTCAAAATGAGGCTCAGTAGTGTGTGTGGCCTCCACGTGCCTGTATGACCTCCCTACAATGCCTGGGCATGCTCCTGATGAGGTGGCGGATGGATCTCCTGAGGGATCTCCTCCCAGACCTGGACTAAAGCATCCGTCAACTCCTGGACAGTCTGTGGTGCAACGTGGCGTTGGTGGATGGAGCGAGACATGATGTCCCAGATGTGCTTAATTGGATTCAGGTCTGGGGAACGGGCGGGCCAGTCCATAGCATCAATGCCTTCGTCTTGCAGGAACTGTTGACACACTAAAGCCACATGAGGTCTAGCATTGTCTTGCATTAGGAGGAACCCAGGGCCAACCGCACCAGCATATGGTCTCACAAGGGGTCTGAGGATCTCATCTCGGTACCTAATGGCAGTCAGGCTACCTCTGGCGAGCACATGGAGGGCTGTGTGGCGCCCCAAAGAAATGCGACCCCACATCATTACTGACCCACTGCTAAACCGGTCTTGCTGGAGGATGTTGCAGGCAGCAGAACGTTCTCCTTGGCGTCTCCAGACTCTGTCACGTCTGTCACATGTGCTCAGTGAGAACCTGCTTTCTTCTGTGAAGAGCACAGGGCGCCAGTGGCGAATTTGCCAATCTTGGTGTTCTCTGGCAAATGCCAAATGTCCTGCATGGTATTGGCCTGTAAGCACAACCCCCACCTGTGGACATCGGGCCCTCATACCACCCTCATGGAGTCTGTTTCTGATCGTTTGAGTAGACACATGCACATGGCTTGCTGGAGGTCATTTTGCAGGGCTCTGGCAGTGCTCCTCCTGTTCCTCCTTGCACAAAGGTGGAAGTAGCGGTCCTGCTGCTGGGTTGTTGCCCTCCTACGGCCTCCTCCACGTCTCCTGATGTACTGGCCTGTCTCCTGGTAGCGCCTCCATGCTCTGGACACTACGCTGACAGACACAGCAAACCTTCATGCCACAGCTCGCATTGATGTGCCATCCTGGATGAGCTGCACTACCTGAGCCATTTGTGTGGGTTGTAGACTCCGTCTCATGCTACCACTAGAGTGAAAGCACCGCCAGCTTTCAAAAGTGACCAAAACATCAGCCAGAAAGCATAGGAGCTGAGAAGTGGTCTGTGGTCACCACCTGCAGAACAACTCCTTTATTGGGGGTGTCTTGCTAATTGCCTATAATTTCCACCTGTTGTCTATTCCATTTGCACAACAGCATGTGAAATTGATTGTCAATCAGTGTTGCTTCCTAAGTGGACAGTTTGATTTCACAGAAGTGTGATTGACTTGGAGTTACATTGTGTTGTTTAAGTGTTCCCTTTATTTTTTTGAGCAGTGTATATATATATATATATATATATATATATATATATATTTTGTAAATGCTGATTTACTTACAGGACTAAAAGCAATACTTTAAAACACACTCAATACACTTTAAAATCGAGCTGCTGCGGCCGCTGTATGCAATCCTTAACTTACGTACTAATTACTCAGTTAGCGTACAAAGTCCTGTACCGTGTATGCACTTTGCGTACTAACGCCGCAACGGGCGTACAAAGTACACGCGGTGCATACACACACAACGACACGCCGTGAGTACTATGCAGCTTCACGTGTGTCTGAGATACACTTACAAATCCAGCAGAGAAAGAGACACGACACAAATTGTATTTAGGAAGTTGGGATCCGACCCGCCAACATATAATTGATAAAAGGGGTTACAACAAAGATACAATTATAATAACAGAAAAGAGGCTACAGTCAATGGTACATACGTTTGTTTGCCTGCACTTCCCGGTCCGGTCCTCAGTCATCAAGCTAGATGATACAGTACAGAGTTAGGTGCGCCAAGTGGACAAGTTCTTATATTAAAAGGGGATGATGTTGTTGTAATGACACTCAGACTAATGGTTTTAGCTAACAAAGTGTTTTTTTTATTATTTTGATACTTAATCCAAAAAGAGGGGGGGGGGGGGGTTTGGGAAATGGATGTTGGAGGGAGAGGGGAAAGATATATATGTTGTATATATCAGAAAAAATCAGTTTGTATCGGATATATCAAAAATTGGTTGCTCTAACGTATTGGGGGCACTCAGGTCGGTGGCATCCCACCTCTGTAGTGCTTAAAGTCTCGTTGTAATGTCCAGAGCCTTTATTTACTACTTGTAATTTGTCAAATATGGAAGAGATAGAAACAAAAAACCCCGGAGGGTCGGTGCGGCAAGGGATCCTCGTGGTCGCTAGTGATCAGGTAATGAGGGCTCCGGACATACCGTCCGCCCCTATGCTCTGACAGTACACAGTGTCGTTCTTCTGAGCGCACCATGACTGTGTACTGTCAGAGCATAGGGGCGGACGGTATGTCCGGAGCCCTCATTACCTGATCACTAGCGACCACGAGGATCCCTTGCTGCACCGACCCTCCGGGGGGACCCCCACCATTTTTTGTTTCTATCTCTTCCATATTTGACAAATTACAAGTAGTAAATAAATGCTCTGGACATTACAACGAGACTTTAGGCACTACAGAGGTGGGACGCCACCGACCTGAGTGCCCCCAATACGTTAGAGCAACCAATTTTTAATATATCCGATACAAACGGATTTTTTCTGATATATACAACATATATATCTTTCCCCTCTCCCTCCAACATCCATTTCCCAACCCCCCCCCCTCTTTTTGGATTAAGTATCAAAATAATAAAAAAACACTTTGTTAGCTAAAACCATTAGTCTGAGTGTCATTACAACAACATCATCCCCTTTTAATATAAGAACTTGTCCACTTGGCGCACCTAACTCTGTACTGTATCATATCCATATCGAAGCTTGAGGCACTTCTTAAAATAGGTAGCAGCCTGAGGACAATCCAAATACTCTAGTACATGAGCACTGGATAAACTTCTTTCTAATCAAGCTAGATGACCTTCAGAGATTGAGAGCGTGAAAGGGCCTGCAGCTGGCTTTTTATACATTTGTCCAAAACCTAACACAATGGGAACTGTAATCTCTTTGTCTATTGGTCACTGGGATGGTCATTTACAGTACAGGAGAGGTCATAGGTCGTTTTGAATAGGTGGGCGATGTCTGGTCCAGGTGCACTTGCAGATGTTCTCTACTGGGTTCCCGCCGAATATAAGGAGTACAGTAAATACAGTTAATATTAATATTCTGCTCCTGCGCATAACTGTTCGCAGGAGCGTGCGATCTTCTGCAAACCAACACCGGAATATTGCTCTTAAAATACCCTACAGCAGGATACCAAACACCACCTTATGACCTAGTTCTGTCCCCTCCTATCCTGTAAAGGTGAATCCCTTTGTTGCTGTACCATTTAAACAAGTATAAATTGCTGGTGCGGTGCGTGTGGACTATGTGTACATTGTGCACTATGTGGATTAAATATGTAATGTGTTTTTATGGCTTTTCCATGCGATTACAAGCACTACCGTAATTACTCATACCACACGCTAATACGCAGGACCGCGGGAGCGATCATACGCAAATTGCGAATATGTGCACGCACGGCAGAACAAGTACACGCACGGAGGCCATCTGTGTGTAATTTGTACGTGATGTGTGTACCGAAATATTTTCGACAGTCCACCCTTTGGCAGTCATCAATAATTGCCACACTTTACTACTAAACAGAAAATATTATCTACACAATATATACAAATTTGGATGATCGGGGGAGAGTAGTAGGTAGGAAAGGTGTAACCTAGTGGGATAGTAAATAGCATGTTTGTATGAATCAATGTCTGAGGGGCATGTATCATCGTGCCGTATATGTTCTAAATAAGCTTCGAGGTATTGCGAAGTATACATTAAATCCTTCTCATCCCGTATTAAGGGTCTGTAAATGGGCAAACAAACACTTCCGAGCTCTTTTCGGCTTCTTATTCCAACAAATGGGGTGCGCATTTAGTTGATGATACATGGAGGGGGAACATATACTATATGTGGATAACACCTGTCGACTATGGGGTAAATTTACTAAGATGGGAGTTCTATTTAAGATGGGATGTTGCCCATAGCAACCAAACAGATTCCAGGTATTATCTTCTAGAAGTTGCTAGATAAATGAGAAGTAGAAGCTGATTGGTTGCTATGGGCAACATCCCATCTTAAATAGAACTCCAATCTTAGTAAATTTACCCCTATGTGTGCCATTAACTGGAGGTTGCAGAGATGAAGATAAGACACATATATATAAAAATACATTCACATATGCATTTGGGTAGGGCTGACGTCTTTTCCGGTTGGATGTTTTCTGGGTAAGGGGTAAACTTAGAAAAATGGTGAAAGAAACAGGCCATGAAATTCATTTGCAATCCGTATCATAACACTGTCTCTATAGATGGATCATAAACCAAATCTGCTACTGTAACAGCGCTCTCGCTCCTTAGACTCATCAAATTTGTGCTGTGCTTGCGCCGCGTTAGAATTCGAACACACCTGAATATCAGGCCAATAATTATGATGACTCCCAGGATACAAAGGAGAAACTTCCCCACACTCATAATAACATTCTGTGCCCACTCTCCTAACCCTGAGAACCATTTGCGTGGGTTCAACCATGAGACCCAGCCAGTCAGTTCATTACCCACAGTCGCTAAGGTAAGATTGTGCTTCCTCCTGAACTCCCACTTCAACTGCAAGATCTCATCCATCTTCTGATCGATGACCTCCGTGGGGTCGTCAGTGCTGTTTGTAATATACGTACAGCACTTCACACCATATTGAGTTGCCAGGGTAACACAGTACCCACCTGTCACGGCTGTGACGTAATTAAGGACCATCCTGTGCTGGATCAGTTCCTTCTTATAGGCTTGTAACTCCCTTCCCGTATACCTGAAGGTGTCATCATACATCTTGGTGATATTGTCTATCAAGTTTGCTAGCGCATGGATGTACCTATAATTTATAGTTCCTCTGGCAGTACGGGTGATATCTAATGTGAGAAGGAACTGAATCCCGGTGGATTCATGGATCAAATCAGAGGCTGCATGCTCTGCCCTATCTATGAGGTGTCTCTTGATGATGTGTTCATAGTGGGTATGAGTATAAGGAGTCTGAGCGCCGCGGTGAACGTCTTTCATTTTGTCGTGGGTTATGGTCATGACCTCTGGTAGTACTCTCCCAATGTACCACAATCCCTCAGAGCTCGGGGTAAGCCACTTGTACGCTTTCCTCCCACATATGAAATAGGCATCATCTGGGAGAACATAGGGGACAAAATGTAACATCACCCTATTGCAAACCTTCCAGGTAAAGAAACCAATCCATAGTTCTCTCATTTGCTCAGTACAAGTATCGGGCTGGATGATATGAGCACAATACCCTGGCGATACTTTTCCAACCCACATGGTCTTGCTTCCACGTGTATACCGATACCAAAAATACCTCCCACTGTTGGCTATCTTGCATACAAGTTCATAGTCGATAGGTATCCCATCATCTCTGTGTGAAAAGGTAATTGTCTGGTTATTCCATGTCACTTCCCAATTTCCTGGTTTTCGGAAATTGGAAATATTAAAACATAACAGGGACCTATCTACATTGTACTGGTGGAGCTTCAAGCTAGGGGGCCTAGATATATTGAATTTCTTGCCCACCGGTCTCCCACCTCATCTATTGCTAAAGGGTATGGTACTAATCCTGACTACTCTGTCCTTGAGGTACCTGTGAGCACACCCAACATTCTGTCTGGTTTAAGACCTTACCCACTAATGAGTGGTAATCACTCAACGGATGTCAGTCCATATCGATATTAATGTTGGACTGACACCTCTGGATGCACCCATCTTTGACTATGTTCTCACAATTCCTACAAATACAATATTCATCAGACAATAACCCTTCACATTGCCTCCGAGCTCCATGACTACCAGAGCGCTTACTGATACCAGCCTTTACTCGAGTGATGTGCTGCTCCTGAGATCCTACAAATTTGTACTCGCCATCAGAATCCATTCCAGATCCTTGCTCGACCTCTCTGGGTCCCTCACCAAAACAAATTGTCCTGGTCAAATACAATATTACTAGCAGAACCCGAAACGCAGTCTCTTGTTATAGATCCATTTCGTTAGGGGAAAGAAGGAAAATAAGGAGGAGAAAAGAAAGGAAAATGCAGTGGGGAGGTGAAAAAAAGAAAAAATGGTGCGACAACCGTCCTTGATCTTGTTGCTATCCGTGCTCAGGTGCCGTTCAACAGTCCTGCCTCTCAACTTTCCCGGAATAGACTTTCTAGTGATATGAGGTTCTCTTCACCTTGCTCTTTGTTTTCTCCGGGTCAGCGACCTTCTTGCAGTGGGACGAGTGGACCCAAGTCTCTCTTTCGGCGACCTTTAATGCTGTAGTGCTGGTTAACAAGACTTGGTATGGTCCTTCCCACCTGTCAATGAGGCAACCTGAGCGTAGGAAATTTCGAATCATCACATAATCCCCAGGCTCAATGTCATGACAATTACTGTTCGGTAGGTCAGGAATCACCAGCTTTAGATTTCTTTGTTGATTTCTCAGCTGCCGGCTCATCCTAACCAAATATTTCACAGTTATTTCATTATTGCATTTCAAATCATCCTGGTGGTCTATCACTACATGAGGTTGTCGACCAAAAAGAATTTTAAAGGGTGATAAGTTAAGCGGTGACCTGGGAGTGGTTCTTATTCTGCACAACACTAGTGGCAAAGCTTCTGGCCACAGCAATCCAGTTTCAGCCATCACTTTGCTCAGCTTATTCTTAATGGTGCTGTTCACTCTCTCTACCTTCGCACTCGCCTGTGGTCAGTGCAGAGTATGTAGCTTGCTATTAATTCCCATCAGTTTGCACATGACCTGAAAGACTTCACCTGTAAAATGGGTACCCCTATCACTTTCAATCACTCTAGGGATACCATATCTACACACAAATTCCTGCACAATTTTCTTTGCAGTGAACGTAGCAGTATTTGTGGCAGCAGGGAACGCTTCTACCCAGTTGGAAAACACATCAATACATACTAACACATATTTCAAATTCCTACAGGGTGGTAACTGTATGAAGTCGATTTGTATTACCTGAAAAGGTCCGTCTGTAGGAGGGATATGGGATGGCTCTGTTGGAATTTTCTTACCAATATTCTTCCTCAAGCAAGTAGGACATGTCATTGCTATCTTATCTTCATGGGAAGAGAATCCTGGCGCACTCCAGTAGGCTCTTATCAGCTTGCACATACCCTCTTTGCCCAGATGAGTCAGACTGTGTGCCGCCTCAGTTAGACTCGGAAGATATGCTCTGGGGGCCACTGGCTTACCGTGTCCACCTGTCCAAAGACGTGAGGACTCCTGACCATACCCCTTTGACTTCCTGACCGCCTTTTCCTGTAGGGAACACAAATTTTGCATTTCAATTAGCTGCTGTGTGTTGACCGTGTTAAATGTCATCAGTGATGTGATGTTCGTCTGTATGGTGGTGCTTGCTGCTGATTTAGCAGCTTCGTCTGCCCGGCTGTTACCAAGTGAGATTGGGTCTTGGTTGTAAGTGTGTGCTTTACACTTGATAACAGCCACTCTGTCTGGTTCCTGTATTGCTGCCAGAAGCCTTTTGATGTATATGTTATCTGACTTACCTTTGGCCAACTCGCATGCTCGGGTCAGAGCTACCAGCTCAGCGACTTGTGCTGAGTGTGGTGGGCCAAGGGGTTCTGCTTCTATGATACCTTCGTCATCTACAACTGCATATCCGGTGCACAAATCTCCCGATTCCGTCTGTCTGTGGCAACTACCGTCAGTGTAGAAGGTAAAGTCTACTCCTTCCAGTGGGTTGTCACTGATGTCAGGTCTCGCTGTAAAAGTTTGGTTCAGGTATTCCATACAATCATGCATATCAGTATCTGCACTAAATCCTCCTTCACCATCATTCTCATCCTCCACCCTTTGTGCCTGTCCAGGCACACTTGGCAAGTAAGTTGCAGGATTTAGTGAGCTGCATCTCTTAATGGTGATGTTTACATGGGCCATTAGCGCTAATTCCCACTTTGTAAACCGAGCAGATGAGACATGTCTGGTTTGGGTGGAGTTTAGCAAGGCTGATACTGCATGAGGTGTATGAATGGTCAAGTCGTGTCCTAACACTACGTCTTCGCTTTTACTTACCAGCAAAGCTATTGCTGCAACACTTCACAAGCAAGTGGGGAGAGACCGCGCTACAGTGTCCAACTGTGCACTGTGTTAAGCTACCGGTCTGCTGGCATCACCATGTCTCTGTGTTAAGACTCCTGCCACACACCCAGCACTTTCAGTACCGTACAATTCAAAGGGCTTCTCATAATCTGGCATACCTAATGCAGGTGCTTGTGATAAACACTGTTTGAGTCTCTCAAACGCCAGTTCGGACTCATCTGTGTGAGAGATCCGTTCTGGTTTGTTCGAAGAGACCATTTCTTGCAATGATAAAGCCATTACAGAGAACCCTGGAATCCAGTTACGACAGTACCCACACATTCCAAGGTCAGTGCGGATCTGTTGCTGAGTTTGTGGCAGAGTCATGTTGTGAATCGCCTGTATTCTATCAGCGGTGAGGTGTCTAAGTCCTTGTGTCAAGCAGTGTCCCAAGTATTTGACCCTGGTCTGGCACAACTGCAACTTATCCTTTGAAACCTTGTGTCCTATCTGGGAAAGATGAAACAGAAGCTGTTTCGTATCTTTCAAGGACGATTCGAGTGAGTCAGAACACAACAACAAGTCATCGACATACTGTATTAGCACTGATCCACTCTCAGATTGAAAGGATTGTAAACAGTCATGCAAGGCCTGGGAAAAAATACTCGGGCTGTCAATGAAACTTTGGGAAAGTCAAGTCCAGGTGTACTGTACTCCCCTGTACGTAAAGGCAAAGAGGTATTGGCTGCCAGGGTGAAGAGGGACAGAAAAGAAAGCAGAACAGAGGTTAATGACAGTGAAGAATTTTGCAGTAGAGGGAATTTGCATGAGGATGACAGCTGGATTGGGCACTACGGGGAATTGGCTCTCAACTATTTTGTTTATCCCCCTTAGATCCTGCACTAGCCAGTTACCCCTCCCCCCACTCTTTTTCACAGGGAAGATGGGATTATTGGCAGTGCTGGACGTCCTGACTAGGATGCCCTGCTGTAGCCGCTCTATGACGGGGTACACTCCTAATTCTACCTCTGGCTTCAGAGGATATTGAGGGATTTTTGGAGCTATCCTGCCATCCTTTAATTGTACTGCTACTGGAGCTACATTCGCCATCAATCCAGTGTCCTGTCCATCTTTTGTCCAAAGGGAACCCGGTATTTGTGAGATCATTTCCTCTACCTTTGATGGACACGTGTCTATAACAGTAGAGTGCAACATTAGTCTTTGAGGGGTGTCTAATATATCTTGTACTTCCTGAGCATGGTTCTCAGGTATATCCAAGAAGACACCCTCAGGAGTACAGTATATGACACACCGCATTTTACACAATAAGTCTCTGCCGAGTAGAGTAGTCGGAGCCGATGCAGTCAACAGGAAAGAATGTTTGGTTTGCAAGGACCCTATCGTAATCTCTGCAGGTCTACTCAAAGGGTATTGTTGCACCGTTCCTGTTACTCCCATTGCTGAAATTGTTTTACCCGTGGTTTTTACACCTGATGTGGAATTCAACACTGATCTGGCTGCCCCTGTATCTACAAGGAAAGGTAATGGTACACCAGCTACATCAACCATGACCTCAGGTTCACTACTAAGGCTAGCAATCAACTTCACTGGCTGCACACTACAGGTGTGGCCCAACCCCTATTGTGTAGTGGGACCCTCCCGCAGCGCATTGGCAGCTACAATATGTGAGGGGGGTAGCTGTGATTTTTCGGAGGCCTGCCAGTCCCTCCTTGGTGGGTACCTCCTTGTTTCCCCTCTATGTGGCTCGTAATCTCTTCTATATGGTCCCTGATCCCAATTATGTGAATTGTAGTATGGCTCGTATTCAGGTCTAGGGGGTCTGTATACATTATGTGTCCCTTTATTCATACAGTCCCTTGCAAAATGTACTTCCTTATTACAATAGAAACATACTATTGACCGTAACTTACCATCAGGGGTCTGGGGTTTTGGCTGCTTGGACTTTCCTGTAAGAGCCTGTATACTCACCGTCATCAGCTTATCCCCTTGCGACTCCCTGTGTTTACTGATGTTCTAATCATGCTCGATAGCGGACTCTCTCAACGCAGCCACCGAAATACCCCTCCAGTTAGGTAGAGAAGCTTGCACCCTTGTCCTCAATGCCTCCTTTAACCCGTCCATTAATACAGAGACAGCTACCTTCCTGTGATGTGCATTATCCTTAATATCCTCGATCCCAGTGTATCTAGATATTTCCTGCAGTGTTTGATGGAAATATTCAGATGCCATTTCACCTTCTTTTTGTCTTATGGAGAAGATTTTATTCCATTTAACAACAGTAGGGAAATACACTCCTAATTGCAGGTTGATTTGCCGTACATTCTCCTGATTGTATTCATCAGTGAGAGGTACCTCTGCATCTAAGTTACAATCCATTATGAATTTCGTGATTTCAATATTTGAGGGTAAACACACCCGTAGCACTGTTCTCCAATCTTTATTTGTGGGTTCGTGGGCGTTACCTAACTCTTTAATGAACCTCTGGCATCCGACTAGATCTTTCCTGGGATCGGGGAATTCTGACATAATTGACCTTAACTCTGCTCGGGACCAAGGACAATACATGGCAATGTTCCGGATGGGAGTCACTCCCTGACTGTCAGTCTTTCCATTGGGGACTGCAATTACCCTGACAGGATTTAGTTCAACTATATAATTTTGACTTGACTCTATAATGCGGGGAGCTATTGTCTCTGCATAGTGTGTGGTACCGTACTTACCAGTGGACACAACCTCACTCACCCCTCCGCTGGGGGGCATCGCTACTACTCTTGGTGGTTGAGCCGTGCCCACCTGGGTGTCCTGTATGGTGGCTGCTAGAGAGAGTGCCGATATCGTGCTGGGCTCATCTTCCTGCTCACAATCCTCGGGAAAATTTAAGATGGGATACAACTGGCAAGGGTTAGGGTTAACACATTTATCTATCACTTTCCTATCTTTCACTGATGCATCATTGCTTGTAGCCAATTTCTCCCCATCAATATATGGTGGTGGTGGTGCGCTCGCAATCGCTTTCCCGCTAGATTTGGAACTTGCTGTGCAAGCCAGTTCCTTCTGCACCTTCCCCTCTTGCTGCCACAGGTTTAAACAATTTGTATGTCTGACCCTTTGTTTTCTGGATTTAATCAGACATATTTTAATCCTTATGTTCTGTAACACCTCTGATTTAAAGCTGCCCACCCTTGGAAATGGGGTTTTATCTTCTGCAGTCATACGTAACCATTCATTGCAAAAAGCCTCTGTGTGTGAACCATATTTTTCACACATAATAAACCTCGCTGACCCTCTCGGCCGCAATTCTGACCTTCTCGGTCCCAACTCTTCAGCCTGAACCCTAGCTACCAAATGCCCACTGCTTGTGCAATTGGATCTCATCGCGGACTTTTTGCCTATAAACGCAATCCCCAAATGCACAACACAATAGACGGTGAAAAACACCTAACGCTTTCACTCGATTCTTCTCCACTGACATACCACGACTCACTCCAATAGTGACCACCGCATACCCAGTGAGGCCCTAACTGGCTTCTATTCACTGGAAGTTTTAGGAGTAACTTACCTTTTCCAGTGAATATCTACCGTTGAAGATTTTCCTGAGAGACCAGCAAAAACTTCCCTTTTTGACTTACACAAATCACGCTTGCGTATGCTCTACACAGCGCTAATGATACCGTGATTTTACGCAAAAGCTCGTAAACGGGTATCAAGTTGCGCTATGTATCACACCCACAAACATGCGGTCCAATCGCACAGCGTATAGGTACTTGTTACCTATCCGCCCTACGACCACTGGAATCGAATATACAAGCTGCGATCCTCAGCCAGAGCGTAATACAAAACCTTTAAACTTCAATTCACAATTTCTATACTTCTGCACAATGCACACTTCTATATCATGCTCCTCTACAAATCACCTCACGATTTGCGTATTATCTCTACCTTTATTAACGTAAGTCAACCGCCTCACGCCACCAAGTCTCTACTTACTTGGTGTACCACGGGACCCGAATTTCCGGGGTTCAAATCCTCTAACTCCACTTTCACTCACTCAAATACACCTTGTTTTTCTTTTCTGTACAGAATTTTTTTTTACTCCCTCAGGTCAGCAGCTTTTCCCCAGAGGTGCTCACAGTTTTTAAACTACATTTTTTTAAGGTAACCTGTTTTTGAAATTGGATAGTTATGTGCTATTGTATTAAATGTATACTATCCCGCCTTTAATTGAACAAATATTGTGTGCTTTGTACTTAGCGTCCATATTCCTACGCAACCTTGTGTAAACACGCGACCAGCGTGCCTTTTATGCCACGAGCGCTCTCCTGTACTCTGTCCGGACCACGTGTACAAACATGCGCCCGCAATAAAACAAATCACACAATCTCTATAAATGTGAGCAATACCAACTATAATCGCCCACAAATACAACCCACACTTGTTCTGTATAACCCTTTATGACTGGGCCAGAACTGCGTTTTGTGTTTTTATAATTACTCCCTTTTATTTCAAATGTATCTGTATAGCAAACAAATGTATCTGATTTCACACAGGTTTAGAAATTATTAATAACCTATGGCAACACTATGTGAGGGGAGTATGCAAAATATTGGTACGCTTTGTTACGCTTTTGGCGCCAAAAAAAATGACAGATTTTTTTAAATAGCTTTTTTCCTGTTTATCTACGGGTTCTATCAGCACCTCTGCAGACCAGACAGAGCAGACGCAATCTAACAGCACACAAATAGGGTTTCAAAACATCCAGCAACCAGAAAAAGGTTTAACGTGAAGATGTATTTAAACCCATTGCTGATAGATTAAAGTCTGCTATGATCTGCTAGCCTTTGAGTGTGTGAAAAACCGGATCGAGCCCCCAATTGTAAATGCTGATTTACTTACAGGACTAAAAGCAATACTTTAAAACACACTCAATACCCTTTAAAATCGAGCTGCTGCGGCCACTGTATGCAATCCTTAACTTACGTACTTATTACGCAGCGTATAAAGTCCCATACCGTGTACGCACTTTGCGTACTAATGCTGCAACGGACGTACAAGTACATGCGGTGCATACACACACAACGACACGCCGTGAGCACTATGCAGCTTCAGTGTGTCTGAGATACACTTACAAATCTAGCAGAGAAAGAGACACGACACAAATTGTATTTAGGAAGTTGGGATCCGACCCGCCAACATATAATTGATAAAAGGGGGTTACAACAAAGATACAATTATAATAACAGAAAAGAGGCTACAGTCAATGGTACATACGTTTGTTTGCCTGCACTTCCCGGTCCAGTCCTCAGTCATCAAGCTAGATGACCTTCAGAGATTGAGAGCGTGAAAGGGCCTGCAGCTGGCTTTTTATACATTTGTCCAAAACCTAACACAATGGGAACTGTAATCTCTTTGTCTATTGGTCACTGGGATGGTCATTTACAGTACAGGAGAGGTCATAGGTCGTTTTGAATAGGTGGGCGATGTCTGGTCCAGGTGCACTTGCAGATGTTCTCTACTGGTTCCCGCCGAATATCAGAAGTACAGTAAATACAGTTAATATTAATATTCTGCTCCTGCGCATAACTGTTCACAGGAGCGTGCGATCTTCTGCAAACCAACACCGGAATATTGCTCTTAAAATACCCTACAGCAGGATACCAAACACCACCTTATAACCTAGTTCTGTCCCCTCCTATTCTATAAAGGTGAATCCCTTTGTTGCTTTACCATTTAAACAAGTATAAATCACTGGTGCGGTGCGTGTGGGCTATGTGTACATTGTGCACTATGTGGATTAAATATGTAATGTGTTTTTATGGCTTTTCCATGTGATTACAAGCACTACCGTAATTACTCATACCACGAGCTAATACGCAGGACCGCGGGAGCGATCATACGCAAATTGCAAATATGTGCACACATGGCAGAACAAGTACGCGCACAGAGGCCATCTGTGTGTAATTTGTACGTGATGTGTGTACTGAAATATTTTCGACTTCGACAATATAAATATAAAACAAGAAGAAGACTGCGGCACTCCTGAGTAAATGTTGAATAATCCTTTTTAGTAGATGACAGCGTACATGGTCATGAATGTGCTAACGTTTCGGTGCCCAAAGCACCGTTGTCAAAGCTGACCAATAGTGTAACAAAAAACAAATAAAGTGAAATGAAAAACAATTCTTACCTAAATAGGTGCTGGACCACTGCTACCGAAGGAAGTCGGGTCCGGAGCGCATCTCCCGCAACTTCCGGTCACGGGCGGCACTTACAGTGAACTCTATAAAAGACACATATGTACAGTGTATACATTATATGGCTGTGCTTAATTCCAATATGTGTATTCCATATACATAATAGAATAGAATCATCCTAGCTCTAATACGGTCCTTATAAAGCTACATCACTGCATGTGGATATCATGACTAAAAAATGCACATTAAAGTGCAAAGACTAATCTGCTTGACAAGCATATCGTCAAGAGATTAGTCTGCTTGACAAACATGTAATCAATAGAATGTGGCCTATTCGAATCCACTGTACAGTGGAGAAACCAACCAAAAACCAAGATTACAGCAAAGTCTGTAAACGCACTACAGCGGACCCAGATTGGGGAACAGAATTGCACAGCATGGAATCTGACACCAGTACGAATGAATGGCAATCAAGCCTTGGGTATGCCTCGGTATCCTGATGACCAAAAGGCTGCTATGCCGCTTCACCGATGAGGAGACAGAAAACATTATATTTAAAGATCCGTGGCCTGTCACCGAATCAAATCTATCAGCAGATCAAATCTACCAGAAATTAATGAAATTAAAAAAACGGGAAATGGATTATCGAATGCATGGCATTTCCCTCACTAGATACTTTAGGGAGAAGATAATCCCACGTGGATTTTGTTGTCGCAATGCACCAACCATAGGGCTGTATAACTCTGAATTTTGTCAGCAATGGATCGGAATCGTCAACAAATGTGGATTTAACCTAATACTTCGGGTCATTAAGAAATCTGAAAAGGAGTTATCTTTGTCAAGAGACAAGATTTCCAAATTTGAAGCAGTAAATAACATTACCCTCACGGACGATGGTAGCATGGATTGGTACTTAAAAATCGTACAGACTATGGACACGTATCAGAAGGAGTTATCTAAATTTAAGTTGAAAAAGTATGAAACGGTTCTCCAAGATTACGAGTCCAACCGTGTATACCATTGGTTGATGGGAGGCGAAAATAAATCTGCCAGAAACCCTTCAGGGGAATCCAGACAAGGATGGTGTCGACGCCGTGAAAATAGAGGGTGCGACACACAAACTTCAAACAGTGACAGTGAGTTCGCGGTACGGGAATCTGACGACCCTTTGGAGGGAACCTAGGCCCCTTTGGGGACCCACACCCAGATATCAGAAGACCCCACTGTAAGATCAAAACCACCCGTCGCGGGGGTCAAAACTCGAGGAAGAAAGGAGTGATCTCCCAAAAGAAAAACTGATATACAACTTGTCCTCATGAGTCCTCACTGAATTAGAAGAGAGAGTCCTAAATAAGCGACTGTCGTTTGTCCCGACTAATAAACATAATGACTTCAAATAGAATATCGAGCACCATTGATTCTCTAGAAAACTGAGGTTTTAGGAGCATTTTCAAAACACAAACACCATAACAATGATTTCTTCAACACAACAATTTCTCATGAAAAGGAGTCAATCCACCTTTGACCCGGTATCACAAAATAATTCCATCAAAACATTCATGAGAATAATTGATGACTCGGCCCACAAATTTGTGCAGGCTCAACCGACCCAACAGTACAATTTAAGTCGGCAGGAATCCATGGCCTTGAAAAATCTATTGGAGTACAGGGACATTGTCATACGCTTAGCGGATAAATGGGGTGCCATTGTGATACAGAATTTTATGGACTATATGGCTGAAATTAACTGTCAATTGGCAGACACCACTGTATATCACAAATTTGGAGGTGATCCAACCCCACAATATGAACTTGAATTGACTGAGATCTTACAACAAGCCAAATCCGATGGACTCTTGGACAACAAATTATTTATGGCACTACAACAACCATATCCGGTAAGCCTGATACTATATACCATCCTAAAGATCAGCAAAGATTCAATCCACCCTCCCGGACGACCTATAATATCTGCACTCGATTCCCTTTATCAGCTCATTGCCATGTACCTAGACAGCATTTTCCAACCTTACATCATCAAACATCCAAGATTTATCAAGGACACCACCAGTTTCTTAACACGCCTAACAAGTATTGAAGGAATTTCACTTGAAACCATCCCGTGTACGTTCAATATTAACTGTCTCTATACCTTAATACCACACCAACAGGGCCTGGCAGCAGTCAGAACATTTTATATTCAAGAAGGTATCACAGATCTGGATATTGATCTTTTTATGAGACTGCTCAAACTCACACTCACCCGGATAGCTACGCGATCATTTTCATGTTTCAAGAGGAAGAAGCTATGTTCTTTGTTTTTCCAGTACACACACAATTCATCAAAACCTACATGCGATTTATCAATGACCTGTTCCTGTTGTGGACGGGGGAAGAATCCTCCTTATTACAAATGATTGAGTACATTAATACAAGATTGTCTACCATTAGAGTTACGTTCCACTATAGCAAGACATCCATTCATTATTTGGACGTCTTGGTGTCCAAAGGGATCGATACATTGCGAACTGACGTGTTTTCCAAGCCCACGGATAAAAACACCTTGTTATCATTAAGCCACCATCCGAAACCTCTAAAGAGGGGACTACCAAAATCCCAGATGATGCGGACAGCCAGAATCGTGAGCAGTCCTGAGATTGCAGCCACAAACATCGATAAAGTAATAGACAGATTTGTTGCTAGGGGTTACAACTTGACATTATTAAAACAACAAAAAATGGAAGTACTGGCGATTGACAGGAAACAACTTCTTCAAGAAAGGTAAAAGACCAAAACTCGTTGATTCCATGGAAAATGGAGTACACTACGTCGAATCAAGTAATTCAAGAGCCAGTAGAGCATTGCGGCTCATAGTTTCATCAGATAAGAGTCTACAATGTTTTAAGAATAAAAGACCAATGGCTTGTTATACCAGAGGTCATAACATTAAAGACATGATGGTTCACAGAGACATCACCAGATTTAATAAACCTAGTCTGCCAAGCCATTTCTTAACCAAGCTGCTACAGATGTCCCCGGTGCACAACATGCTCCCATATGCTTACAGGAACTACTTTCAAGCACCCACACTCCTCTAAGGTGTTCTCCATTAAACATACTCTATCTCGTTTGTCTACACACGTAGTATATATCATCATTTGCCCGTGTAATCTGTATTATGTGGGAAAAACCATCAGAACAGCATGAGAACGCATGGCATTACACCTTACCTCCATCAGTAAAGCCATTTTTAGTTGAACATCGGACCAACCGGTGGCTCGACATTTTGTTCAAGCAGCACATCCTCTATCATCATTAAAACTAGAGATGTGCACCGGACATTTTTCGGGTTTTGTGTTTTGGTTTTGGATTCGGACGCGTTTTGGCAAAACCTCCCTGAAAACTTTCTGTCGGATTCGGGTGTTTTTTTTTAAAAAACCCCCTCAAAAACAGCTTAAATCATAGAATTTGTGGGTCATTTTGATTCCATAGTATTATTAACCTCAATAACCATAATTTTCACTCATTTCCAGTCTATTCTGAACACCTCACACCTCACAATATTATTTTTAGTCCTAAAATTTGCACCAAGGTTGCTGGATGGCTAAGCTAAGCGACCCAAGTGGCCGGCACAAACACCTGGCCCATCTAGGAGTGGCACTGCAGTGTCAGACAGGATGGCACTTAAAAAAACAGTCCCCAAACAGTACATGATGCAAAGAAAAAGAGGTGCACCAAGGTCGCTGGATGGCTAAGCTAAGCGACCCAAGTGGCCGGCACAAACACCTGGCCCATCTAGGAGTGGCACTGCAGTGTCAGACAGGATAGCACTTAAAAAAATAGTCCCCAAACAGCACATGATGCAAAGAAAAAAAGAGGTACACCAAGGTCGCTGGATGGCTAAGCTAAGCGACCCAAGTGGCCGGCACAAACTCCTGGCCCATCTAGGAGTGGCGCTGCAGTGTCAGACAGGATGGCACTTCAAAAAATAGTCCCCAAACAGCACATGATGCAAAGAAAAAAAGAGGTGCACCAAGGTTGCTGGATAGCTAAACTAAGCGACCCAAGTGGCCGGCACAAACACCTGGCCCATCTAGGAGTGGCACTGCAGTGTCAGACAGGATGGCACTTAAAAAATTGTCCCCAAACAGCACATGATGCAAAGAAAAAAAGAGGTGCACCAAGGTCGCCGGATGGCTAAGCTAAGCGACACAAGTGGCCGGCACAAACACCTGGCCCATCTAGGAGTGGCACTGCAGTGTCAGACAGAATGGCACTTAAAAAAATAGTCCCCAAACAGCACATGATGCAGAGATAAATAAAAAAAAAAGAGGTGCAAGATGGAATTGTCCTTGGGCCCTCCCACCCACCCTTATGTTGTATAAACAGGACATGCACACGTTAACAAACCCATCATTTCAGTGACAGGGTCTGCCAAACGACTGTGGCTGAAATGACTGGTTGGTTTGGGCCCCCACCAAAAAAGAAGCAATCAATCTCTCCTTGCACAAACTGGCTCTACAGAGGCAAGATGTCCACCTCCTCCTCATCGTCCGATTCCTCACCCCTTTCACTGTGTACATCCCCCTCCTCACAGATTATTAATTCGTCCCCACTGGAATCCACCATCTCAGGTCCCTGTGTACTTTCTGGAGGCAATTGCTGGTGAATGTCTCCACGGAGGAATTGATTATAATTCATTTTTTTTTTAAATATACTTTTTTATTGAAGCAATATATGCATTACATACAAAAACATACACGGCAGTTCAAACCTTTGTTGGAAGGGTAAATATTAGAATGAAACAGTGGAGAATACAGTTGAGTCTGTAATCAAGAAACATATCTATTATAGTAAAACAATCATATCACATTTGCATGAAACATTTCTCTGGAGATTTCAGGGTCCGTTGGTCTAGAATCTGGTCCATTCGACTGACCCAGATATATACAGAAACCCCCCCCCCCGTATCCGTACACTATTCCCCCCTTAATCTGTCTTCAGAGTCCAGAATGACAATCAGTTCTAAAGTACAATCGGCGGGTCTCCCGCCACCGCTCTAGTTCCATACCATTCTGTATTAGACATTGAGTCATGGAGCTGCCTCCTAATCGTTGTCGACAAGGTCGCTATATAGCTCTCCCAAATTTCAAAAATTTTTTGTACCTTAGTGTCTTTTTCCAGTAAAATTCCTATCCACTCCATCCTAAAGAGGTAAAATAATTTGTCCTTAAGTAACGATAATGTAGGTGGATCCTTAGCGATCCATACTTGCAGAATAGCCTTCCTGGCCGCTATACTGACTGCCAGCAGCAGCTTTTTACTACCCTAAGAGAGGCGCTGTTCCGGCGAAAAAATGCCGAAAAGTGCCCATTCTGGAGACAATCTCCAATAATTCACCAGATCAGCCGTCAAGTAGTTCCTTACATGTATCCAAAACTGTCTAAGTATAGGGCAGGTGTCACAACTGAGGGCCTGAGCTGACGGGAGGCAGCCTCAGTTGTAGGGGCTGAGATGTACCGGAACCTGGGAGGTTGTATCAGACCCCTGGACATGTAAGTAACATGAATAATAACTGCCCGAAGGCGTGACCACGACAACTTAGATAAAAGTCAATGATGTTTATTATGACAACTCCGCAACACAGCAGCAGTAAAAGAAAACGTAAAAGTCAGCAAAGAATAAATACAGTTCCTGGGTACTACAGGATGGCAGGAGCCACAGGGCACTGGTAGTGTGAGATAGTTCTTATAATCTTCTAGATGGAAAGTCCTTACCAGGCCCGACTGTAGCAATGGAGATAACCCAGGATTGTACCAGCTGGTGTTCCAGGAAAAGCTGGGTTGCTGAAGATAAAACGGCTGCTGTGGATACTGGCTGGAACCAGACTGTTGTTAGCACGGAGTGGATACTGGCTGGAACCAGTTAAATAATAAATGAATTTGGGAGCGATGAAATATGAACTGAAATGTAGAACTTGAGAGCGGAGAAATAATAATACCGGTGGAGAGTGGTAAAGTGTAGAAAGGACACCGGCCCTTTAAGAGAAGCTGTACTCTGCTGGAAGCTGGGCTGGAAGCAGGTAATGTTGTAGCTGGAAACAGATGAATCCACAATGGATTGGAGAGTCAGGCTACACCGCAGGTGGAATGCTGGTGCGGGTCTCTATGGTGGAAGTCTTGAGACAGGAGCAGGAACCTGGAAGACAATCACAGGAGAGAGACAAACAGGAACTAGGTTTGACAACCAAAGCACTGACGCCTTCCTTGCTCAGGCACAGTGTATTTATACCTGCAGCAAGGAAGGAATTGGCTAGGCAATTATGCAGATTAACAATACTGACAACAGATTGGAGTAAATGATCATCTGACAGAATCCAAGATGGCTGCGCCCATGCAGACACTTGGAGGGAAGTTTGGTTTGTAATCCATGTGGTAATGAAAACAGCAATGGCGGCGCCGGCCACTGGAGACAGGAGGCGCCAGGCTGACAGATGCACATCCAACCACGCGGACACAGCGGAGGCCGCGGCTGACGTAATCGCCACTCAGACACTCTGCATGCAGAAGTTCAGGGACGGCGGCGGAGGCCGCGGGAGACGCCATGCCAGGTGTAATATGGCGTTTACTGTGACAGTGTCCCAGAGTGACAAGAGAGGATACAGGAATGTACACATCAGGATAACAGATGGGATCCGGTCCTGGAGCGCTGAGCCAGCCTTAGGAGGCATCTGATGGGTAAGAAATGGCGTCCAGATACCCGGATCGTGACAGCACCCACCCCTTTAGGAGTGGCCCCAGGACACTTCTTTGGCTTTTGAGGAAACTTGGAATGGAATCTCCGGACCAAGGCAGGAGCATGGACATCAGAAGCATTGGTCCATGAACGTTCCTCAGGGCCATAACCCTTCCAGTCAATAAGATATTGTAGTTGACCATAACGGTGACGTGAGTCCAGGATCTTGGCTACTTCATACTCAACGCCTCGTTGAGTTTGGACTTTCGGAGTTGGAGGAAGTGAGGAATGAAACCGATTCAAGATCAGCGGTTTCAACAGGGAAACATGGAATGTCCTGGGTATTTTTAAGAAGGGAGGCAACTGAAGTCTGTAAGCAACAGGATTGATGACTTGTTCAATCTTGAAAGGACCGATATAGTGAGGTGCAAACTTCATACTGGGAACTCTTAACCTCAAATTCTTCGTGGATAACCATACCCGATCACCCACCTTGAGAGCAGGAACTGCTCGACGCTTCTTATCCGCAAACTTCTTGTACCTGAACGATGCCTTGAGCAGAGCTGATCGTACGCTCTTCCAGATATTGGCAAACTGATGCAAGGTGATATCCACTGCGGGAACAGAAGTTGCTGGAAGCGGTTGGAACTCAGGGACTTTAGGGTGGAATCCAAAGTTAGTGAAGAATGGTGTTGAAGCAGATGAAGAATGATACTGGTTGTTATGACAGAACTCGGCCCAGGGAAGTAATTGAACCCAGTCATCTTGAGAGGAGGACACATAGATGCGGAGGAAGGCCTCCAAGTCCTGATTCACCCTCTCGGTTTGACCATTGGTCTGAGGATGGTAAGCCATGGAAAACTTTAGCTTGACTTGAAGGACTTGACATAAACTTCGCCAGAATTTGGCTGTGAATTGAACTCCTCGATCTGAGATAATTTCTTCAGGAAGACCGTGGAGTCGGAAGATCTCTTGTATGAATACTTGAGCCAACTTGGAAGCTGACGGAAGACCGGTGAGAGGAATGAAGTGTGCCATCTTGGTGAACCGGTCAACTACCACCCAGATGGTATTGAACTTGTTGCACATGGGTAAATCTGTAATAAAATCCATCGACAAATGGGTCCAAGGTCGATGGGGAACAGATAGTGGAACCAGTTGCTCCGCAGGCGACTGGCGGGATACCTTATGTTGAGCACACTTTGGGCAAGATGCAATAAACTCCAAGACGTCCTTTTTCAGAGTTGGCCACCAATAGGACCTAGAGATAAACTCCAGGGTTTTTTGGATACCTGTATGTCCGGCAAAACGGGAAGCATGGGCCCAATGCATGAGCTTCTTCCTTAGCATCGGTTTCACAAAACTTTTCCCTGATGGGGGCGTAGAGTCCATCCCTACCGTGGAGAATGCCAACGGATTTATAATAGGATGCTTGTCTGAAGACTCTGACTCATTTTCTTGCTCCCATGAGCGGGAAAGGGCATCGGCCTTGCGATTCTGAGAGCCCGGACAGAACTGGAGTTTAAAGTCGAACCTGGAAAAGAAAAGTGCCCATCTGGCCTGACGAGGGTTGAGACATTGTGCGCCTTTCAGATATAAAAGGTTCTTGCGGTCTGTAAGTGTGGTGATTGAATGAGAAGCTCCCTCCAACAGATACCTCCACTCTTCTAGAGCGAGCTTGATGGCTAGCAACTCCTGGTCGCCAATGGCATAGTTGCGCTCAGCTGGGGAGAACTTCCGGGAGAAGAAACTGCAAGGGTGTAAATGGCCATCTTTAGCCCTCTGAGATAACACCGCTCCTACTCCAACGGAGGAGGCATCCACCTCTAAGATGAAAGGAGAGTCGATGTCAGGCTGTTTCAGAACAGGCGCAGAGATGAACCTTTGTTTTAAAAGATGAAATGCTTGCATGGCTTCTTCAGACCACTTGGACGGGTTAGCACCCTTCTTAGTGAAAGCAGTAATAGGCGCCACAATGGTGGAAAAGTCTCGTATAAACTTTCGGTAATAGTTGGCGAACCCCAAGAACCTCTGGACCCCTTTGAGGGTTAAGGGTATCGGCCAATTTTGGATTGCTTGTAGTTTCTCAGGATCCATCTCTAGTCCGGAACCGGACACAATGTACCCTAGAAACGGAATGGACTTGACTTCAAAGACGCATTTCTCTAATTTGCAATAGAGATGATTGACACGGAGACGGGACAGAACCTCTTTAACCCAAAAACGATGTTCCTCTAAATCGTTGGCAAAAATGAGGATATCGTCTAGATAGACCACGACATGACGGTATAGAATGTCTCTGAAGATCTCATTGACAAAATGCTGGAAGACAGCTGGAGCATTACTCAATCCGAAGGGCATGACGAGGTACTCATAATGTCTGTCACGGGTGTTAAAGGCGGTCTTCCACTCGTCACCCTCACGGATCCGGATGAGATTGTATGCACCTCTCAAGTCCAGCTTTGTAAAGATGGTAGCTCCGCTAACTCTGTCAAAGAGCTCAGTAATCAGGGGTAAAGGATAACGGTTCTTGACGGTAATGTCGTTCAAACCTCTGTAGTCGATGCACGGCCGCAGACCACCATCTTTCTTTTTTACAAAAAAGAAGCCTGCGCCGGCTGGGGAAGAAGAAGGTCGAATGAACCCCTTTGCTAGGTTCTCTTTAATGTATTCCTCCATAGAATGCGTCTCAGGCAGAGACAACGGATAAGTTCGGCCTCGAGGTGGAACCTTCCCTGGAACGAGATCAATCGGGCAGTCCCATTCTCTATGAGGAGGAAGGATATCAGCAGAAGCTTTACTGAACACATCCGTGAAATCTTGATATGGAGGAGGTGGAACATCAGACGACCTGGGGGAGGAAGAACAGACAGGCAATACTTTAAACAAACATGTCTCAGCACAGGAGGAACCCCATGCCAGGATTTGCGTAGTCGTCCAATCAATTGTAGGATTGTGAAGACTGAGCCATGGAAGGCCCAGGACCACAGGATGTGTGGCTCTTGGAATCACTAAAAAAGAAATAAGTTCGGAATGAAGAACTCCCACTCTCAGACGAACTGGTAGAGTCATTAAAGAAATAACTGCATCAAAAATTTTGCTGCCATCCACGGCAGTTAAAGAAATGGACGAAGGAAGTCTCTCGGTGGGTAGGGACCACCGTTTAACATAGGCTTCGGTAATAAAGTTCCCAGCTGCTCCGGAATCAAGGAGGGCAATGACGTTCCGATAACGTTGAGCAACTTGAAGCGAGACTGGGAGATTACAATCTTGAGGAGATGGAGAGGAGATCATTACTCCTAGCCGGCCCTCTCCTTGGCGAGCTAGGATTTGGAGTTTCCCGGACGTTTGGGACAGTCATTAATGGTGTGAGACGGAGCTGCACAATAGAGACAGAGAGACTCGGAGAGACGTCTTCGGCGCTCAGCAGGAGTTAAACGGGAACGGCCAAGTTGCATGGGCTCATCTTTAGATGGTGACAGTTGACGAGGAGGAGGAGCAGAAGATTTTGGAGCAGATGATCTTCCACGCTCAGTTGCTCTCTCTCTGAAACGTAAATCAACTTTCGTGCAGAGTGAGATTAGCTCATCTAACTTAGAAGGTAAGTCTCTGGTAGCTAACTCATCTTTAATACGCTCAGATAAGCCATGCCAGAATGCAGCATACAGGGCCTCGTCGTTCCATGCCAGTTCGGATGCCAGGATCTGGAACTGTATCAGATATTGTCCTACAGTACGTGACCCCTGGCGTAAACAGAGAATCTCGGATGAAGCTGAGGTTACCCGGCCTGGCTCGTCGAAGATGCGCCTGAATGTTGACACGAAGGCAGTGTAGGAAGATAGCAGGGTGTCGGACCTCTCCCATAACGGTGATGCCCAATCAAGGGCTGAGCCACTGAGAAGAGAAATAATGTAGGCAATTTTTGTACGGTCACTGGGAAAATTGCCAGGTTGTAGCTCAAACTGAATCTCACACTGGTTGAGAAATCCCCTGCAGAATCTTGGAGATCCGTCAAATTTTGCTGGCGTTGGAAGATGAAGACGTGGAGCAGAAATGGGTAAGGTGGGTGGGGTTATAGCTGTTGTCACTGTGGTTGACGCACCAGACGCGCCTGATCCACGGAGAGTTGTCTGAATCCCATCCAGCCGAGTAGAGAAATCCTGGAGACAGCGGATGATGTGGCCCTGTGCAGCCTCCTGATGTTCTAGTCGGGCTGCCAGTTCTTGCATCGGCCTGGCCGCTTGATCCTGGTCTCCGGCTGGATTCATTAGGTCAGTGCTTACTGTCACAACTGAGGGCCTGAGCTGACGGGAGGCAGCCTCAGTTGTAGGGGCTGAGATGTACCGGAACCTGGGAGGTTGTATCAGACCCCTGGACATGTAAGTAACATGAATAATAACTGCCCGAAGGCGTGACCACGACAACTTAGATCACAGGTTCTCAAACTCGGTCCTCAGGACCCCACACGGTGCATGTTTTGCAGGTCTCCTCACAGAATCGCAAGTGAAATAATTATCTCCACCTGTGGACCTTTTAAAATGTGTCAGTGAGTAATTAATACACCTGTGCACTTGCTGGGTTACTTGCAAAACATGCACTGTGTGGGGTCCTGAGGACCGAGTTTGAGAACCTTTGACTTAGATAAAAGTCAATGATGTTTATTATGACAACTCCGCAACACAGCAGCAGTAAAAGAAAACGTAAAAGTCAGCAAAGAATAAATACAGTTCCTGGGTACTACAGGATGGCAGGAGCCACAGGGCACTGGTAGTGTGAGCTAGTTCTTATAATCTTCTAGATCAGGCATTCCCAACCACGGTCCTCAAGGCACACCAACAGTGCAGGTTTTAGTGATATCCAGGCTGCTGCACAGATGGTTAAATCAAAATAACTGCACTGTTGGTGTGCCTTGAGGACCGTGGTTGGGAATGCCTGTTCTAGATGGAAAGTCCTTACCAGGCCCGACTGTAGCAATGGAGATAACCCAGGATTGTACCAGCTGGTGTTCCAGGAAAAGCTGGGTTGCTGAAGATAAAACGGCTGCTGTGGATACTGGCTGGAACCAGACTGTTGTTAGCACGGAGTGGATACTGGCTGGAACCAGTTAAATAATAAATGAACTTGGGAGCGATGAAATATGAACTGAAATGTAGAACTTGAGAGCGGAGAAATAATAATACCGGTGGAGAGTGGTAAAGTGTAGAAAGGACACCGGCCCTTTAAGAGAAGCTGTACTCTGCTGGAAGCTGGGCTGGAAGCAGGTAATGTTGTAGCTGGAAACAGATGAATCCACAATGGATTGGAGAGTCAGGCTACACCGCAGGTGGAATGCTGGTGCGGGTCTCTATGGTGGAAGTCTTGAGACAGGAGCTGGAACCTGGAAGACAATCACAGGAGAGAGACAAACAGGAACTAGGTTTGACAACCAAAGCACTGACGCCTTCCTTGCTCAGGCACAGTGTATTTATACCTGCAGCAAGGAAGGAATTGGCTAGGCAATTATGCAGATTAACAATACTGACAACAGATTGGAGTAAATGATCAGCTGACAGAATCCAAGATGGCTGCGCCCATGCAGACACTTGGAGGGAAGTTTGGTTTGTAATCCATGTGGTAATGAAAACAGCAATGGCGGCGCCGGCCACTGGAGACAGGAGGCGCCAGGCTGACAGATGCACATCCAACCACGCGGACACAGCGGAGGCCGCGGCTGACGTAATCGCCACTCAGACACTCTGCATGCAGAAGTTCAGGGACGGCGGCGGAGGCCGCGGGAGACGCCATGCCAGGTGTAATATGGCGTTTACTGTGACAGTGTCCCAGAGTGACAGGAGAGGATACAGGAATGTACACATCAGGATAACAGATGGGATCCGGTCCTGGAGCGCTGAGCCAGCCTTAGGAGGCATCTGATGGGTAAGAAATGGCGTCCAGATACCCGGATCGTGACAGCAGGTCCACAGACAATGAAAGAGATCCGCCTGGAGAGCGCCACATTTTCAACATGCATGCGTGTCAGCAAGTCCTATCAGGTACCGTCTATGAGGCAATAAATAAGTCCTGTGTAGAATATTAAGAGACATTTCTTTATACCTAGAAGAGGGAAATAATTTACAGGCCTTAGCATGTGCTGCCAGTAAGTCAGTAGTCTCAATGTCTGGGAGACAATCCTTCCAAGACACAATACCGCCCAAACCCATCATGTAATCCAGGACGGTCCGAAAGTAGATATATGCAGTCGAAATTGCTTTACAGACCCTGGGGGTTTGTTTCAGCATTTTATCTATCGGATTGTCCCAATCCCCACGTGAGAAGCACCCGATAGTGGATGAAACATAATGTTGAGCTAAAAGAAAGGCCACAGGATAGGCCCGCAAGGTTGGGTATCTCGTGGTGGCCTCCTGGAATGTGAGCGGCCTCGAGCCCTGCATGTCCACCAAATTACCGATCTTGGAAACACCCCCCAACCGCCAGATATTGAACGGATACCGTGCTCGACCCTCCTGGAAGTCAGGATTAGCTATAAATAGCAGGTGCAATGATTTGTGGGCATTTAGGTCAAGGTTAAGTCGCATAGTCGTCCACAATTTCTTAACGATCCACAATAGTGGGTTTTTCCTCAGCTCCTCGGACACCCCCTGTGCACGCAGATGCAGAAAGGTGACCAGATCTCCCCCTCGTAAAAATTCCCTATCTAAGTCTATGTTCGTGTATGTGTTGTCCAGAGGCGTATCTAGGGTAGGGTGAGTGGGGCACGTGCCCTGGGCGCCTTGGCAGGCCCAGGAGAGGGGGGTGCCGCCGGCGTCCAGGGCATCATGCCCCACTTGCCCCCGTCAACCCTAAATGTGAGGGGAGGAGAGCCGGTTCGCTCTGATTGGCTAGCGAACCGGCGCCAGACAGCCGCCGGAGACCTGGAGCGGCGAGGGGAAGGAGAGGCGCTGCGCTCTCCTCCCCTCACATAGCAACAAGAAGCCACCGGCCGGTAAGTAACGGGGGGAAGGGGGGATCCAGCGGCACAGTGGGGCATGTATCTGGCACCAAGTGGGGCCTGGCACTGTGGGGCATGTATCTGGCACTGTGGGGCAATGTATCTGGCACTGTGGGGCATGTAACTGGCACTGTGGGGCATGTATCCGGCACTGTGGGGCATTGTATCCGGCACTGTGGGGCAATGTAACTGGCACTGTGGGGCATGTATCTGGCACTGTGGGGCATGTATCTGGCACTGTGGGGCAATGTATCTGGCACTGTGAGGCATGTATCCGGCACTGTGGGGCAATGTAACTGGCACTGTGGAGCATGTATCTGGCACTGAGTGGGGCATGTATCTGGCACTGTGGGGCAATGTATCAGGCACTGTGGGGCAATGTATCTGGCACTGTGGGGCATGTAACTGGCACCAAATGGGGCATGTAACTGGCACTGAGTGGGGCCTGGCACTGAGGGGCATGTATCTGGCACTGTGGGGCATGTAACTGGCACTGTGGGGCATGTAACTGGCACTGTGGGGCAATGTATCTGGCACTGTGGGGCATGTAACTGGCACTGTGGGGCATGTATCCGGCACTGTGGAGCAATGTAACTGGTACTGTGGGGCATGTATCTGGCACTGAGTGGGGCATGTATCTGGCACTGTGGGGCAATGTATCTGGCACTGTGGGGCAATGTATCCGGCACTGTGGGGCAATGTAACTGGCACTGTGGGGCAATGTAACTGGCACTGTGGGGCAATGTATCTGGCACTGTGGGGCAATGTAACTGGCACTGTGGGGCATGTATCTGGCACTGAGTGGGGCATGTATCTGGCACTGTGGGGCAATGTATCTGGCACACTTGGGGCAATGTATCTGGCACTGTGGGGCAATGTATCCGGCACTGTGGGGCATGTATCCGGCACTGTGGGGCAATGTAACTGGCACTGTGGGGCAATGTAACTGGCACTGTGGGGCAATGTAACTGGCACTGTGGGGCAATGTATCCGGCACTGTGGGGCAATGTATCCGGCACTGTGTGGCAATGTAACTGGCACTGTGAGCCATTTTCAGTGGCCACACCCCTTCTGGAGCGTGGCCACACCCCTTCTGGTGTGTGCCCACGCCCATTTTTTCGTTGCGCGCCCATGCTTCTTTTTGTATGTTTTTTTTTTTTGGGGGGGCGCCATTTTCCATCTTCCCCTGGGCTCCGAAAAGCCTAGTTACGCCTCTGGTGTTGTCATTGTGCAACCAGTCATGTAAGTATCGTAGTTGAGCTGCCTGGAAGTACTGAAGAACATTTGGGAAATTAATTCCCCCGTTCCCTGTAGTTTGCTGGAGCTTGATCAACGCTATGCGTGGTCTCCCTCCTTGCCAAATAAATCTTCTAAAAAGAAAATGAAGACGTTGAACATCTTTTGGTAGAAGTACATGTGGCATGGCTTGAATAAAGTACATCAGACGGGGGAATGATATCATTTTAATCAAGCTAGCTCTCCCCATATATGATAAAGGCAGTGATTTCCAGGTCTCAAGTTCTGCTTCAATTGTTTGGATGGCGATTATAATTCATTTTGATGAACATCATCTTCTCGACATTTTCTGGAAGTAACCTCGTACGCCGATTGCTGACAAGGTTACCGGCTGCACTAAACACTCTTTCGGAGTACACACTGGAGGGAGGGCAACTTAGGTAAAATAAAGCCAGTTTGTGCAAGGGCCTCCAAATTGCCTCTTTTTCCTGCCAGTATACGTATGGACTGTCTGACGTGCCTACTTGGATGCGGTCACTCATATAATCCTCCACCATTCTTTCAATGGTGACAGAATCATATGCAGTGACAGTAGATGACATGTCGGTAATCGTTGGCAGGTCCTTCAATCCGGACCAGATGTCAGCACTCGCTCCAGACTGCGCTGCATCACCGCCAGCGGATGGGCTTGGAAGTCTTAGCCTTTTCCTTGCAGCCCCAGTTGCGGGAGAATGTGAAGGAGGAACTGTTGACGGGTCACGTTCCACTTGAGTTGACAAGTGTCTCACCAGCAGGTCTTTGCACCTCTGCAGACTTGTGTCTGCCGGAAAGAGAGATACAACGTGGGCTTTAAACCTAGGATCGAGCACGGTGGCCAAAATATAGTGCTCTGATTTCAACAGATTGACCACCCGTGAATCCTGGTTAAGCGAATTAAGGGCTCCATCCACAAGTCCCACATGCCTAGCGGAATCGCTCTGTTTTAGCTCCTCCTTCAATGTCTCCAGCTACTTCTGCAAAAGCCTGATGAGGGGAATGACCTGACTCAGGCTGGCAGTGTCTGAACTGACTTCACGTGTGGCAAGTTCAAAGGGTTGCAGAACCCTGCACAACGTTGAAATCATTCTCCACTGCGCTTGAGTCAGGTGCATTCACCCTCCTTTGCCTATATCGTAGGCAGATGTATAGGCTTGAATGGCCTTTTGCTGCTCCTCCATCCTCTGAAGCATATAGAGGGTTGAATTCCACCTCGTTACCACCTATTGCTTCAGATGATGGCGGGGCAGGTTCAGGAGTGTTTGCTGGTGCTCCAGTCTTCGGCACGCGGTGGCTGAATGCCGAAAGTGGCCCGCAATTCTTCGGGTCACCAACAGCATCTCTTGCACGCCCCTGTTGTTTTTAAAAAAATTCTGCACCACCAAATTCAATGTATGTGCAAAACATGGGACGTGCTGGAATTTTCCCAGATGTAATGCACGCACAATATTGGTGGCGTTGTCCGATGTCACAAATCCCCAGGAGAGTTCAATTGGGTTAAGCCATTCTGCCATGATGTTCCTCAGTTTCCGTAAGAGGTTACCAGCTGTGTGCCTCTTATGGAAAGCGGTGATACAAAGCGTAGCCTGCCTAGGAATGAGTTGGCGTTTGCGAGATGCTGCTACTGGTGCTGCCGCTGCTGTTCTTGCTGCGGGAGGCAATACATCTACCCAGTGGGCTGTCACAGTCATGTAGTCCTGAGTCTGCCCTGCTCCACTTTTCCACATGTCCGTGGTTAAGTGGACATTGGGTAAAACTGCATTTTTTAGGACACTGGTGACTCTTTTTCTGACGTCTGTGTACATTCTCGGTATCGCCTGCCTAGAGAAATGGAAACTAGATGGTATTTGGTACCGGGGACACAGTACCTCAAGCAATTCTCTAATTCCCTGTGAATTAACGGTGGATACCGGACACACGTTTAACACCACCGCAGCTGCCAAGACCTGAGTTATCCGCTTTGCAGCAGGATGACTGCTGTGATATTTCATCTTCCTCGCAAAGGACTGTTGGACAGTCAATTGCTTACTGGAAGTAGTACAAGTGGTCTTCCGACTTCCCCTCTGGGATGACGATCGACTCCCAGCAGCAACAACAGCAGCGCCAGCAGCAGTAGGCGTTACACTCAAGGATCCATCGGAGGAATCCCAGTTAGGAGAGGACTCGTCAGACTTGCCAGTGACATGGCCTGCAGGACTATTGGCGTTCCTGTCTGAGGAAATTGACACTGAGGGAGTTGGTGGTGTGGTTTGCAGGAGCTTGGGTACAAGAGGAAGGGATTTAGTTGTCCGTGGACTGCTTCCGCTGTCACCCAAAGTTTTTGAACTTGTCAATGACTTCTGATGAATGCGCTCCAGGTGACGTATAAGGGAGGATGTTCCTAGGTGGTTAACGTCCTTACCCCTACTTATTACAGCTTAACAAAGGCAACACACGGCTTGACACCTGTTGTCCGCATTTCTGTTAAAATAATTCCACACCGAAGAGGTGATTTTTTTGTAATTTGACCAGGCGTGTCAATGGCCATATTCGTCCCACAGACAACAGGTGTCTCCCCGGGTGCCTGACTTAAACAAACCACCTCACCATCATAATCCTCCTTGTCAAGTTCCTCCTCAGCGCCAGCAACACCCATATCCTCATCCTGGTGTACTTCAACAGTGACATCTTCAATTTGACTATCAGGAACTGGAATGCGGGTGCTCCTTCCAGCACTTGCAGGGGGCGTGCAAATGGTGGAAGGCGCCACCTCTTCCCGTCCAGTGTTGGGAAGGTCAGGCATCGCAACCAACACAATTGGACTCTCCTTTGGGATTTGGGATTTAGAAGAACGTACAGTGCTTTGCTGTGCTTTTGCCAGCTTAAGTCTTTTCATTTTTCTAGCGGGAGGATGAGTGCTTCCATCCTCATGTGAAGCTGAACCATAGGACAGGGCCTCAGCCGTTCCTTGCCACTCCGTGTCGTAAATGGCATATTGTCAAGTTTACGCTTCTCATCAGACGCTTTTAATTTTGATTTTTGGGTCATTTTACTGAACTTTTGTTTTTTGGATTTTACATGCTCTCTAGTATGACATTGGGCATCGGCCTTGGCAGACGACGTTGATGGCATTTCATCGTCTCGGCCATGACTAGTGGCAGCAGCTTCAGCACGAGGTGGAAGTGGATCTTGATCTTTCCCTATTTTACCCTCCACATTTTTGTTCTCCATCTTTTAATGTGTGGAATTATATGCCAGCAATATATCAATAGCAATGGCCTACTGTACCGTACTGCTGTGTATATATATATATATATATATATATATATATATATATACTGGTGGTCAGCAAAATTCTGCACTGTCCTCCTACTATATACTGCGCACAACTACAATGCAGCACAGATATGGATAGTATACTTGACGACACAGAGGTAAAGCAATGGACTACTGTACCGTACTGCTATATATATATATATATATACTGGTGGTCAGCAAAATTCTGCACTGTCCTCCTACTACATACTGCGCACAACTACAATGCAGCACAGATATGGATAGTATACTTGACGACACAGAGGTAGAGCAATGGACTACTGTACCTTACTGCTATATATATACTGGTGGTCAGCAAAATTCTGCACTCTCCTCCTACTATATACTGCGCACAACTACAATGCAGCACAGATATGGATAGTATACTTGACGACACAGAGGTAGAGCAATGGACTAATTTACCGTACTGATATATATATATATACTGGTGGTCAGCAAAATTCTGCACTCTCCTCCTACTATATACTGCGCACAACTACAATGCAGCACAGATATGGATAGTATACTTGATGACACAGAGGTAGAGCAATGGACTACTGTACCGTTCTGCTATATATATACTGGTGGTCAGCAAAATTCTGCACTGTCCTCCTACTATATACTGCGCACAACTACAATGCAGCACAGATATGGATAGTATACTTGATGACACAGAGGTAGAGCAATGGACTACTGTACCGTACTCTATATATATATATACTGGTGGTCAGCAAAATTCTGCACTGTCCTCCTACTATATACTGCGCACAACTACAATGCAGCACAGATATGGAGCGTTTTCAGGCAGAGAACGTAGATATTTGCAGCACACTGAGCACAGATATTTGCAGCACACTGTGCACAGATATTTACAGCACACTGAACACAGAAACTGAGAGAACGCAGCCACGTCCTCTCGCTATCATCTCCAATGCACGAGTGAAAATGGCGGCGACGTGCGGCTCTTTATATGCAATACGAATCTCGTGAGAATACGAGAGCGGGATGATGACATTTGGGCGCGTTCGTGTTAACCGAGCAAGGTGGGAAGATCCGAGGCTGCCTCGGAACCGTGTAAGATAGGTTAAGTTCGGGGGGGTTTGGATCTCGAGGAACCGAACCCGCTCATCTCTAATTAAAACATATGTTAATTGACCACATTCTACCATCACTACGTGGAGATCGAAGTGGGAAACTTTTGCGCTGCAATACCAAATGGATTCACCATTTGAATACAGTCTATCCGTCAGGCTTGAATGAACGACTTAATTGGAACATATTTCTCTAATTATAGTTATCACATTCATGTTACATGCGATAGTTTCTAAGGGATTATTTGTTTTTTGGTTGGTTTCTCCTCTATACTCTGCCCCATATTCACCAAGATCTTCAACAAATCGCTGGAGCTACAGAAAGTCCCTTCCTGCCTCAAAAGGTCTACTATCGTCCCGGTCCCCAAGAAACCCTCTACCACGAACCTGAAAAACTACAGGTCGATAGCACTGACGTCTGTGGTCATGAAAACATTAGAGCGTCTGGTTTTGAATCACCTGAAAACTGTGACTGGACCCCAACTGGACCCCCTATAGTTCGCCTATCGATCGAATCGGTGTGTCCAGATTGCAGTCAACCTGGGCCTGCACTACATTCTACAGCACCTAGACATTCCCGGTTCCTATGCGAGGGTCCTGTTTGACGATTTTAGTTTGGCATTCAATACAATCGTCCCAAGCATCCTCCACCACAAATTAATTCACCTAGGGGTCCCAGAAGCTACCTGTTCCTGGATAGTAGACTTTCTGACAGATAGGACACAGGTGGTAAAAGCGGGGGAATTCACCTCTCAAGCACGGTCCATTAGTACAGGGGACCCTCAGGGCTGTGTCCTCTCACTCCTGCTCTTCTCCCTGTACACAAATGACTGCACCTCAGAGGTGCAATCAGTAAAGATCATCAAATTCACCGATGACACCACCGTCATCGGCCTCATCAAGGACGGGGACGAATCGGCCTATAGACGGGAAGTAGACCAGTTGGCCAAGTGGTGCATCCACAACAACCTAGAGCTCAACCCCCTCAAAACTGTCGAGATGATAGTGGACTTCAGGAAGAAGTCAGCTAGTGCACCTCCGCTAACGATTGCTGACAGTGTGGTATCACTAGTGGACTCCTTCAAGTTTCTAGGGACCACAATCTCCCGGGACCTTAAATGGGGTCCAACGCTGACGCCACTGTTGGGAAAGCGCAGCAGAGGTTGTTCTTCCTCAGGCAACTAAGGAAGTTCAACATCCCACAGAAGCTTCTGCTCCTTTTCTACTCCGTGATTGTGCTCCTCAATACTGGTATGGTACAGCTCCGCCAGCGCAAAGGAAAGATGCAGGCTCCAAAAGGTGGTCAGAACCGCAGAGAAGATCATCGGGGCCGACCTTCCCACAGTCCAGGGCCTGTACCTGTCCAGAGCTAAAAAGCAGACAACGAAGATAGTAAAAGACCAGCTACACCCCGGCCACAGCATGTTTAACTTGCTTTCCTCAGGCAGGCGTTACAGGGCCATCACTGCCAGGTCCACCAGAAGCCGCAAAAGTTTCTTTCCCCAGGTGGTCCGCCTGCTGAACTCCTGAACATTGACTGACTAGACATACATGTAACTAACTTGTCTCCCTACGGTATACCTATCTGTATGACTTTAATTGCCCCCCACCCCCACCCCCCCACCTGCTTATCTGTTACCTACTAGGCTGTTGTATGGCAAACTGAAGACAAATTCCTAGTATACGCAAGTATACCTGGCCAATAAAGCTGATTCTGATTCTGTACAGTGGATTCGAATAGGCCACATTCTATTGATTACATGTTTGTCAAGCAGACTAATCTCTTGACGATATGCTTGTCAAGCAGATTAGTCTTCGCACTTTAATGTGCATTTTTTAGTCATGAGATCCACATGCAGTGTTGTAGCTTTATAAGGACTGTATTAGAGCTAGGCCGATTCTATTCTATTATGTTTATGGAACATATAATGTATATACTGTATATATATATATATGTCTTTCATAGAGCTCATGGTGGTCATTCCGAGTTGTTCGCTCGCTAGCAGTTTTTAGCAGCCATGCAAACGCTATGCCGCCTCCAACTGGGAGTGTATTTTAGCTTAGCAGAAGTGCGAACGAAAGTATCGCAGACCGGCGGCAATTTTTTTTTGTGCAGTTTTATTTTTTTTTTAACTGAAGAAATTTTATTATTTTTTGTGCAGTTTTAGAGTAGCTCAATACCTACTCAGCGCCTGCGATGACTTCAGACTGTTCAGTTCCTGTTTTGACGTCACAAACACACCCTGCGTTCGCCCAGCCACGCCTGCGTTTTTTCTGGCACGCCTGCGTTTTTTCGAACACTCCCTGAAAACGGTCGGTTGACACCCAGAAACGCCCACTTCATGTCAATCGCTCTGCGGCCAGCAGTGCGACTGAAAAGCTTCGCTAGACCCTGTGTGAAACTACATAGTTCATTGTAATAGTACGTCGCTCGTGCGCATTGCGCCGCATACGCATGCGCAGAAGTGCTGTTTTTTAGCCTCATCACTGCACAGCGAACAAATGCAGCTGGCGATCAACTTGGAATGACCACCCATGTTGTTCCCCTGCCCTCGGGGGGAGTCGGGGAGACAGATTGGCACCCTGCACCTGGTTGCCAGGCAATGCTGGACGCGGTGCCGTGGAGCGGCCGAGTGCAGTGGGCTGACGTCACCGGAAGTGATGCCCGTGAACGGACGTTGCGGGAGATGCGCTCCGGACCCGGCTTCCCTCGGTGGCGATGGTCCAGCACCTATTTAGGTAAGAATTGCTTTTCATTTCACTTTATTTGTTTTTTGTTACATTATTGGTCAGCTTTGACAACGGTGCTTTGGGCACCGAAAAGTTAGCACATTCATGACCATGTACGCTGTCATCTACTAAAAAGGATTATTCAACATTTACTCAGGAGTGCCGCAGTCTTCTTTTTGTTCTATGTGCATTTCATCACTGAAGGCACCCTCATTAAAGATTGCAGCAATGAGTGCGGATTCACACATCTGGACTTTATATATATATATATATATATAAAAATATATATAAAAATATATATATATATATATATTAGAGATGAGCGGGTTCGGTCCTTAGAGAACCGAACTGTACCGAACCTCACGTTCTGAGCCCGGTTCCGAGCCCGGCTCGGGTTTTCCCGCCTGACTCGGAAACCTGAACGAGGCAAAACGTCATCATCCCGCTGTCGGATTCTCGCGGGATTTGGATTCCATATAAGGAGCCACGCGTCGTGGTCATTTTCACTCCAGTCTCGGAGAATGTAGTGAGAGGGCGTGTCTCTGTCCTCAGTGACTGTGTGGGGGCGGGAAAGTGGGGTGGCGAGTCTTGTGCTGTGTTGTGTTGCTCAGTCCAGTCCAGTGTAGTCAGTGTATAGTGCTGCATCAGACCAGCCAGTAACAGTGTTGGTGTCCTCTGCTGCTATATGTCCCCAGTGCTGCTGGCTGCTGTATAAGTCCCTTGCAGTTTTGCTCTGTTGTCTTGCATCAGATCAGGGGTAGTGTCTCTCTTGTGCAGCATCAGTCCAGTGACCAGTCACAGTGATGATGTCCTCTGCTGCCATATATCCAGTGTAGCTGTATAAATCCCTTTCAGTGGTGCTGTGTTGTCCTGCATTATACCAAGGGAAGTCTCTTGTGCATCAGTCCAGTGACCAGTCACAGTGGTGGTGTCCTCTGCTGCCAGTGTTACTGCCGTGTAATTCCTGTGATACTGGCATATAATTCCTGTGACATTGCCGTATAATTCTCGGAATACTGGCGTATAATTCCTGTGACATTGCCATATAATTCTCGGAATACTGGCGTAAAATTCCTATGATATTGCCCTATAATTCCTGTGACATTTCCGTATAATTCTCGGAATACTGGCGTATAATTCCTGTGACATTGCCGTATAATTCTCGGAATACTAGCGTATAATTCCTGTTACATTGCTGTATAATTCTCGGAATACTGGTGTATAATTCCTATGATATTGCCGTATAATTCCTGTGACATTGCCATATAATTCTCGAAATACTGGCGTATAATTCCTGTGACATTGGCATTTAATTCTCGGAATACTGGCATATAATTCCCGTGATACTGGCGTATAATTCCTGTGATATTGCCATATATATTCTCATGATACTGCCGTATAATTCCAGTTATCCTGCCGTATAATTCCATATAAATCCATATAATTCCGTATAAATACAGTCCAGTGGTGCTGCCATATAAGTTCAGTGGTGCTGTCCTGTGCTGTATATTATTTACTCCAAATAAAGGGGTTATTAATATTTAATACAAATAATTTTCACAGGGTTTGCCCTGTGAGGTGTAGGGGGACGCTCTCTTGTGCCGCATATTGTGTTATATAACTCCAGAAAAATAATGGAGAACAAACAAACATTTGGAGGCTAAAATAGGGAAAGATCAAGAACCACTTCCTCCTAGTGCTGAAGCTGCTACCACTAGCCATGACATAGATGATAAAATGCCATCAATGTCGTCTGCCCATTGTGATAGTAGAGGGCATGTAAAATCCAAAAAGCCAAAGTTCAGTAAAAAGACCTAAAAAAATAAATTTAAATGGTCTGAGGAGAAACGTAAACTTGCCAATATGCCAGTTACAACACGGAGTGGAAAGGAACGGCTGAGGCCCTGGCCTATGTTCATGACTAGTGGTTCAGCTTCACATGACGATGGAAGCCCTCATAACTGAGGCCTTTACACTTATGTTTGTGTTAGACGTGTGTCCGGTATCCGCTATTAGTGCAGTGGGATTTAGACAATTGATGGAGGTATTGTGTCCCTGGTACCAAACCCCATCTAGATTCAACTTCACTAGGCCTGCGATTTTTCGAACACTCCCTGAAAACGGTCAGTTGACACCCAGAAACGCCCACTTCATGTCAATCACTCTGCGGCCAGCAGTGCGACTGAAAAGCTTCGCTAGACCCTGTGTGAAACTACATAGTTCATTGTAATAGTACGTCGCTCGTGCGCATTGCGCCGCATACGCATGCGCAGAAGTGCTGTTTTTAAGCCTCATCACTGCACAGCGAACGAATGCAGCTGGCGATCAACTTGGAATGACCACCCATGTTGTTCCCCTGCCCTCGAAGGGAGTCGGGGAGACAGATTGGCACCCTGCACCTGGTTGCCAGGCAATGCTGGACGCGGTGCCGTGGAGCGGCCGAGTGCAGTGGGCTGACGTCACCGGAAGTGAAGCCCGTGAACGGACGTTGTGGGAGATGCGCTCCGGACCCGGCTTCCCTCGGTGGCGATGGTCCAGCACCTATTTAGGTAAGAATTGCTTTTCATTTCACTTTGTTATTTGTTTTTTGTTACATTATTGGTCAGCTTTGACAACGGTGCTTTGGGCACCGAAAAGTTAGCACATTCATGACCGTGTACGCTGTCATCTACTAAAAAGGATTATTCAACATTTACTCAGGAGTGCCGCAGTCTTCTTTTTGTTCTATGTGCATTTCATCACTGAAGGCACCCTCATTAAAGATTGCAGCAAAGAGTGCAGATTCACACATCTGGACTTTATATATATATATATATATATATATATATATATATATATATATATTAGAGATGAGCGGGTTCGGTCCTCAGAGAACTAAACTGTACCGAACCTCACGTTCTGAGCCCGGTTCCGAGCCCGGCTCGGGTTTTCCCGCCTGACTCGGAAACCCGAACGAGGCAAAACGTCATCATCCCGCTGTCGGATTCTCGCGGGATTTGGATTCCATATAAGGAGCCACGCGTCGCGGTCATTTTCACTCCAGTCTCGGAGAGTGTAGTGAGAGGGTGTGTCTCTGTCCTCAGTGACTGTGTGGGGGCGGGAAAGTGGGGTGGCGAGTCTTGTGCTGTGTTGTGATGCTCAGTCCAGTCCAGTGTAGTCAGTGTATAGTGCTGCATCAGACCAGCCAGTAACAGTGTTGGTGTCCTCTGCTGCTATATGTCCCCAGTGCTGCTGGCTGCTGTATAAGTTCCTTGCAGTTTTGCTCTGTTGTCTTGCATCAGATCAGGGGTAGTGTCTCTCTTGTGCAGCATCAGTCCAGTGACCAGTCACAGTGATGATGTCCTCTGCTGCCATATATCCTGTGTAGCTGTATAAATCCCTTTCAGTGGTGCTGTGTTGTCCTGCATTATACCAAGGGAAGTCTCTTGTGGATCAGTCCAGTGACCAGTCACAGTGGTGGTGTCCTCTGCTGCCAGTGTTACTGCCGTGTAATTCCTGTGATACTGGCATATAATTCCTGTGACATTGCCGTGTAATTCTCGGAATACTGGCGTATAATTCCTGTGACATTGCCATATAATTCTCGGAATACTGGCGTATAATTCCTATGATATTGCTCTATAATTCCTGTGACATTGCCGTATAATTCTCGGAATACTGGCGTATAATTCCTGTGACATTGCCGTATAATTCTCGGAATACTAGCGTATAATTCCTGTTACATTGCTGTATAATTCTCGGAATACTGGTGTATAATTCCTATGATATTGCCGTATAATTCCTGTGACATTGCCATATAATTCTCGAAATACTGGCGTATAATTACTGTGACATTGGCATTTAATTCTCGGAATACTGGCGTATAATTCCCGTGATACTGGCGTATAATTCCTGTGATATTGCCATATATATTCTCGTGATACTGCCGTATAATTCCAGTTATCCTGCCGTATAATTCCATATAAATCCATATAATTCCGTATAAATACAGTCCAGTGGTGCTGCCATATAAGTTCAGTGGTGCTGTCCTGTGCTGTATATTATTTACTCCAAATAAAGGGGTTATTAATATTTAATACAAATAATTTTCACAGGGTTTGCCCAGTGAGGTGTAGGGGGATGCTCTCTTGTGCCGCATATTGTGTTATATAACTCCAGAAAAATAATGGAGAACAAACAAACATTTGGAGGCTAAAATAGGGAAAGATCAAGAACCACTTCCTCCTAGTGCTGAAGCTGCTACCACTAGCCATGACATAGATGATAAAATGCCATCAATGTCATCTGCCAAGGCCGATGCCCATTGTGATAGTAGAGGGCATGTAAAATCCAAAAAGCCAAAGTTCAGTAAAAAGACCTAAAAAAATAAATTTAAATGGTCTGAGGAGAAACGTAAACTTGCCAATATGCCAGTTACAACACGGAGTGGCAAGGAACGGCTGAGGCCCTGGCCTATGTTCATGACTAGTGGTTCAGCTTCACATGACGATGGAAGCCCTCATAACTGAGGCCTTTACACTTATGTTTGTGTTAGACGTGTGTCCGGTATCCGCTATTAGTGCAGTGGGATTTAGACAATTGATGGAGGTATTGTGTCCCCGGTAACAAATCCCATCTAGATTCAACTTCACTAGGCAAGCGATGCCGACATTTTGCCAATTAATTCCAGTGATTTGGATGTATAATTATTAATTACAGTGATCTTGCAATAATTCCAGTGATTTGGACGTATAATTACAGTGATTTTGCCAATTAATTTCACTGCTTTGGACATATAATTATAGTGATCTTGCCAATTAATTCCAGTGAGTTGGACGTATAATTACAGTGATTTTGCCAATTAATTCCAGTGATTTGGATTTATAATTATTAATTACAGTGATCTTGCCAATTAATTCCAGTTATTTGGATTTATAATTACAGTGATTTTGCCAATTAATTGCAGTGATTTGGACGTATAATTACAGTGATCTTGCCAATTAATTCCAGTGATTCAGACGTATAATTCCAGTTGGAATTGTTTGTGTCGCTTGGCTTAGTCATACAGCTACCTCATTGCACCTCTTCAACATTTTTGCATGAGGTGCTGTTTGGGGCCTAGTTTTTGAGAAGTGCCATCCTGTGTGACACTGCCATATGAGTCCCGGGGTACTGCTGTATTAGTCCTGGGGTACTGCCGTATAAGTCCACCAATTGCAGATGTTTTAAAAAGTGACTGGAGCTTGCTGGAGATGCTGTCAGTGGACCGAACAATTGCGGCCCACTCTCAGCATTCAGCTACTGCGTGACACTACTAGATGGGCCAGGTGGTTGTGTCGCTTAGCTTAGTCATACAGCAACCTCGGTGCACCTATTTTCTTCTTTGCATCATGGGCTGTTAGGGGCCTTTTTTATATCTGCCCTCCTGTCTGCCACTGCAATGCCACTCCTAGATAGGCCAGGTGTTTGTGTTGTCCACTTGTGTCGCTTAGCTTAGTCATCCAACAACCTCGGTGCAACCTTTTGGCCTAAGGGTGTCATCCCGATCGCATGCTGCAGTTTATCGCAGCGGTGCGATTGGGTCAGAACTGCGCATGCGCCGGCGCATGCTAGACGGCCGAAGGCCGTCGGGCCGCTATGATCGCAGTCGCTGGGAGAGGGGGGGGGTGTTTCAAGGGTGCGGTCCGGCCAATGCAGGCATGGCCGGAGCAATTAGGGGGCGGGCTGCAGCGGCTGCGTGACGTCACATGCAGCCACTGGGGGCCGGGGAGCGATGAGTAGCTCCCAGCCAGCACGCTAAAGCTGCGCTGGTCGGGAGCTGCTCTTAAAGTGCAAAGGCATCGCTGCTGTGCGATGCCTTTGCACTTCTGCGGGGGGGGGGGGGGGGATGTTGCACTGAGATGCTGGGCGGGATAGCCCTGTGCTGGGCGTCCCCCCGCATGTCAGTGTGAATGATCGTAGCTTTGCTAAATTTAGCAGAGCTACGATCATTTCGGAATGACCCCCTAAAAACAATATTGTGAGATGTGAGGTGTTCAGAATAGACTGGAAATGAGTGGAAATTATTGTTATTGAGGTTAATAGTACCGTAGGAGCAAAATTACCCCAAAATTCTGTGATTTTAGCTGTTTTGATGTTTTTTTTTCCAAAAATCATCCAGATCCGAAACCAAAACCCGAAAGGGTGGTTTGGGCAAAACCAAGCCAAAACCAAAACACGAAAGTGGAATTAGAACCAAAACCAAACCACAAAATACGAAAAGTGCCAGCTGCACATCTCTAATATTAATTATATATATATACAGGTTGAGTATCCCATATCCAAATATCCGAAATACGTAATATTCCGAAATACGGACTTTTTTGAGTGAGAGTGAGATAGTGAAACTTTTGTTTTTTGATGGCTCAATGCACACAAAATAAGAATTTACTTACCGATAATTCTATTTCTCGGAGTCCGTAGTGGATGCTGGGGTTCCTGAAAGGACCATGGGGAATAGCGGCTCCGCAGGAGACAGGGCACAAAAGTAAAGCTTTTACAGGTCAGGTGGTGTGCACTGGCTCCTCCCCCCATGACCCTCCTCCAGACTCCAGTTAGGTACTGTGCCCGGACGAGCGTACACAATAAGGGAGGATTTTGAATCCCGGGTAAGACTCATACCAGCCACACCAATCACACCGTACAACTTGTGATCTAAACCCAGTTAACAGTATGATAACAGAGGAGCCTCTGAAAGATGGCTTCCTAAACAATAACCCGAATTAGTTAACAATAACTATGTACAAGTATTGCAGATAATCCGCACTTGGGATGGGCGCCCAGCATCCACTACGGACTCCGAGAAATAGAATTATCGGTAAGTAAATTCTTATTTTCTCTATCGTCCTAAGTGGATGCTGGGGTTCCTGAAAGGACCATGGGGATTATACCAAAGCTCCCAAACGGGCGGGAGAGTGCGGATGACTCTGCAGCACCGAATGAGAGAACTCCAGGTCCTCCTTTGCCAGGGTATCAAATTTGTAAAAATTTACAAACGTGTTCTCCCCTGACCACGTAGCTGCTCGGCAGAGTTGTAATGCCGAGACCCCTCGGGCAGCCGCCCAAGATGAGCCCACCTTCCTTGCGGAATGGGCCTTAACAGATTTAGGCTGTGGCAGGCCTGCCACAGAATGTACAAGTTGAATTTTGTTACAAATCCAACGAGCAATCGACTGCTTAGAAGCAGGTGCACCCAACTTGTTGGGTGCATACAGTATAAACAGCGAGTCAGATTTTCTGACTCCAGCCGTCCTTTAAATGTATATTTTTAAGGCTCTGACAACGTCCAACAACTTGGAGTCCTTCAAGTCGTCTGTAGCCGCAGGCACTACAATAGGCTGGTTCAGGTGAAACGCTGATACCACCTTAGGGAGAAAATGCGGACGCGTCCGCAGCTCTGCCCTATGTCGAATGGAAAATTAAATAAGGGCTTTTATAAGACAAAGCCGCCAGTTCAGATACTCTCCCGGCCGAAGCCAGGGCCAGTAACATAGTCACTTTCCATGTGAGATATTTCAAATCCACATTCTTTAGTGGTTCAAACCAATTGGATTTGAGGAAATCTAAAACTACATTTAGATCCCACGGTGCCACCTTAGGCACCACAGGAGGCTGTATATGCAGTACTCCTTTGATAAAAATCTGGACCTCAGGGACTGAGGCCAATTCTTTTTGGAAGAATATTGATAGGGCCGAAATTTGAACCTTAATAGATCCCAATTTGAGACCCATAGACAATCCTGATTGCAGGAAATGTAGGAAAACGACCCAGTTGAAATTCCTCCATCGGAGCACTCCGCTGCTCGCACCACGCAACATATTTTCGCCAAATACGGCGATAATGCTTCGCGGTGACTTCCTTCCTTGCCTTTATCAAGGTAGGAATGACTTCTTCTGGAATGCCTTTTCCTTTTAGGATCTGGCATTCAAACGCCATGCCGTCAAACGCAGCCGCGGTAAGTCTTGAAAAAGACAAGGACCCTGCTGAAGCAGGTCCCTTCTCAGAAGTAGAGGCCACGGATCGTCCGTGACCATCTCTTGAAGTTCCGGGTACCAAGTCCTTCTTGGCCAATCCGGAGCCACTAGTCTTACTCCTCTTTGCCGTATAATCCTCAATACCTTTGGTATGAGAGGCAGAGGAGGAAACACATATACCGACTGGTACACCCAAGGTGTTACCAGCGCGTCCACAGCTATTGCCTGCGGATCTCTTGACCTGGCGCAATACCTGTCCAGTGTTTTGTTGAGGCGAGACGCCATCATGTCCACCATTGGTTTTACCCAACGGTTTAATAGCATGTGGAAAACTTCTGGATGAAGTCCCCACTCTCCCGGGTGAAGGTCGTGTCTGCTGAGGAAGTCTGCTTCCCAGTTGTCCACGCCCGGGATGAATACTGCTGACAGTGCTATCACGTGATTCTCCGCCCAGCGAAGGATCCTGGCAGCTTCTGCCATTGCCCTCCTGCTTCTTGTGCCGCCCTGTCTGTTTACATGGGCGACTGCCGTGATGTTGTCCGACTGGATCAACACCGGTCTTCCTTGAAGCAGAGGTTCCGCCTGGCTTAGAGCATTGTAGATTGCTCTTAGTTCCAGAATGCTTATGTGAAGAGACTTTTTCAGGCTCGACCACACTCCCTGGAAATTTCTTCCCTGTGTGACTGCTCCCCAGCCTCTCAGGCTGGCATCCGTGATCACCAGGATCCAATCCTGCATGCCGAATCTGCGGCCCTCCAATAGATGAGCCTCCTGCAACCACCACAGAAGGGATACCCTTGTCCTCGGCGACAGGGTTATCCGCAGGTGCATCTGAAGATGCGACCCTGACCATTTGTCCAACAGATCCCTTTGCATGGAATCTGCCGAAAGGGATTGCTTCGTAAGAAGCTACCATTTTTTCCCAGGACTCTTGTGCATTGATGTACAGACACCTTTCCTGGTTTTAGGAGGTTCCTGACCAGGTCAGATAACTCCTTGGCTTTTTCTTCGGGAAGAAAAACCTTTTTCTGAACTGTGTCCAGAATCATCCCCAGGAACAGCAGACGAGTTGTCGGCATTAATTTGGATTTTGGAATATTCAGAATCCATCCGTGCTGCTTTAGCACCTCTTGAGATAGTGCTAAACCCATCTCTAGCTGTTCTCTGGACCTTGCCCTTATTAGGAGATCGTCCAAGTATGGGATAATTAATACGCCTTTTCTTCGAAGAAGAACTATTATCTCGGCCATTACCTTTGTAAAGACCCGAGGTGCCGTGGACAAACCAAACGGCAGCGTCTGAAACTGATAGTGACAGTTTTGTACAACGAACCTGAGGTACCCCTGGTGTGAGGGGTAATTGGAACGTGGAGATACGCATCCTTGATGTCCAAGGATACCATAAAGTCCCCTTCTTCCAGGTTCGCTATCACTGCTCTGAGTGACTCCATCTTGAACTTGAACTTCATTATGTACAGGTTCAAGGACTTCAGATTTAGAATAGGCCTTACCGAGCCATCCGGCTTCGGTACCACAAATAGAGTGGAATAATACCCCTTCCCTTGTTGTAGAAGAGGTACCTTGACTATCACCTGCTGAGAATACAGCTTGTGAATGGCTTCCAAAACCGTCTCCCTTTCTGAGGGGGACGTTGGTAAAGCAGACTTCAGGAAACGGCGAGGTGGCTCTGTCTCTAATTTCAACCTGTACCCCTGAGATATTATCTGCAGGATCCAGGGATTTACCTGCGAGTGAGCCCACTGCGCGCTGTAATTCTTGAGACGACCGCCTACCGCCCCCGAGTCCGCTTGCGAAGCCCCAGCGTCATGCTGAGGCTTTTGTAGAAGCCGGGGAGGGCTTCTGTTCCTGGGAAGGCGCTGCCTGTTGCTGTCTCTTCCCTCGTCCTCTGCCTCGTGGCAGATATGAATAGCCCTTTGCTCTCTTATTTTTAAAGGAACGAAAGGGCTGCGGTTGAAAGGTCGGTGCCTTTTTCTGTTGGGGAGTGACTTGAGGTAGAAAAGGTGGATTTCCCGGCCGTAGCCGTGGCCACCAAATCCGATAGACCGACCCCAAATAACTCCTCTACGCATCGCCTGTCCACTGTCGTGTCCATAAAGCTCTTCTGGCCGAAATGGACATAGCACTTACCCGTGATGCCAGTGTGCAGCTATCTCTCTGTGCATCACGCATATAAAGAAATGCATCCTTTATTTGTTCTAATGACAGTAAAATATTGTCCCTGTCCAGGGTATCAATATTTTCGATCAGGGACTCTGACCAAACTACCCCAGCACTGCACATCCAGGCAGTCGCAATAGCTGGTCGTAGTATAACACCTGCATGTGTGTATATACCTTTTTGGATATTTTCCATCCTCCTATCTGATGGATCTTTAAGTGCGGCCGTCTCAGGAGAGGGTAACGCCACTTGTTTTGATAAGCGTGTTAGCGCTTTGTCCACCCTAGGAGGTGTTTCCCAGCGCTCCCTAACCTCTGGCGGGAAAGGGTATAAAGCCAATAACTTCTTTGAAATTAGCAGTTTTTTATCGGGGCACCCCACGCTTCATCACACACGTCATTTAATTCTTCTGATTCGGTAAAAACTACTGGTAGTTTTTTCACACCCCACATAATACCCTGTTTAGTGGTACCTGTAGTATCAGCTAAATGTAACATCTCCTTTATTGCCAAAATCATATAACGTGTGGCCCTACTGGAAAATACGGTTGATTCGTCACCTTCACCACCGGAATCAGTGCCTGTGTCTGGGTCTGTGTCGACCGACTGAGGCAAGGGGCGTTTTACAGCCCCTGACGGTGTTTGAGGCGCCTGGACAGGCACTAATTGAGTGTCCGGCCGCCTCATGTCGGCAAACGACTGCTTAAGCGAGTTGACGCTATCCCGTAATTCCACAAATAAAGGCATCCATTCTGGTGTCGACCCCCTAGGAGGTGACATCCTCATATTTGGCAATTGCTCCGCCTCCACACCAATAACGTCCTCATACATGTCGACACACACGTACCGACACACAGCAGACACACAGGGAATGCTCTATACGAAGACAGGACCCACTAGCCCTTTGGGGAGACAGAGGGAGAGTCTGCCAGCACACACCAAAAAAGCGCTATATATGACAGGGATAGCCTTATGATTAAGTGCTCCCTTATAGCTGCTTTTATATTAATATATTGCCATTTATTTTGCCCCCCCTCTCTGTTATACCCTGTTTCTGTAGTGCAGTGCAGGGGAGAGACCTGGGAGCCTTCCTGACCAGCGGAGCTGTGACAGAAAATGGCGCCGTGTGCTGAGGAGATAGGCCCCGCCCCTTTTTCGGCGGGCTCGTCTCCCGCTATTTAGTACATTTAGGCAGGGGTAAATATCTCCATATAGCCTCTGGGGCTATATGTGAGGTATTTTTAGCCTTTTTAAAGGTTTTCATTTGCCTCCCAGGGCGCCCCCCCCCAGCGCCCTGCACCCTCAGTGACTGCCGTGTGAAGTGTGCTGAGAGGAAAATGGCGCACAGCTGCAGTGCTGTGCGCTACCTTAAGAAGACTGCAGGAGTCTTCAGCCGCCGATTCTGGACCTCTTCTTGCTTCAGCATCTGTGAGGGGGCCGGCGGCGTGGCTCCGGTGACCATCCAGGCTGTACCTGTGATCGTCCCTCTGGAGCTTCATGTCCAGTAGCCAAGAAGCCAATCCATCCTGCACGCAGGTGAGTTCACTTCTTCTCCCCTCTGTCCCTCGTTGCAGTGATCCTGTTGCCAGCAGGAATCACTGTAAAATAAAAAACCTAAGCTAAACTCTCTAAGCAGCTCTTTATGAGAGCCACCTAGAATTGCACCCTTCTCGGCCGGGCACAAAAATCTAACTGGAGTCTGGAGGAGGGTCATGGGGGGAGGAGCCAGTGCACACCACCTGACCTGTAAAAGCTTTACTTTTGTGCCCTGTCTCCTGCGGAGCCGCTATTCCCCATGGTCCTTTCAGGAACCCCAGCATCCACTTAGGACGATAGAGAAACTTTGTTTAATACACACAGTTATTAAAACTATTGTATTAAATGACCTTCAGGCTGTGTGTATAAGGTGTATATGGAACATAAATGAATTGTGTGAATGTAGATACACTTTGTTTAATGCACAACCTAATAAAAAATATTGGCTAAAATTACCTTCCGGCTGTGTGTATAAGGTGTATATGTAACATAAATGTATTCTGTGCTTAGATTTAGGTCCCATCACCATGATATCTCATTATGGTATGCAATTATTCCAAAATACGGAAAAATCCCATATCCAAAATACCTCTGGTCCCAAGCATTTTGGATAAGGGATACTCAACCTGTATATATATTTATATATATATATATATATATGCAAAATAGTAAGTAAATGCCATAGATGAGCGAGTTCGGTTCCCTGAGAACCGAACCCCCCCGACCTTCACTACCCGAGCCCGGATCCGAGTCAGGTTCGGGTTTTCTCACCTGACTCGGAAACCAGAGCGAGGCAAAACGTTATCATCCCGCTGTCGGATTCTCGCAGGGTTTGGATTCCATATAAGGAGCCGCGTGTCGCCGCCATTTTCACTCCGGCATTGGAGAGTGTAGCGAGAGGACGTGTCTCCGTCCTCAGTGTCCTGCATCAGTAGAGTGGTAGTGTCTTGTGCTGCATCAGTCCAGTCACAGTGGTGGTGTCCTCTGCTGCCATATGTCCAGTGCTGCTGTATAAGTCCAGTCCAGTGGTGCTTTGTTGTGCTGCATCAGTTCAGTGGCGGTGTCTTGTGCTGCATCAGTCCAGTCACAGTGGTGGTGTCCTCTGCTCAGAGGCGTAGCGTGGAGACATGACCCTTGGAGCAGGATCATGTCACGGCACCCCCAGCCACCACACACACACACACACACACACACACACACACACACACACACACACACACACACTTACATACAAACATGCATACATACATAGATTCACACACATTTAGGCACAGACATACATAAACACACACACAAATACAGTATACACACATAAACACGCAAATATACACAAACAATATACACATACACATAAACACACAGACATACATAAACACACACATATACTCACACATACTGTATACAAAGATATATATACACAAACACACACATACATGTATACACATTAGCACACAGACATATACACACACATTTACACACAAACACATTTACACACAAATACAGACATATACAGATGGATCCATGTTTATCTTGGCCTTTAATAGGATTAGTTGAGCAAGGTCAATCAGACTTAATCCCCTATTGTAATGACTTAATCCCCTGATGTATTGTTCTCTTTATTGTATTGCAGCTGAGAACAATAGATGAAAGGCTTATGTTAATAAACCCTGGTGTGCCTAGGCGCAGTAAAGAAGTCAAGTTAAATGTGGACCCATCTGTACACATAAACACACAGTGTACACAGATATAAACACACAGTATACACCCAGTAATTCTCACCAAGAGGGCAGCAGCAGAGCAGCTCCTCGTTCCAGCCTGGATGGGCGGAGCTTCTATGTCAGGCCTGGCCAACCTGTGGCTCTCCAGATGTTGCGAAACTACACATCCCAGGATGCCCTGCTCCATTTTTAGCATTCCCTAATAGCAAAACTGTGGCAAGGCATGATGGGACTTGTAGTTTTAAAACAGCTGGAGAGCCACAGGTTGGCCAGGCCTGTTCTATGTGATTGACAGGCTGGGCCTCCGTGGGTAGAAGGAAAGGACTTAGGAAAGGGAAGGGGTGGCCACCACACTGCCTGCATGTTCCAGATAACTGAATGCAGATCCCTGACAGCCAGGAAAGTTCTACTGACAAGCCTCCAAACCTACCTTCTTCCCTAACAACACACCACACTGCACTGCACTGGACTCTCTGTACTGTGCAATCAGTGATATGCAACATGCAGGCAGTGTAATGGCCACCCCTTCCCTCTCTTCTAGTCATCTCCTCCTACCCCTGCCCGAGATCCCGGCTCTCAGCTGTGCAGTGAGCCGGTGCCTTCTGTCCCCAGCGGCGCCTGGAGCTCGAGCTCCACTTGTTCCACCCTCCCTACGCCCCTGCCTCTGCTGCCATATGTCCAGTGCTGCTGTATAAGTCCAGCACAGTGGTGCTGTGTTGTCCTGCATCAGTACAGTGGTGCAGAGAAATTAAATGGGATGGCACAAAGAAATTAGAGACAATTAGTATCAATGGACATGTTTTTAAACTAAAGGATTTTATAACATGTAATATGAGTAATGTGATTTATTTTATAGAGTGTACTTGCCATCTTTTTTATATAGGACGCACTTCACGGGCTTTAAAAATTCGTATAGGGGAGCATTGCCGCAACATAAGGAAGGGACTAGAGTCCCACGCCCTTTCCAATCATTTTAAAAGATATCATAATAATTCCATACAAGAGATTGTGAGATTTGCGGGTATCAGATTAGTAAGGTGTAACCAGCGACAAAGAGATATCACTTCCCTTTTAACCAAATGTGGGATGCAGTGTATTTTTGATTTTGATACTCTGCAGCCATGTGGACTCAATAACGATTTTGAACTTAAATGGTTCTTATAACCTTTCATGCTTTTTTAACATGCACTATTTTTTCAATATGCATTGTCTCTTGGGTATTTTTTAATAAGAACTCTTCCTTGGATATTTCAAACATTTGTTTTAATAATGATAGGCTTTTATTCTGATCATGTCTTTTATCACTACAAGGTTTTAAAGCTTCATTGTTTATATACATATTGTCATACTACATGTTTGTTTAAGTTATGTCCAGTGATACTGCCGTATATGTCCAGTGATACTGCCGTATATGTCCAGTGGTACTGCCGTATAAATCCAGTGATACTGCCGTATATGTCCAGTGGTACTGCCATATAATTCCAGTGATACTCCCGTATAATTCCAGTGGTACTGCCGTATAATTCAAGTGATACTGCCATATAATTCCAGTGCTACTGCCGTATAATTCCAGTGGTACTGGCGTATAAGTCCAGTGATACTGCAATATAAATCCAGTCCAGTGTTACTGCCGTATAATTCCAGTGGTACTGCCGTATAAATCCAGTCCAGTGGTGCTGCCATGTAAGTTCAGTGGTCTGTCCTGTGTTATATATTATTTACTCCAAATAAATGGGTTATTAATATTTAATCCAAATAATTTTCACAGGGTTTGCCCTGTGGTGTAGAGGTACGCTCTCCTGTACCGCATATTGGGGGTCATTCTGACCCGATCGCATGCTGCAGTTTATCGCAGCGGTGCGATCGGGTCAGAACTTTGCATGCACCGGCGCCGAAGGCCACCGGGCCGCTACAATCGCCTCAGCCTGATTGACAGGCAGAGGCGGTCGCTGGGTGGGGGCGGGGCGGAATGGCAGCGTTTTTATCCGCTGTTTCATGGGCGTGGTCTGGCCAACGGGGGGCGGGCAGCAGCGGCCGTGTGATATCACACGCAGCCGCTGCGGGCCGGGGAGTGATGAGTAGCTACCGGCCAGCATGCTTAAGCTGCGCTGGTCGGGAGCTACTCTTGAAGTGCAAAGGCATCGCCGCTGTGCGATACCTTTGCACTTCTGTGGGGGGGGGGCAGCACTGACATGCGGGGCGGGATATCCCTGTGCTGGGCATCCCCCCACATGTCAGTGTGAATGATCATAGCTGTGCTAAATTTAGCACATCTATGATCATCTCGGAATGACCCCCGCTTGTTATATAACTCCAGAAAAATAATGGAGAACAAACATTTGGAGGATAAAATAGGGAAAGATCAAGAACCACTTCCTCCTAGTGCTGAAGCTGGGGCCACTAGTCATGACATAGACTGCCAAGGCCGATGCCCAATGTGATAGTAGAGGGCATGTAAAATCGATGGCCGATGAAATGCCATCAACGTTGTCTGCCAAGGCCGATGCCCAATGTGATAGTAGATGGCATGTAAAATCCAAAAAGCCAAAGTTCAGTAAAAAGACCCAGAAAAATAAATTTAAATGGTCTGAGGAGAAACGTAAATTTGCCAATATACCATTTACGATACGGAGTGGCAAGGAATGGCTAAAGCCCGGGCCTATATTCATGACTAGTTGTTCAGCTTCACATGACGATGGAAGCCCTCATCCTCCCGCTAGAAAAATGATAGGAGTTAAGCTGGCAAAAGCACAGCAAAGAACTGTACGTTCTAAGATGGTATCACAAATCCCCAAGGAGAGTCCAAGTGTGTCGGCGGTTGTGTTGCCTAACCTTCCCAACACTGGACAGGAAGAGATGGCTCCTTCCACCATTTGCACGCCCTCTGCAAGTACTGGAATTAGCACCCACAGTCCAGTTTCTGATATTCAAATTGAAGATGTCACTGTTGAAGTACATCAGGATGAGGATATGGGTGTTGCTGGCGCTGAGGTGGAAGTTGACGATAAGGATTCTGATGGTGATGTGGTTTGTTTAAATCAGGCAGCAGGCTAGACAGTTGTTGACCATGGGATGAATAAGCCCATTGTGGTGCATGGGCAAAATACCAAAAAAGCCACCTCTTCGGTGTGGAATTATTTCTCCACAAATTTGGACAACAGGTGTCAAGCCGTGTGTTGCCTCTGTCAATCCATAATAAGTAGGGATAAGGACGTTAATCACCTAGGAACATCCTCCCTTATACAGTACATCACCTGCTGCGCGTTCATCAGAAGTCATTGTCAAGTTCAGAAACTTTAGGTAAGAGTGTAAGCAGTCCACTGACACCTAATTCCCTTCTTCCTCTTGTACCCAAGCACCTGCAAGCCACACCACCAACTCCTTCAACATCAACTTCCTCCTCAGTCAGGAACGTCAGTAGTCCTGCAGGCCATGTCACTGGCAAGACTGAGGAGTCCTCTCCTAACCGGGATTCCTCCGGAGGATCCTTGAGTGGTACGCCTACTGCTGCTGTTTCTGCCACTGCTGTTGTTGCTGCTAGGAGTCGATCGTCATCCCACAGGGGAAGTCAGAAGACCACTTGTACTACTTCAAGTAAGCAATTGACTGTCCAACAGTCCTTTGTGAGGAAGATGAAATATGATAGCAGTCATCCTGTTGCAAAGCGGATAACTGAGGCCTTGACAGCTATGCTGGTGTTAGACATGCGTCTGGTATCCGCCATTAGTTCAGTGGGACTTAGAGAATTGATGGAGGTAGTGTCTTCCTGGTGCCAAATTCCATCTAGATTCGAGTTCACTAGGCAGGCGATACCGAGAATGTACAGAGACATCAGAAAAAGTGTCCTGAGTGTCCTAAAAAATGCAGTTGTACCCACTGTCTACTTAACCACGGACATGTGGACAAGTGGAACAGGGCAGACTAAGGACTATATGACTGTGACAGCCCACTGGATAGATGTATTGCTTCCCGCAGCAACAGTAGCAGCATCTCGCAAACACCAACTTGTTCCTAGGCAGGCTACGCTATGTATCACTGCTTTCCCTAAGAGGCACACTGCTGACAACCTCTTACGGAAACTGAAGGACATCATCGCACAATGGCTTACCCCACTTACACTCTCCTGGAAATTTGTGACATCGGACAACGCCACCAATATTGTTCGTGCATTACATCTGGGCGTCCCATGTTATACAATTAATTTGGTGGTGCAGAATTTTTTTTTAAATGACAGGGGCATGCAGGAGATGCTGTCGGTGGCACGAAAAATTGCGATCCACTTTCGACATTCAGCCACTGCGTGCCGAAGACTGGAGCGCCAGCAAACACTCCTGAACCTGCCCTGCCAAAACCTGAAGCAAAAGGTGGTAATGAGGTGGAATTCAACCCTCTATATGCTTCAGAGGATGGAGGAGCAGCAAAAGGCCATTCAAGCCTATACATCCACCTATGATATAGGCAAAGGAGGGGGAATGCACCTGACTCAAGTGCAGTAGAGAATGATTTTGTGCATGGTTCTCCAACCCTTCAAACTTTCCACACGGGAAGTCAGTTCAGACACTGCCAGCTTGCGTCAGGTCATTCCCCTCATCAGGATTTTGCAGAAGCAGCTGGAGAAATTGAAGGAGAAGCTAAGATGGAGCGATTCCGCTAAGTATGTGGGACTTGTGGATGGAGCCCTTCATTCGCTTTGCCAGGATTCAAGGGTGGTCAATCTGTTGAAATCAGAGCACTACATTTTGCCCACCGTGCTCGATCCTAGGTTTAAAGCCTACGTTGTATCTCTCTTTATGGCAGACACAAGTCTGCAGAGGTTCATAGACCTACTGGTGAGAAAATTGTCAATTCAAGCGGAACGTGAACCCGTCAGCAGCTCCTCCTTCATTTTCTCCCGCAACTGGGGCTGCGAGGAAAAGGATAAGTTTTCCTAGCCCACCCGCTGGCGGTGATGCAGGGCAGTCAGAGGTGAGTGCTGACATCTGGTCCGGACTGAAGGACCTGCCAACCATTACTGACATGTCTACTGTCACTGCATATGATTCTGTCACCATTGAAAGAGGTGGAGGATTATATGAGTGACAGCATCCACGTAGGCATGTCAGATAGTCCGTATGTATACTGGCAGGAAAAAGAGGCAATTTGGATGTTCTTGCAGAAACTGTCTTTATGTTACCGAAGTTGTTCCCCCCTGTGTGTACTCCAAAAGTACAGCTGGTAACCTTGTCAGTGATCGGCGTAGGAGGTTAATTCCACAAAGTGTGGAGAAGATTATGTTCATCCAAATGAATTATAAATTCCTCCAGGAAGACCTTTACCAGCAATTAGCCCCAGAAAGTACACAGGGACCTGTGATGGTGGATTCCAGTGGGGACGAATTAATACTCTGCGAGGAGAAGGATGTACTGAGGACTCAGAGGATGAGGATGAGGTAGACATCTTGCTTCTGTAGAGACAGTTTGCACAAGGAGAGATTGATTGCTTCTTTTTTGGTGGGGGCCCAAACAAACCAGTCATTTCAGCTGCCACAGTCGTTTGGCATGCCCTGTCGCTGAAATGATTGGTTTGTTAAAGTGTGCATGTCCTGTTTATACAACATAAGGGTGGGTGGGAGGGCCCAAGGACAATTCCATCTTGCACCTCATTTTCTTCTTTGCATCATGTGCTGTTTGGGGACTAGTTTTTTTAAAGTGCCATTCTGTCTGACACTGCCGTACAACTCCAGGGGTACTGCCGTATAAGTCAGGTCCAATGGTGCTGTCTTGTGCTGCATCAGCCCAGTGGTGGTGTCCTGTGCTGTATATTAGTTACTACAAATAAAAGGGTTATATACATTACTTATATTATTATCCAAATAATTTTTACAGGGTTTGCCCTGTGTGCTGTAGGGGTACGCTCGCCTGTGCTGCATATTATTATAATAGCTCCAAATAAAAGGGTTATTATTATCCAAATTAATTTTACAGGCTTTGCCGTGTGTGTGTGTGGTTTAGGGGTACGCTCTCCTGTGCCACCAATAATGTGCATGTATTACATCTGGGCAAATTCCAGCACGTCCCATGTTTATTGTGTCGCTAAGCTTAGTCATACAGCTACCTCATTGCACCTCTTTTTCTTCTTTGCATGATTTGCTGTTTGGGGCCTAGTTTTTTAAGTGCCATCCTGTCTTCCACTGCAGTGCCACTCCTAGATGGGCCAGGTGTTTGTGCCGCACACTTGTGTCGCTTAGCTCAGTCATACAGCTACCTCATTGCACCTCTTTTTCTCCTTTGCATCATGTGCTGTTTGGGGCCTAGTTTTAAAACAGTGCCATCCTGTCTGCCACTGCAGTGCCACTCCTAGATGGGCCAGGTGTTTGTGCCGCACACTTGTGTCGCTTAGCTTAGCCATTGTTAGGGTCTCCTGCCCTGTGCTGCCACGTCGTCATGGCAACCGGGAGACAAGTGCTAGCGGAGTAACCTGAGCGCAGCTGATACTCCGGTTCGGGTCTTTTGCTGTGCAGTGGTTATAGGCTCTGTGCACGGCAGGGGATCCGGTGCTGGTTTTTGTGCTCACAGTCTGTGAGGTCTGAGTGGGGCGTGGACAGCACCTGCTTTATAAGGCCTCTTCTCAGGGTAAGCAGATGCTGCTGAATCTTTGTTGGTTAGTCAGTTTCTGAAAGTTAGCCAGTACTGTGTAGCTTTGTATTTGTTTGTTGCTTACTGCAAATAGGCCTGGGGATTTGGTATTACACTCTGCCAATCCAGATCTAGCAGTAAGACTGGAGTCAGTCGTTTAGCTTGCTGGGGTTCTGTTACTACTCTGTGAACTTAGCAAGTTTGCGGCTGTATTCTAAGACTTGCCTGTCTAATCCTGTCTCACTGTGCTAGGTGTCAGGGGTCAGTTTAGTGGCAGTAAGCTGAACCTGTGCACTGCAAGTGAGAATTAGGATTGTGGAGACTCTCCTTGTGTCTATCATTCCATCTCTGACCAAGGAGTTTACTGCCACACCCGTTGGTAACCCTTTAGGGTTTTGCTGTTGCCCTTAGCAACAGCATTTCGGGTTCTCTACGTATTAAAACACAACATCTTGCTTTTCCCATCTGAGCAGTTCTAATACAAGGGAGATACCCAGTTCCTTAGCCTCTGGGCTTCTCTGTTCACTTTGTGTGTATTTTGTTAACCTATCACCTTCTGTGTACGTTATGTCATATTCCCCAGTCTGTCTGTAAGTCCATTTGTTTTGCATAACAGTTCAAACACCAGTACATTCCTGCAGGCACTGGAGTGCATAACAGTCCTGACACCAGTACTTTCCTGCAGGCACTGGTGTGCATAACATATTCAGCAGCCTAATACTCCTGTTGAAATTTTGTGGGAATATGGAGCATTCCCCTCAAAATACGTTGCAACAGGTGGTCGATCAGGTGCAGGTCCTGACTCGACAATTTAATGATTTGTCCATTAAAATGCACACCTCCCAGGCTGCTGGCGGAGCTCCCGCAGCAGCAGCACCTGCAGGGGTTAAGGAGCCGAAAGTAAATCTCCCGGATCGTTTTTCTGGAGATCGCTCGCAGTTCTTTTGTTTCAAGGAGAGCTGCAAGCTATACTTCCGGCTTAGGCCTCAGTCTTCTGGGTCGGTTATTCAGCGGGTGGGCATAGTGATTTCCTTGCTACAAGGAGACCCACAGGTCTGGGCATATGGGTTGCAGCCTGACTGTCCGTCGCTTAAAAGTGTTGATGCTTTTTTTACGGCACTGGGCATGTTGTATGATGACCCTGACAAGACGGCCTCAGCCAAGGCTCAGATTTCGATCCTTAAGCAAGGGCGAAGGCCAGTTGAGGTTTACTGTACGGAGTTTCGGAGGTTGGCCCATGATACCCAGTGGAATGACCCAGCCCTGAGACACCAGTACCGAAGAGGTCTTTCTAACCAGATAAAGGACCAACTAGTACAATATCCCTTGCCTGATAGCTTGGATCAGCTCATGCAGTTATCCATCCGGGTGGATAGACGGCTGAGAGAGCGTAGGCTTGAAAGGGAGACTGAGATTTCCTTCCTTCCCAAGGGAACCTCAGACTCTGAGGAATTTTCCGAGGAGCCTATGCAGATTGGGGCTACCCGCCTCTCCTCGCGTGAGAAGACGCGGAGGAGACAGCAGGGGTTGTGTTTGTACTGTGGGAATAAAGGTCATGTGGTAGTATCATGCCCAGAAAAGCCGGAAAACTTCAGGGCCTGAGGGTGATGGGAAATATCCTGTCAGGCCAGAAGTCAGAATTTCCCAAGAAGACTTTTATCATTCCCGTGACCTTGAAGATCCTCGGTCAAACTGTCAAGACTGAGGCCTTTGTGGACAGTGGGGCCGACGGGGTTTTTATGGACCGCCAATTCGCCCTGAAACACTCTGTTCCCTTAGTACCCTTGGCATCGGAAATTGAGATTTGTGGGTTAAACGGGGAACCATTATCCCAAGGTAAAATTACCTCTTGCACTAGCCAGATTTCTTTGTTTATTGGAGCCACACACTCTGAAAAATTGTCCTTTTATGTGACTGTCTGTACTTTTGCCCCATTGGTGTTGGGGTTACCCTGGTTAAGGGCCCACAATCCTCAATTTGACTGGGTCTCTGGGGAGATTCTTAGTTGGGGTACTGATTGTTTCAGGAGTTGCTTGAGCCTTCCAGTCAGGCTCTCGCAGCTAAGTTTGCCAGGATTGCCAGGGTGTTATGCAGATTTTGCGGACGTGTTCTCCAAAAAAGTTGCAGAGGTACTACCTCCCCATCGCCCCTATGACTGTGCCATTGATTTGTTGCCAAATGCTAAGCTTCCCAAGAGCAGGTTGTACTCCCTGTCACGTCCTGAGACTCAGGCTATGGCAGAGTACATTCAGGAGAACTTGGCTAAGGGATTTATCAGACCTTCACAGTCTCCAGTTGGGTCGGGGTTCTTCTTCGTGGGTAAAAAGGACGGTTCGTTGCGACCCTGCATCGACTTCAGGGAATTGAACCGTATCACGATTAAAAACTCATACCCACTGCCTCTCATTTCGGTCTTGTTTGACCAGCTTCGTACTGCCACCATTTTTTCTAAGATTGACCTACGCGGTGCGTACAATCTAATCCGAATAAGAGAGGGGGATGAATGGAAGACTGCCTTTAATACCCACTCAGGGCATTATGAATATTTGGTGATGCCTTTTGGGCTCTGTAATGCCCCGGCAGTCTTCCAGGATTTCATGAATGATGTGCTCAGGGAATATTTGGATAGATTCTTAGTTGTATACTTAGATGACATCCTAATCTTCTCCCATTCCCTGGAGGAACATCGGAAGCATGTACGCTTAGTCCTCCAGAAACTCAGAGACCACCGGCTTGGGGCGAAGCTGGAGAAGTGCGAATTTGAAGTTCAGCAAATCGCATTTCTAGGATATATTATCTCCCCAGAAGGTTTCCAAATGGAGGGTTCCAAGGTACAGGCAGTCCTGGATTGGGTGCAGCCCACTAGTTTGAAGGCGCTTCAGCGTTTCCTGGGCTTTGCGAATTTTTATAGACGATTTATCGCTGGATTTTCGTCTATAGTGGCGCCCTTGGTGGCACTCACTAAGAAAGGGGCGGATGTTGCTCACTGGTCTTGTGAGGCTAAAGCGGCTTTTGCCCGTCTCAAAAGGGCATTTGTTTCGGCCAAGGTGCTGCGACACCCAGATCCAGAGCGTCCTTTTGTGGTGGAGGTGGATGCCTCTGAGATGGGTATTGGGGCAGTGCTTTCTCAGATGGGAGTGTCTGATAATCTCCTTCATCCCTGTGCTTACTTTTCCCGTACATTTTCGCCTGCCGAGATGAATTATGACGTGGGTAACCGGGAATTGTTGGCTATTAAGGATGCACTCGAGGAGTGGAGACACTGGCTTGAGGGGGCTAAGTTTGTGGTCTCAATTCTCACTGACCATAAGAATCTGGCATATTTAGAGTCAGCAAAGCGTCTCAATGCCAGGCAGGCACGATGGGCTTTGTTTTTTGCTCGCTTTAATTTTTTGATAACATATCGCCCTGGGTCAAAAAACATCAAGGCTGATGCGCTCTCGCAGAGTTTTGCTCCAATCCAGGAGACCACCGAGGAGCCGTTGCCCATTGTTTCCCCATCATGTATTAAAGTGGGCATTACCCAGGACCTCTTATCATTAGTCCTTAGAGCACAGGAGCAGGCTCCTCCAGACCTTCCGGTAGGTCTTTTGTTTGTGCCTCCTAGGTTAAGACAGCGAGTGTTCCTGGAATTCCATGCCAAGAAGTCAGCAGGTCACCCGGGTATTGCCAGAACTCGGGAGTTGCTATCTAGGGCGGTGTGGTGGCCCTCGGTGGCTAAGGATGTGGATCAGTGGGTTCGGGCATGTGACATCTGTGCCCGAAATAAGACTCCTAGAGGGGTTCCTGTTGGCCCATTACATCCACTCTCTATCCCATCTAAGCCATGGACCCACATTTCAATGGATTTTGTGGTGGACTTGCCCAAATCCTCGGGGATGACAGCCATCTGGGTTGTCGTTGACAGGTTTTCGAAGATGGCGCACTTCGTTCCACTGGTTGGGCTGCCATCGGCCAGACGCCTGTCTGAATTATTTATGCTGCATGTTGTGCGTCTCCACGGGTTGCCACTTGATGTGGTCTCTGACCGCGGATCCCAGTTTGTGGCCAAATTCTGGAGGGCATTTTGTTCCGATCTCCAGATTTCTGTCAGCTTGTCGTCAGGCTACCATCCGCAGTCTAATGGGCAGACTGAAAGGGTGAACCAGTCCTTGGAGCAGTTCCTCAGGTGTTATGTCTCCAAGTGTCAGACTGACTGGGTTGCTCATCTGTCCATGGCGGAGTTTGCCTATAACAACGCGGCTCACTCTGCTACAGGGATCTCTCCCTTCCTTTGTGTGTATGGGCATCATCCTAAGGCCAATTCTTTTGACCCCCTGGACTCCACGCCTGGTGGTTCCTCTGTGGTTTCAGTCCTTAGAGGTATTTGGCGGAAAGTGAAGAAAGCCCTTGTGTCTGTGTCATTAGTGACCAAAAGGGTTTTTGATAAGCGGAAAAGACCCTGCAGCTTCAAATTAGGAGACTTCGTCTGGTTATCTACCAAGAATTTGAAGTTGAGACAGCCATCTCATAAGTTAGGCCCCCAGTTCATCGGCCCTTATAAGATCACCAGGGTTATCAATCCGGTGGCATTTCAGTTAGATCTGCCCCGTTCTTTGGGTATCAATAAAACATTTCATTGTTCCCTTTTAAAACGGGCGATTAGTAATCCTTCTTCCAGTGGAAGACCTTCCCCTCTTCTGATACGTGGCCAGAGGGAGTTTGTTGTTGAAAGGATTCTTGACTCCAAGGTGGTTCGGGGTCGGCTGTCATTTTTGGTGCACTGGAAGGGGTATGGCCCGGAGGAGCGGTCGTGGGTGCGCAGTTGTGATCTTCATGCCCCCAGACTGATACGCTCTTTCTTCTCGCAGTTCCCCGATAAACCCGGTGGTAGGGGTTCTTTGACCCCTCGTCAGAGGGGGAGTACTGTTAGGGTCTCCTGCCCTGTGCTGCCACGTCGTCATGGCAACCGGGAGACAAGTGCTAGCGGAGTAACCTGAGCGCAGCTGATACTCCGGTTCGGGTCTTTTGCTGTGCAGTGGTTATAGGCTCTGTGCACGGCAGGGGATCCGGTGCTGGTTTTTGTGCTCACAGTCTGTGAGGTCTGAGTGGGGCGTGGACAGCACCTGCTTTATAAGGCCTCTTCCCAGGGTAAGCAGATGCTGCTGAATCTTTGTTGGTTAGTCAGTTCCTGAAAGTTAACCAGTACTGTGTAGCTTTGTATTTGTTTGTTGCTTACTGCAAATAGGCCTGGGGATTTGGTATTACACTCTGCCAATCCAGACCTAGCAGTAAGACTGGAGTCAGTCGTTTAGCTTGCTGGGGTTCTGTTACTACTCTGTGAACTTAGCAAGTTTGCGGCTGTATTCTAAGACTTGCCTGTCTAATCCTGTCTCACTGTGCTAGGTGTCAGGGGTCAGTTTAGTGGCAGTAAGCTGAACCTGTGCACTGCAAGTGAGAATTAGGATTGTGGAGACTCTCCTTGTGTCTATCATTCCATCTCTGACCAAGGAGTTTACTGCCACACCCGTTGGTAACCCTTTAGGGTTTTGCTGTTGCCCTTAGCAACAGCATTTCGGGTTCTCTACGTATTAAAACACAACATCTTGCTTTTCCCATCTGAGCAGTTCTAATACAAGGGAGATACCCAGTTCCTTAGCCTCTGGGCTTCTCTGTTCACCTTGTGTGTATTTTGTTACCCTATCACCTTCTGTGTGCGTTGTGTCATATTCCCCAGTCTGTCTGTGAGTCCATTTGTTTTGCATAACAGTTCAGACACCAGTGCAATCCTGCAGGCACTGGAGTGCATAACAGTTCTGACACCAGTACTTTCCTGCAGGCACTGGTGTGCATAACAGCCATCCAGCTACCTCATTGCACCTCTTTTTCTTCTTTGCATCATGTGCTGTTTGGGGCCTATTTTTCTAAATCTGCCATCCTGTCTGAAACTGCAGGGCCACTCCTAGATGGGACAGGTGTTTGTGCCACACACTTGTGTCGCTTAGCTTAGTTGTACAGCCACCTCGGTGCAACCTTTTGGCCTAAAAACAATTTTGTGAGGTGTGAGATGTTCAGAATAGACTGGAAATTAATGGAAATGAATGCTTTTGAGGTTAATATCGTAGGATCAAAATTACCCCCAAATTCTGTGATTTTAGCTGTTTTTGTGTATTTAAAAAAAATAATCATCCAGATTCAAAACCAAAACACAAAAGGGTAGTTTTGGCAAAACCAATCCAGATTTAAAAGACGAGCATGGAACCAGAACCAAATCCAAAACACAAAACATGAAAAGTGCCCACCGCACATCTCTAGTAATTGCGCTTCTACCTTAATAATTCAATCTAAACAATTAAGTATATAGTGCAAGAGTGTATATATATATATATATATATATATATATACACATATACACACAAGGTAAAGTGGCAGCAACAAAGTCCTCAATTGACTTATATTTCAAATGGTCGTAAGTAATGTTCATAAATAGTAAAACTTCTGTGCCTTCAGTGCTTCAACAGTGATCATTGCTTTCACAATGTGAGTCCTTATGAATTATAATGAATCTGTGTACTGAACATCAAAGAAAAGTGGGCTCACAGCAGTGTCTTTCTTAAAGATCCTTCTCCGATCCTTTCTTTCTGTGAAGTAATCACATGGACAGAGAGAGGGAGGATGTATAAATAATGTGCACTTTTTTTTTAAAAGGACTAGTGCAAAACGCAAATCCCTATCAAACCATGTGACTCAATGGGCATCTTCGTGTATGCCGTACAAAAAGCACCCATGTGGTAATATGGGTATGAAAACCCCCAAACATATATGACAACTCACTGGTCTTGGGGCTCTTCAGAAAAAACGTCACCTTAAAATCAAGTTCCCAGCAGGGAAGAAACTCTAATAGTGTGATTAACGTGTTTAACAGGTTTTATTTTTACTTTCACATAAACACATAAAAAAATGGACTCATTCAATCTAAATAGTAAAAACATGCTTATCTTATGCATCATTGGAGAGGTAGCGGTAAGTAGCCCAACGCGTTTTTTCCCTTCACGCTTTGTATGGGACTTCCTCAGGGGTAGATTGTTTACATACACACTCTGCCAACAGGTTATGGGCCCAAGTCGGAAAGGCATTCTAAAACAGATTAAAGAAGGAGTACTTTTATTAAATATAGAGAATAATGTACAGTACAGGGAACAGCGTGAACTTTACAAAGATAAAAGGCTCAGAGAATTACACAACGTGGAAATTCGCCATGGAGATGCAGCTTAAGCGGGAGAAGTTGTGGAAAGTCACAATTGAGCCAGGAGCAGACCCAAACCCAGTTGAAGTGGATAGAGCCATCGGGACGATAGGCTTGGCCATGGAACAACACGTCTACTACATTATCAGTGGGAAAATTTCAGCCAAAGACATGTGGGCAGCTCTGCAAATGGCGTATGAGGACAAAGGTCTGATGAGAAGAATAAACTTGAGGCGTATGCTGTATGGGACAAAGTTAAGTGCCTGTAAAGATATGAACATTATATTGATAAAATAGTGTCAATAGCTCTGCAGTTAACATCTGTGGGGGCACAGGTGGACAACGAGGAAGTGGCGGTGGCGATGTTACAAAATCTGACACCAGAATTCGATTTCCTGGTAGTTGCTTTGGAGTCTAACAATACTAAGCTGACAACAGAAATTGTAAGAGCCAAGCTGCTGCAGTTTCAAGAACGTATTCCTGTTTAGACACATGCTGAGGATTGTGCCTTATTCGCAAAAGGTACTAAGTCCAGAAAGCTCAAGTACAAGTGTTTTATACAGATGGAGCCACCTTTATCTTGGCCTTTAATAGGATTAACTGAGCCAAGGCAGTCGCATTTAGGGGGTCATTCCTAGTTGATCGTAGCTGTGCTAAATTTAGCACAGCTACGATCATGTTCCCAGACATGCGGGGGGATGCCCCGCATGTCTGACCGCCCCCCCCCCACCCCCCGCACAAGTACAAAAGCATTGCACAGCGGCGATGCTTTTGTACTTGTTGAGTAACTCCCGCCGTGCCACCCCCTCCTGCCCAGTGACCGCCTCTGCCTGTCAATCAGGAAGAGGCGATCGCTAGGGAACGATGGCCTTCAGCCATCCAGCATGCTCCAGCGCATGCGCAATCCTGACCCGATCGCTGAGCTGTGAGCAACTGCAGCGAGCGATCGGGTCGGAATGACCCCCTTAATCCCCTGCTGTAATGACTCTGGCCCTCATTCTGAGTTGATCGCTCGCTAGCTACTTTTTGCAGCCATGCAAACGCATAGTCGCCGCCCACGGGGGAGTGTATTTTCGCTTTGCAAGTGTGCGATCGCATGTGCAGCTGAGCGGGACAAAAAAGTTTTTTGCAGTTTCAGAGTAGGTCTGAACTTACTCAGCCCTTGCGATCACTTCAGCCTGTCCAGTCCCGGAATTGACGTAAGACACCCGCCCTGCAAACGCTTGGACACGCCTGCGTTTTCCCTACCACTCCCAGAAAACGGTCAGTTGACACTCATGAATGCCCTCTTTCTGTCAATCACCTTGCGTTCACCCGTGCGAATGGATTCGTCGCTGGAAGCATTGCACAATAACGATGCTGTTTGTACCCGTACAACGCACATGCGCATTGCGGTGCATACGGATGCACAGTAGTAACCTGATCACTGCGCTGTGAAAATCGGCAGCGAGCGAACATCTCGGAATGACCCACTTAATCTCCTGATGTATTGTTCTCTCTGTATTGTATTGCAGCTGAAAACAATAGATGAAGGGTTTATGCTAATAAACCATGGTATGCCTAGGCGCAGCAGAGAAGCCAAGATAAGCGTGGCTTCATCTGTATGTCACAAGGTGGGGCACAAGGCCTCAGATTGCAGACTGAGAAATTGCAGTGGTACGCAGAATGATAAACCATATGAGTCAGCATTGAATGTAGCTGATAGTCACAAGAAGGATTGCTGGAACATGGACTCGGGGGCCACGAGGTATTTCAGTTGTAATCAGGAATGGTTCAATTCACGGACAGCATGTGAACCCATTACAGTAAAAGGGATTGGAGACAACGTCCTTACTGCTTCAAAATTTGGGACAATCACAGTGCCTCTAAGAATTAAAGGTAAAACAGCTATTATGGACATCCAAAACGTCTTGTTCGTGACAGAATTGGGAAGCAATCTCATTGCTGCTTATTATTATTATTTATTATTATTATTATTACCAGTTATTTATATAGCGCACACATATTCCGCAGTGCTTTACAGAGACTATTTGCCCATTCACATCGGTCCCTGCCCCAGTGGAGCTTACAATCTATATTCCCTACCACATGTACACGAGCACACATTCATATTAGGGTTCATTTGTGTTGGGATCCAATTGACCTACCAGTATATTTTTGGATTGTGGGAGGAAACCGGAGTACCCGGAGGAAACCCATGCAAGTACGGGGAGAATATAAAAACCGCACAGGTAGAGCCATGGTGGGAATCGAACCCATGACCTCAGTGCTGTGAGGCAGTAATGCTAACCATTACACCATCCGTATTGCTGTAAGCGTCCTGGAGAAAAAGGGTTACAGTATCCAGTTTGCAAAGGGCAAATATATGGTGCAAACTAAGAAAGGGACTGCAATTGCTTCAGCAACCCAGTGCAACCAACTGTATGTACTGAACACTGGCCCTCATTCCGAGTCGTTCGCTCTGTAATTTTCTTCGCATCGCAGCGTTTTTCTGCTTAGTACGCATGCGCAATGTTCGCACTGCGACTGCGCCAAGTAATTTTGCTATGAAGATAGTTTTTTTACTCACGGCTTTTTCTTCGCTCCGGCGAACGTAATGTGATTGACAGGAAATGGGTGTTACTGGGCGGAAACACGGCGTTTTATGGGCGTGTGGATGAAAACGCTACCGTTTCCGGAAAAAACGCAGGAGTGGCTGGAGAAACGGAGGAGTGTCTGGGCGAACGCTGGGTGTGTTTGTGACGTCAAACCAGGAACGACAAGCACTGAACTGATCGCAGATGCCGAGTAAGTCTGAAGCTACTCTGAAACTGCTAAGTAGTTTGTAATCGCAATATTGCGAATACATCGTTCGCAATTTTAAGAAGCTAAGATTCACTCCCAGTAGGCGGCGGCTTAGCGTGTGTAACTCTGCTAAAATCGCCTTGCGAGCGAACAACTCGGAATGAGGGCCACTGAGCAGTGTTCTGCAGTGGCGGCCTCTGATTCAAACCAGTTGATGTAGCTGTGGCACAGGCGCCTAGGTCATCTGAAATATGACAACGTCCAGAAACTACTTGATGGAATGGCAACTGGAATCACTGTGAGTAATATTGAGAGACCAGTGTGTGAGAGTTGTATAAAAGGAAAGCAGACTCGCACCCCATTTCCTAAGTCTACTAGTAAAGTGGAAATACCACTAGCCCTAGTGCATACTGATGTATGTGGTCCGATGGAGATGGAATCAATGAATGACTACAGGTATTTTATAACATTTATTGATGATGCCACAAGGATGACACGTGTATTTCATGAAAGCTAAAAGTGAAGTGTCAATAAAATAGTGGAATACAAGAACCTGGTGGAGACTCAGACGGGTCTGAAATTAAAAGTCTTGAGATCCAACAATGGCGGATAGTATGACAACAGAGTTTTAGCACAGTTCCTGAAAAAATATGGCATACAGCATCAACTAACATTGCTTACACGCCAGAACAAAACAGTGTGAGTGAGCATGCAAATCATATAATCGTTGCGAGAGCACGGACTATGTTGAGTGACGCAGGCCTGGAGAAAAGCTATTGGGCAGAAGCAGTGTCTACTGCAGTATATCTTAAAAACCGTGCACCCACAGTATCCGTAAAAAGGTAAAATGCCACTAGAGGCGTGGTCCAAGAAAAAGCCAGCTGTCAATCATCTCCGTGTCTTCAGCTGTATAGCTTATGCACATATACCTAAGGAGAAAAGACGAAATTAGATCCAAAGTCAGTGGAATGTATTATGCTAGGATACTGTGAAGAAAGCAAAGGATACAGGCTTTGGGACATTACGAACAAATGTCTTCTAAAGTCTGGAGATGTGGTGTTCCATGAGACAGCACCCACCAATCACTGAAATAGTGGAACAAGAATCACAGCAACAATATGTATCACTGGATGTACAGGCAGCGGAAAGCGTGTCTGAACCTGAAAGAGTTAATGCTGATACCTAATCAGGAAACAGGAGTTCCATGAGGAGCAATAAAGGTGTTCCATCCAAAAGATACAGTGAGGAATATGCAAATATAGCTTACTGTGAACCCCAAAATATACAGGAAGCAAAATAAAGTAGCAACTGGAAAGAATGGAAGTCAGCAATAGATACAGAGCTGTAAGCTCTGGATGATAACAGTCCATGGACTGTAGTTGACAGGCCAAATAACTGTGATACAATCAAGAACAAGTGGGTCTTTTGTAGAAAGCTGAATGCGGATGGGACTATTGCTCGTTATAAAGCCTGCCTTGTTGGTAAAGGATACACTGAAAAATCTGGGATCAACTACGGAGAGATCTTTTCGCCTGTTGCAAGGTACAGCACATTGAGGTTAGTCATTGCCATTGCTACACTTTATGATTTATTGTTGTACCAGTTAGACTTTGATTCTGCATTCCTAAATAGAGAGCAAATTAAGGAGATTTATATGGAACCACCTGAACATTATGACAAGAATATGTTCAAAGAGGAAAAAGTTTGCCTCTTAAAGAAATCTTTGCACAGCCTAAAGCAAAGTTGGTTGTATGTAAAGCTGGATGCTGTGCTGCTAGAGATTAACTTTGTTAGAAAGAAACAGCGGTTCATCATAGTTGTGTATGAAGATGATCTATTGCTAGCAGGTCAAGAAGAGCACATTACTGATGTAAAACCGCAGCTGAAACAAAGATTCAAGCTAAAGGATTTAGGCCTTGCAAATCATTTTTTAGGCATGAGAATTGTAGAAAACCTGAAAGATGGGACTGTTACAATTGATCAACAGACATATTAGCAATACTTCGCAAGTATGGAATGTCTGATGCAAAACCAGTGAGCACTCCTATTGACAAAAGCATAAAGATGGTAAAGGCCATGTCAGCAACCAGCCAGTAGGAGATAGAGGAAATGAGAGATTCCTTATCAAAATGCTGTTGGTAGCTTAATGTATGCAAGTATTGGGACTCGCCCCGACATCACACATACAGTGAGCCGGGAAAGCCATTTTGCAATTAACCCTGGGACGCAACACTGGATTGCAGTCAAAAGAATCTTAAGGTACTTAAAAGGTACAAGTTCATTAAAGTTGGTGTTTGCAAAGTCAAAAGGTATGAGTTTTCTGTTATGCCAATTGGGGATCAGATAAGATTGACCGTCATTCCTATACAGGATACTTGTTCATTTTGGCAGATGCAGCCGTCAGCTGGGTGAGGAGAAAGAAAAACACTGTTGCCCTATACACCACTGAGGTGGAGTACATGGCACTTACAAAAACTGCCAAAGAAGCTTTATTCATGAAGGAGACTTTATGTGAGCTTAGTCTTCTATACCACAGTGAGACTATCAACATTGCGTGTGATAATACGGGAGCAATTGATTTGTCTTCCAGCACCAAGCATTATGGATGGTCCAAACACATTGCCAGTAGACATCACTTTATCCGTGAGTTAGTGGAAAACAAGTCTGTCAATGTGGATTACATAGCAAGCGAGAGCAATGCTGCTGATATGTTGACAAACGGACTGTCATCACAATTGCTAAATATGTTCATGACAAAATGTGGGCTGGAATACTTTTGAGAAATGTTTTTTTGTTTTACTGTTTGCTTACCATGCTTTATTAATTTGTTTTCGGTTACAGGAAAACTTTATTGAGAAATGTTTTTGATAAAATGTTATGCAAATGTATGTAACCGGAGACAGCCTTGGAGGGGTGTTAGACAGTGGATCACTCTGTGGTCTGTCTCCATTCCCAGCACTAGAGGCAGCTTCCCTGCTCTAGTGTTTTCCCTCCTAATGTCAGCTCAGTGCAGGAGGAGGTGCTTGGTGCACAGTCTGAGAGAGTTCTTCTTGGGAGAGACAACTGCACTGACGTTCAACTACTGCTCTCCTGTGTGTGTGACCTTGTCTACCCCGCAGCCACACCCTGTGTGTATACAGCCGGATCCTGTGTGTACCAAGATGCTGTGTTACCGCTGTACTGAATCACATGTATTCTGTGAGTTCCTGCTACTGCAGAACATCTTCTGTTATCTCTGTTATCTGAATAAACCAATCATCCTGATTAAGTGCCGTTGTGTGGACTAACATCCCTAACCGACACCGCAATACTCTGCCAACAATTATGTCAGGTAGTGCCCCTCCACCTCATTCCTCCTCCTCTTCATCGCTCCTCCCCTACCCCTGGAGCAGCCATGCTGCTTACCTTTGTTGTCCCTGGCTGCACATCCCCAAATGGCTCCTGTAGGTACTCCCTCTGGACACTGCAGGAGATGAAGAAATTCTTGCGCTGGCCACTGGTGGCCCCGTCCAAGTCCACAAAATAAAAAGAAGGCTGTCTCTTTCAGTCCTGGCTGGGACTACTGATGACCAGGGCCAGTGCTACCAAGGTGGCAAACTTCTGGAACTCTCGCAGCCCCAGCACTGTACTCTCACCTGTCAGTGCGGCAGAGTCAGCAGCTGTGGTGGCTGCCCCTTCCCTCTCCTCCAATCCTCTCTTTTCCTCCAGATGCCAGAGTGTCACATAATAAGCTCCATCCCCCTAGACAATACAAGAAGCTGCTGACCTGCTGCTGCTGTATTGAGCCCGATTAGGTATACAGATGGAGCCACGCTAATCGTGGCTCTGGCTGTAACATAGATGCGCACATGCCCCATTCAAAGTGCATGGGAGTGTCTCTGTGTGCTCGGCGGTGTGCTGAGGTGCAGGCGCGCCTAGGCACGCTGTACACCTGCTATGCAGCCACGCTCAATGAACGTGGCTCCACCTGTATCTATTATTACTTTTTGGTGACGAGAAATGATTAATGAGTGGATAAGTGTGTGTGTAGGAGGGGGGGGGGGTGCTTGTGTGTGTGTTAATGAGTGCTGACAAGGTTAGAGTGTATGTGTATATGCATACCCTCCAACTGTATCTTTTTGGCAGGTACAGTACCTTTTTTTATGGTCTGTACCTATTTTTGGCGCACCAAACTTCCATTAAAAGTATAGCCCTGCACTCGCCACGCTTCGGTCCCGGTGTCGACACAGGTTTCTAATCCTCTTCAGGTGGTGGCGTGGACTACCACCCCAGAGGGGTAACCAGCCAGCGGTAAGAACTCCGACCGCCGGTATTTCAGCTGGTGTTGGAAATCTGGCGTCGGTTTCCTGACCGCCGGGATCCCGACAGGCATTCAATTGACTGCCACCCCCTATCTCTTATAATACCCATTATTACACCCCTCAGTCAGTGTGACTGTATTGATTATATATCAGTGCCCCATTGATAGTAGCAGGCACAGGGGCATTTTAACAGAGCAGGGGGCCTGTGTGCACCTCTGGGTGGGCCCTCTCCTCTGTACGGGTGCTGTAGACTCCGGCATTGTGCCGGAGTCTACTGCGCATGCGCAGGTCTCCGGAAACATGGTGCCCGCCATGATCTGGAGACCAATTTTGCTACTGCGCATGCGCAGTGGCCATTTTGGTGGCGATTTCCGCCCGACGCTGGACTCCAGAAAGGTAAGTATGAAAATGGGTGCAGTGTGTGCAGCATTGCACTCATTATAGAAATGCCAATGAGCAGGCATCTCCTATAGTGATGCAGTCTGCATCTCAGCAGTGTAGATGCTGGTGGTCGGGTGACCATCACCAGAATCCCGACACCACTTGGAATCCTGGTGCCAGAACCCAGACCGCCGGCAGCCTGAAGGTAAGTATTGGGGTGAGCATTAGGGCCTGGGAGGGTTAAGCACCACAGTGGGGGTTGCCATAGCTACCCCCCCAAGTCTTAACCCTAGCCGCCACCCCAGGTGGGTTAGTGTAGGGGGCAGGGTAGGCAGTGGGACACGCGGGAAGGGGGGTGGGGGTCAGAGTATCTGGGTTTCCCCCCTGAAGACCCGGAGCCGCTAACAGAGAGCTCCATAGCTCTCTCTGCATACAGAAAGAAATCCCGATAGGAGTTGCTAGCTGCACATTCTCCCTCCTTCTTAGTGCTGAACTGTATGTAAGTTTGTGGATGTATGCATGTGTGTGTGTGTGTGTGTGTGTGTGTGTGTGTGTGTGTGTGTGTGTGTGTGTTTGCTTGTATATGCATGTATTAATGTGTGTGATTTTAATGTGTGTGATTGATTGCTTTTAATATCATTTTGTGCTGATCTATTTGTATTTTTGAGCACTGCACCTCGTGTGTGTGTGTGTGTGTGTGTGTGTGTGTGTGTGTGTGTGTGTATATATATGTATATATATATGTATATCTATATCTATATATAATAATTATATATATATATATATATATATATATATACACTGCTCAAAAAAATAAAGGGAACACTTAAACAACACAATGTAACTCCAAGTCAATCACACTTCTGTGAAATCAAACTGTCCACTTAGGAAGCAACACTGATTGACAATCAATTTCACATGCTGTTGTGCAAATGGAATAGACAACAGGTGGAAATTATAGGCAATTAGCAAGACACCCCCAATAAAGGAGTTGTTCTGCAGGTGGTGACCACAGACCACTTCTCAGCTCCTATACTTTCTGGCTAATGTTTTTCACTCTAGTGGTAGCATGAGACGGAGTCTACAACCCACACAAGTGGCTCAGGTAGTGCAGCTGATCCAGGATGGCACATCAATGCGAGCTGTGGCAAGAAGGTTTGCTGTGTCTGTCAGCGTAGTGTCCAGAGCATGGAGGCGCTACCAGGAGACAGGCCAGTACATCAGGAGACGTGGAGGAGGCCGTATGAGGGCAACAACCCAGCAGCAGGACCACTACCTCTGCCTTTGTGCAAGGAGGAACAGGAGGAGCACTGCCAGAGCCCTGCAAAATGACCTCCAGCAAGCAACAAATTTGCATGTGTCTACTCAAACGATCAGAAACAGACTCCATGAGGGTGGTATGAGGGCCCGACGTCCACAGGTGGGGGTTGTGCTTACAGCCCAACACCGTGCAGGACGTTTGGCATTTGCCAGAGAACACCAAGATTGGCAAATTCGCCACGGGCGCCCTGTGCTCTTCACAGATGAAAGCAGGTTCTGACTGAGCACATGTGACAGACGTGACAGAGTCTGGAGACGCCAAGGAGAACGTTCTGCTGCCTGCAACATCCTCCAGCATGACCGGTTTGGCAGTGGGTCAGTAATGGTGTAGGGTGGCATTTCTTTGGGGGGCCGCACAGCCCTCCACGTGCTTGCCAGAGGTAGCCTGACTGCCATTAGGTACCGAGATGAGATCCTCAAACCCCTTGTGAGACCATATGCTGGTGCGGTTGGCCCTGGGTTCCTCCTAATGCAAGACAAAGCTAGACCTCATGTGGCTGGAGTGTGTCAGCAGTTCCTGCAAGACGAAGGCATTGATGCTATGGACTGGCCCGCCCGTTCCCCAGACCTGAATCCAATTGAGCACATCTGGGACATCATGTCTCGCTCCATCCACCAACACAGACTGTCCAGGAGTTGGCGGATGCTTTAGTCCAGGTCTGGGAGGAGATCCCTGAGGAGCCCATTCGCCACCTCATCAGGAGCATGCCCAGGCATTGTAGGGAGGTCATACAGGCACGTGGAGGCCACACACACTACTGAGCCTCATTTTTACTTGTTTTAAGGACATTACATCAAAGTTGGATCAGCCTGTAGTGTGTTTTTCCACTTTAATTTTGAGTGTGACTCCAAATCCAGACCTCTATGGGTTAATACATTTGATTTCCATTGATAATTTTTGTGTGATTTTGTTGTCAGCACATTCAGCTATGTAAAGAACAAAGTATTTAATAAGAATATTTCATTCATTCAGATCTAGGATGTGTTATTTTAGTGTTCCCTTTATTTTTTTGAGCAGTGTGTGTGTGTGTATATATATATATATATATATATATATATGTGCATTTAGTTTTGCATTGTTTGCTTTTATCTTGTTTATGTAATATTTATGTGTTCTAGTAATGGTAGCTCTAAAACTGTAATTTCTCATACGTCCTAGAGGATGCTGGGGTCCACTTCATGACCATGGGGTATAGATGGTTCCGCAGGAGCCATGGGCACTCTTAAGACTTTTCAATGGGTGTGAACTGGCTCCTCCCTCTATGGCCCTCCTCCAGACCTCAGTTTTAGAAATGTGCCCAGGCAGACTGGATGCACTCTGAGGAGCTCTACTGAGTTTCTCTGAAAAGACTTATGTTAGGTTTTCTTATTTTCAGGGAGAACTGCTGGCAACAGACTCCCTGCTTCGTGGGACTGAGGGGGCAGAAGTAGGGACCAACTTCCTGAAGAGTTTCATGGCTCTGCTTCTGGCTGACAGGACACCATTAGCTCCTGAAGGGTACTGAACGCTAGCCGTGTCTAGATGCTCACTTCCACAGCACGCCGTCACCCCCCTCACAGAGCCAGAAGTCAGAAAACAGGTGAGTAGAAGAAGACAGATCTTCTATCAAGAAAAGTGACGGCTGAGATACAGCGCGGATGGCGGGAGCGCTGCGCGCCATTGCTGCCCACACACACAGGCACTGCAGGGTGCAGGGCGTGGGGGGGGGGGCGTCCTGGGCAGCAAAAACACCTCTATAAACTGGCAAAAAGGGGGCATAAGATGCCCAGGCACAGCCCTACCCCCGCCAGTATAAATATTATGAAAAGTTTCTGAGGTAAAAAGGGCGGAGCTTCTTCCTCAGGCAGCCAGCACACTGCCCAGTGCCATTTTCTCTCTCCTCTGGCTGCAGAGACATCGCTGGTCCTCCTTCACTTCTGACTACAAGTATCAGGGTGCAAAACAGGGGGGGGGGGGGCACAAGCGAATTTGGTGCTTTACAAGTGTGTTTTACTGTGTAAAAAGCGCTGCATGTCAGTGGGCATTCTGTGTTCACAGGCATTAGATACTGGCGCTGGGGTTGTGAACTGGCTGCTCCTAAACTGTGTCCCTCTGACAGATTTTACTGTGGGTCTGTCCCCTATAAGTCCCAGTGTGTCTGTGTGTGTGTTGTACACGTGTGTAAGACATGTTAGAGGCAGGGAGTTCCTCCCCGGAGGAAACCATTTTAGGTACACAGAAGTGTAATGTGGTGGTGCTGCCGGCACACCAAGAGCCTGCATGGGTGAAAGAAATACGTGATAGTATGCATCATATTAAGATTAGATAAGTCTGAATCTCATGCTGAGTGCTGGAGAAAATCTGTGGAGGATGTGATTTTTCAGGGCTCTGTTTCTTCCATCCGCAGGCGACCCCTCTGGGTCACATAAGAGACCATTTGCGAATATTGTAAATACTGATACCGACACGGACACTGATTCTTGTGTCGACGATAGTGACTCCAGAGAAATAGATCATAAATTTGCAAAAAATACACAATATATGATTGTGGCTATAAGGGAAGTTCTGGAAGTCACGGAAGCCACTCCTGTACCTCAGGAGAAGGCTTATTTCTATAAAGAAAATAAATCTAAGGTCACTTTCCCTCCTTTCCACGAGCTTAATACACTCTTTGAAGGGATGTGGGTGAATCCCGAAAAGAGAATTCAGATAGCTTTTCCTTTCCCGGTGGAGGACAGGAAAAAATGGGAGTCACCCCCTGTGTTAGACAGTGCACTGTCCAGGTTGACAAAGAAGGTAATTCTCCCTGCACCTAGCACGGCTTCACTAAAAGAGCCGGCAGACCGAAAGATGGATACTACATTGAAATCCATTTATGTTGCCAATGGTACGCTGCTCAGGCCCACAATTGCCTGCGCGTGGGTGAGTCGCGCTATTGAAAAATGGTCGGAAAATGTGTCATCAGAAATTGACACGATTGATAAAGATGAGATACTCCTTAAGTTAGGCAATATCAAAGGCGCTGCCGCATACATGCTAGAAGTGATGAAAGATATTGGACTCTTGAGTTCACAAGCCGCTACCATGGCAGTATCGGCTTGGCGGGCGTTGTGGATTCGCCAGTGGAACGCGGATGCAGATTCCAAAAGAAATATGGAGGCTCTCCCATATAAAGGTGAGGCCTTATTTGGCGATGGACTGGATGCGTTAGTCTCGGCGGCTACTGCAGGTAAGTCGACATTTTTGCCTTCTGCGCCTGCACCGGCAAAAAAGACATATCACCCGCACATGCAGTCCTTTCGGCCCAATAAATACAAAAAAGCGAGAGGTTCCCCCTTCTTTGCGGGTAGGGGAAGGGGAAAGGGAAAGAAGTCCACAGCAGCTTCAGGTTCCCAGGAGCAGAAGTCTACCCCTACTTCTGCCAAATCTTCAGCATGACGCTGGGGCTCCTTTGCGGGAGGCTGCTCAGGTGGGGGTATGTCTCAAACTGTTCAGCCAAGGTTGGATTCTGCCTGGCTGTTAGGGTCTCCTGCTCTGTGCTGCCACGTCGTCATGGCAACCGGGAGACAAGTGCTAGCGGAGTAACCTGAGCGTAGCTGATACTCCGGTTCGGGTCTTTTGCTGTGCAGTGGTTACAGGCTCTGTGCACGGCAGGGGATCCGGTGCTGGTTTTTGTGCTCACAGTCTGTGAGGTCTGAGTGGGGCCTGGACAGCACCTGCTATATAAACCCTCTTCTCAGGTTAGGCAGATGCTGCTGAATCTTTGTTGGTTAGTCAGTTCCTGAAAGCTAGCTAGTACTGTGTAAACTTTGTATTTGTTTGTTGCTTACCGCAAATAGGCCTTGGGATTTGGTATTACACTCTGCCAATCCAGACCTAGCAGTAAGACTGGAGTCAGTCGTTTAACCTGCTGGGGTTCTTTTGCTACTCTGTGAACCTAGCAAGTTTGCGGCTGTATTCTCAGACTTGCCTGCCAAAATCCTTTCTCACTGTGCAAGGTGTTCAGGTGTCAGTTTAGTGGCAGTAAGCTGAACCAGTGCACTGCAAGTGAGGACTAGGATTGTGGAGACTCTCCTTGTGTCTATTATTCCATCTCTGACCAAGGAGTTTACTGCCACACCCGTTGGTAACCCTTTAGGGTTTTGCTGTTGCCCTTAGCAACAGCATTTCGGGTTCTCTACGTATTAAATCACTACATCTTGCTTCTTTCCATCTGAGCATTCCTAATATTAGGGAGACACCCAGTTTCTTAGCCGTTGGGCTTCTCTGTTCACTTTGTGTTTATTTTGTTACCCTATCACCTTCTGTGTATGTAATGTCATATTCCCCAGTCTGTCTGTGAGTTCATTTGTTTTGCATCCCTCACCGTTCAGACACCAGTACATTCCTGCTGGCACTGGTGTGCATAACATATTCAGCAGCCAAATACTCCTGTTGAAATTTTGTGGGAATATGGAGCATACCCCTCAAAATACTTTGCAACAGGTGGTCGATCAGGTGCAGGTCCTGACTCGACAATTTAATGATTTGTCCATTAAAATGCACACTTCGCAGGCCGCTGGCGGATCTCCCGCAGCAGCAGTACCTTCAGGGGTTAAGGAGCCGAAAGTAAATCTCCCGGATCGTTTTTCTGGAGATCGCTCGCAGTTCTTTTGTTTCAAGGAGAGCTGCAAGCTATATTTCCAGCTTAGGCCTCAGTCTTCTGGGTCGGAGATTCAGCGGGTGGGCATAGTGATTTCCTTGCTACAAGGAGACCCACAGGTCTGGGCATTTGTGTTGCAGCCTGACTGTCCGTCGCTTAAAAGTGTTGATGTTTTTTTTACGGCACTGGGCATGTTGTATGATGACCCTGACAAGACGGCCTCAGCCGAGGCTCAGATTTCGATCCTTAAGCAAGGGCGAAGGCCAGTTGAGGTTTATTGTACGGAGTTTCGGAGGTTGGCCCATGATACCCAGTGGAATGACCCAGCCCTGAGACACCAGTACCGAAGAGGTCTTTCTAACCAGTTAAAAGACCAACTGGTACAATATCCCTTGCCTGATAGCTTGGATCAGCTCATGCAGTTATCCATCCGGGTGGATAGACGGCTGAGAGAGCGCAGGCTTGAAAGGGAGACCGAGGTTTCCTTCTTTCCCAAGGGAACCTCGGACTCTGAGGAATTTTCCGAGGAGCCTATGCAGATTGGGGCTACCCGCCTCTCCTCGCGTGAGAAGACGCGGAGGAGACAGCAGGGGTTATGTTTGTACTGTGGGAAAAAAGGTCATGTGGTAGTATCATGCCCAGAAAAGCCGGAAAACTTCAGGGCCTGAGGGTGATGGGAAATATCCTGTCAGGCCAGAAGTCAGAATTTCCCAAGAAGACTTTTATTATTCCGGTGACCTTGAAGATCCTCGGTCAAACTGTCAAGACTGAGGCCTTTGTGGACAGTGGGGCAGACGGGGTTTTTATGGACTGCCAATTCGCCCTGAAACACTCTGTTCCCTTAGTACCCTTGGCATCGGAAATTGAGATTTGTGGGTTAAACGGGGAACCATTATCCCAGGGTAAAATTACCTCTTGCACTAGCCAGATTTCTTTGTCTATTGGAGCCACACACTCTGAAAAATTGTCCTTTTATGTGACTGTCTGTACTTTTGCCCCATTGGTGTTGGGGTTACCCTGGTTAAGGGCCCACAATCCTCAATTTGACTGGGTCTCTGGGGAGATTCTTAGTTGGGGTACTGATTGTTTCAGGAGTTGCTTGAGCCTTCCAGTCAGGCTTTCGCAGCTAAGTTTGCCAGGATTGCCAGGATGTTATGCAGATTTTGCGGACGTGTTCTTCAAAAGAGTTGCAGAGGTACTACCTCCCCATCGCCCCTATGACTGTGCCATTGATTTGTTGCCGAATGCTAAGCTTCCCAAGAGCAGGTTGTACTCCCTGTCACGTCCTGAGACTCAGGCTATGGCAGAGTACATTCAGGAGAACTTGGCTAAGGGATTTATCAGACCTTCACAGTCTCCAGTTGGGTCGGGGTTCTTCTTCGTGGGTAAAAAGGACGGTTCGTTGCGACTAGAGATGTGCGCTTGAAATTTTTCGGGTTTTGTGTTTTGGTTTTGTGTTCGGTTCCGCGGCCGTGTTTTGGGTTCGACCGCGTTTTGGCAAAACCTCACCGAATTTTTTTTGTCGGATTCGGGTGTGTTTTGGATTCGGGTGTTTTTTTCAAAAAACACTAAAAAACAGCATAGATCATAGAATTTGGGGGTCATTTTGATCCCAAAGTATTATTAACCTCAAAAACCATAATTTCCACTCATTTTCAGTCTATTCTGAACACCTCACACCTCACAATATTATTTTTAGTCCTAAAATTTGCACCGAGGTCGCTGGATGACTAAGCTAAGCGACCCTAGTGGCCGACACAAACACCTGGCCCATTTAGGAGTGGCACTGCAGTGTCACGCAGGATGGCCCTTCCAAAAAACACACCCCAAACAGCACATGACGCAAAGAAAAAAAGAGGCGCAATGAGGTAGCTGTGTGAGTAAGCTAAGCGACCCTAGTGGCCGACACAAACACCTGGCCCATCTAGGAGTGGTACTGCAGTGTCACGCAGGATGGCCCTTCCAAAAAACACTCCCCAAACAGCACATGACGCAAAGAAAAAAAGAGGCGCAATGAGGTAGCTGTGTGAGTAAGCTAAGCGACCCTAGTGGCCGACACAAACACCTGGCCCATCTAGGAGTGGCACTGCAGTGTCACGCAGGATGGCCCTTCCAAAAAACACTCCCCAAACAGCACATGACGCAAAGAAAAAAAGAGGTGCAATGAGGTAGCTGTGTGAGTAAGATAAGCGACCCTAGTGGCCGACACAAACACCTGGCCCATCTAGGAGTGGCACTGCAGTGTCACGCAGGATGGCCCTTCCAAAAAACACTCCCCAAACAGCACATGACGCAAAGAAAAAAAGAGGCGCAATGAGGTAGCTGTGTGAGTAAGATAAGCGACCCTAGTGGCCGACACAAACACCTGGCCCATCTAGGAGTGGCACTGCAGTGTCACGCAGGATGGCCCTTCCAAAAAACACTCCCCAAACAGCACATGACGCAAAGAAAAAAAGAGGCGCAATGAGGTAGCTGTGTGAGTAAGATAAGCGACCCTAGTGGCCGACACAAACACCTGGCCCATCTAGGAGTGGCACTGCAGTGTCACGCAGGATGGCCCTTCCAAAAAACACTCCCCAAACAGCACATGACGCAAAGAAAAAAAGAGGCGCAATGAGGTAGCTGTGTGAGTAAGATAAGCGACCCTAGTGGCCGACACAAACACCTGGCCCATCTAGGAGTGGCACTGCAGTGTCACGCAGGATGGCCCTTCCAAAAAACACTCCCCAAACAGCACATGACGCAAAGAAAAATGAAAGAAAAAAGAGGTGCAAGATGGAATTGTCCTTGGGCCCTCCCACCCACCCTTATGTTGTATAAACAGGACATGCACACTTTAACCAACCCATCATTTCAGTGACAGGGTCTGCCACACGACTGTGACTGAAATGACGGGTTGGTTTGGACCCCCACCAAAAAAGAAGCAATTAATCTCTCCTTGCACAAACTGGCTCTACAGAGGCAAGATGTCCACCTCATCATCATCCTCTGATATATCACCGTGTACATCCCCCTCCTCACAGATTATCAATTCGTCCCCACTGGAATCCACCATCTCAGCTCCCTGTGTACTTTGTGGAGGCAATTGCTGCTGGTCAATGTCTCCACGGAGGAATTGATTATAATTCATTTTAATGAACATCATCTTCTCCACATTTTCTGGAAGTAACCTCGTACGCCGATTGCTGACAAGGTGAGCGGCGGCACTAAACACTCTTTCGGAGTACACACTTGTGGGAGGGCAACTTAGGTAGAATAAAGCCAGTTTGTGCAAGGACCTCCAAATTGCCTCTTTTTCCTGCCAGTATAAGTATGGACTGTCTGACGTGCCTACTTAGATGCGGTCACTTATATAATCCTCCACCATTCTTTCAATGGGGAGATAATCATATGCAGTGACAGTAGACGACATGTCCGTAATCGTTGTCAGGTCCTTCAGTCCGGACCAGATGTCAGCATCAGCAGTCGCTCCAGACTGCCCTGCATCACCGCCAGCGGGTGGGCTCGGAATTCTGAGCCTTTTCCTCGCACCCCCAGTTGCGGGAGAATGTGAAGGAGGAGATGTTGACAGGTCGCATTCCGCTTGACTTGACAATTTTCTCACCAGCAGGTCTTTGAACCCCAGCAGACTTGTGTGTGCCGGAAAGAGAGATCCAAGGTAGGTTTTAAATCTAGGATCGAGCACGGTGGCCAAAATGTAGTGCTCTGATTTCAACAGAATGACCACCCGTGAATCCTTGTTAAGCGAATTAAGGGCTCCATCCACAAGTCCCACATGCCTAGCGGAATCGCTCTGTGTTAGCTCCTCCTTCAATGTCTCCAGCTTCTTCTGCAAAAGCCTGATGAGGGGAATGACCTGACTCAGGCTGGCAGTGTCTGAACTGACTTCACGTGTGGCAAGTTCAAAAGGTTGCAGAACCTTGCACAACGCTGAAATCATTCTCCACTGCGCTTGAGACAGGTGCATTCCACCTCCTATATCGTGCTCAATTGTATAGGCTTGAATGGCCTTTTGCTGCTCCTCCAACCTCTGAAGCATATATAGGGTTGAATTCCACCTCGTTACCACTTCTTGCTTCAGATGATGGCAGGGCAGGTTCAGGCGTTTTTGGTGGTGCTCCAGTCTTCTGTACGTGGTACCTGTACGCCGAAAGTGTCCCGCAATTCTTCTGGCCACCGACAGCATCTCTTGCACGCCCCTCTTGTTTTTTAAATAATTCTGCACCACCAAATTCAAGGTATGTGCAAAACATGGGACGTGCTGGAATTTGCCCATATTTAATGCACACACAATATTGCTGGCGTTGTCCGATGCCACAAATCCACAGGAGAGTCCAATTGGGGTAAGCCATTCCGCGATGATCTTCCTCAGTTGCCGTAAGAGGTTTTCAGCTGTGTGCGTATTCTGGAAACCGGTGATACAAAGTGTAGCCTGCCTAGGAAAGAGTTGGCGTTTGCGAGATGCTGCTACTGGTGCCGCCGCTGCTGTTCTTGCGGCGGGAGTCCATACATCTACCCAGTGGGCTGTCACAGTCATATAGTCCTGACCCTGCCCTGCTCCACTTGTCCACATGTCCGTGGTTAAGTGGACATTGGGTACAACTGCATTTTTTAGGACACTGGTGAGTCTTTTTCTGACGTCCGTGTACATTCTCGGTATCGCCTGCCTAGAGAAGTGGAACCTAGATGGTATTTGGTAACGGGGGCACACTACCTCAAGAAATTGTCTAGTTCCCTGTGAACTAACGGCGGATACCGGACGCACGTCTAACACCAACATAGTTGTCAAGGCCTCAGTTATCCGCTTTGCAACAGGATGACTGCTGTGATATTTCATCTTCCTCGCAAAGGACTGTTGGACAGTCAATTGCTTGGTGGAAGTAGTAAAAGTGGGCTTACGACTTCCCCTCTGGGATGACCATCGACTCCCAGCGGCAACAACAGCAGCGCCAGCAGCAGTAGGCGTTACACGCAAGGATGCATCGGAGGAATCCCAGGCAGGAGAGGACTCGTCAGAATTGCCAGTGTCATGGCCTGCAGGACTATTGGCATTCCTGGGGAAGGAGGAAATTGACACTGAGGGAGTTGGTGGGGTGGTTTGCGTGAGCTTGGTTACAAGAGGAAGGGATTTACTGGTCAGTGGACTGCTTCCGCTGTCGCCCAAAGTTTTTGAACTTGTCACTGACTTATTATGAATGCGCTGCAGGTGACGTATAAGGGAGGATGTTCCGAGGTGGTTAACGTCCTTACCCCTACTTATTACAGCTTGACAAAGGCAACACACGGCTTGACAAATGTTGTCCGCATTTCTGTTGAAATACTTCCACACCGAAGAGCTGATTTTTTTGGTATTTTCACCAGGCATGTCAATGGCCATATTCCTCCCACGGAGAACAGGTGTCTCCCCGGGTGCCTGACTTAAACAAACCACCTCACCATCAGAATCCTCCTTGTCAATTTCCTCCCCAGCGCCAGCAACACCCATATCCTCCTCATCCTGGTGTACTTCAACACTGACATCTTCAATCTGACTATCAGGAACTGGACTGTGGGTGCTCCTTCCAGCACTTGCAGGGGGCGTGCAAATGGTGGAAGGCGCATGCTCTTCACGTCCAGTGTTGGGAAGGTCAGGCATCGCAACCGACACAATTGGACTCTACTTGTGGATTTGGGATTTCGAAGAACGCACAGTTCTTTGCTGTGCTTTTGCCAGCTTGAGTCTTTTCATTTTTCTAGCGAGAGGCTGAGTGCTTCCATCCTCATGTGAAGCTGAACCACTAGCCATGAACATAGGCCAGGGCCTCAGCCGTTCCTTGCCACTCCGTGTGGTAAATGGCATATTGGCAAGTTTACGCTTCTCCTCCGACAATTTTATTTTAGATTTTTGAGTCCTTTTTTTACTGATATTTGGTGTTTTGGATTTTACATGCTCTGTACTATGATATTGGGCATCGGCCTTGGCAGACGACGTTGCTGGCATTTCATCATCTCGGCCATGACTAGTGGCAGCAGCTTCAGCACGAGGTGGAAGTCGATCTTGATCTTTCCCTATTTTTGGAACCTCAACATTTTTGTTCTCCATATTTTAATAGGCACAACTAAAAGGCACCTCAGGTAAACAATGGAGATGGATGGATACTAGTATACTTATGGATGACGAGCGACTGCCGACACAGAGGTAGCTACAGCCTTGGACTACCGTACTGTGTCTGCTGCTAATATAGACTGGATGATAATGAGATAAAATTAAAATATATATATATATCACACTAGTACTGCAGCCGGACAGGTATATATTATGTAATGACGGACCTGCTGGACACTGTCTGTCAGACTCAGCACTGCAGACTCCTAAAGTAAGCTACTAGTATCAAGAAGATAGAAAAAATAAGATTTTACTTACCGATAAATCTATTTCTCGTAGTCCGTAGTGGATGCTGGGGACTCCGTCAGGACCATGGGGATTAGCGGCTCCGCAGGAGACAGGGCACAAAAATAAAGCTTTAGGATCAGGTGGTGTGCACTGGCTCCTCCCCCTATGACCCTCCTCCAAGCCTCAGTTAGGATACTGTGCCCGGACGAGCGTACACAATAAGGAAGGATTTTTTTAAATCCCGGGTAAGACTCATACCAGCCACACCAATCACACCGTACAACTTGTGATCTGAACCCAGTTAACAGTATGACAACGTAGGAGCCTCTGAACAGACGGCTCACAACAAGAACAACCCGATTTTTTTGTAACAATAACTATGTACAAGTATTGCAGACAATCCGCACTTGGGATGGGCGCCCAGCATCCACTACGGACTACGAGAAATAGATTTATCGGTAAGTAAAATCTTATTTTCTCTAACGTCCTAGTGGATGCTGGGGACTCCGTCAGGACCATGGGGATTATACCAAAGCTCCCAAACGGGCGGGAGAGTGCGGATGACTCTGCAGCACCGAATGAGAGAACTCCAGGTCCTCTTTAGCCAGGGTATCAAATTTGTAAAATTTTACAAACGTGTTCTCCCCCGACCACGTAGCTGCTCGGCAGAGTTGTAATGCCGAGACCCCTCGGGCAGCCGCCCAGGATGAGCCCACCTTCCTTGTGGAATGGGCCTTGACAGATTTAGGCTGTGGCAGGCCTGCCACAGAATGTGCAAGTTGAATTGTGCTACAAATCCAACGAGCAATCGTCTGCTTAGAAGCAGGAGCACCCAGCTTGTTGGGTGCATACAGTATAAACAGCGAGTCAGATTTTCTGACTCCAGCCGTCCTTGAAATATATATTTTCAATGCCCTGACAACGTCCAGCAACTTGGAATCCTCCAAATCGCTAGTAGCCGCAGGCACCACAATAGGCTGGTTCAGGTGAAACGCTGACACCACCTTAGGCAGAAAATGAGGACGCGTCCTCAGTTCTGCCCTGTCCGAATGGAAAATCAGATATGGGCTTTTATACGATAAAGCCGCCAATTCTGACACTCTTCTGGCTGAAGCCAGGGCCAGTAGCATGGTTACTTTCCATGTAAGATATTTCAAATCCGCCGATTTGAGTGGCTCAAACCAATGGGATTTGAGAAAATCCAAAACTACATTAAGGTCCCACGGAGCCACTGGGGGCACAATCGGGGGCTGTATATGTAGTACTCCTTTTACAAAAGTCTGGACTTCAGGAACTGAAGCCAATTCTTTCTGGAAGAAAATCGACAGGGCCGAAATTTGAACCTTAATGGACCCCAACTTGAGGCCCATAGACAATCCTGTTTGCAGGAAATGTAGGAATCGACCCAATTGAAATTCCTCCGTGGGGGCCTTCCTGGCCTCGCACCACGCAACATATTTTCTCCAAATGCGGTGATAATGTTGTGCAGTCACCTCCTTCCTGGCTTTAACCAGTGTAGGGATGACCTCTTCCGGAATGCCTTTTTCCTTTAGAATTCGGCGTTCAACCGCCACGCCGTCAAACGCAGCCACGGTAAGTCTTGGAATAGACACGGTCCCTGCTGAATCAGGTCCCGTCTTAGAGGTAGAGGCCACGGATTTTCCGTGAGCATCTCCTGAAGTTCCGGGTACCAAGTTCTTCTTGGCCAATCTGGAGCCACGAGTATCGTTCTTACTCCCCTCGCCGTATAATTCTCAGTACTTTGGGTATGAGAGGCAGAGGAGGAAACACATACACTGACTGGAACACCCACGGTGTTACCAGAGCGTCCACAGCTATTGCCTGAGGGTCTCTTGACCTGGCGCAATACCTGTCCAGTTTTTTGTTGAGGCGAGACGCCATCATATCCACCTTTGGATTTTCCCAACGGTTCACAATCATGTGGAAGACTTCTGGATGAAGTCCCCACTCTCCCGGGTGTAGATCGTGTCTGCTGAGGAAGTCTGCTTCCCAGTTGTCCACTCCCGGAATGAACACTGCTGACAGTGCTATCACATGATCTTCCGCCCAGCGAAGAATCCTTGCAGCTTCTGCCATTGCTCTCCTGCTTCTTGTGCCGCCCTGTCTGTTTACGTGGGCGACTGCCGTGATGTTGTCCGACTGGATCAACACCGGCCGACCCTGAAGCAGGGGTTTTGCCAGGCTTAGAGCATTGTAAATCGCTCTTAGCTCCAGTATATTTATGTGAAGAGACATTTCCAGGCTTGACCATACTCCCTGGAAGTTTCTTCCCTGTGTGACCGCTCCCCAGCCTCTCAGACTGGCATCCGTGGTCACCAGGACCCAGTCCTGTATGCCGAATCTGCGTCCTTCTAACAGATGAGCACTCTGTAACCACCACAGAAGAGACACCCTTGTCCGTGGCGATAAGGTTATCCGCTGATGCATCTGCAGATGCGATCCGGACCATTTGTCCAGCAGATCCCACTGAAAAGTTCGTGCGTGGAATCTGCCGAATGGGATTGCTTCGTAAGAAGCTACCATCTTTCCCAGGACTCTTGTGCATTGATGCACAGACACTTTTCCTGGTTTTAGGAGGTTCCTGACAAGTTCGGATAACTCCCTGGCTTTCTCCTCCGGAAGAAACACCTTTTTCTGAACCGTGTCCAGAATCATTCCCAGGAACAGCAGACGTGTTGTCGGGGTCAACTGAGATTTTGGGAAATTCAGAATCCTCCCGTGTTGTTGCAGCACTACTTGGGTTAGTGCTACTCCGTCCTCCAGCTGTTCTCTGGACCTTGCCCTTATCAGGAGATCGTCCAAGTAAGGGATAATTAATACGCCTTTTCTTCGTAGAAGAAACATCATTTCGGCCATTACCTTGGTAAAGACCCGAGGTGCCGTGGACAATCCAAACGGCAGCGTCTGAAACTGATAATGACAGTTTTGCACCACGAATCTGAGGTACCCTTGATGTGAAGGGCAAATTGGGACATGCAGGTAAGCATCCTTGATGTCCAGGGACACCATAAAGTCCCCTTCTTCCAGATTCGCTATAACTGCTCTGAGTGACTCCATCTTGAACTTGAATTTTTGTATGTACAGGTTCAAAGATTTCAGATTTAGAATAGGTCTTACCGAGCCGTCCGGCTTCGGTACCACAAATAGTGTGGAATAATACCCCTTTCCCTGTTGTAGGAGGGGTACCTTGACTATCACCTGCTGAGAATACAGCTTGTGAATGGCTTCCAATACCGTCGCCCTGTCTGAGGGAGACGTTGGCAGAGCAGACTTTAGGAACCAGCGAGGGGGAGACTTCTCGAATTCCAACCTGTAACCCTGAGATATTATCTGCAGGATCCAGGGATCCACCTGTGAGCAAGCCCACTGCGCGCTGAAATTCTTGAGTCGACCCCCCACCGTTTCTGAGTCCGCTTGTAAAGCCCCAGCGTCATGCTGAGGGCTTTGCAGAACCCGCGGAGGGCTTCTGTTCCTGGGAAGGAGCTGCTTGCTGCCCTCTCTTACCCTTTCCTCTGCCTCGGGGCAGATATGACTGTCCTTTTGCCCGCTTGTTCTTATAGGACCGAAAGTACTGCGGCTGAAAAGACGGTGTCTTTTTCTGTTGGGAGGGGGTCTGAGGTAAAAAGGTGGATTTCCCGGCCGTTGCCGTGGCCACCAGATCCGATAGACCGACGCCAAATAATTCCTCCCCTTTATACGGCAATACTTCCATATGCCGTTTGGAATCCGCATCACCTGACCACTGTCGTGTCCATAAACTTCTTCTGGCAGATATGGACATCGCACTTACTCTCGATGCCAGAGTGCAAATATCCCTCTGAGCATCTCGCATATAAAGAAAAGCATCCTTTAATTGCTCTAAAGTCTGTAAAATACTGTCCCTATCCAGGGTATCAATATTTTCAGTCAGGGAATCCGACCAGACCACCCCAGCACTGCACATCCAGGCTGAGGCGATGGCTGGTCGCAGTATAACACCAGTATGTGTGTATATACTTTTTAGGGTAGTTTCCAGCCTCCTATCAGCTGGATCCTTGAGGGCGGCCATATCAGGGGACGGTAACGCCACTTGTTTTGATAAGCGTGTGAGCGCCTTATCCACCCTAGGGGGTGTTTCCCAGCGCGCCCTAACCTCTGGCGGGAAAGGGTATAATGCCAATAACTTTTTTGAAATTAGCCCTTTTCTATCTGGGTTAACCCACGCTTCATCACATACATCATTCAATTCCTCTGATTCAGGAAAAACTACAGGTAGTTTTTTCACCCCCCACATAATACCCCTTTTTGTGGTACTTGTAGTATCAGAGATATGCAAAGTCTCCTTCATTGCCGTGATCATATAACGTGTGGCCCTACTGGAAAATACGTTTGTTACTTCACCGTCGACACTAGATTCAGTGTCCGTGTCTGGGTCTGTATCGACCGACTGAGGTAAAGGGCGTTTTACAGCCCCTGACGGTGTCTGAGACGCCTGGGCAGGTACCAACTGGTTTGACGGCCGTCTCATGTCGACAACTGATTTTTGTAATGTGCTGACATTATCACGTAATTCCATAAACAAAGCCATCCATTCCGGTGTCGACTCCCTAGGGGGTGACATCACCATTACCGGCAATTGCTCCGCCTCCACACCAATATCGTCCTCATACATGTCGACACACACGTACCGACACACAGCAGACACACCGGGAATGCTCTATTGAAGACAGGACCCCACTAGCCCTTTGGGGAGACAGAGGGAGAGTTTGCCAGCACACACCCAAGCGCTATAATATATATGGGAACAACCCTACATAAGTGTTGTATCCTTATAGCAGCTTAAATATATTTATATCGCCAAAAAAGTGCCCCCCTCTCTGTTTTACCCTGTTTCTGTAGTGCAGTGCAGGGGAGAGTTGCTGAGGAGAATAAGCCCCGCCCCCTATTTCGGCAGGCTCTTCTCCGGAATCTGTGAGATCTGGCAGGGGTTAAATACATTCATATAGCCTCAAAGGGCTATATGTGATGTATATTTAGCCATAAAAAGGTATAATACATTGCTGCCCAGGGCGCCCCCCCCAACGCCCTGCACCCTCCGTGACCGCTGTGTGAAGTGTGCTGACAACAATGGCGCACAGCTGCAGTGCTGTGCGCTACCTCAGGAAGACTGAAAAGTCTTCTGCCGCCTGCTTCTGGACCTCTTCCACCTTCGGCATCTGTAAGGGGGGTCGGCGGCGCGGCTCCGGGACGAACCCCAGGGTGAGACCTGTGTTCCGACTCCCTCTGGAGCTAATGGTGTCCAGTAGCCTAAGAAGCCAATCCATCCTGCACGCAGGTGAGTTCACTTCTCTCCCCTAAGTCCCTCGATGCAGTGAGCCTGTTGCCAGCAGGACTCACTGAAAATAAAAAACCTAAAAAACTTTTTCTAAGCAGCTCTTTAGGAGAGCCACCTAGATTGCACCCTGCTCGGACGGGCACAAAAACCTAACTGAGGCTTGGAGGAGGGTCATAGGGGGAGGAGCCAGTGCATACCACCTGATCCTAAAGCTTTATTTTTGTGCCCTGTCTCCTGCGGAGCCGCTAATCCCCATGGTCCTGACGGAGTCCCCAGCATCCACTAGGACGTTAGAGAAAGAAAAAAAAAACACGGGTAGGTGGTATACAATTATGGATGGACGAGCGACTGCCGACACAGAGGTAGCTACAGCCGTGGACTACCGTACTGTGTCTGCTGCTAATATAGACTGGATGATAATGAGATAAAATTAAAATATATATATATCACACTAGTACTGCAGCCGGACAGGTATATATTATGTAATGACGGACCTGCTGGACACTGTCTGCAGAATGCGTTTATAAAAACACCACACGACGAGTGTTTAACTTTTTCAGGCAGACAATCACAATATACTGGTGGTCAGCAGACAATCACAATACTGGTGGTCAGTGGTCACTGGTCAGTCACGCTGGCAGTGGCACTCTGGCAGCAAAAGTGTGCACTGTACTTAAAATATGTACTCCTGCTATAACTGCTCCCCAGTCTCCCCCGCAATTAAGCTGTGTGAGCAGTGAGCACTCAGCACAGTCAGATAATGATATACAGTATTACATATGATGCAGCACACTGGGCTGAGCACAGATATGGTATGTGACTGTGTCACACTGTGTATCGTTTTTTTTCAGGCAGAGAACGGATTAATTAAACTGGTGGTCACTGGTCACACTATCAGCAGCAAGTAGTACTCCTCCTAATAATATGCTCCCCAAAATTTGTGTCTCTCTCTAGTACTCTAGTCAAACGGAGAGGACGCCAGCCACGTCCTCTCCCTATCAATCTCAATGCACGTGTGAAAATGGCGGCGACGCGCGGCTCCTTATATAGAATCCGAGTCTCGCGAGAATCCGACAGCGGGATGATGACGTTCGGGCGCGCTCGGGTAAACCGAGCAAGGCGGGAAGATCCGAGTCTCTCGGCCCCATGTAAAAAAACCTGAAGTTCGGGCGGGTTCGGATTCCGAGGAACCGAACCCGCTCATCTCTAGTTGCGACCCTGCATCGACTTCAGGGAATTGAACCATATCACGATTAAAAACTCATACCCACTGCCTCTCATTTCGGTCTTGTTTGACCAGCTTCGTACTGGCACCATTTTTTCTAAGATTGACCTACGCGGTGCATACAATCTAATCCGAATAAGAGAGGGGGATGAATGGAAGACTGCCTTTAATACCCACTCAGGGCATTATGAATATTTGGTGATGCCTTTTGGGCTCTGTAATGCCCCGGCAGTCTTCCAGGACTTCATGAACGATGTGCTCAGGGAATATTTGGATAGATTCTTAGTTGTATACTTAGATGACATCCTAATCTTCTCCCATTCCCTGGAGGAACATCGGAAGCATGTACGCTTAGTCCTCCAGAAACTCAGAGACCACCGGCTTGGGGCGAAGCTGGAGAAGTGCGAATTTGAAGTTCAGCAAATCGCATTTCTAGGATATATTATCTCCCCAGAAGGTTTCCAAATGGAGTGTTCCAAGGTACAGGCAGTCCTGGATTGGGTGCAGCCCACTAGTTTGAAGGCGCTTCAGCGTTTTCTGGGCTTTGCAAATTTTTATAGACGATTTATCGCTGGATTTTCGTCTATAGTGGCGCCCTTGGTGGCACTCACTAAGAAAGGGGCGGATGTTGTTCACTGGTCTTGTGAGGCCAAAGTGGCTTTTGCCCGTCTCAAAAGGGCATTTGTCTTGGCCAAGGTGCTGCGACACCCAGATCCAGAGCGTCCTTTTGTGGTGGAGGTGGATGCCTCTGAGATGGGTATTGGGGCAGTGCTCTCTCAGATAGGGGTGTCTGATAATCGCCTTCATCCCTGTGCTTACTTTTCCCGTAAATTTTCGCCTGCCGAGATGAATTATGACGTGGGTAACCGGGAATTGTTGGCTATTAAGGATGCACTCGAGGAGTGGAGACACTGGCTTGAGGGGGCTAAGTTTGTTGTCTCAATTCTCACCGACCATAAGAATTTGGCATATTTAGAGTCAGCGAAGCGCCTCAATGCCAGGCAGGCACGATGGGCTTTGTTTTTTGCTCGCTTTAATTTTTTGATAACATATCGCCCTGGGTCAAAAAACATCAAGGCTGATGCGCTCTCGCGGAGTTTTGCTCCAATCCAGGAGACCACTGAGGAGCCATTGCCCATTGTGTCCCCATCATGTATTAAAGTGGGCATTATCCAGGACCTCTTGTCATTAGTCCTTAGAGCACAGGAGCAGGCTCCTCCAGACCTTCCAGTAGGTCTTTTGTTTGTGCCTCCTAGGTTAAGACAGCGAGTGTTCCTGGAATTCCATGCCAAGAAGTCGGCAGGTCACCCGGGTATTGCCAGAACTCGGGAGTTGCTATCTAGGGCAGTGTGGTGGCCCTCGGTGGCTAGGGATGTGGATCAGTGGGTTTGGGCATGTGACATCTGTGCCCGAAATAAGACTCCTAGAGGGGTTCCTGTTGGCCCATTACATCCACTCTCTATTCCATCTAAGCCATGGACCCACATTTCAATGGATTTTGTGGTGGACTTGCCCAAATCCTCGGGGATGACAGCCATCTGGGTTGTCGTTGACAGGTTTTCGAAAATGGCGCACTTCGTTCCATTGGTTGGGCTGCCATCGGCCAGACGCCTGTCTGAATTATTTATGCTGCATGTTGTGCGCTTCCACGGGTTGCCACTTGATGTGGTCTCTGACCGCGGATCCCAGTTTGTGGCCAAATTCTGGAGGGCATTTTGTTCCGATCTCCAGATTTCTGTCAGCTTGTCGTCAGGCTACCATCCGCAGTCTAATGGGCAGACTGAAAGGGTGAACCAGTCCTTGGAGCAGTTCCTCAGGTGTTATGTCTCCAAGTGTCAGACTGACTGGGTTGCTCATCTGTCCATGGCAGAGTTTGCCTATAACAACGCGGCTCACTCTGCTACAGGGATCTCTCCCTTCCTTTGTGTGTATGGGCATCATCCTAAGGCCAATTCTTTTGACCCCCTGGACTCCACGCCTGGTGGTTCCTCTGTGGTTTCGGTCCTTAGAGGTATTTGGAGGAAAGTGAAGAAAGCCCTTGTGTCTGTGTCATTAGTGACCAAAAGGGTTTTTGATAAGCGGAAAAGACCCTGCAGCTTCAAATTAGGAGACTTCGTCTGGTTGTCTACCAAGAATTTGAAGTTGAGACAGCCATCTCATAAGTTAGGTCCCCGGTTCATCGGTCCTTATAAGATCACTAGGGTTATCAATCCGGTGGCATTTCAGTTAGATCTACCCCGTTCTTTGGGTATCAATAAAACATTTCATTGTTCCCTTTTAAAACGGGCGATTAGTAATCCTTCTTCCAGTGGAAGACCTTCCCCTCTTCTGATACGTGGCCAGAGGGAGTTTGTTGTTGAAAGGATTCTTGACTCCAAGATGGTTCGGGGTCGGCTGTCATTTTTGGTGCACTGGAAGGGGTATGGCCCGGAGGAGCGGTCGTGGGTGCGCAGTTGTGATCTTCATGCCCCCAGACTGTTACGCTTTTTCTTCTCGCAGTTCCCCGATAAACCCGGTGGTAGGGGTTCTTTGACCCCGCATCAGAGGGGCGGTACATGTTAGGGTCTCCTGCTCTGTGCTGCCACGTCGTCATGGCAACCAGGAGACAAGTGCTAGCGGAGTAACCTGAGCATAGCTGATACTCCGGTTCGGGTCTTTTGCTGTGCAGTGGTTACAGGCTCTGTGCACGGCAGGGGATCCGGTGCTGGTTTTTGTGCTCACAGTCTGTGAGGTCTGAGTGGGGCGTGGACAGCACCTGCTATATAAACCCTCTTCTCAGGTTAGGCAGATGCTGCTGAATCTTTGTTGGTTAGTCAGTTCCTGAAAGCTAGCTAGTACTGTGTAAACTTTGTATTTGTTTGTTGCTTACTGCAAATAGGCCTTGGGATTTGGTATTACACTCTGCCAATCCAGACCTAGCAGTAAGACTGGAGTCAGTCGTTTAACCTGCTGGGGTTCTTTTGCTACTCTGTGAACCTAGCAAGTTTGCGGCTGTATTCTCAGACTTGCCTGCCAAAATCCTTTCTCACTGTGCAAGGTGTTCAGGTGTCAGTTTAGTGGCAGTAAGCTGAACCAGTGCACTGCAAGTGAGGACTAGGATTGTGGAGACTCTCCTTGTGTCTATTTTTCCATCTCTGACCAAGGAGTTTACTGCCACACCCGTTGGTAACCCTTTAGGGTTTTGCTGTTGCCCTTAGCAACAGCATTTCGGGTTCTCTACGTATTAAATCACTACATCTTGCTTCTTTCCATCTGAGCATTCCTAATATTAGGGAGACACCCAGTTTCTTAGCCGTTGGGCTTCTCTGTTCACTTTGTGTTTATTTTGTTACCCTATCACCTTTTGTGTATGTAATGTCATATTCCCCAGTCTGTCTGTGAGTTAATTTGTTTTGCATCCCTCACCGTTCAGACACCAGTACATTCCTGCTGGCACTGGTGTGCATAACACTGGCCTGGATCCCTGGGTGTTGCAAATAGTGTCCCAGGGATACAAGCTGGAGTTTCAAGACGTTCCCCATGCCGATTTTTCAAATCGACCTTGCCAGGTTCTCTTCCAGAAAGGGAGGCAGTAACAGCGGCAATGCAAAAAATTATGTCAGGATCAGGTCATAGTCCTGGTACCTTTGTCACAACAAGGGGAGGGGTTTTATTCAAGCCTTTTTGTAGTTCCGAAGCCGGACGGCTCTGTCAGACCGATCCTAAACCTGAAAAATCTGAATTTCTACTTGAAACGATTCAAGTTCAAAATGGAATCACTGAGGGCAGTGATTTCCAGTCTGGAGGAGGGGGACTACATGGTGTCTGTAGACATAAAAGATGCTTACCTGCATGTTCCCATTTATCCTCCTCACCAGGCTTATCTGAGATTCGCGGTTCAGGATTGCCATTACCAATTCCAGACGTTACCTTTCGGTCTCTCCACGGCGCCGAGGGTATTCACCAAGGTGATGGCGGAGATGATGGTTCTCTTGCGTCAAAAAGGAGTCGATATAATTCCTTATCTAGATGACCTCCTGATAAAGGCGAGATCCAGGGAGCAGTTGTTACAAAACATCACACTCTCCCTGTCAATACTCCAACAACACGGTTGGATCATAAATTATCCAAAGTCACAGTTGGAACCGACAACAAGATTGTCTTTTCTCGGGATGATTCTGGACACAGAAGTTCAGAGAGTATTTTTTCCGGTGGAAAAGGCTCTGGAAATCCAGAAAATGGTACAACAGATATTGAAACCATCGAGTGTGTTGATCCATCAGTGTATTCGGTTGTTGCGGAAGATGGTGGCAGCCTACGAGGCCATACAGTTTGGCAGGTTCCATGCCAGGGTATTTCAGTGGGACCTGTTGGACAAGTGGTCGGGATCCCACCTTCACATGCACCGGAAGATAATCCTGACGTCAAAAGCCAGGATTTCGCTCCTGTGGTGGCTACACAGTTCTCACCTACTAGAGGGATGCAGGTTCGGGATTCAGGACTGGCTCCTGGTAACCACGGATGCAAGTCTCCGAGGCTGGGGAGCTGTCACTCAGGGAGAAAGCTTACAGGGAAAACGGTCAAGTCAGGAAGCCTGCCTTCACATAAACGTGCTGGAATTGAGAGCCATTTACAATGGCCTTCAACAAGCGGTACATCTTCTTCAAGATCAACCCGTGCAGATCCAGTCGGACAATGTAACAGCAGTCGCGTACATAAACAGGCAGGGCGGAATGGAAAGCAGAGCGGCAATGGCAGAGGTGACGAAGATCCTCCTCTGGGCAGAAAGACATGTAAAGGCTCTGTCGGCAATTTTCATTCTGGGAGTAGACAACTGGGAAGCAGACATCCTCAGCAGACACTATCTCCATCCAGGAGAGTGAGGCCTACACCAAGAAGTCTTCACAGAGGTGACAAGTCTTTGGGGAGTTCCTCAAGTAGACATGATGGCATCTCGTCTCAACAAGAAGCTTCAGAAATATTGTTCCAGGTCGAGAGACCCTCAACCAATAGCAGTGGATGCGCTAGTGGTCCAGTGGGTGTTCCGGTCGGTGTATGTCTTCCCTCCACTTCCGCTGATCCCAAAAGTGCTCAGGATCATAAGAAGAACAAGAGTTTGAGCAATCTTCATTGCCCCAGACTGGCCAAGGAGGGTTTGGTACCCAGATCTTCAGGAGTTGCTCATAGAAGATCCTCGGCCTCTCCCTCTTCACGAGGACCTGCTGCAGCAGGGGCCGTGCGTGTATCAAGACTTATCGTGGCTACGTTTGACGGCATGGCTGTTGAGTGCCGGATCCTAGCCCGAAAGTGTGTTCCCAAGGAAGTCATCCCCACCCTTATTCAGGCCAGGAAAGGAGTAACGTTGAAACATTACCACCGTATTTGGAGAAAATATGTGTCTTGTTGTGAATCCAAGAAGGTTCCTATGGAAGAGTTTGAGTTGGGACGTTTTCTCCATTTTCTGCAGGCTGGTGTGGAGGCGGGCCTACGATTGGGATCAATCAAGGTCCAGATTTCGGCCTTGTCAGTGTTCTCCCAAAAACAATTGGCCTCTCTTCCAGAGGTTCAGACCTTCGTGAAAGGGGTTCTGCACATCCAGCCTCCATTTGTGCCTCCAGTGGTGTTAACGTGGTGTTGCAGTTCCTTCAATCAGATTGGTTTGAGCCTCTACAAGAGATAGAGTTGAAGTTTCTCACTTGTAAAGTGGTGATGCTTTTGGCATTGGCATCTGCGCGGCGGGTGTCTGAATTGGGGGCCTTGTCTCACAAGAGCCTTTACCTGATCTTCCATGAAGATAGGGCAGAGTTGAGGACTCGTCAACATTTTCTTCCGAAGGTGGTTTCATCTTTCCACAAAAACCAACCTATTGTGGTGCCAGTAGTTACTGACACGTTCACTGAGTCAAAGTTTCTAGATGTGGTTAGGGCTTTGAAGATTTATGTCGCTAGAACAGCTCGAATACGGAAAACAGAGTCTTTGTTTGTCCTGTATGCTCCCAACAAGATTGGGTGTCATGCTTCCAAGCAGACTATTGCACGTTGGATCAGAGGTACGATTCAGCACGCTCATACTACTGCTGGATTGCCGTTACCAACGTCGGTGACGGCACATTCCACTAGGAAGGTGGGCTCATCCTGGGCGGCTGCCCGGGGGATCTCGGCATAGCAAATTTGCCAAGCAGCTACTTGGTCAGGGTCAAACACATTTGCTAAATTCTACAAGTTTAACACCTTGGCCGATGAAGACCTCAAGTTCGGTCAATCGGTGCTGCAGGGTCATCCGCACTCTCCCTCCCGTACTGGAGCTTTGGTATAAACCCCATGGTAATGAAGTGGACCCGAGCATCCTCTAGGACGTATGAGAAAACAGGATTTTGATACCTACCGGTAAATCCTTTTCTCCTAGTCCGTAGAGGATGCTGGGCGCCCGTCCCAGTGCGTACTTTTCCTGCAGTTTTGTTATTAGAGTTACACAAGTTGTGTTATATTAGTTTCAGCATGTTGCTCTAATTGGTTCATGCCTGTTGGCGTGTGTTCTGTTGAATGCCATGTTGTGCGGCATGGTTGAGGTGCGAACTGGTATGTATCTCACCACTAGTTTAAAGTAAATCCTTTCCTCGAAATGTCCGTCTCCCTGGGCACAGTTCCTATAACTGAGGTCTGGAGAAGGGGCATAGAGGGAGGAGCCAGTTCACACCCATTGAAAAGTCTTAAGAGTGCCCATGGCTCCTGCGGAACCGTCTATACCCCATGGTCATGAAGTGGACCCCAGCATCCTCTACGGACTAGGAGAAAAGGATTTACCGGTAGGTATCAAAATCCTGTTTTTCCTCCTGGGTCCACTCCACATGCATACTGGTCCTGTGTATTTAGTATTTTTCATGGAGGGCCTGCTTGAACTGTTCAAGTTTATGATATATACTATTAGTGTGATTTACCTTTTTAAAGTTTGCTCTTTTTGTAAACATACACAATGGCTTATACCTAGTACTGCTTAGACAATTGCATACTGTGTGCTGGATTGCGGACTCTGCGTTTCAGCCAGAACATGGAAGTTGCGCTGAGACCGGAAGTGATGCATTTGCATTCCAGCTGGAATAGTGAAGTCGCAGCACGCTGGATCTGCGCTTAGCACGATGTCCAGTGTGTCGTGGAAGGTTACCGCTACCCACAAGTGTTAGTGGTATTGTATTGAGCTCCCCATGAGCCCTTTCCTAATAAGGTGGTAAGTAATGAGTTAATGTTATTGATGGGGGGGAGCGCTGACATGCCGTTATTGTCGATATATATATATATATATATATACACACGCACACACTACACACACACACGGAAACCCCCATAGTAAATCCCACATTTGCGACTGGGCGGGGTAAATTAATTGGCCTGTCCCCTGTTGGCATTTTAAAAGTCGGAATGCCATTGTCGGTCATGTGACCGCAGGCATCCCAAATGCCAGGACTACCTATCACACCCCTCCTTTACATGGTAGAACATAAATTAGAGTATAAGAGCATATTGAAATATCACCAGTCAGTGTGTGCCTCCCCCCAGCCATGTTTGTAGCAGGCAGATGTTATACACTGTACTTAATATGACATTGACCGCTCCACCCCTGTTTGATTAGAATTTGAAGTAGGTGGATGTTATATAAAATAAAAAAATACTGTGATAAAGCACATTGGAAGACCTCACTATTATTATTATTATTATTATTATTATTTGTTGTTTATATAGTGCCACAAGGGAGCCGCAGTGCCCTATTACAAAGTACATAAACAAATAAGCAAAACAGGAAAACAGTGACTTACAGTTGAAGACATTATAGGACAAGTACAGGGTACATAAACATAACTGTATCAGCAGACACCACTGAAATGAATGTCATAAGAAATACGAGGGATTTGGTGCCATCGAAGATAGTTTAAGTAAGATAATGAGAAACACTTGAGAAACACTACACTCTAAATGGGAGGGGCAAACAAATGTGGTGACACAGGTGGGGTAGACAGTGAGTGTGGAACAGCGGGTTAGGATGAAATTAGGCTGGGTTTGGTGAAGAAGTGGATCTTGAGAGCCTGTTTGAAGTTCTGTAGAGAGCTGGAGAGTATGAGGGGGAGAGGTAGAGAATTCCAGAGAAAGGAAGCAGCCCGTGAAAAATCTTGGAGGTAGGAGTGGGAAGAGGTAATCAGTAGGCAAGAGAGAAGAGGTCGGGTGGGAGTGTAAAGGGCGATAAGGTCTTGTTAAGAAGGTAATCAGATGTGCAAAGGCACAAGCTGAGGAGAAAATGGCCCAGTCAGTGGGTAAAGAAGGCAAAACTTTTTTTAGGTATATAAGTGAAAGGAGAAAAACAAAAGGCAGAATGATAAGACTAAAGATAGAGACTGGGGCTTTTGTTGAGGGAGACAATGTAATATCAGATCATTGTAATCATTATTTTTGCTCCGTATGCACTACTAAAATAGTGCGGAAGGGGCCACAGTTAAGTTACAGGGATATTCCGGAAAATGAAACAAGTACATTTACAGAGGAGAAGGTCCTAACAGAACTCTCAAAGCTGAAAGTGGATAAATCAATGGGACCAGATGGGATACACCCAAGGATACTAAAAGAGCTTAAAGAGGTGCTGGTGGCACCATTAACAGAATTATTCAACCAGTCATTAGCCACAGGAGTAATTCCAGAGGACTGGAAAAGAGTGAACGTAGTTCAACTGCACAAAAGTGGAAGCAAGGGAGAGGCAAACAACTACAGACCAGTGAGTCTTACATCAGTAGTAGGGAAATTGATGGAAACACTCTTAAAAGAAAGAGTTGTAAATTATCTAAAATCCATCAATTTACAGGATCCCAAATAGCATGGATTCACTGGGGGGAGATCATATCAAACAAACAAACAAACCTTATTGACTTTTTTGACTGTGTGACTAAAGTGATGGATAAAAGTGAAGCCGTGGATATAGCTTATCTAGACTTTAGTAAGACTTTTGATATTGGGGGTAATTCAGAGATGATCGCAGCAGCAAATCTTTTAGCAGTTGGGCAAAACCATGTGCACTACAAGTGTGGCAGAAATAACATTTGCAGAGAGAGTTAGATTTGGGTGGGTTATTTTGTTTCTGTGCAGGGTAAATACTGGCTGCTTTATTTTGACACTGCAATTTAGATTTCAGTTTGAACACACCCCACCCAAATCTAACTCTCTCTGCACATGTTATATCTGCCCCCCCCCCCCCCTTCCTCAGTGCACATCGTTTGGCCCAACTGCTAACTAATTTGCTGCTGCGATCAACTCTGAATTACCCCCACTGTCCCACATCACAGACTGCTAAATAAACTTGAAAGCTTGGGATTGGATACTAAGATGGTTGAATGGATAAGATCTTGGTTGCAGGATAGAAAACAGAAAGTTGTAGTAAATGGAGTGCAGGAGGGAAATGTTAACAGTGGAGTACCCCTGACATCTGTACTTGGTCCACTGCTTTTTAATATCTTTATTAGTCACATTGCAAATGGGATTAAAGGGAAAGTATGCCTTTTTGCAGATGACACAAAGGTATGTAACAGAGTAGACACACCAGGAGGGGTACACCAAATGACTGAGGATCTAGGTAGACTAGAAGAATGGTTAATAGTGTGGCAATTACAGTTTAATGCCAAAAAATACAAAATCATGCACTTGGGTCTCAAAAATCCAAAGGATAAGGGGTATATTCAATTGAAGTCGAAAGCTGCCGTCTGTCGAAAAGACGGCAGTTTTCGACTTTTTTAGGTCGGAAGGGGTTCCAACCTATTCAATATAACCCCAAATTATTGGACAAGTCGAGGAATTCGACTTGTCAAAAGGCACGTGGATCAGCGGAATAGCTGCCGATCCACGTGCTTGTGTGTCGGTTTTGGCCCCTTTTCGACCAACTCAATTCGACCTTAAAAAAAGTCGAAGTGAGATGAGTGACCTGAGACCAGGAGAGCCGCGGACAGACGGAGAGCAGCGCCGGAGGATGTCACAGACGCCACTCACAGCAACGTCCACCCGGCTCCAGCAAATGAGACCTCGCTTGCTGGAGCCAGATGGACACTGCCGTGAGCGGCGGCTGTGATGCGGGTAAGGGAAGAGGAGGGACGGGAGAGAGGCAGAGAGATGGGGGGAGATGGGGGAGAGCCGCGGGTAGACGGGGAGAGCAGCGCTACAGCAGCGGCTATATAGACGCTGCTGTAGCGCTGCTCTCCCCCGTCTGCCCGCGGCTCTCCCCTGTCTCAGCTCCCGCATCTTAATTCAACTTTTTTAAAAGTCGAATTGAGATGACATTGAATAGCCCAGGTCGGATCCATTCCGACAAATGAATGTCGGAATGGATCCGACTTCAATTGAATATACACCTAAATATAGTATTAATGGCACTATACTGGAAACTGCTGAGGAGGAAAGGGATCTAGGAGTCACTCTTTCAGGTGACTCAAAGGTAAGTAAGCAATGTAATAAAGCAATGAGGATGGCTAATCAGATGCTTGGTTGCACAGGGAGAGGAATCAGCAGCAGAAAGAAAGAAGTAATAATGCCACTGTATAGGTCATTGGTACGGCCTCATCTAGAATACTGTGTTCATTTCTGGAGGCCATATCTTCTGAAGGATAGTAATACATTAGAGACTGCACAAAGAAGGGCAACTAAAATGGTGCATGGCATACATCACAAAACATACCCAGAAAGAGTAAGAAATCTCAAAATGTATAGTTTGAAGCAAAGAAGGGAAAGGAGGGACATGATAGAAACTTTCAAATATATCAAGGGTTTTAACAAAGTCCAAGAGGGATAAATTCTTCAAATGAAGAGACATGCACCGAGATTGGAGGGAGGGAGGTTCAGGGGAAATTTGAGGAAAAATTACTTCACAGAAAGGGTAGTGGACAAGTGGAATAGCCTCCCATCAGAGGTGATAAAGGCTAAGACAGTAGAGCAATGTAAACATGCATGGGATAGACATAAGGATATCCTTACAAAGAAAGAAGGATCAAATAAAATTTGAAGTAAAAATATGGTAGAAAAGGGGCAGACTAGATGAGCCAAGTGGTTCTTATCTGTCGTCAAATTCTATCTTTCTAAGGTCAGAAATGTAAATAGGAGAGGAGTGGGTGAGGGTTTGTGAGTGTGAGTTTCATGTTTTTCTCTGTGCACATCATGGCTCCTCTCTCTGTGCATCTGACATCATACACACAAGTGTCATGATGGGTCACGCGCACAATACTGCAGCTGAAGCTGAATAAGGGCCAAAGGGAGAGGGTATTGGTCAAAACTAAAAAAGAGAAAAAAGTTTCAGATCAAAGTAGAAAAATGTTCAATGAGTTATATTCATTAAGCCCACTTCACTTCTAATTCTTTCAAAATAAGGGTCCAGTCACCACCCCACTTCAGCATTGGTGCCTATTTAATAATTCTACACTTAAGCAATGATATCTAGTGTCTTGGTTCCAAGAAATGTTGGGCTACAGGTTTATCGATAGATCGCAAATACGGGCGGGAGTAAGCATGCCGGGCAGCCTGGCCCTGCGCTGGGCGGCCTCAAGCATGCTATAAAAGGGATTGCAGATTCTGCTTTTAAGCAGAATCTGCAATCCATGCTGAATAAGGTCCTTAGTAAATCCTGGCTTTTGCATACTAAACCCTTTACGTGCATGGAAATTCTGGTGAGTGCCCGTCTATTCGTCACTATATTTAAATACCCTTCAGTGTGTATTATGGGTGACACCCGATTGTTGGACATTAATTGGAAGATGTGAGTGCGGCCTAACCATGAATATATATTACTCAGTGATGTGCGGTGGGGTGAGGCACTCTGGCTGTAGAATTTATTTTAATCAACCTTCAGAAAAGACAAATACATTATTGTTCAACATAATCTCCCTGCTTTTCAATATACTTGTCCATTTGACTACAAGCTTTTGAATTCCCTCATTAAAAAATGTTTAAGGCTGATGTGTGAGCCACGAATGAATCGTTGTTTTCACCCCTTCATCAGACGTGAATCTTTGTCCTCTGAGGGCAGGCCTGGCCAACCAGTGGCTCTCCAGCTGTTGTAAAACAACAAGTCCCATCATGCCTTGCCAACAGTTTTGCTATTACGGAATGCTAAAACTGTGGCAGAGCATGCTAGGATGTGTAGTTTCACAACATCTGGAGAGCCACAGGTTGGCCAGGCCTGTCTTAGGGATTCTTTCAAACATAATCCACTGTCACTTGTCTATCCAACAGAATCAGTTCACGTGGACGCTCAGTGTTCTCATCAGTCATGGACGTACTGTAGATCTGAATCCGTCTCCTTCTTCACATGTGCGACCTTCTTTGAATGTTTCTATCCATTATACACAGTTCTTTGCGTCAAAACACTTTCTCCATACTGTGCACAAATTCTTCGATAAATATCGCACCAGACACACCCTCAGACCACAAAAGACGAATCAGTGCACGCAGCTCTGCTTTCTTGCAAAACAGAGGCGGGGCAGCCACTTTTTCTTTCGTTGCAGTCACAAATGAACTGACACCACAGTGACTGGGGAGACAGCAACCTAGTACGAAAAGCGTTGATAAGACAGTGCAGCCAACAGAAGTTTTAATATAACTGGAGCGCGGATAAGTTTTATATATATACGTTTTAGATATACATATATAAATAGAGATAATGAGGCAGCACTCTTTCAGATCCATAATACCGTGCAGGGTGCAAAGTACAATCACATAGTCTTCTACTCCATCAAGCAAGAAGATGTCAGAACCAGCGCTCACTTTTAAATAGTCAATAGAGGTTTATTGCAAAGTTAGCATATAACTTGTAAAGCGATCACAGGGCCCGACAGCTATTTCAGCTTTTGACAGTTTTCATCAGGTGCCATGTCAGCAGTGAGTGGGAGGCCATATACTGTATATACCTTTCGAAGGGCGTCGAGTTAACCTTGCAGTTCGCACAATTAAAAGCTGATTAAGCACTGTCTGAGTCTGCTAGGAGCTCATGGGACACCAGGCTCTCAGCTGGCTGTGTGGGGCTTACCAAGCCGAGTTTCTAGCAAGCCATTCCATTGCCTAGCAACTGGCTAAACTCACATTGACCGCATGCGAATGCAGCCGTAGAGCAACCGCAGAAGCTGTGTCTCATAAAGCTGAGCCACCAATGAAAAGAGGCACAGAACATGCAGGCAGCTGGCACCCCACAGCTTAAATCATATTGACCCAGGGGTGCAGATGGACCCATGCCCCTGTGCCTAGCCCACAACTGCTGCAGACATTGGCAGATGAGGTGGGAGGCAGAGTACACGGGGAAAGGCAGAGCACACGGGGAGAGACACTGTAATGTACGTATATTAACAGCGGTGCATCTGGGAGAGACGGAGCCGGGCGTTCTGCTACTATTTCTCATTGCAGCTGGCGACGGCATACACAGTACATAGGCGGGCAATCACAGGTGGATGCGGATGGTGTGCACCCAGATACAGGACAAATGCGATGTGTGCTGTGCACAGTCCGCCCCGCCCTAGTTACAGCCATGCATATATTATAGACACTTCAAGCTGTATTCTCTATACTTTATAGGGGATGTAGTTATGTGACCGGCGGTCACACTACCGACGCCAGGATCCTGCCCCTCACAGTCCCGACAATCAACATGCCAACTGTCAGGGACTATTCCCACTCGTAGGTGTCCACGACACCCAAAGAGTCGGAATAGACTCTGTGGCCACCAAGCACGCAGCAAGCACGCAAGGGGCTTTGTTGCACTCGCCCGCCTGCCCGGCATCTAAAACCAGGGATCCTGCGTTGGTATGGTGACCGGCAGTCTCCAAACCGCCAGTCACACATATCCAAACCCTTAATAGACCGGGGATGTTAGTTTCAGTTGTTGCAACATTTGCTAAGCTGGTCAACTGCACTAAAGTCTCAGGGTCATATTTAGGGGTGAAGACACCCTTAGGCACAACAGTAACATCCCCCCCATTCCCCTTCCTAGTTTAATTTTAGTATTTTGATTGATTGCTTATAATCCCTCATTTGATGATACCCAAATAGAATAATAAAAAGCCACTAACTATGACAAATGTATTTCTTTTTAATTATGCAACACATATTTACTAAGTAGGACAGCTTACAGGGTCAGGGTGTGCATATCCTACCTGTTTATTCTCCATTTAAGATGGCATTTGGTACAGTACAATGGAAATATTTTTAAGTCTCTTGTACTTTCTGGGCTGACATTACCAACACATGTATCCAAGTGCTGCGCCCAAGCAGCGGCACGCCCTAGTGCCTAATGGGAATTCACCACTGCAAAGTCTTCCTCATTGGCCAGTCCTACTGTATCACTTACAATTGTAAACATTGCAGTTGCTATCACATTAGTGTCAAATATAAAGCATGCTTCCTGGTTTGAAGCTGACCTGTCACAGGCTTTTAAAGGTAACACCTCCACCAAGCATATCAGTTAAAAAAAACAATAACTAGGAAAGAACCTGACGTTGGATTAAATGATCAAACACTGGGGCGCATGAGAAGATGTGATCACAAAAGATTAATAATAAAAATAATCAAATAAACAAAAGAGATTAATCCACTGCACTCGCCAATCCTATATCTGGGGTGCGTGTGGTATGTGACCACATTGTTCAAATGAAAATCACAGTTCTGTACTTACCATATATATCATAGATGCTCCAAGCTGTATTCTCTATATTTTATAAGAGCAGAAAAAGGGGGGATTTTAAGTAGAGATGAGCGGGTTCGGTTCGTTGAGATCCGAACCCCCCCGAACTTCACCTATTTTATACGGGTCCGAGGCAGCCTGGGATCTTCACGCCTTGCTCGGTTAACCCGAACGTGGCTGAACGTCATCATCCCGCTGTCGGATTCTCGCGAGATTCGTATTCTATATAAAGAGCCGCGCGTCGCCGCCATTTTCACTCGTGCATTGAAGATTGAACGGAGAGGACGTGGCTACGTTCTCTGCCTGAAAAGCTTCATATCTGTGCTCAGTGTGCTGCAAATATCTGTGCTCAGTGTGCTGCAAATATCTGTGCTCAGTGTGCTGCAAATATCTACGTTCTCTGCCTGAAAAGCTCCATATCTGTGCTCAGTGTGCTGCAAATATCTGTGCTCAGTGTGCTGCATTTTGGTGACCAACAGTATATAGTTGTACAGAACAGTAGGCCATTGCTGTATCTTGCAGCTCTGTGTCACTGCAAGTATCCATTCCATATATGTGCTGCATTTTTGTGAGCAGTATATATAGTAGTACAGTGCAGCATTTTGGTGACCAACAGTATATAGTTGTACAGTAAAGTAGGCCATTGCTGTATCTTGCAGTGTCACTGCAAGTATCCATTCCATATCTGTGCTGCATTTTTGTGAGCAGTATATATAGTAGTACAGTGCAGCATTTTGGTGACCAACAGTATATAGTTGTACAGTACAGTAGGCCATTGCTGTATCTTGCAGCTCCGTGTCACTGCAAGTATCCATTCCATATCTGTGCTGCATTTTTGTGTGCAGTACATATCGTAGTACAGTGCAGCATTTTGGTGACCAACAGTATATAGTTGTACAGTAGGCCATTGCTGTATCTTGCAGCTCTGTGTCACTGCAAGTATCCATTCCATATCTGTGCTGCATTTTTGTGAGCAGTATATATAGTAGTACAGTGCAGCATTTTGGTGACCAACAGTATATAGTTGTACAGTACAGTAGGCCATTGCTATTGATATAATAATATTACTGGCATATAATTCCACACATTAAAAGATGGAGAACAAAAATGTGGAGGGTGAAATAGGTAAAGATCAAGATCCACTTCCACTTGTGCTGAAGCTGCTGCCACTAGTCATGGCAGAGACGATTCAATGCCATCAACGTCGTCTGCCAAGGCCGATGCCCAATGTCATAGTATAGAGCATGTAAAATCCAAAAAACAAAAGTTCAGTAAAATGACCCAAAAATCTAAATTAAAAGCGCCCGAGGAGAAGCGTAAACTTGCCAATATGCCATTTACGACACGGAGCGGCAAGGAACGGCTGAGGCCCTGGCCTATGTTCATGGCTAGTGGTTCAGATTCACATGAGGATGGAAGCACTCATCCTCCCACTAGAAAACTGAAAAGAGTTAAGATGGCAAAAGCACAGCAAAGAACTGTACGTTCTTCTAAATCACAAATCCCCATGGAGAGTCTAATTGTGTCGGCGGTTGCGATGCCTGACCTTCCCAACACTGGATGGGAAGAGGTGGCTCCTTCCACCATTTGCACGCCCCCTGCAAGTGCTGGAAGGAGCACCCAGAGTCCAGTTCCTGATAGTCAAATTGAAGATGTCACTGTTGAAGTACACCAGGATGAGGATATGGGTGTTGCTGGCGCTGAGGAGGAAATTGACAAGGAGGATTCTGATGGTGAGGTGGTTTGTTTAAGTCAGGCACCCGGGGAGACACCTGTTGTCCGTGGGATGAATATGGCCATTGACATGCCTGGTCAAATTACAAAAAAAATCACCTCTTCGGTGTGGAATTATTTTAACAGAAATGCGGACAACAGGTGTCAAGCCATGTGTTGCCTTTGTCAAGCTGTAATAAGTAGGGGTAAGGACGTTAACCACCTAGGAACAGCCTCCCTTATACGTCACCTGGAGCGTATTCATCAGAAGTCATTGACAAGTTCAAAAACTTTGGGTGACAGCGAAAGCAGTCCACTGACAACTAAATCCCTTCTTCCTCTTGTACCCAAGCTCCCAGTGCAAACCACACCACCAACTCCCTCAGTGTCAATTTCCTCCTTAGACAGGAACATCAATAGTCCTGCAGGCCATGTCACTGGCAAGTCTGACGAGTCCTCTCCTGACTGGGATTCCTACGATGGATCCTTGACTGTAACGCCTACTGCTCATGGATCTGCTGTTGTTGCTGCTGGGAGTCGATCGTCATCCCAGAGGGGAAGTCGGAAGACCACTTGTACTACTTCCAGTAAGCAATTGACTGTCCAACAGTCCTTTGTGAGGAAGATGAAATATCACAGAGGTCATCCTGCTACAAAGCGGATAACTCAGGCCTTGGCAGCTATGTTGGTGTTAGACGTGCGTCCGGTATCCGGCGTTAGTTCACAGGGACTTAGAGAATTTCTTGAGGTAGTGTGTCCCCGGTACCAAATACCATCTAGGTTCCACTTCTCTAGGCAGGCGATAACGAGAATGTACACAGACGTCAGAAAAAGACTCACCAGTGTCCTAAAAAATGCAGTTGTACCCAATGTCCACTTAACCATGGACATGTGGACAAGTGGAGCAGGGCAGACTCAGAACTATATGACTGTGACAGCCCACTAGGTAGATGTATTGCCTCCCGCAGCAACAACAGCAGCGGCGGCACCAGTAGCAGCATCTCGCAAATGCCAACTCGTTCCTAGGCAGGCTACGCTTTGTATCACCACTTTCCATAAGAGGCACACAGCTGACAACCTCTTACGAAAACTGAGGAACATCATCGCAGATTGGCTTACCCAAATTGGACTCTTCTGGGGATTTGTGGCATCGGACAATGCCACCAATATTGTGCGTGCATTACATGTGGGCAAATTCCAGCACGTCCCATGTTTTGCACATACATTGAATTTGGTGGTGCAGAATTTAAAAAAAAACGACAGGGGCGTGCAAGAGATGCTGTCGGTGGCCCGAAGAATTGCGGGCCACTTTCGGCATTCAGCCACCGCGTGCCGAAGACTGGAGCACCAGCAAACACTCCTGATCCTGCCCCGCCATCATCTGAAGCAAGAGGTGGTAACAAGGTGGAATTCAACCCTCTATATGCTTCAGAGGATGGAGGAGCAGCAAAAGGCCATTCAAGCCTATACATCTGCCAACGATATAGGCAAAGAAGGGGGAATGCACCTGACTCAAGCGCAGTGGAGAATGATTTCAACGTTGTGCAAGGTTCTCCAACCCTTTGAACTTGCCACACGTGAAGTCAGTTCAGACACTGCCAGCCTGAGTCAGGTCATTCCCCTCATCAGGCTTTTGCAGAAGCAGCTGGAGAGATTGAAGGAGGAGCTAAAATGGAGCGATTCCGCTAGGCATGTGGGACTTGTGGATGGAGCCCTTCATTCGCTTAACCAGGATTCACGGGTGGTCAATCTACTGAAATCGGAGCACTACATTTTGGCCACTGTGCTCGATCCTAGGTTTAAAGCCTACGTTGTATCTCTCTTTCCGGCAGACACAAGTCTGCAGATGTTCAAAGACCTGCTGGTGAGACACTTATCAACTCAAGCGGAACGTGACCCGTCAACAGCTCCTCCTTCACATTCTCCCGCAACTGGGGCTGTGAGGAAAAGGCTAAGAATTCCGAGCCCACCCGCTGGCGGTGATGCAGGGCAGTCTGGAGCGAGTGCTGACATCTGGTCCAGACTGAAGGACCTGCCAATGATTACTGACATGTCGTCTACTGTCACTGCATATGATTCTGTCACCATTGAAAGAATGGTGGAGAATTATATGAGTGACAGCATCCAAGTAGGCACGTCAGACAGTCCGTACGTATTCTGGCAGGAAAAAGAGGCAATTTGGAGGCCCTTGCACAAACTGGCTTTATTTTACCTAAGTTGCCCCCCCTCCAGTGTGTACTCCGAAAGAGTGTTTAGTGCTGCCGGTCACCTTGTCAGCGATTGGCGTACGAGTTTACTTCCACAAAATGTAGAGAAGAATATGTTCATCAAAATGAATTATAATCAATTCCTCCGTGGAGACATTACCATCAATTGCCTCCAGAAAGTACACAGGGACCTGAGATGGTGGATTCCAGTGGGGACGAATTAATACTCTGTGAGGAGGGGAATGTACACAGTGAAAGGGGTGAAGAATCGGAGGATGATGGTGAGGTGGACATCTTGCCTCTGTAGGGCCAGTTTGTGCAAGGAAAGATTGATTGCTTCTTTTTTTGGTGGGGGCCCAAACCAACCAGTCATTTCAACCTCAGTCATGTGGCAAACCCTGTGGCTGAAATGATGGGTTTGTTAAAGTGTGCATGTCCTATTTATACAACATAAGGGTGGGTGGGAGGGCCCAAGGACAATTCCATCTTGCACCTCTTTTTTTTTTTTTATCTTTGCATCATGTGATGTTTGGGGCCAATTTTTTTAAGTGCCATCCTGTCTGACACTGTAGTGCCACTCATAGATGGGCCAGGTGTTTGTGCCGCCCACTTGGGTCACTTAGCTTAGTCATTCAGCGACCTCGGTGCAAATTTTAGGACTAAAAATAATATTGTGAGGTGTGAGGTGTTCAGAATAGACTGGAAATTAAGGTTTTTGAGGTTAATAATACTATAGGATCAAAATTACCCCCAAATTCTATGATGTAAGCTGTTTTTGAGGGGTTTTTGAAAAAAAACACCCGAATCCGACGAAAAATTTTCAGGGAGGTTTTGCCAAAACGCGTCTGAATCCAAAACACGGCCGCGGAACCGAATCCAAAACCAAAACACAAAACCCGAAAAATTTCCGGTGCACATCTCTAATTTTAAGGCACCAAAATTCACAAGGTGCACTGTCAACCTCCTAATGCTGCTCCGAAAAAATTGTGGATAGCTAACCCAATGAATAAAAAGGATTATAAAAGGGAATGAGAGCGCAAAAGAATGGATAGATTATTGAGTATTTATTAGTAGAGATGAGCGCCTGAAATTTTTCGGGTTTTGTGTTTTGGTTTTGGGTTCGGTTCCGCGGCCGTGTTTTGGGTTCGAACGCGTTTTGGCAAAACCTCACCGAATTATTTTTGTCGGATTCGGGTGTGTTTTGGATTCGGGTGTTTTTTTCCAAAAACACTAAAAAACAGCTTAAATCATAGAATTTGGGGGTCATTTTGATCCCAAAGTATTATTAACCTCAAAAACCATAATTTACACTCATTTTCAGTCTATTCTGAATACCTCACACCTCACAATATTATTTTTAGTCCTAAAATTTGCACCGAGGTCGCTGTGTGAGTAAGATAAGCGACCCTAGTGGCCGACACAAACACCGGGCCCATCTAGGAGTGGCACTGCAGTGTCACGCAGGATGTCCCTTCCAAAAAAACCCTCCCCAAACAGCACATGACGCAAAGAAAAAAAGAGGCGCAATGAGGTAGCTGTGTGAGTAAGATTAGCGACCCTAGTGGCCGACACAAACACCGGGCCCATCTAGGAGTGTCACTGCAGTGTCACGCAGGATGGCCCTTCCAAAAAACCCTCCCCAAACAGCACATGACGCAAAGAAAAAAAGAGGCGCAATGAGGTAGCTGACTGTGTGAGTAAGATTAGCGACCCTAGTGGCCGACACAAACACCGGGCACATCTAGGAGTGGCACTGCAGTGTCACGCAGGATGTCCCTTCCAAAAAACCCTCCCCAAACAGCACATGACGCAAAGAAAAAAAGAGGCGCAATGAGGTAGCTGTGTGAGTAAGATTAGCGACCCTAGTGGCCGACACAAACACCGGGCCCATCTAGGAGTGGCACTGCAGTGTCACGCAGGATGTCCCTTCCAAAAAACCCTCCCCAATCAGCACATGATGCAAAGAAAAAGAAAAGAAAAAAGAGGTGCAAGATGGAATTATCCTTGGGCCCTCCCACCCACCCTTATGTTGTATAAACAAAACAGGACTGTCGAAGTCAGAAAAATGTCTTAATGCACACTGCCATATTTGCACCGCACACTGGTCCGTGCTGCGCATGCGTACGCTCTCCCGTGGAAGCGCATACCCGCAATAGCGTGCACTCGCACGCGCAGTATGCGCATTTACGGTAGAGTTTATGTGATCGTAGCGTGCGACTCATTCGTTACAAAAGTTCACAATTAATGTAGTTTATAGATCATGTTCCCCTCAATAGTTTCTGTAAGTTTGGTTTAGATAGAATGTCCCTGAGCGGAGGAATCCCTCTTTGTATTGCACGAAGGGTCTAACAGGAGTCATACAGCAGTGTTTGGTATCCATCGGAAGAGTATTTAATTAGCAATATTCCGGTGTTGGTTTGGAGCGTATTAATCGCTCGTGCGAATAGTTATGGACATAAGAAGTTTATGTCCATTTCTATTATTTACCCATACTCAGGTATGCGGCGGGAAACCCAGTTTTCCCACCCACCTGAGCTGTTTAAACTCAGCACAGCCCACCTGTATGAATCAACCTATGACCTTTGGTTACAGTACAGGGCCGAATTCCTGTGTCCAATAAACTGTAGGATTGTAGGGACTAGGAGATTGCATTGTGTGTGGGGCATAAATAGGCAGGCCGACCACATCCAGCTCTCACTCTCTCATCAACGGTTATCTGCTGATAATCGGGAGCTGGATATCGAGGCGCAGGCGATCATACCCTTTGTGCGTAAGTTCTCTCCATAATCAGTTGTCTTTCTGCGAGCCAATATCTCTCTTTCTCTCTCTCTCTCTATCTCTCTCTCTTCCCTTTTCTCTTAAATACTTCGTAGTATTATAGTATTGTATTGTATTGTGTTAGACCAGGATAGTATTGTAGTTTATCCCTTAGTTAGGTGTTTGGTTAGGAAGTCTTTGTTATATTGTAGTGTATCATTTGTACTGTGTTACTCTTTTACAAGTATACTAGATATAATACAGATAATAGGCTTTGGAACCCTAAATCAGCATCTGTGTATTTACTATAGTGTTAAGTGTTCATTTGAGCGTCGGTGACGCTCAAACAGCTTTGTAGATAGTCAGGTTACACAAGGTTGCATTTACACCCTGTACTCACATTAAGGTATTCTGTGTGTTTCATCGGTATAAGGTTTAATATCAAGGTATAGTGTTGTGAGCGTCTGCACCGCTGGTGACCTCCTCGTGGTCTCTAGCGTATGCTACGTTACAGCGAATCTTTCCCCTAGACATAACCAATAACGTGTCCTGTGATCACTAGGCCGTGAGCGAACGTGACGCTTGAGCGTCTCGCTTACCGCTGAGCGATCGTTACGCAAATAGCGTATCTTTACGGTATTTCCTAAGCAAACAGCGTACAGTGTTCTTAGCTTCATAAAGGGTTGATTATACGACAAAGGAATTTAGCATTGTCAATTGGGGACTCGTCCGATCCTTTTCACATCTGCACTAGGTAGATCAGCAGACATTATCCCCCAGCAAAAGGGTGGGAGGTTGTCTCGCAGTTGCTGACGGGATAAGCGTCTGCTTCGCTTAGGTAAAGAGTGCTGAAGGAATCCGGTAACCGGAAGTAAGAACAAAACGCTTGTGTCTTTTTGAAACTGTTTATTTTTCTTTTGTCTTGCGTACGCACGCATATATCTGCATTTCTATTTCATTTTTCGTATATCACTATTCCTGTTTGCCAAATTTTATAGTTGATAGAAAGGGCTAAAAGGAGATTTGCTGTTATTTAATAAGTAGAGGTAATAGTTAAAGTATAGAACAACACACGGCTTGTCCGAGAGACGAGGCAGCCAGTGTGCAGTGTGGATTGCGGTAGATGATCAGGGATCATCTACATTGATAAAATATATTGTGTTACGGTGGATCCCTTGCATTGCGTACACGTGTCGCTAACAAAGACTAGCGTACGCAATCCAAAAGGCAGACGCACGCAGCGTACACTACGCAACGTAGCGTCTGGTTACGCCCACGTAGCTCAAGTCACGAAAAGTTAAATTAGCGCAAAAGCGATAAGTAGCGCAAAAGCGATAAGTAGCGCAAAAGCGATAAGTAACGCACAGCGGTAGATAACGCGACGCGGTAAATAACGCAAATCTATTTTTGAAAAAAATCTGAAATTTAGTTTAACAGATCCTGCTCCTAATTGGTAACACTCTTGGCCTGAAGACAATTTCTGCGCAGAAATAGATATAGAAACAAAAGTGTACATGTGTTGAGTGAGTGTGTTTTGTATACAAAAGTTTATATAACTTTAAGGTGGAACCAAAAGGAAAGTCGGGTACTCGTTAAGGAACATACGTGTAAGTGACATATACGGTGGCTAGGGAGGCATCCCTGGTTAAAAATAATAATTTGAGCATTAGAGTATAGCGGACCATAAGGTAACAGACCAGGAGGTCATAAGGTAACAAGACCAGGAGGTCATAAGGTAACAAGACCAGGAGGTCATAAGGAACAAGACCAGGAGGTCGTAAGGTAAAAGGTCCGCTATAAAAGTCCAGTGGCACAACGCCTGGGGTGTTGGTGCAGAACCCATATAGGCCATAAGCTCTGGTTGAAGGAATCGCAGCCGGAAACATCGATTCCATTGATCTTTCAGTACATGACAAGTAGTGCTCGTATACTGAACGATTGGACCGCACGTAATTGTGTGCAGTAGTTAGTAATCTGACCTAAATACCATTAGAGTAAAGTGGTCACAAACGCTATTTGTACATTCTGACGTGATTTGTGTAATTTTTTATTTTTTGGGAAGGGAAGTTCGCTGGTCACTCAGGAACTATCCAACAACCGATACTTGCTGGGGACTGGTAGGTCCAGCACGCCCCAGTAAGTAAAGGTTCACAGGGGCCCTGGGTTGGGTACCACAGCTCTGGTTTACAGTGATTGCGGCATAGGCCAACGTGGGCGAGAAGTAAGTGGGGTACTTGATAAACCACCACCGCCGGCCTGCCCAAGGACATCTTGGTTTGTTTGTAAGGGTGCGCTGAAAGCCTTGATATTCAAGGAGGAATAAGCAACGCCTGCAGATTATGGGGGCCATTTGTTCCGGTAGGGGGCGATCAACCCAGGTTCAGGTTGATTCAGAGAACCGATCCATCGGGTCGGCACGATATGTGATGTGTAAGAAATATGGAAATCACGCTGAAGTTTTTCGTGATGAATGGGAGAGAATGACTGTACAAGACAGGGACAAGTTCCCAAGAATAGGTAGCTTCAGTCCAGAGGTGTTACAAAATTTAAGGAGGAGGATAAGTCTCGTTGAACCAACGAAGAGACAAAATAAACATTATGAATATTTACAGTTATGGCAACAGGAAAGTGAATTACAAAGAGAGTCTATTGACTTTTCTGACTCTTATCTTGAGAGGAGAGACATGGCATCGGGAGAGGAGTTGATTGCGGAGAGAAAAGCACAAAGGTGGAACAATAAAAACGCTCTTAGCAACTGTAATATAGATTATAAGAATAAGTGTAATAAATGTAACAATGATTATTGTAATACTGTTGAATGTACAACTATTAACCCATGCAAGTCGCACCCCATGTTAAACTTTCCTCAGGAATACAAACAAGAAAGTGAGCCCAGAACGATGTCGGCACCTCTTCCAGAAGCCATCCTACAAGACATCCAGGTGGACGCGACCAAATTGGTAAAGGCAATAATCAAACCCCCTAACGGAGGGTCAGGTGAGGTCGTGTCCACAGGTACGTACAATGTTTTATATCACGCACAAACAGATGTACCCCATATTGTAAGACCAAAACAAGGTGATGTGATTGAGTTTAGTCCTGTCAGGGTGATCACAGTCCCCAATGGGAAGACTGATGATCAGGGAACCATTCCCGTCAAGGACAGTGCAATGCGCTGTCTCTTGTCCCGGACCGAATTGAGATCAATTGTGTCTGAATTTCCTGATCCTAGGAAAAATCTAGCCAAATGTCAAAGGTTTGTAAAAGAACTAGGAAACGCCACAGAACCCACCAACAAAGAGTGGCGGACAGTGCTGAGGGCATGTTTGCCCTCCAGGGTTGACCCTGAAAAGTTCATTGCTGATTGTAAATTAAACACAGAGGTACCTTGTACGGAGGAACACAATCAGGAATGTATTAGGCAGATTAACCGACAGTTAGGAATATATTTCCCAGCTGCTGTCAAGTGGAATGAAATTTTCTCCATAAGACAAAACGAAAGGGAAAATGTTTCTAATTATTTCAATCGAGCACTGCAAATAATGGCTGGAAACACTGGGATCACGGACATCAAGACAAATGCACAACATAGAGGAATAGCGGTTAAGGTATTAATGAATGGTTTAAAAGATGAATTAAAAACAAGGGTACAGACCACCAACCCAAACTGGAGAGATATCTCGGTGACTGCACTAAGAGAGGCCGTCATCAATCAGGATCAGAATATCACCAGATACAGAGAGTCACAAAGAGATAAGTTAATGGCAGCAAAAATACAGGCCCAAACCACAAGACCACCCCAACAAAAGCCCCACACCCCTGCGAGAAATCCAGATATGGTAGTCTGTTACCATTGTCATAGAAAGGGACACATTGCAAGAGATTGTAGATCACGAGAAAGACAACACCATAATCATAAAATCCAAGGAACCAGGGAAGTACAGGGGAAACGATTGATGATGATGAGCATCCGAGCGTTTGAGGAGGCATCAAATCAGCCAAGACCCCATTTCACTGACACTTGGAGGAAGCCCAGGATTTGTTACCATTGTAGGAGAGAAGGGCATTATGCCCACAACTGCAACAGCCCACATAAAGTTAGACCCCCTAGACCAAGAAATGAGCAAAATTACAACACACACCATTATAATCAAGAATCACATAGGCAGGAAAGGTGATTGTTAGGAATGGAGGCAAGCCTGAGGTAACGGTTAATGAAGTGGGAGGTCATTCACTGAAGACACGGGAATGACCAGGTTAAACGTCGTAAATGTATTTGTGAAAAATGTTTTTCCCTTTTCTCACTCTCTATCCCCATCTCTGATGATTATTGGTAAGAATTCAAACATTGCATATTCGCCTGGTCCTTGCAGAAGTCTACCAAACCCCAGCATGACCTATCCACCACAATGTATTCTGGCCAGATACAGACAGTGGAATAATGCAAGTGCTGGTGGGGAGGGACTGCTCAAGGAAACCATTAGACACGTAGATACGACAGCCTGGTAGTCTGACAATGTTTTCTTAATGTTGACAAATGTTTAAAAATGCTTTGTTTCTCTTCTCTTATTGATGGTTATTGTCAAGTTATGTAAAATATATATATATGCACATGAATTGTTCTCTATCTCTTTTGTTTTTTTTTGTTGTCTCTCTCTTCCCACTCATGTTTCCATGATTTAAAGATGCTATGTCACCCCTCAGTTGGACCAATGATAATGCCAGATTTTTGCTCCTTACAGAAAGATCGTCGGTTAGGAAGGAATATTGCGTCACCAGAATGATCGTTTTTGAAGACTGAGAGACAGCACCTTTTGAGAGGACAGCAGAACAAGAAGAACAACAAAACGAGAGAACTTATTATCGTAACGAGTTCTCTCCCCCTCAAACTGATTTTCTTATACCCCCTTTACAAATTTCTTCTTTTCTCCTCCTGTAAGATGGACTTGCCCCAAGAGACTGTGATATGGATTTTCCTGTTGACCATGATGTTGACCAGAGCAGTCTGTTTCGGTGAGAGTACCAGTGAGGTCGAGAAAGGATCCAGAAAGGTCCTGATGACTGAGACGGAGGTGTAAATTTCCAATAGCAACCCAATCACCAAGCAAAGGCGAGTACCGGGCACGATCTAACAACCATGTTATTTGTAAACAACTGTGAAGGAATGTTAGTTCAAAAAGAAAGTTGTATCTGTAGGCTCTGTAACAAAGAAATGCCAATCTAGTTTTAATATCCATATGGACCGGCATCCATTGAGTGACTATCACTCTCTAGTGGGTAACGTGTTGAACCAAACAGATTGTTGGGTATGCTCTCAAGTACCTCAGGGTCACAGCAAATCAGGGCTAGTACCATTTCCTTTAACGTTAGGGGAAGTACTTGAGCTAAGTGGTGGGAGACCGGTGGACCGGAGGTTTAACATCTCCAGCCCTCCTAGTTTGAAGCTCCACCAATACCATGTGGATAGGTCCCTCATATGTTTTAACATCTCCAGTCCCAGAAAACCGGGAAATTGGGAAGTGTCATGGAGCAACCTTACCATGACCTTTTCACACAGAGCAGATAGAATACCTACAGATACAGAGCTCGTACGCCACATAGCCAGTAGAGGAAAATCTTTCCGGTATCGATATACCTTAGGAAATAGGATTACTAAAGTTGGAGAGGTATCACCAGGATACTGTGCACATATCGTACAAACCGATACATGTATTAGACAGATGGAAGAATTAGGGTCAGGAGATTTCACCTGGAAGGTTTGTAACATGGTCATGTCCTTCTCCGTCCCTTATGTTCTCCCCGATGATGCATATTTCATATGCGGGAGAAAGGCGTACAAGTGGCTTGCCCCAAACTCTGAAGGATTGTGTTATATTGGAAAAGTATTGCCTGAAGTGATGACTGTTACACATGACAAAATGAAAGACATACACCGTGGTGCCCAAGCTCCTTATACTCACACTCATTACGAACACCGAGTTAAAAGACAACTGTCAGAAAGATTAGAGCATCCGGCCTCTGATCTTATCCATGAATCCACCGGGATTCAGGTTCTGGTAGCGTTAGATTTCACTCGCACCGCTCGAGGTGTGATGAATTATAAATACATTTCCGCACTCGCCAATTTGTTAGATAATATCACTGAAATGTATGATGACACGTTTAGATACACTGGAAGAGAACTTCAAGCTTATAAAACAGAACTAGTTCAGCATAGGATGGTTCTTAATTATCTTACAGCAGTAACAGGCGGATATTGTGTTACATTGGCAACACAGTACGGCATAAAGTGTTGCACGTATATCACAAATAGCACCGAGGATCCGGTAGAGGTCATAGACCAAAAGATGGACGATATTCTCCAATTGAAGTGGGAATTTCGTCGAAAACACAATCTCACCCTTGCTGCTGTAGGTAATGAGCTGACTGGTTGGGTGTCATGGTTGAACCCGCGAAATTGGTTCTCCGGTTTAGGAGAGTGGGCTCAAGGAGTCATAATGGATGTTGGAAAGTTTCTCCTGTGTATCTTAGGTGTTGTTATATCTATTGGATTGATATTTAGATGCGGGCAGGCTTTGATGAGGTGTAAACAAAGTACGAAAGTGATGAGCTTAAGGAGTGAGGAAACTGTAATTAACCTGGATTTGATTTATGACCCAATGCTAGAAACCATGACGTAATGATGTAATGAGTATACGGTCCGTCTTTCACCCATTTCTATGTTTTCCTCCGAGGTACAAAGACCCACGTAAACGAAGGATTTGATGAGCCAAGGGGCCGACAACGGAAAGATGGAAAGAAGAAGAACAGACGACCTGATATACAAGATTTTGATGGACAATGCCATGGGTACCCCAGTTTCCCTAGGAACTTTAAAATCACGCTAGCCCAACATTTTTTTGTAAATCCATGGACGTTGTTTGCTTTACTCACGATTTATGAGCAAAAGCACAAAGAAGAAGACTCCAATCAACCGACACCAATCAAGACCTCAATCGACGAACGTACATTAACCTGACATAGAATATCATTGCATTTTTCGTAAGTGTTCTTTATCTTCATCTCTGCAACCCTCAGGTAATAACACACATAGTCGATAGGGAATACAGGCACAGATAGCAGCAACCACATACCCCCCCAATTCATGTATCATCAACTAAAATGTGCATCCCCATTGTGTTACAACCACAGCCGAAATGAGCTCGGTAGAGTTTGACAGCCCATCCACAGACCTGTACCACAGGATAAGAAGGAATTCAAATGTATACTTCGCAATACCTCGAAGCTTGATTTACCACACGTACGGCACGATGATACATGACCCTCCAAACATGGACTCATACACACATGCTCCTACTCTCTCACTAGGTCATACCCTTTTCACACCTACTCCTCTCTTCTTCCTTACCCCACCATGGAAATCAATTAACCCCTGACTTACATTTTTCTCCTTAAATATTTTGTGGCAGTTATTATTGACTGCCAAAGGGTGGACTGTCGAAGTCAGAAAAATGTCTTAATGCACACTGCCATATTTGCACCGCACACTGGTCCGTGCTGCGCATGCGTACGCTCTCCCGTGGAAGCGCATACCCGCAATAGCGTGCACTCGCACGCGCAGTATGCGCATTTACGGTAGAGTTTATGTGATCGTAGCGTGCGACTCATTCGTTACAAAAGTTCACAATTAATGTAGTTTATAGATCATGTTCCCCTCAATAGTTTCTGTAAGTTTGGTTTAGATAGAATGTCCCTGAGCGGAGGAATCCCTCTTTGTATTGCACGAAGGGTCTAACAGGAGTCATACAGCAGTGTTTGGTATCCATCGGAAGAGTATTTAATTAGCAATATTCCGGTGTTGGTTTGGAGCGTATTAATCGCTCGTGCGAATAGTTATGGACATAAGAAGTTTATGTCCATTTCTATTATTTACCCATACTCAGGTATGCGGCGGGAAACCCAGTTTTCCCACCCACCTGAGCTGTTTAAACTCAGCACAGCCCACCTGTATGAATCAACCTATGACCTTTGGTTACAGTACAGGGCCGAATTCCTGTGTCCAATAAACTGTAGGATTGTAGGGACTAGGAGATTGCATTGTGTGTGGGGCATAAATAGGCAGGCCGACCACATCCAGCTCTCACTCTCTCATCAACGGTTATCTGCTGATAATCGGGAGCTGGATATCGAGGCGCAGGCGATCATACCCTTTGTGCGTAAGTTCTCTCCATAATCAGTTGTCTTTCTGCGAGCCAATATCTCTCTTTCTCTCTCTCTCTCTATCTCTCTCTCTTCCCTTTTCTCTTAAATACTTCGTAGTATTATAGTATTGTATTGTATTGTGTTAGACCAGGATAGTATTGTAGTTTATCCCTTAGTTAGGTGTTTGGTTAGGAAGTCTTTGTTATATTGTAGTGTATCATTTGTACTGTGTTACTCTTTTACAAGTATACTAGATATAATACAGATAATAGGCTTTGGAACCCTAAATCAGCATCTGTGTATTTACTATAGTGTTAAGTGTTCATTTGAGCGTCGGTGACGCTCAAACAGCTTTGTAGATAGTCAGGTTACACAAGGTTGCATTTACACCCTGTACTCACATTAAGGTATTCTGTGTGTTTCATCGGTATAAGGTTTAATATCAAGGTATAGTGTTGTGAGCGTCTGCACCGCTGGTGACCTCCTCGTGGTCTCTAGCGTATGCTACGTTACAGCGAATCTTTCCCCTAGACATAACCAATAACGTGTCCTGTGATCACTAGGCCGTGAGCGAACGTGACGCTTGAGCGTCTCGCTTACCGCTGAGCGATCGTTACGCAAATAGCGTATCTTTACGGTATTTCCTAAGCAAACAGCGTACAGTGTTCTTAGCTTCATAAAGGGTTGATTATACGACAAAGGAATTTAGCATTGTCAGGACATGCACACTTTAACCAACCCATCATTTCAGTGACAGGGCCTGCCACACGACTGTGACTGATATGACGGGTTGGTTTGGACCCCCCCCAAAAAAGAAGCAATTAATCTCTCCTTGCACAAACTGGCTCTACAGAGGCAAGATGTCCACCTCATCTTCACCCTCCGATATATCACCGTGTACATCCCCCTCCTCACAGATTATCAATTCGTCCCCACTGGAATCCACCATCTCAGCTCCCTGTGTACTTTGTGGAGGCAATTGCTGCTGGTCAATGTCTCCGCGGAGGAATTGATTATAATTCATTTTAATGAACATCATCTTCTCCACATTTTCTGGATGTAACCTCGTACGCCGATTGCTGACAAGGTGAGCGGCGGCACTAAACACTCTTTCGGAGTACACACTTGTGGGAGGGCAACTTAGGTAGAATAAAGCCAGTTTGTGCAAGGGCCTCCAAATTGCCTCTTTTTCCTGCCAGTATAAGTACGGACTGTGTGACGTGCCTACTTGGATGCGGTCACTCATATAATCCTCCACCATTCTATCAATGTTGAGAGAATCATATGCAGTGACAGTAGACGACATGTCCGTAATCGTTGTCAGGTCCTTCAGTCCGGACCAGATGTCAGCATCAGCAGTCGCTCCAGACTGCCCTGCATCACCGCCAGCGGGTGGGCTCGGAATTCTGAGCCTTTTCCTCGCACCCCCAGTTGCGGGAGAATGTGAAGGAGGAGATGTTGACAGGTCGCGTTCCGCTTGACTTGACAATTTTGTCACCAGCAGGTCTTTCAACCCCAGCAGACCTGTGTCTGCCGGAAAGAGAGATCCAAGGTAGGCTTTAAATCTAGGATCGAGCACGGTGGCCAAAATGTAGTGCTCTGATTTCAACAGATTGACCACCCGTGAATCCTTGTTAAGCGAATTAAGGGCTGCATCCACAAGTCCCACATGCCTAGCGGAATCGCTCCGTGTTAGCTCCTTCTTCAATGCCTCCAGCTTCTTCTGCAAAAGCCTGGTGAGGGGAATGACCTGACTCAGGCTGGCAGTGTCTGAACTGACTTCACGTGTGGCAAGTTCAAAGGGCATCAGAACCTTGCACAACGTTGAAATCATTCTCCACTGCACTTGAGACAGGTGCATTCCATCTCCTATATCGTGCTCAATTGTATAGGCTTGAATGGCCTTTTGCTGCTCCTCCAACCTCTGAAGCATATAGAGGGTTGAATTCCACCTCGTTACCACTTCTTGCTTCAGATGATGGCAGGGCAGGTTCAGTAGTTTTTGGTGGTGCTCCAGTCTTCTGTACGTGGTGCCTGTACGCCGAAAGTGTCCCGCAATTTTTCTGGCCACCGACAGCATCTCTTGCACGCCCCTGTCGTTTTTTAAAAAATTCTGCACCACCAAATTCAAGGTATGTGCAAAACATGGGACGTGCTGGAATTTGCCCATATTTAATGCACACACAATATTGCTGGCGTTGTCCGATGCCACAAATCCACAGGAGAGTCCAATTGGAGTAAGCCATTCCGCGATGATCTTCCTCAGTTGCCGTAAGAGGTTTTCAGCTGTGTGCGTATTCTGGAAAGCGGTGATACAAAGCGTAGCCTGCCTAGGAAAGAGTTGGCGTTTGCGAGATGCTGCTACTGGTGCCGCCGCTGCTGTTCTTGCGGCGGGAGTCCATACATCTACCCAGTGGGCTGTCACAGTCATATAGTCCTGACCCTGCCCTGCTCCACTTGTCCACATGTCCGTGGTTAAGTGGACATTGGGTACAACTGCATTTTTTAGGACACTGGTGAGTCTTTTTCTGACGTCCGTGTACATTCTCGGTATCGCCTGCCTAGAGAAGTGGAACCTAGATGGTATTTGGTAACGGGGGCACACTGCCTCAATAAATTGTCTAGTTCCCTGTGAACTAACGGCGGATACCGGACGCACGTCTAACACCAACATAGTTGTCAAGGACTCAGTTATCCGCTTTGCAGTAGGATGACTGCTGTGATATTTCATCTTCCTCGCAAAGGACTGTTGAACAGTCAATTGCTTACTGGAAGTAGTACAAGTGGGCTTACGACTTCCCCTCTGGGATGACCATCGACTCCCAGCGGCAACAACAGCAGCGCCAGCAGCAGTAGGCGTTACACGCAAGGATGCATCGGAGGAATCCCAGGCAGGAGAGGACTCGTCAGACTTGCCAGTGACATGGCCTGCAGGACTATTGGCATTCCTGGGGAAGGAGGAAATTGACACTGAGGGAGTTGGTGGGGTGGTTTGCGTGAGCTTGGTTACAAGAGGAAGGGATTTACTGGTCAGTGGACTGCTTCCGCTGTCACCCAAAGTTTTTGAACTTGTCACTGACTTATTATGAATGCGCTGCAGGTGACGTATAAGGGAGGATGTTCCGAGGTGGTTAACGTCCTTACCCCTACTTATTACAGCTTGACAAAGGGAACACACGGCTTGACACCTGTTGTCCGCATTTCTGGTGAAATACCTCCACACCGAAGAGCTGATTTTTTTGGTATTTTCACCTGGCATGTCAACGGCCATATTCCTCCCACGGACAACAGGTGTCTCCCCGGGTGCCTGACTTAAACAAACCACCTCACCATCAGAATCCTTCTGGTCCATTTCCTCCCCAGCGCCAGCAACACCCATATCCTCCTCATCCTGGTGTACTTCAACACTGACATCTTCAATCTGACTATCAGGAACTGGACTGCGGGTGCTCCTTCCAGCACTTGCAGGGGGCATGCAAATAGTGGAAGGCGCATGCTCTTCACGTCCAGTGTTGGGAAGGTCAGGCATCGCAACCGACACAATTGGACTCTCCTTGTGGATTTGGGATTTCAAAGAACGCACAGTTCTTTGCGGTGCTTTTGCCAGCTTGAGTCTTTTCAGTTTTCTAGCGAGAGGCTGAGTGCTTCCATCCTCATGTGAAGCTGAACCACTAGCCATGAACATAGGCCAGGGCCTCAGCCGTTCTTTGCCACTCCGTGTGGTAAATGGCATATTGGCAAGTTTACGCTTCTCCTCCGACAATTTTATTTTAGGTTTTGGAGTCCTTTTTTTTCTGATATTTGGTGTTTTGGATTTGACATGCTCTGTACTATGACATTGGGCATCGGCCTTGGCAGACGACGTTGCTGGCATTTCATCGTCTCGGCCATGACTAGTGGCAGCAGCTTCAGCACGAGGTGGAAGTGGATCTTGATCTTTCCCTAATTTTGGAACCTCAACTTTTTTGTTCTCCATATTTTATAGGCAGAACTAAAAGGCACCTCAGGTAAACAATGGAGATGGATGGATTGGATACTAGTATACAATTATGGACGGACTGCCACGGTTAGGTGGTATAAAAAAACCACGGTTAGGTGGTATATATTGTAATACAATTATGGATGGACGGACTGCCTGCCGAGTGCCGACACAGAGGTAGCCACAGCCGTGAACTACCGCACTGTACACTGGTTGATAAAGAGATAGTAGTATACTCGTAACAACTAGTATGACTGACTATGACGGTATAAAGAATGAAAAAAAAACCACGGTTAGGTGGTATATATTGTAATACAATTATGGATGGACGGACTGCCTGCCGAGTTCCGACACAGAGGTAGCCACAGCCGTGAACTACCGCACTGTACACTGGTTGATAAAGAGATAGTAGTATACTCGTAACAACTAGTATGACACTATGACGGTATAAAGAATGAAAAAAAAACCACGGTTAGGTGGTATATATTATAATAATACAATTATGGATGGACGGACTGCCTGCCGAGTTCCGACACAGAGGTAGCCACAGCCGTGAACTACCGCACTGTACACTGGTTGATAAAGAGATAGTAGTATACTCGTAACAACTAGTATGACTGACTATGACGGTATAAAGAATGAAAAAAAAACCACGGTTAGGTGGTATTTATTGTAATACAATTATGGATGGACGGACTGCCTGCCGAGTTCCGACACAGAGGTAGCCACAGCCGTGAACTACCGCACTGTACACTGGTTGATAAAGAGATAGTAGTATACTCGTAACAACTAGTATGACTGACTATGACGGTATAAAGAATGAAAAAAAAAACACGGTTAGGTGGTATATATTGTAATACAATTATGGATGGACGGACTGCCTGCCGAGTTCCGACACAGAGGTAGCCACAGCCGTGAACTACCGCACTGTACACTGGTTGATAAAGAGATAGTAGTATACTCGTAACAACTAGTATGACTGACTATGACGGTATAAAGAATGAAAAAAAAACCACGGTTAGGTGGTATATATTATAATACAATTATGGATGGACGGACTGCCTGCCGACTGCCGACACAGAGGTAGCCACAGCCGTGAACTACCGCACTGTACACTGGTTGATAAAGAGATAGTAGTATACTCGTAACAACTAGTATGACACTATGACGGTATAAAGAATGAAAAAAAAACCACGGTTAGGTGGTATATATTATAATACAATTATGGATGGACGGACTGCCTGCCGACTGCCGACACAGAGGTAGCCACAGCCGTGAACTACCGCACTGTACACTGGTTGATAAAGAGATAGTAGTATACTCGTAACAACTAGTATGACACTATGACGGTATAAAGAATGAAAAAAAAAACCACGGTTAGGTGGTATATATTATAATACAATTATGGATGGACGGACTGCCTGCCGAGTGCCGACACAGAGGTAGCCACAGCCGTGAACTACCGCACTGTACACTGGTTGATAAAGAGATAGTAGTATACTCGTAACAACTAGTATGACTGACTATGACGGTATAAAGAATGAAAAAAAAACCACGGTTAGGTGGTATATATTATAATACAATTATGGATGGACGGACTGCCTGCCGACTGCCGACACAGAGGTAGCCACAGCCGTGAACTACCGCACTGTACACTGGTTGATAAAGAGATAGTAGTATACTCGTAACAACTAGTATGACACTATGACGGTATAAAGAATGAAAAAAAACCCACGGTTAGGTGGTATATATTATAATACAATTATGGATGGACGGACTGCCTGCCGACTGCCGACACAGAGGTAGCCACAGCCGTGAACTACCGCACTGTACACTGGTTGATAAAGAGATAGTAGTATACTCGTAACAACTAGTATGACACTATGACGGTATAAAGAATGAAAAAAAAACCACGGTTAGGTGGTATATATTATAATAATACAATTATGGATGGACGGACTGCCTGCCGACTGCCGACACAGAGGTAGCCACAGCCGTGAACTACCGCACTGTACACTGGTTGATAAAGAGATAGTAGTATACTCGTAACAACTAGTATGACTATGACGACGGTATAAAGAAAGAAAAAAAAATACCACGGTTAGGTGGTATATAATTATACAATTATGGATGGACGGACTGCCTGCCGAGTGCCGACTGCCGACACAGAGGTAGCCACAGCCGTGAACTACCGCACTGTACTGTGTCTGCTGCTAATATAGACTGGTTGATAAAGAGATAGTATACAACAATATACTACTATACTGGTGGTCAGGCACTGGTCACCACTAGTCACACTGGCAGTGGCACTCCTGCAGCAAAAGTGTGCACTGTTTAATTTTAAATTAATATAATATTATGTACTCCTGGCTCCTGCTATAACAACCTGCAGTGCTCCCCAGTCTCCCCCACAATTATTATAAGCTTTTATACATTGATGTGCAGCACACTGGGCTGAGCTGAGTGCACACAGACTGAGTCACACTGTGTGACTGCTGTGTATCGTTTTTTTCAGGCAGAGAACGGATATAGCAGAGAACGGATATATTAAATAAAAGTTAACTTAACAACAACTGCACTGGTCACTGTGGTAAACTCTGTCTGCACAATCTCTCTCTCTCTCTCTCTCTTCTAATCTATTCTAATGGAGAGGACGCCAGCCACGTCCTCTCCCTATCAATCTCAATGCACGTGTGAAAATGGCGGCGACGCGCGGCTCCTTATATAGAATCCGAGTCTCGCGAGAATCCGACAGCGTCATGATGACGTTCGGGCGCGCTCGGGTTAACCGAGCAAGGCGGGAGGATCCGAGTCTGCTCGGACCCGTGAAAAAAAAAGTGAAGTTCGTGCGGGTTCGGATTCAAAGAAACCGAACCCGCTCATCTCTATTTATTAGTGCAATATCAAATAAATAAATCTAATACAAATATTTACATTAAATTATTAATGTCTCTCTCATATGTTAGGAGACATTAAAAGGTTAAACATGAAAGGTTAAACATTAAGGGGTGTATTCAATAGCTTTCGGAAACTGTCGTCTTGTCGGAAAGATAGCAGCTTCCAACAGATTTTGGTCGGAAGGGGTTCCGATCTATTCAACAGGGGCAGATTTTTTGCGATAAGTCGGGAATTCCCGACTTGTCTGAAAACACGTGGATCGGCGGAATGGGCGCCGATCCACGTGCTTCTGTCAGAAATGTGGCAAAACCCGACAGGTTTTGGTCCCCTTTCCGACAATCTCAATCCGACTTTAAAAAAAGTCGGATTGAGGTGAGGAGACGGGGAGTGGTGTGGCAGGCTACGGGGAGCGGTGCGGCAGGCTACGGGGAACGTGGCTGTCAGGTACCTTGGAGAGCGTCCCCCGGCCAGGCACCTCTCTCCCGGCAGTGTGGCAGTGGGCAGCCGTGATGTGCGGCTCCAGCACCTCCCTGTGTTCTCACACAGGGGGAGCTGCTGACAGCCACACGGACACCGGCCAAATCCAACAGTCGGATTTGGCCACTCTATTGAATAAGGGTTGTCGGATCCATTCCAACAAATGCATGTCGGAGTGGATCCGACTCTTATTGAATATACTCCTAAATGTGTTAACAAAGTTTCATATGAAATGCAATTTCCATATAACACATGTATCTGCAGTGCCACAATGTGTAAGCACAATATATGTATTTGTGTAAAATGTATTTTAAATGTATATACAATAAAATGCACTTGCATTTTCCTTGGTGGTCTAGGTGGCATTTGAAGTGCTCTGTCCCCAGACCACTCCAGGGCAAATGGAATGCCTTCCACTGTTCATACTTAAAAATCATATGAGAGAACTTCCGGTTCCGGTCTGGATGTGATAGGGAGCTTGCTGTGAGAGCTCCGTTCCCGCCTCCCCCCAAACTACCTTTTCTAGGCTGTTTACAGCCTCCATAGCTCCTGGGACCAGACCTGCTACCTCCGCGGTCGGAATGGATCGCTTTGTGACCCCTGTGGCTCCCATGACCGCGGCAACTCAGCCTCTGGCCGGCGCCTCGGCGTGGCTGGAGAAGCGCTGCACGGCTGGGAACATGGTGCCGGATGCCGCCTCAGAAGTGCTAACTCCTGCACATAAGAAAACGGCTGCAGAATCCACTGGCTCCACTGCCTCCCAGGTACGCCGCTCACCAGACGCGCGGTGGGGTGATGCACTCTGGCTGTAGAATTTATTTTAATCAACCTTCAGAAAAGACAAATACATTATTTTTCAACATAATCTCCCTGCTTTTCAATATACTTTGTCCATCTGACTACAACATTTTGAATTCCCTCATTAAAAAATGTTTAAGGCTGATGTGCGAGCCATGAATGAACCGTTGTCTTCACCCCTTCATCAGACGTGAATCTTTGTCCTCTCGCAGGCCTGGCCAACCAGTGGCTCTCCAGCTGTTGTAAAACTACACGTCCCATCATGCCTTGCCAACAGTTTTGCTATTAAGGAATGCTAAAACTGTGGCAGAGCATGCTAGGATGTGTAGTTTCACAACATCTGGAGAGCCACAGGTTGGCCAGGCCTGTCTTAGGGATTCTTTCAAACATAATCCACTGTCACTTGTCTATCCAACAGAATCAGTTCACGTGGACGCTCAGTCAGGGCCGGATCTAGGGGGGGGGGGGCGAAGGGGACGACCGCCCCCCCTAACACAGTCATAGCCACGCCCACTTTTGAGCAGAAGAGATTTCTCCGGGGAGAGCATGAGGCAGAACGATGTGCTGCAGCTTATACCACAGCAGCACAGAGGAGCCAGGAGAGCAAGGGTTACAGAGCATTTGCCCCTCACTTGCTGGTGTGTGGGTACTAGGGCTAATAAATACAATTACCCCATAGCACAGTCACATGTACATAGAACAATCACAAAGCTCTATCTCAGTCTCACTCAAAAAGTTCAGTCAGAATTGAGAGAGGAGGAGTTAGGATTGCAGATGGGAGGAGTTGGGACTGTAGAGGGAGGAGTCAAGATTAAACAGTAAACCGCCCCCCCTAAAGAAAAGTCTAGATCCGTCCCTGCGCTCAGTGTTCTCATCAGTCATGGACGTACTGTAGATCTGAATCCGTCTCCTTCCTCACATGTGCGACCTTCTTTGAATGTTTCTATCTATTATACACAGGTCTTTGCGTCAAAACACTTTCTCCATACTGTGCACAAATTCTTCGATGAATATCGCACCAGACACACCCTCAGACCACAAAAGACGAATCAGTGCACGCAGCTCTGCTTTCTTGCAAAACAGAGGCGGGGCAGCCACTTTTTCTTTCGTTGCAGTCACAAATGAACTGACACCACAGTGACTGGGGAGACAGCAACCTAGTACGAAAAGCGTTGATAAGACAGTGCAGCCAACAGAAGTTTTAATATAACTGGAGTGTGGATAAGTTTTATATACAGGTTGAGTATCCCTTATCCAAAATGCTTGGGACCAGAGGTATTTTGGATATGGGATTTTTCCGTACTTTGGAATAATTGCATACCATAATGAGATATCATGGTGATGTTACCTAAATCTAAGCACAGAATGCATTTATGTTACATATACACCTTATACACACAGCCTGAAGGTAATTTTAGCCAATATTTTTTTATAACTTTGTGTATTAAACAAAGTTTGTGTACATTGAGCCATCAAAAAACAAAGGTTTCACTATCTCACTCTCACTCAAAAAAGTCTGTATTTCGGAATATTCCGTATTTCGGAATATTTGGATATGGCATACTCAACCTGTATACAGGGGCGTCAGAACGTTTTTAGGTTGGGGGGGGCAAGATATAATCTCATTTCGGCGCCCCTGAATTGCTGAATCGCTTATGAAATGCATTGAAAAGGCTGAATCCACACTGAATTACCACACCCAGAAAAGCCGAATACAGGGCCTGATTGCTGTGCTGCAAATTACACTGTCCTGCGATCAGATTGTATCCGCCCAAGGGGAGTGAAAATTCATCACGTGCAAGTGTGCGATTCCATGTGTACGCTGTGCGAAAATTCCCCTCAGGCAGCGGACAGCTGCAAATCCGTTCACATCACACTCACCATCGAATGTTTTTCCCATTCTGTGCAGTGTGTGCAGTGTGTGCAGTCTGTGCGTAGCTCAATACTTACTCCTCTAGTGCGAAGGAATCAGGGCGATCGGGTCTGGAGCGTTTTCCCTGACATTCCCAGAAAATGGTCAGTTACCACCCACAAATGCCCTCTTCCTGTCAATCAGCTTGCAAACGCTCGTGCAATTTAAATTTTCCCACCATGCAGGGAAACACTTGAATTGGCTACCAATCACCTTAGATGGGGCTAAAGCCCAGAACCCACGGGCCGATGCATGAGAGATGTGTGCTGAGCGAACCGCTCAGCACTCATCTCTCCCGCCGCTCAGCACAGTGCGATCTGTGCTGAGCGTGCGGGGGGAGACGGGGGGCCGCTCACTTCACCCAGCGGGTGAAGTGAGCGACCAGCTAGATTGGCCTGCATGCAGGCCAATCTAGCAGCAGCGATAGCGATGCGCGCAGCTGCGCATCGCTATCGCTGTAAGGGGTACTCACGGAGCGATCAGGCTGATATTCGAAGCAATCTAGTCAGATTGCTTAGAATATCGCTCCGTGAGTATCCCCCTTAATGATCTCAAACTGCCACATGAGGTAGGGTCAGCTAGAGCTAGTGTCACCACCTGCTTCTGCTGGTATGACTGGTGGGGAAAACGAGTGGCACTGAACAACTAAGTTGCCGCACTTTTTTCCTTTCCTGCAGGTGCCATCACAGCATTTACATAAACATATATTTGACACTACATTTTTTTTACAGAACCTTGGCACTCATTACCCTACACATGTAGCCAAGCTCATTGTTGCCATGATGCGTGGTGCGACTAGTGTGCCCACGTCTATGGCGCATGTAGCGTACGCACGCACATGCAATTGACTACTATGGTGTCATCGCTGACTGCACTTAGTCACAGTGCAGTGCATATGCGCACTGCCGCGATGCATACGCCGTGCGTCCGCATTGCGGCAACAATGAGCATGGCTATATCTGTATATCCTTATGGGATGGTAATGATCTCCCAGCGGACAGGATGCCGGCTGTCAATATACTGACAGCGGCATCCCGGCTGCCAGAAACCGGCAGCGGGGTGAACGAAAAGAGTCCCCTTGCGGGCTTGCTGTTCTCGTCATGCGCCAGGTTTTATTCACACTCTATGGGTGTTGAGGACACCCACAAGTGGGAATAGCCTTGGCGAGTGCTGTCGGCATTCCTGGCTGTCAAAATCCTGAACGCTGGGATCCTGATAGCCGGGATATAAACTAGATGAAGATGAAATACTTATTTTGATTGTAGTGAGGGAGGTAATGAGGGGGTTAATATATTCATTCAATTAAAGGATTAGGGAGGGCTAATGGTTAACCCCCTCAGAAGCTGGCGTGACATTATAGTGACCTTCTCACCACACATGCTGCAGCATACTGTACGAAAAATATATGGAATGTAGCTATGTGATCCCGGACGCCGGTAATGTGACCCCAACCCAAATATATGTCACAAACACTATATCTATCTGTATATACCTATATATAGGCACAATAGCCAAAGGGGATAATAATAATAATAATAATAATAATAACTAACATGATTGGACACCATACTGTAGATCAAAGTGAAAAATCACATTACACCACACAGTATGAGCCGAAATTCATATTACACCATACGGTATGAGCCGAAATTCACATTACGCCACACAGTATGAGCTGAAATTCACATTACGCCACACAGTATGAGCCAAAATTCACATTACACCACAGTATGAGCTGAAATTTACATTACACCACACAGTATGAGCCTAAATTCACATTACACCACACAGTATGAGCCGATATTCACATTACCCCACACAGTATAGGCCGAAATTCACATTACACCACACAGTATGAGCCGAAATTCACATTACACCACACAGTATGAGCCGAAATTCATATTACACCACACAGTATGAGCCGAAATTTACATTATGCCACACAGTATGAGCCAAAATTTAGGTACAGTGACAGCGGGGACATAGGGACAGGGAGAGTGACAGCGGGGACAGGGAGAGTGACAGATAGACAGCAAGGACATACAGTAGAGAGAGAGAAAGGCAGCAGGGTTAGATTACCTAATGAGCAGCGGTGAGGAGGAGGGGGCTGTGGTCGGCGGCAGCGGTGCGGAGGAGGCTGTGGTCGGCAGCGGCAGTGCAGAAAAGACTGTGGTCGGCGGAGGAGGCTGTGATCTGCTTCAGCGGTGCAGAGAAGGCAGTGGTCAGCAGCGGCAGTGCAGAGAAGACTGTGGTCGGCGGAGGAGGCTGTGATCGGCTTCAGCGGTGCAGAGAAGGCAGTGGTCAGCAGCGGCAGTGCAGAGAAGACTGTGGTCGGCGGAGGAGGCTGTGATCGGCTTCAGCGGCGCAGAGAAGGCTGTGGTCGGCGGAGGAGGCTGTGATCAGCAGCAGCGGTGCAGAGGAGGCTGTGGTCGGCAGCGGCAGTGCAGAGGAGACTGAGGTCGGCGGAGGAGGCTGTGATCAGCAGCAGCGGTGCAGCGGAGGCTGTGGTCGGCGGAGGCTGTGTGTGTGTGTTACACAGAATGAGGGGCACAGAGTGAGGGGGTAACAGAGTGAAGGAGTGGCCACACACACATATTATATATATATATATATATAATATGTGTGTGTGGCCACTCCTTCACTCTGTTACCCCCTCACTCTGTGCCCCCCATTCTGTGTCTCTCAGCAGCCTCCCTTCTCCCTCCTACTGTGCTATGATGTGGGGCAGCACAGTATTGAGTGACAGGCTGGCCAGCGGCAATCAAATACGCGCCGGTAGAAACCGCGGGCCGGGCTCTGCAAGCAGTGACTAGCATGCGCAGCAGCTCCCCCCGGCGGCCATGTCTTGCTGGTCTTTACGGTGTTTCTGCGCATGCGCAGAAGTTCTCACCGAGCGCTAATGTACAGGAGGAGGCACGGGGGAGCAATGTGCAGTCAGGAGAAAGACCGCACCTCCGCTCCGTGCAGTGAATGTACAGGAGGAGCAATGTGCGGTCAGGAGAAAGACCGCACCTCCGCTCCGTGCAGTGAATGTAGGCGCCTGCAGGAGCATTGTCGGCGCCTCTCTATATTTGGGGGGGCGAGCTGCCCCCTTGCCCCCCCCTGTTCCGACGCCCCTGCCTGTATATACGTTTTATATATACATACATATATAATAGAGGAAATGAGGCAGCACTCTTTCAGATCCATAATACGGTGCAGGGCGCAAAGTACAATCACATAGTCTTCTACTCCATCAAGCAAGAAGATGTCAGAACCAGCGCTCACTTTTAAATAGTCAATAGAGGTTTATTGCAAAGTTAGCATATAACTTGTAAAGCTATCGACTTCCGGTTCCGGCATGGGAGAGTGAACAGCTTCTCCCTGCAGCTCCGCTCTCCACGCTGCTACACCCAGCTCTAACTCTGTCAGCCTCCGCGAGACACCGCTCCCGGTCCCCCTACAGATCGGGCATTGATATGGACAAGTTTCTGGGCCCCCCGCCACCCGCAAAACAGCCTCCGGCACCGCAGCAGCAGCGCCAGGAGAAACGGCGCAGCGACCACAATATGGCGCCCGACACAGACACGGGTCCGGGGACGCCAGCGGCGAAGAACCTATCTCTGCCACAGAAGGGATCAAAGGTATGCCAGACGGTAAACTGACGGATTCCCTCACATATGAGGAACTCACTAAAGCTATGCAAGCCACTATGGCGCCGTTATTACAGAAAGCGGTTGCAGACATTACCACACAGATCTCCCGCTTGTCTGACCGCATAACAGGGGCTGAGGCACACATAAGCCAGAACATGGACGATATCCATACACTGCAAAAGTCAGTTAAAGACTTAATATTAGATAACAAACGCATGTCTGACAAGCTGGACAATATTGAAAACAGGACACGACGTAATAACCTACGTATCACCGGACTCCCTGAATCCATTAAAGGGACGCAGTTGGAATTTTTTGTCCGTCACACACTACCTAAATTGCTACATGTTGAATCTGAATGCTCTGATATAGTGATTGAAAGGGTGCACAGGATGGGAGAAGTGAAAACTGCCGCAGCACACAAACCGAGGGTTGTCATTTTTAAAACACTGAACTTCCTGCATAAACAGGTGCTTTGGTCTGCTTCTAGAAAACACAACCCTCTCACTTGGGAATCCCACACCCTACGACTGTTCCAGGACTTTTCTGTAGAACTTTCCAGAGCGCGACGTTCCTTCTCAACGGTGTGCACCACGCTAATACAAACAAACCGCAAGTTTCATATGTTATTCCCGGCCAAACTCAGAATATTCACGGCGTCAGGCTTTGCTGACTTTTCCAACGTAGCGGATGCTGCAGCTTATCTCAAGGAAGAGTCTGAAGAGATAGGGACAGATCCCAATGCAGAAGCCGATGATATGGTGTTAGGGTCTCCTGCCCTGTGCTGCCACGTCGTCATGGCAACCGGGAGACAAGTGCTAGAGGAGTAACCTGAGCGCAGCTGATACTCCGGTTCGGGTCTTTTGCTGTGCAGTGGTTACAGGCAGGGGATCCGGTGCTGGTTTTTGTGCTCACAGTCTGTGAGGTCTGAGGGGGGCGTGGACAGCACCTGCTTTATAAGGCCTCTTCTCAGGTTAGGCAGATGCTGCTGAATCTTTGTTGGTTAGTCAGTTCCTGAAAGTTAGCCAGTACTGTTTAGCTTTGTATTTGTTGTTGCTTACTGCAAATAGGCCTGGGAATTTGTTACTACACTCTGCCAATCCAGACCTAGCAGTAAGACTGGAGTCAGTCGTTTAGCCTGCTGAGGTTCTTTTGCTATTCTGTGAACCCAGCAGGTTTGTGGCTGTACTTTCAGACCTGCCTGCATAATACTCTCTCACTGTGCAGGGCGTCCATGTGTCAGTTTAGTGGCAGTAAGCTGAACCTGGGCCCTGCAAGTGAGAATTAGGATTGTGGAGACTCTCCTTGTGTCTATTATTCCATCTCTGACCAAGGAGTTTAATGCCACACCCGTTGGTAACCCTTTAGGGTTTTGCTGTTGCCCTTAGCAACAGCATTTCGGGTTCTCTACGTATTAAAACACAACATCTTGCTTTTTCCATCTGAGCATTTCTAATACTAGGGAGACACCCAGTTTCTTAGCCTCTGGGCTTCTCTGTTCACTCTGTTTTGGTTTTGTTACCCTATCACCTTCTGTGTACGTTATGTCATATTTCCCAGTCTGTCTGTGAGTTCATTTGTTTTGCATCCCTCTCTGTTCAGACACCAGTACATTCCTGCAGGCACTGGTGTGCATAACAGTTCAAACACCAGTACATTCCTGCAGGCACTGGTGTGCATAACATATTCAGCAGCCCAATACTCCTGTTGAAATTTTGTGGGAATATGGAGCATACCCCTCAAAATACATTGCAACAGGTGGTCGATCAGGTGCAGGTCCTGACTCGTCAATTTAATGATTTGTCCATTAAAATGCACACCTCCCAGGCCGCTGGCGGAGCTCCCGCAGCAGCAGCACCTGCAGGGGTTAAGGAGCCGAAAGTAAATCTTCCGGATCGTTTTTCTGGAGATCGCTCGCAGTTCTTTTGTTTCAAGGAGAGCTGCAAGTTATATTTCCAGCTTAGGCCTCAGTCTTCTGGGTCAGAGATTCAGCGGGTGGGCATAGTGATTTCCTTGCTACAAGGAGACCCACAGGTCTGGGCATATGGGTTGCAGCCTGACTGTCCGTCGCTTAAAAGTGTTGATGCTTTTTTTACGGCACTGGGCATGTTGTATGATGACCCTGACAAGACGGCCTCAGCCGAGGCTCAGATTTCGATCCTTAAGCAAGGGCGAAGGCCAGTTGAGGTTTACTGTACGGAGTTTCGGAGGTTGGCCCATGATACCCAGTGGAATGACCCAGCCCTGAGACACCAGTACCGAAGAGGTCTTTCTAACCAGATAAAAGACCAACTGGTACAATATCCCTTGCCTGATAGCTTGGATCAGCTCATGCAGTTATCCATCCGGGTGGATAGACGGCTGAGAGAGCGTAGGCTTGAAAGGGAGACCGAGGTTTCCTTCTTTCCCAAGGGAACCGCAGACTCTGAGGAATTTTCCGAGGAGCCTATGCAGATTGGGGCTACCCGCCTCTCCTCGCGTGAGAAGACGCGGAGGAGACAGCAGGGGTTGTGTTTGTACTGTGGGAATAAGGGTCATGTGGTAGTATCATGCCCAGAAAAGCCGGAAAACTTCAGGGCCTAAGGGTGATGGGAAATATCCTGTCAGGCCAGAAGTCAGAATTTCCCAAGAAGACTTTTATCATTCCGGTGACCTTGAAGATCCTCAGTCAAACTGTCAAGACTGAGGCCTTTGTGGACAGTGGGGCCGACGGGGTTTTTATGGACCGCCAATTCGCCCTGAAACACTCTGTTTCCTTAGTACCCTTGGCGTCGGAAATTGAGATTTGTGGGTTAAACGGGGAACCATTATCCCAGGGTAAAATTACCTCTTGCACTAGCCAGATTTCTTTGTTTATTGGAGCCACACACTCTGAAAAATTGTCCTTTTATGTGACTGTCTGTACTTTTGCCCCATTGGTGTTGGGGTTACCCTGGTTAAGGGCCCACAATCCTCAATTTGATTGGGTCTCTGGGGAGATTCTTAGTTGGGGTACTGATTGTTTCAGGAGTTGCTTGAGCCTTCCAGTCAGGCTCTCGCAGCTAAGTTTGCCAGGATTGCCAGGGTGTTATGCTGATTTTGCGGACGTGTTCTCCAAAAAAGTTGCAGAGGTACTACCTCCCCATCGCCCCTATGACTGTGCCATTGATTTGTTGCCGAATGCTAAGCTTCCCAAGAGCAGGTTGTACTCCCTGTCACGTCCTGAGACTCAGGCTATGGCAGAGTACATTCAGGAGAACTTGGCTAAAGGATTTATCAGACCTTCACAGTCTCCAGTTGGGTCGGGGTTCTTCTTCGTGGGTAAAAAGGACGGTTCATTGCGACCCTGCATCGACTTCAGGGAATTGAACCGTATCACGATTAAAAACTCATACCCACTGCCTCTCATTTCGGTCTTGTTTGACCAGCTTCGTACTGCCACCATTTTTTCTAAGATTGACCTACGCGGTGCGTACAATCTAATCCGAATAAGAGAGGGGGATGAATGGAAGACTGCCTTTAATACCCACTCAGGGCATTATGAATATTTGGTGATGCCTTTTGGGCTCTGTAATGCCCCGGCAGTCTTCCAGGATTTCATGAACGATGTGCTCAGGGAATATTTGGATAGATTCTTAGTTGTATACTTAGATGACATCCTAATCTTCTCCCATTCCCTGGAGGAACATCGGAAGCATGTACGCTTAGTCCTCCAGAAACTCAGAGACCACCGGCTTGGGGCGAAGCTGGAGAAGTGCGAATTTGAAGTTCAGCAAATCGCATTTCTAGGATATATTATCTCCCCAGAAGGTTTCCAAATGGAGGGTTCCAAGGTACAGGCAGTCCTGGATTGGGTGCAGCCCACTAGTTTGAAGGCGCTTCAGCGTTTCCTGGGCTTTGCAAATTTTTATAGACTATTTATCGCTGGATTTTCGTCTATAGTGGCGCCCTTGGTGGCACTCACTAAGAAAGGGGCGGATGTTGCTCACTGGTCTCGTGAGGCCAAAGCGGCTTTTGCCCGTCTCAAAAGGGCATTTGTCTCGGCCAAGATGCTGCGACACCCAGATCCAGAGCGTCCTTTTGTGGTGGAGGTGGATGCCTCTGAGATGGGTATTGGGGCAGTGCTCTCTCAGATGGGAGTGTCTGATAATCGCCTTCATCCCTGTGCTTACTTTTCCCGTAAATTTTCGCCTGCCGAGATGAATTATGACGTGGGTAACCGGGAATTGTTGGCTATTAAGGATGCACTCGAGGAGTGGAGACACTGGCTTGAGGGGGCTAAATTTGTGGTCTCAATTCTCACCGACCATAAGAATTTGGCATATTTAGAGTCAGCGAAGCGTCTCAATGCCAGGCAGGCACGATGGGCTTTGTTTTTTGCTCGCTTTAATTTTTTGATAACATATCGCCCTGGGTCAAAAAACATCAAGGCTGATGCGCTCTCGCGGAGTTTTGCTCCAATCCAGGAGACCACCGAGGAGCCGTTGCCCATTGTGTCCCCATCATGTATTAAAGTGGGCATTACCCAGGACCTCTTGTCATTAGTCCTTAGAGCACAGGAGCAGGCTCCTCCAGACCTTCCGGTAGGTCTTTTGTTTGTGCCTCCTAGGTTAAGACAGCGAGTGTTCCTGGAATTCCATGCCAAGAAGTCGGCAGGTCACCCGGGTATTGCCAGAACTCGGGAGTTGCTATCTAGGGCGGTGTGGTGGCCCTCGGTGGCTAAGGATGTGGATCAGTGGGTTCGGGCATGTGACATCTGTGCCCGAAATAAGACTCCTAGAGGGGTTCCTGTTGGCCCATTACATCCACTCTCTATTCCATCTAAGCCATGGACCCACATTTCAATGGATTTTGTTGTGGACTTGCCCAAATCCTCGGGGATGACAGCCATCTGGGTTGTCGTTGACAGGTTTTCGAAGATGGCGCACTTCGTTCCACTGGTTGGGCTGCCATCGGCCAGACGCCTGTCTGAATTATTTATGCTGCATGTTGTGCATCTCCACGGGTTGCCACTTGATGTGGTCTCTGACCGCGGATCCCAGTTTGTGGCCAAATTCTGGAGGGCATTTTGTTCCGATCTCCAGATTTCTGTCAGCTTGTCGTCAGGCTACCATCCGCAGTCTAATGGGCAGACTGAAAGGGTGAACCAGTCCTTGGAGCAGTTCCTCAGGTGTTATGTCTCCAAGTGTCAGACTGACTGGGTTGCTCATCTGTCAATGGCGGAGTTTGCCTATAACAACGCGGCTCACTCTGCTACAGGGATCTCTCCCTTCCTTTGTGTGTATGGGCATCATCCTAAGGCCAATTCGTTTGACCCCCTGGACTCCACGCCTGGTGGTTCCTCTGTCGTTTCGGTCCTTAGAGGTATTTGGAGGAAAGTGAAGAAAGCCCTTGTGTCTGTGTCATTAGTGACCAAAAGGGTTTTTGATAAGCGGAAAAGACCCTGCAGCATCAAATTAGGAGACTTCGTCTGGTTGTCTACCAAGAATTTGAAGTTGAGACAGCCATCTCATAAGTTAGGCCCCCGGTTCATCGGCCCTTATAAGATCACCAGGGTTATCAATCCGGTGGCATTTCAGTTAGATCTGCCCCGTTCTTTGGGTATCAATAAAACATTTCATTGTTCCCTTTTGAAACGGGCGATTAGTAATCCTTCTTCCAGAGGAAGACCTTCCCCTCTTCTGATACGTGGCCAGAGGGAGTTTGTTGTTGAAAGGATTCTTGACTCCAAGATGGTTTGGGGTCGGCTGTCATTTTTGGTGCACTGGAAGGGGTATGGCCCGGAGGAGCGGTCGTGGGTGCGCAGTTGTGATCTTCATGCCCCCAGACTGATACGCTCTTTCTTCTCGCAGTTCCCCGATAAACCCGGTGGTAGGGGTTCTTTGACCCCTCGTCAGAGGGGGGGTACTGTTAGGGTCTCCTGCCCTGTGCTGCCACGTCGTCATGGCAACCGGGAGACAAGTGCTAGAGGAGTAACCTGAGCGCAGCTGATACTCCGGTTCGGGTCTTTTGCTGTGCAGTGGTTACAGGCAGGGGATCCGGTGCTGGTTTTTGTGCTCACAGTCTGTGAGGTCTGAGGGGGGCGTGGACAGCACCTGCTTTTTAAGGCCTCTTCTCAGGTTAGGCAGATGCTGCTGAATCTTTGTTGGTTAGTCAGTTCCTGAAAGTTAGCCAGTACTGTGTAGCTTTGTATTTGTTGTTGCTTACTGCAAATAGGCCTGGGAATTTGGTACTACACTCTGCCAATCCAGACCTAGCAGTAAGACTGGAGTCAGTCGTTCAGCCTGCTGAGGTTCTTTTGCTATTCTGTGAACCCAGCAGGTTTGTGGCTGTACTTTCAGACCTGCCTACATAATCCTCTCTCACTGTGCAGGGCGTCCATGTGTCAGTTTAGTGGCAGTAAGCTGAACCTGGGCCCTGCAAGTGAGAATTAGGATTGTGGAGACTCTCCTTGTGTCTATTATTCCATCTCTGACCAAGGAGTTTAATGCCACACCCGTTGGTAACCCTTTAGGGTTTTGCTGTTGCCCTTAGCAACAGCATTTCGGGTTCTCTACGTATTAAAACACAACATCTTGCTTTTTCCATCTGAGCATTTCTAATACTAGGGAGACACCCAGTTTCTTAGCCTCTGGGCTTCTCTGTTCACTCTGTTTTGGTTTTGTTACCCTATCACCTTCTGTGTACGTTATGTCATATTTCCCAGTCTGTCTGTGAGTTCATTTGTTTTGCATCCCTCTCTGTTCAGACACCAGTACATTCCTGCAGGCACTGGTGTGCATAACAGTTCAAACACCAGTACATTCCTGCAGGCACTGGTGTGCATAACATATGGCTGTGTGAGACTCCCGCAGTCCTATTCCCTGGAATTTTACTTTAGCAGTTATTGGTATCCCTGAAATGAGGCATATGCCATGCGTTTAATCTTAGATCTGATGAGTGTATACCCCTGTCTGACACCGCAAAGTTGTTCACCCCTTTATACACTTATATAATATAATAATGTTATAATGGGAAGACAGTCCATGTTGTGTGGATGTCCTTACCTGGGTTTGAATATTATATGTTTAAAGAAGTAGTTTGGAGGGCGGAGCTCTGCCGTTCATAGTTTGTTTTGAAGTTCTGTTATTAAGAGACTCCCCCTGATACCTAGGATCACACCGATTCAGGTACCAGGGATTTCTCTGGAGGTCCGTTAGTCTATTTGTAGGAATGGCTTGGTTCCCCTTGTCCTTTGTCTCCCCTTCCCCCCATGTTTTTCCCTTCTTTTTTCTTCACTTTTTTCTCTCTGGCATTCGCTTGCAGCTCCCACTTGAAGACCACTTTAATGTCTCTTAATATAGGCTCTCTTAATATTAGGGGTATCCACACACCGGCTAAGCGCCGTAAACTCTTTACCTACCTTAACAAACACAATGTTGATCTTATATGTTTACAGGAAACCCATTTGATGCCGGACGAAGTGACAAAGCTACAAATTATGAATTGGTCAGTGTTAGGTTCAGCGTCCTTCAATACTAAGTCATGTGGTGTGGCAGTACTAGCAAAAAAGGCTTTGAATTTGCAGGTGACCTCAGTCTTTGCTGACCCGCTTAGTAGATACCTGACTCTATCCCTTTCCCATGCAGGCACCACCTTCACTATCTGTAATGTTTATGCCCCTACTCAATATAAAAAATCCTTTTTTGTGGAACTCCTCACACATCTACATACCTATGACATGTCCTCCTTGATAGTATGTGGAGATCTAAACTTAATATCTTCTCAATATCTGGACAGATCCCCTCCTCTAAGCGGCAGACTCCTCTCCCTAGATTGGGAGTTCCTTATCTCAGCAAAGATCTTAACTTAATAGATTCTTGGAGAGCACTCAATCCTACGGAGAGGGATTTTACTTGCTTATCACTAACCCACAATACTTGGTCCAGGATAGACTATATACTACTTGCTGAATCCCTGTTCCCTTCCCTTACCTCGGTAGAGATAGAACCCCCCCTTTTATCAGATCACTCATTGATCACAGCGAAATTAGTTCTTGCAAAATCTAAAACTGCCCCTCCGATGTGGAGATTCCCCTCCCACATGTTTCAGTCCCAGGGTCTGAAACAAAAGCTCCTAACTGCATGGAACAATTACGCAGAAATAAATGCATCCCATTCCTCTACTAACCCCCCTCTTTTTTGGCAAACGGCCAAGACGGTCCTTCGAGGCGAACTGATAGCCTTTGTCGCAAATACCAAAAGACGCCATAAACAAGAATATTTGCAGTTGCAAGAGAAACTCTCTAATGCGTTCCAAATGTTCAAGACGCACCCTTCACCAGCTCACAAAGCTGCTTACCTTGAAACTAAACTAACCTATAATGAATTTCTCCAAACTTCAGGAGACAAATACATTTTCAATGTGCATTCCAAATTTTATAAGTTTGGGAATAAAGTTGGAAGACTCCTAACAAATCTGTTACACGGGTCTAGACCGCATACGGTTGTTCACCCTTTGTTACATCCAGACGGCTCCAAGACTGACTCTGAATCACAGATAGTCGAAACTATGAAATGTTTCTACCAGTCTCTGTACTCAGCCCCGGGAGCGGTTCCAGAGGAGTCACTAGGGAACTCTACCCCAACCCCCCCTCTGCCTTCCCCCTCTTCTTCAACCCCTACTTCTTCTTCTTATTATTGGAATTCCCTTACCTTACCGCAAGTACCAGAAACGTTAATGGCGACCCTGACGAACCCCATCTCCCCTGAATAGATTTCTTGGGCTATCGGAAAGTTGAAACTAGCCTTGGCACCAGGCCCTGATGGATTTTCAAATGAATTTTACAAAATATTGTCTCCACAGATAGCCTGGCCGCTAGCGGACACTTTCAACTTTATAATAGACCAACAATCTCTCCCTATGTACTTTTCTGACGCTATTATAAAGGTCATCCCCAAGCCTGGGCGAGACCTCAGCCTCCCTGGTTCACATAGGCCAATCTCTCTGCTAAACGTAGATTACAAAATATTGACAAAAATTTTGGCAGAAAGATTGAAGCCTTTATTGCCCCTCTTGATCAACTCAGACCAGACAGGATTTATCACCGGCAGACATTCTGTAGTGAACGTCCGAAGATTGTTAGCGGCCATCTAACAAACTTCTTCGATGTCTGGCATTTCCTCTCCCAACATGGTGATTACGTTAGACGCAGAAAAAGCTTTCGATTTGGTACTGTGGCCCCATCTTTTTCAAACTTTACACAATTTTGGTTTCCCCCCTCATTTTATACAGATAATTCAGACGTTATACACTTCTCCCAAATCACTGGTATCTTGCAATGGCCTTCTATCTTCCCCCTTCCTACTTCAAAGGGGTACACGCCAAGGATGTCCTTTATCCCCTCTCCTCTTTGCTCTAGCTGTTGAACCCCTTGCTGTTGCTGTACGTAGCTCCCCCCTTATACATGGAATTTGCATACACTCTCTCGAACTGAAGATAGCTCTATTTGCTGATGACACACTTATTTTCCTCTCTAAACCTTCACACTCTTTACCTGCCCTGCTACACCTTCTTGACTCCTTTGGAACTCTGTCGGGGTTCAAAGTCAACTTGACAAAATCAGAAATAATGCTGCACGGAGGAGCCGCCCCAGACTTTATTGGCAAAGACGATATCCCTTTTAGAATAGCTTCCTCCCACTTTCCCTATCTAGGTGTACAAATTTCTTCGGATCTAACTAAATTATACTCCCTAAATTTTCCCCCCATAATTTCCAAAATAACAACTAAACTGGAATCATGGAAAGACTTGCCGGTCTCTTTACTAGGCAGACTTGCCATAATCCAGTCGATCATCTTCCCGAAGCTTTACTACTGCATGCAAATGATTCCATTGGCATTGCACAAATCGGATATTGCTAAGGTGGAAAATTTGTTTTAGAAATTCATATGGCAAGGCAAAAGACCCAGAATTGCTAAAATTCAACTTATTACTCCAAATGGAGGAATGGGATGCCCAGATTTAAATAATTACTCCTTAGCTACCTTTTTAAGATATATTAATGACTGGATTCTGAACAATTCTACCTATACAGATTCTACCCTGGACCAAGCTATTTTTCACCCATATTCCCCTGGAGCCCTGATTCAGACCAAATTGTCAAAGATTCCTACCCAGATAAAATCGCACATTTTGTTTAAGGATACATATGCTGCCTGGGTTTCTTTAAACAAAATTTGTCATAGGAATCCCTGCATCTCTCGTTTCCTCCCCTTATGGGGTAACCCTTCCTTTTCCCCGTCCTTGACTAACTCGCTATTCTATTACTGGAAATCTAGAAGACTGGACACCTCACATAAGGTTTTTGATCCTGGAGGAACTATATATCCATTTTCAGACCTTTCCAAACGCTTTGAACTGCCCCACACTCATAGATTTATGTATTTTCAAGTCAGACACTACCTAAATAGTGTCAAAATAGCCTGGACTACTAGACATCCCACACCAATTTTCCCCTCACAACTTATGAATATTGATATCCTACTAGAATTTCTGCTAAATAAACCCTACAAGGTTAAGTACATGTATACAATCCTTTTGAAAGCCTGTTGCAGCACTCACCCTCAATGGGCGGCTTTGGTACAAAAGTGGGCATCAGATATCCCATCTGTTACTCAAATTGGTGATGTATTTTCTCTACACACTCTTTCCCTGAAAACTCTACAGTCCAGTTATCTCCAAGAGGTGTATATTCGAACTCTCCATAGGGCTTATATAACACCAAGTCAAAGGCGTCATATGGTCCTCGAGGAACAAGGATACTGTTTGAAATGCAGGACCATGATAGCGGATTATTCCCACTGCATGTGGAATTGCTATAAACTGAAACGCTTTTGGTCCAAGTTAATTGTTTACGTCAACTCACTTTTTCACACCAAGCTAACCTTTGACCCGCTTGCATGCATGGGGCTTAACTTTTCTGTTTGGATTGCACAAAAACTGGAGAGACCTGTCTTTCCTTTACTTATTACAATTATAACAGTGGCCAGGAAATGTATTTTGGCCCACTGGACTAAAAAAACAGCTCCCCAGTTGGGTGCAGTGAAACAGAAACTTCTCCAAATATTGTACTTTGAACGTAAATATGCTAGAATGGAAGAACAATCCGGTGTTCATAAATTTTATCAGAAATGGATGCCTTTTATTGCTACTCTAGACGTTCACATACAAAATCATATTATGTTGGTTTTTGAACAAGCACACCCTATTCCTAAACTTACTTGAGGTACTGTTGTAGTCTCAGTACTGCTTGATCCTTACTGATACTCAGTTTGGCCAGAATGCCAGATTGGTTTCTTTCCTTTCCTTCTTCTCCTCTCTTTCTATTCTTTCTACTTTTATCCCACATTCCCTCAACGTCTGTATTGTAATTTATAGAATAGTCTCTTTTTGAATTTTTCTCATTTTGTAGGTGATTTCATTGATACATGTATAACCATGGTACTCTTTAAGCTTAATTCTGATTTAATACAGTCTTGCTGAGATGCACTCAGTCTGACCTAGTCCAATTTCCCCTATCGGATTATATGGAATATAAGACCACGACTGCTTGACTAATATGTTTCCTATCTGAGAATATGCACTGCTTAGACTGATTTGTCAATGTCAACTATATTTTGTTATGTCACCTACAATTTAAATCTTTGCCTGCTGTTTTTGTCTTGATATTTCTTGAAAATCTTTAATAAAAAATTATATTAAAAAAAAAAACTTGTAAAGCGATCACAGGGCCCGACAGCCATTTCAGCTTTTGCCAGTTTTCATCAGGGGCCATGTCAGCAGTGAGTGGGAGGCCGTATACTGTATATACCTTTCGAAGGGCGTCGAGCTAACCTTGCAGTTAGCACAATTAAAAGTTGATTAAGCATTGGCTGAGTCTGCTAGGAGCTCATGGGACACCAGGCTCTCAGCTGGCTGTGTGGGGCTTACCAAGCCGAGTTTCTAGCAAGCCATTCCATTGCCTAGCAACTGGCTAAACTCACATTGACAGCATGCGGATGCAGCCATAGAGCAACCGCAGAAGCTGTGTCTCATAAAGCTGAGCCACCAATGAAAAGAGGCACAGAACATGCAGGCGGCTGGCACCCCACAGCTTAAATCATATTGACCCAGGGGGGCAGATGGCCCCCTGCCCCTGTGCCTAGCCCACAACTGCTGCAGACATTGGCAGATGAGGTGGGAGGCAGAGTACACGGGGAAAGGCAGAGCACACGGGGAGAGACACTGTAATGTACGTATATTAACAGCGGTGCATCTGGGAGAGACGGAGCCGGGCGTTCTGCTACTATTTCTCATTGCAGCTGGCGACGGCATACACAGTACATAGGCGGGAAATCACAGGTGGATGCGGATGGTGTGCACCCAGATACAGGACAAATGTGATGTGTGCTGTGCACAGTCCGCCCCGCCCTAGTTACAGCCATGCATATATTATACACACTTCAAGCTGTATTCTCTATACTTTATAGGGGATTTAGTTGTGACCGACGCCGTGATCCTGCCCCTCACAGTCCCGACAGTAAACAGGCCAACTGTCAGGGACTATTCCCACTCATGGGTGTCCAAGACACCCATAGAGTGGGCGTCCACGACACCCATAGAGTGGGCATAGAATCTGTGGCCGCCAAGCACGCAGCGAGCACGCAAGGGGCTTTGTAGCGCTCGCACGCCCGGCATCTAAAACCAGGGATCCCAGCATTGGTATGGTGACCGGCAGTCTCCAAACCGCCAGTCACACATATCCAAACCCTTAATAGACCGGGGATGTTAGTTTCAGTTGTTGCAACATTTGTTAAACTGGTCAACTGCACAAAAGTCTCAGGGTCATATTTAGGGGTGAAGACACCCTTAGGCACAACAGTAACGTAGAGATGAGCGGGTTCGGTTCCTCGGAATCCGAACCCGCCCGAACTTCAGTTTTTTTTACACGGGGCCGAGCGACTCGGATCTTCCCGCCTTGCTCGGTTAACCCGAGCGCGCCCGAACGTCATCATCCCGCTGTCGGATTCTCGCGAGGCTCGGATTCTATCGCGAGACTCGGATTCTATATAAGGAGCCGCGCGTCGCCGCCATTTTCACACGTGCATTGAGATTGATAGGGAGAGGACGTGGCTGGCGTCCTCTCCGTTTATAGAGAAGAGAGTGAGACTAGAGTAGAGAGAGACACAGTATTTACTTTAGTAATTTTGGGGAGCATTAGGAGGAGTACTACTACTTGCTGAAGTGATAGTGTGACTGTATATCTGACTTGTGGGGGAGACAGTGGGGAGCAGTTAGAGTCTGAGAGCAGGAGTACATATTTTAACGTACAGTGCACACTTTTGCTGCCAGAGTGCCACACTGCCATTGTGACCACACTGACCACCAGTATATATTGTGATTGTCTGCTTAGGAGTACTACTTGCAAGTTGCTGATAGTGTGACCAGTGACCTGACGACCAGTTTAATTAATCACCACCAGTTTAATATATATATATATATATATAATTGTATATAATATATATATAATTGTATACCACCTACCCGTGTTTTTTTTTTTTTTTCTTTCTTCTTGATACATACTACTATAGTAGCTTACTGTAGCAGTCTGCGGTGCTGCTGAGCTGACAGTGTCCAGCAGGTCCGTCATCAGTCATTACATAATAAATATATATACCTGTCCGGCTGCAGTACTAGTGATATTATATATATATATTAATTTCATCTCATTATCATCCAGTCTATATTAGCAGCAGACACAGTACGGTAGTCCACGGCTGTAGCTACCTCTGTGTCGGCAGTCGCTCGTCCATCCATAATTGTATACCACCTACCCGTGTTTTTTTTTTTCTTTCTTCTTGATACATACTACTATAGTAGCTTACTGTAGCAGTCTGCGGTGCTGCTGAGCTGACAGTGTCCAGCAGGTCCGTCATCAGTCATTACATAATAAATATATTGTTACGATTCCTGTACTCCAGACTGGAGAAGATCTTATGGCAGAGATCTGAGTACAGGAATGAAATACAGGTTGTGGGAGCTGGAGAGCCTAGTAACCCCTGGCGCCCTAACTCCGTTGTCTCGCCCGTGTTATCAGAAATCCCCTGCGAGACTATGGTTGCTTGAGCCCATGGCAGCCGCGTTCGAAGGGCGGATTATGTCTGCCCAACCCCGATGCCCCCGCAGGTCTTAATGGGAGACAAGGGGAAGTCCGAGACAGGGTGATAACAAGGGGCCCTCTGACTAAGCAACCAAGCCAGGGGTTACAAGCTAACTAAACTAAATCAAAAGGTATGTGCGGACTAGCCGCCAGGGAAAAGGACAACCAAAGATCCACGGATCCGACACTCCTATCCGGCACCGCTGGACACCAGAGTGGATCTTGTGGAAGCGGAATCCTCCGCAAAGCTCCAGAACTCAAAATAAACACAATAATAAATAGTAGCGGACAAGCCGCAACACACGGCTGCGCCGCGACTCACGAACGCCACCAGATGTTAAAGGTGCTCGATCAGACTCCAGGAACAGATGGTAACTTCCGAGTACAGGATCACTGAGAACAGGAACAAACGAACAGACCGGGACTGGGAACTCTCTCTGCAGCAGAATCAGGCAAACAGGAAGCTATCACCGGCGTCTGTGAGGAGTCCTGGGAGTGCTTTTAACAGAGAGTCTTCCAATCAGCTGTTTGGAGGCTGATTGGAATAAATGCCATGCAGCTGACAAGCTGCATGGCCAGGGAAACAGATGAGTGATAATTACAACATGCCGTGCAGCTGCATGCTACACAGCCAGAAAACCAGTGATGATATAAACTTAGACCCAGCAACGGGGAACACGATCCGACAGTGGCGTCCCCGTTGCTAGGCGCCGGCCGCACTGACGAGCGGACCCTCGGCGCCTAACAGTACCCCCCCCTTGAGGAGGGGTCAAGGAACCCCTAAATCCGGGTTTCTGAGGAAATTCTTGAAAAAATGCCCTTTTGAGCCTTGGGGCATGAAGGTCCTCATCTAGGACCCACGACCTTTCCTCAGGACCATAACCTCTCCAATGCACCAAAAAATAAAGCCGATCCCGGGACAACTTGGAATCGAGAACCTTCTCAACCACGAACTCCTGCTGACCCTGTACATTAACTGGTGATCTCCCCTGAGGTTTTTTACGAGGAAATCTGCTAGATGAAACATATGGTTTGAGCAAAGAGCAATGGAAGGTATTTCCGATCCGTAACGTTTTTGGTAGCTGTAACCGGAAAGCAACTGGATTGACTTTTTTGATAATGAGAAATGGTCCAATAAATCTAGGACTCAATCTGGCTGAGGTTTGTCGAAGTTTGATATTGCGAGTCGACAGCCACACCCTGTCTCCTACTCTAAAAGTGCACGGCCGCCGGAACCTGTCCGAAAAATCTTTTTCCCTGAAAGCTGCTTTTCTGAGAGCTATGTGCACTTTTTTCCAAATAAGTTTAAGATGAGAGGTCAGGGCCAGAGAGGAGACAGAGGAATGTTGGAAAAATGAATTAGCTCTGGGGTGGAAACCAAAAACTGCAAAAAATGGAGACACATTGGTGGAGGAATGACAGGCATTATTATAAGCAAACTCTGCCAATGGAAGAAACTCAGACCAGTCATTTTGGAGTTTGGCCGAGTACAAACGCAAATATTGTTTTAAGGATTGGTTCACTCGCTCAGTCTGTCCATTTGATTGTGGATGATAACCGGAGGTTAATGATAATTTCATTTTTAACGAGGCACAAAAAGACTTCCAAAACTGTGCAATGAATTGTGGACCCCTGTCAGAAACAATATCAGTGGGTAACCCATGGAGTCTGAAAACATGACGGAGGAACAAGACTGCCAATCCCTGGGCAGATGGCAATCGGGGAAGACCAATAAAATGAGCCATCTTACTAAAACGGTCCACTACTACCCATATGACTGTGCATCCAGCTGACAGAGGGAGATCCACCACAAAATCCATGGAGATATGCGACCATGGTCTAAGGGGAACATTCAATGGCATAAGTTGACCAATAGGCAAAGAACGGGGAACTTTATGCTGTGCACAGACCTGACACGAAACAACAAACTCTTTAATGTCTTTAGAAAGACCAGGCCACCACACTGAGCGGGATACCAATTCAAAAGTTTTAGCGACTCCCAGATGCCCTGCAACTTTGCTATCATGAAATTCCTCCAAAACAGTTGCTCTCAAAAACTCAGGAACAAAAAGACGGCCAGCAGGAGTATTTCCCGGAGCTTGATGTTGAAGCAGCTTCAATTGAGAAAAAACATCCTGTGTGAGACCTGCCTGAATGACTGAAGGCGGAAGTATGAGAGTAACCGGACTGTTGTCTTGAACGGGAAGAAAACTGCGTGAGAGGGCATCTGCCTTGGTATTCTTGGAACCAGGTCTGAAGGTGATAATGAATTTGAAACGAGTGAAAAATAAAGCCCAACGAGCCTGTCGGGCATTCAGTCGCTTAGCTGATTCAATGTATTGAAGATTTTTGTGATCCGTCAAAACAGAAATGGTATGGGTCGCTCCTTCAAGCCAATGTCTCCACTCCTCAAAAGCCCATTTAATAGCCAGCAACTCCCGATTACCAACATCGTAGTTGGATTCAGCAGATGAGAATTTCCTGGACATAAAGGCACAAGGATGTAACTCAAGGGAATCTGGATCCTTCTGAGAAAGGATAGCCCCTACACCAACCTCCGAGGCATCTACCTCAACGATGAAAGGCAATTCTGGGTTGGGATGTCTAAGGACAGGGGCTGAGACAAAGGCTTGTTTCAAGGCCTGAAAAGATACTTTAGCTTCACATGACCAATTGGTAGGATCTGCTCCCTTCTTAGTGAGTGCCACAATGGGAGCAACTATGTCAGAGAAAGAGTGAATAAACCTTCTATAGTAGTTTGCAAACCCTAAAAAGCGCTGAATTGCTTTTAAGTTGGTGGGTTGCGCCCAACTCAGGATGGCTTGGAGCTTCTTAGGTTCCATTCGGAATCCCCGAGGGGAAATAATGTACCCTAAAAAGGATACCTCCGTGACGTGAAATTCACACTTCTCCGGTTTGGCATACAAGTGATTTTCACGTAATTTCTTAAGTACCTGACGCACCTGGGTAACATGTTGTTCTATAGAGTCAGAATAAATCAAAATGTCGTCTAAATAGACCACAACGAATCTTCCCAGAAACTCACGGAGCACATCATTAATGAGATCCTGAAAGACTGCCGGAGCGTTAGATAGGCCGAATGGCATGACCAGATACTCATAGTGACCTGATTGAGTACTGAATGCCGTTTTCCACTCATCCCCTGATCTGATTCTAATGAGATTATATGCTCCTCTCAGGTCAATCTTAGAAAAAATAACAGCCGAACGTAGCTGATCAAAGAGGACAGAGATCAGAGGCAGAGGGTAAGTATTCTTTACTGAGATTTTATTCAGGGCTCGAAAGTCAATGCAGGGTCTGAGGGAACCATCCTTCTTCTCTACGAAGAAAAAACCTGCACTTAAAGGGGATTTAGATGGCCTGATAAACCCTTTCTCAAGACTTTCTTTCACATACTCATTCATGGCCACAGTTTCAGGACCAGACAATGCATATAACCTTCCTTTAGGCAACGTGGCACCAGGAATTAACTCAATGGTACAATCATAAGGCCTATGGGGAGGCAAAATATCCGCATTGCCCTTGGAAAACACATCCAAAAAATCTTGGTATTCTCCAGGAATATGTGCGGACCTGGCAGCAGCTACTCGGATAGGAAGTGTAATACATTCTTTATCACAGATGGTACTCCATTGTAGGATCTCCCCAGACTGCCAATCTATGATGGGATTATGAAAGGCCAGCCAAGGGTGACCCAGAACCACAGGAACTGCTGGACAATGGGTAAGAAAAAACTCAATCTTTTCAGAATGTTGAGCTCCCACCGAGAGCAAAACAGGAGGTGTACATAGAGAAATAACCCCATTGGATAAGGGACTCCCATCTAAACCATGCATGGTGATACACCTACTTAAGGTTAACTGAGGAATACCTAAGGCCTTGGCCCATGTTAAGTCCATAAAGTTTCCTGCAGCTCCACTGTCCACAAAAGCAGAGACCGAGGAACAGAGGCTGTCATAAGAAACTTTAGCAGGAACCAATAGTGAATTATTTGAGGAGATGAGCTGTAGACCAAAGTGAACCCCCTCACTATTCACTTGGTCAGGAAGTTTCCCGACTTGTTTGGGCAACAACGGGAAAAATGTCCCTTACCTCCGCAGTACAAACACAGACCAGAATTTTGCCTCCTGGTTCTTTCTTCCGGAGACAATTTGGAGAGACCAATCTGCATAGGCTCCTCCATGTCTACCGGAACGGAAGAAACACAGGGAAAAGAAACTACAGATGCCCCTTTCTCAGTCCTCCGCTCTCTGAGCCTACGATCTATTTTAATAGAGAGCTCCATGAGTTTATCAAGGTTCTCAGGAGCGGGATACTGAAGGAGGCTGTCTTTTATAGATTCAGATAAGCCGAGGCGAAACTGACTGCGCAGGGCAGGATCATTCCAGCCACAGTCGTTCGACCAACGGCGAAACTCAGTACAATAATTCTCTGCAGGATTCCTACCCTGTCTTAGAGCACGCAACTGACTTTCTGCGGATGCCTCTCTATCAGGGTCGTCATACAATAGCCCTAAAGATTTCAAAAAGGCGTCTACAGACGATAAGGCCGGATCGTCTGTCTTTAAACCAAAAGCCCAGGTCTGAGGATCCCCCTGAAGCAGAGAAATTATAATTCCAACCCGCTGAGCCTCCGTACCTGAGGAAACTGGTCTTAAACGAAAATACAGTTTACAAGACTCTTTAAAATTAAAAAACTGTTTTCTATCCCCAGAAAAACGGTCAGGCAGATGCATTTTTGGTTCAGGGATGACCCTCGGGGAAGTCCGTAACAGATCTTCCTGTGAGCTTACCCGGAGGGACAGATCCTGAACCATCTGGGTAAGTTCCTGAATCTGACTAACCAAAAACTGGCCAGGACTTGGCCCAACACCGGTGGGATTCATGAGGCCGACAAAATTCTCCCAACTGGATAAGTGAAAAAATTAACTCCTGTTGAAAATTTTTTTCTTTTGTCTGGCCGGTGATAATGTTACGATTCCTGTACTCCAGACTGGAGAAGATCTTATGGCAGAGATCTGAGTACAGGAATGAAATACAGGTTGTGGGAGCTGGAGAGCCTAGTAACCCCTGGCGCCCTAACTCCGTTGTCTCGCCCGTGTTATCAGAAATCCCCTGCGAGACTATGGTTGCTTGAGCCCATGGCAGCCGCGTTCGAAGGGCGGATTATGTCTGCCCAACCCCGATGCCCCCGCAGGTCTTAATGGGAGACAAGGGGAAGTCCGAGACAGGGTGATAACAAGGGGCCCTCTGACTAAGCAACCAAGCCAGGGGTTACAAGCTAACTAAACTAAATCAAAAGGTATGTGCGGACTAGCCGCCAGGGAAAAGGACAACCAAAGATCCACGGATCCGACACTCCTATCCGGCACCGCTGGACACCAGAGTGGATCTTGTGGAAGCGGAATCCTCCGCAAAGCTCCAGAACTCAAAATAAACACAATAATAAATAGTAGCGGACAAGCCGCAACACACGGCTGCGCCGCGACTCACGAACGCCACCAGATGTTAAAGGTGCTCGATCAGACTCCAGGAACAGATGGTAACTTCCGAGTACAGGATCACTGAGAACAGGAACAAACGAACAGACCGGGACTGGGAACTCTCTCTGCAGCAGAATCAGGCAAACAGGAAGCTATCACCGGCGTCTGTGAGGAGTCCTGGGAGTGCTTTTAACAGAGAGTCTTCCAATCAGCTGTTTGGAGGCTGATTGGAATAAATGCCATGCAGCTGACAAGCTGCATGGCCAGGGAAACAGATGAGTGATAATTACAACATGCCGTGCAGCTGCATGCTACACAGCCAGAAAACCAGTGATGATATAAACTTAGACCCAGCAACGGGGAACACGATCCGACAGTGGCGTCCCCGTTGCTAGGCGCCGGCCGCACTGACGAGCGGACCCTCGGCGCCTAACATATATATACCTCTCCGGCTGCAGTACTAGTGATATTATATATATATATATTAATTTCATCTCATTATCATCCAGTCTATATTAGCAGCAGACACAGTACGGTAGTCCACGGCTGTAGCTACCTCTGTGTCGGCAGTCGCTCGTCCATCCATAATTGTATACCACCTACCCGTGGTTTTTTTTTCTTTCTTCTTGATACATACTACTATAGTAGCTTACTGTAGCAGTCTGCGGTGCTGCTGAGCTGACAGTGTCCAGCAGGTCCGTCATCAGTCATTACATAATAAATATATATACCTGTCCGGCTGCAGTACTAGTGATATTATATATATATATATATATATATTAATTTCATCTCATTATCATCCAGTCTATATTAGCAGCAGACACAGTACGGTAGTCTACGGCTGTAGCTACCTCTGTGTCGGCAGTCGCTCGTCCATCCATAATTGTATACCACCTACCCGTGGTTTTTTTTTTCTTTCTTCTTGATACATACTACTATAGTAGCTTACTGTAGCAGTCTGCGGTGCTGCTGAGCTGACAGTGTCCAGCAGGTCCGTCATCAGTCATTACATAATAAATAAATATACCTGTCCGGCTGCAGTACTAGTGATATTATATATATATATATTAATTTCATCTCATTATCATCCAGTCTATATTAGCAGCAGACACAGTACGGTAGTCCACGGCTGTAGCTACCTCTGTGTCGGCAGTCACTCGTCCATCCATAATTGTATACCACCTACCCGTGTTTTTTTTTTTTTCTTGATACATACTACTATAGTAGCTTACTGTAGCAGTCTGCAGTGCTGCTGAGCTGACAGTGTCCAGCAGGTCCGTCATCAGTCATTACATAATAAATATATATACCTGTCCGGCTGCAGTACTAGTGATATTATATATACATATATATATATTAATTTCATCTCATTATCATCCAGTCTATATTAGCAGCAGACACAGTACGGTAGTCCACGGCTGTAGCTACCTCTGTGTCGGCAGTCGCTCGTCCATCCATAATTGTATACCACCTACCCGTGTTTTTTTTTCTTTTCTTTCTTCTTGATACATACTACTATAGTAACTTACTGTAGCAGTCTGCGGTGCTGCTGAGCTGACAATGTCCAGCAGGTCCGTCATCAGTCATTACATAATAAATATATATACCTGTCCGGCTGCAGTACTAGTGATATTATATATATATATATTAATTTCATCTCATTATCATCCAGTCTATATTAGCAGCAGACACAGTACGGTAGTCCACGGCTGTAGCTTCCTCTGTGTCGGCAGTCGCTCGTCCATCCATAATTGTATACCACCTACCCGTGTTTTTTTTTTTCTTTCTTCTTGATACATACTACTATAGCAGCTTACTGTAGCAGTCTGCGGTGCTGCTGAGCTGACAGTGTCCAGCAGGTCCGTCATCAGTCATTACATAATAAATATATATACCTGTCCGGCTGCAGTACTAGTGATATTATATATATATATTAATTTCATCTCATTATCATCCAGTCTATATTAGCAGCAGACACAGTACGGTAGTCCACGGCTGTAGCTACCTCTGTGTCGGCAGTCGCTCGTCCATCCATAATTGTATCCCACCTACCCGTGGTTTTTTTTTTTTTTCTTTCTTCTTGATACATACTACTATAGTAGCTTACTGTAGCAGTCTGCGGTGCTGCTGAGCTGACAGTGTCCAGCAGGTCCGTCATCAGTCATTACATAATAAATATATATACCTGTCCGGCTGCAGTACTAGTGATATATTATATATATATATATATATATATATATATTAATTTCATCTCATTATCATCCAGTCTATATTAGCAGCAGACACAGTATGGTAGTCCACGGCTGTAGCTACCTCTGTGTTGGCAGTCGCTCGTCCATCCATAATTGTATACCACCTAACCGTGGTTTTTTTTTTTTTTTCTTCTTGATACATACTACTATAGTAGCTTACTGTAGCAGTCTGCGGTGCTGCTGAGCTGACAGTGTCCAGCAGGTCCGTCATCAGTCATTACATAATAAATATATATACCTGTCCGGCTGCAGTACTAGTGATATTATATATATATATATTAATTTCATCTCATTATCATCCAGTCTATATTAGCAGCAGACACAGTACGGTAGTCCACGGCTGTAGCTACCTCTGTGTCGGCAGTCGCTCGTCCATCCATAATTGTATACCACCTACCCGTGGTTTTTTTTTTCTTTCTTCTTGATACATACTACTATAGTAGCTTACTGTAGCAGTCTGCGGTGCTGCTGAGCTGACAGTGTCCAGCAGGTCCATCATCAGTCATTACATAATAAATATATATACCTGTCCGGCTGCAGTACTAGTGATATTATATATATATATATATTAATTTCATCTCATTATCATCCAGTCTATATTAGCAGCAGACACAGTACGGTAGTCCACGGCTGTAGCTACCTCTGTGTCGGCAGTCGCTCGTCCATCCATAATTGTATACCACCTACCCGTGGTTTTTTTTTTTCTTTCTTCTTGATACATACTACTATAGTAGCTTACTGTAGCAGTCTGCGGTGCTGCTGAGCTGACAGTGTCCAGCAGGTCCGTCATCAGTCATTACATAATAAATATATATACCTGTCCGGCTGCAGTACTAGTGATATTATATATATATATATTAATTTCATCTCATTATCATCCAGTCTATATTAGCAGCAGAAACAGTACGGTAGTCCACGGCTGTAGCTACCTCTGTGTCGGCAGTCGCTCGTCCATCCATAAGTATACTAGTATCCATCCATCTCCATTGTTTACCTGAGCTGCCTTTTAGTTGTGCCTATTAAAATATGGAGAACAAAAATGTTGAGGTTCCAAAATCAGGGAAAGATCAAGATCCACTTCCACCTCGTGCTGAAGCTGCTGCCACTAGTCATGGCCGAGACGATGAAATGCCAGCAACGTCGTCTGCCAAGGCCGATGCCCAATGTCATAGTACAGAGCATGTAAAATCCAAAACACCAAATATCAGTAAAAAAAGGACTCCAAAATCTAAAATAAAATTGTCGGAGGAGAAGCGTAAACTTGCCAATATGCCATTTACCACACGGAGTGGCAAGGAACGGCTGAGGCCCTGGCCTATGTTCATGGCTAGTGGTTCAGATTCACATGAGGATGGAAGCACTCAGCCTCTCGCTAGAAAAATGAAAAGACTCAAGCTGGCAAAAGCACCGCAAAGAACTGTGCGTTCTTCGAAATCCCAAATCCACAAGGAGAGTCCAATTGTGTCGGTTACGATGCCTGACCTTCCCAACACTGGACGTGAAGAGCATGCGCCTTCCACCATTTGCACACCCCGTGCAAGTGCTGGAAGGAGCACCCGCAGTCCAGTTCCTGATAGTCAGATTGAAGATGTCAGTGTTGAAGTACACCAGGATGAGGAGGATATGGGTGTTGCTGGCGCTGGGGAGGAAATTGACAAGGAGGATTCTGATGGTGAGGTGGTTTGTTTAAGTCAGGCACCCGGGGAGACACCTGTTGTCCGTGGGAGGAATATGGCCGTTGACATGCCTGGTGAAAATACCAAAAAAATCAGCTCTTCGGTGTGGAAGTATTTCAACAGAAATGCGGACAACATTTGTCAAGCCGTGTGTTGCCTTTGTCAAGCTGTAATAAGTAGGGGTAAGGACGTTAACCACCTCGGAACATCCTCCCTTATACGTCACCTGCAGCGCATTCATAATAAGTCAGTGACAAGTTCAAAAACTTTGGGCGACAGCGGAAGCAGTCCACTGACCAGTAAATCCCTTCCTCTTGTAACCAAGCTCACGCAAACCACCCCACCAACTCCCTCAGTGTCAATTTCCTCCTTCCCCAGGAATGCCAATAGTCCTGCAGGCCATGTCACTGGCAATTCTGACGATTCCTCTCCTGCCTGGGATTCCTCCGATGCATCCTTGCGTGTAACGCCTACTGCTGCTGGCGCTGCTGTTGTTGCTGCTGGGAGTCGATGGTCATCCCAGAGGGGAAATCGTAAGACCACTTTTACTACTTCCACCAAGCAATTGACTGTCCAACAGTCCTTTGCGAGGAAGATGAAATATCACAGCAGTCATCCTGCTGCAAAGCGGATAACTGAGGCCTTGACAACTATGTTGGTGTTAGACGTGCGTTCGGTATCCACCGTTAGTTCACAGGGAACTAGACAATTTCTTGAGGTAGTGTGCCCCCGTTACCAAATACCATCTAGGTTCCACTTCTCTAGGCAGGCGATACCGAGAATGTACACGGACGTCAGAAAAAGACTCACCAGTGTCCTAAAAAATGCAGTTGTACCCAATGTCCACTTAACCACGGACATGTGGACAAGTGGAGCAGGGCAGGGTCAGGACTATATGACTGTGACAGCCCACTGGGTAGATGTATGGACTCCCGCCGCAAGAACAGCAGCGGCGGCACCAGTAGCAGCATCTCGCAAACGCCAACTCTTTCCTAGGCAGGCTACGCTTTGTATCACTGGTTTCCAGAATACGCACACAGCTGAAAACCTCTTACGGCAACTGAGGAAGATCATCGCGGAATGGCTTACCCCAATTGGACTCTCCTGTGGATTTGTGGCATCGGACAACGCCAGCAATATTGTGTGTGCATTAAATATGGGCAAATTCCAGCACGTCCCATGTTTTGCACATACCTTGAATTTGGTGGTGCAGAATTTTTTTTAAAACGACAGGGGCGTGCAAGAGATGCTGTCGGTGGCCAGAAGAATTGCGGGACACTTTCGGCGTACAGGCACCACGTACAGAAGACTGGAGCAACACCAAAAACGCCTGAACCTGCCCTGCCATCATCTGAAGCAAGAAGTGGTAACGAGGTGGAATTCAACCCTATATATGCTTCAGAGGTTGGAGGAGCAGCAAAAGGCCATTCAAGCCTATACAATTCAGCACGATATAGGAGGTGGAATGCACCTGTCTCAAGCGCAGTGGAGAATGATTTTAACGTTGTGCAAGGTTCTGCTGCCCTTTGAACTTGCCACACGTGAAGTCAGTTCAGACACTGCCAGCCTGAGTCAGGTCATTCCCCTCATCAGGCTTTTGCAGAAGAAGCTGGAGACATTGAAGGAGGAGCTAACACGGAGCGATTCCGCTAGGCATGTGGGACTTGTGGATGGAGCCCTTAATTCGCTTAACAAGGATTCACGGGTGGTCAATCTGTTGAAATCAGAGCACTACATTTTGGCCACCGTGCTCAATCCTAGATTTAAAACCTACCTTGGATCTCTCTTTCCGGCAGACACAAGTCTGCTGGGGTTCAAAGACCTGCTGGTGAGAAAATTGTCAAGTCAAGCGGAACGCGACCTGTCAACATCTCCTCCTTCACATTCTCCCGCAACTGGGGGTGCGAGGAAAATGCTCAGAATTCCGAGCCCACCCGCTGGCGGTGATGCAGGGCAGTCTGGAGCGACTGCTGATGCTGACATCTGGTCCGGACTGAAGGACCTGACAACGATTACGGACATGTCGTCTACTGTCACTGCATATGATTCTCTCACCATTGAAAGAATGGTGGAGGATTATATGAGTGACCGCATCCAAGTAGGCACGTCACACAGTCCGTACTTATACTGGCAGGAAAAAGAGGCAATTTGGAGGCCCTTGCACAAACTGGCTTTATTCTACCAAAGTTGCCCTCCCACAAGTGTGTACTCCGAAAGAGTGTTTAGTGCCGCCGCTCACCTTGTCAGCAATCGGCGTACGAGGTTACTTCCAGAAAATGTGGAGAAGATGATGTTCATTAAAATGAATTATAATCAATTCCTCCGTGGAGACATTGACCAGCAGCAATTGCCTCCACAAAGTACACAGGGAGCTGAGATGGTGGATTCCAGTGGGGACGAATTGATAATCTGTGAGGAGGGGGATGTACACGGTGATATATCGGAGGATGATGATGAGGTGGACATCTTGCCTCTGTAGAGCCAGTTTGTGCAAGGAGAGATTAATTGCTTCTTTTTTGGTGGGGGTCCAAACCAACCCGTCATTTCAGTCACAGTCGTGTGGCAGACCCTGTCACTGAAATGATGGGTTGGTTAAAGTGTGCATGTCCTGTTTATACAACATAAGGGTGGGTGGGAGGGCCCAAGGACAATTCCATCTTGCACCTCTTTTTTCTTTTTTTCTTCTTTGCGTCATGTGCTGTTTGGGGAGTGTTTTTTGGAAGGGCCATCCTGCGTGACACTGCAGTGCCACTCCTAGATGGGCCAGGTGTTTGTGTCGGCCACTAGGGTCGCTTATCTTACTCACACAGCTACCTCATTGCGCCTCTTTTTTTCTTTGCGTCATGTGCTGTTTGGGGAGTGTTTTTTGGAAGGGCCATCCTGCGTGACACTGCAGTGCCACTCCTAGATGGGCCAGGTGTTTGTGTCTGCCACTAGGGTCGCTTATCTTACTCACACAGCTACCTCATTGCGCCTCTTTTTTTTCTTTGCGTCATGTGCTGTTTGGGGAGTGTTTTTTGGAAGGGCCATCCTGCGTGACACTGCAGTGCCACTCCTAGATGGGCCAGGTGTTTGTGTCGGCCACTAGGGTCGCTTATCTTACTCACACAGCTACCTCATTGCGCCTCTTTTTTTCTTTGCGTCATGTGCTGTTTGGGGAGTGTTTTTTGGAAGGGCCATCCTGCGTGACACTGCAGTGCCACTCCTAGATGGGCCAGGTGTTTGTGTCGGCCACTAGGGTCGCTTAGCTTAGTCATCCAGCGACCTCGGTGCAAATTTTAGGACTAAAAATAATATTGTGAGGTGTGAGGTATTCAGAATAGACTGAAAATGAGTGGAAATTATGGTTTTTGAGGTTAATAATACTTTGGGGTCAAAATGACCCCCAAATTCTATGATTTAAGCTGTTTTTTAGTGTTTTTTGAAAAAAACACCCGAATCCAAAACACACCCGAATCCGACAAAAAAAATTCGGTGAGGTTTTGCCAAAACGCGGTCAAACCCAAAACACGGCCGCGGAACCGAACCCAAAACCAAAACACAAAACCCGAAAAATTTCAAGTGCACATCTCTACAGTAACGTCCCCCCCATTCCCCTTCCTAGCTTAATTTTAGTATTTTGATTGATTGGTTATAATCCCTCATTTGATGATACCCAAATAGAATAATAAAAAGCCACTAACTATGACAAATGTATTTCTTTTTAATTATGCAACACATATTTACTAAGTAGGACAGCTTACAGGGTCAGGGTGTGCATATCCTACCTGTTTATTCTCCATTTAAGATGGCATTTGGTACAGTACAATGAAAATAATTTGGAGTAATTTGTACTTTCTGGGCTGACATTACCAACACATGTATCCAAGTGCTGCGCCCAAACAGCGGCACGCCCCTAGTGCCTAATGGGAATTCACCACTGCAAAGTCTTCCTCATTGGCCAGTCCTACTGTATCACTTACAATTGTAAACATTGCAGTTGCTATCACATTAGTGTCAAATATAAAGCATGCTTCCTGGTTTGAAGCTGACCTGTCACAGGCTTTTAAAGGTAACACCTCCACCAAGCATATCAGTTAAAAAAAAAATAACTTTGGAAAACACCTGACGTTGGATTAAATGAGCAAACACTGGGGCGCATGAGAAGATGTGATCACAAAAGATTAATAATAAAAATAATCAAATAAACAAAAGAGATTAATCCACTGCACTCGCTAATCCTATATCTGGGGTGCGTTTGGTATGTGACCACATTGTTCAAATGAAAATCACAGTTCTGCACTTACCATATATATTATAGACACTCCAAGCTGTATTCTCTATATTTTATAAGAGCAGAAAAAGGAGGGATTTTAAGGCATCCAACCTCACAAGGTGCACTGTCAACCTCCTAATGCTGCTCCGAAAAAATAGTGGATAGCTATCCCCAATGAATAAAAAGGATTATAAAAGGGAATGAGAGCGCAAAAGAATGGATAAATTATTGAGTATTTATAAGTGCAATATCAAATAAATAAATCTAATAAAAATATTAATATTAATGTCTCCCTCACATGTTGGGAGACATTAAAAGGTTAAACATTAAGGGGTGTATTCAATAGCGTTCAGAAGCTGCCATCTTGTCGAAAAAACGGCAGCTTCCAACAGATTTCGGACAGAAAGGGTTCCAATCTATTCAATAGGGGCAGTTTTTTGCGACAAGGCAGGAATTCCCGACTTTTCAGAAAACACGTGGATCGGCGGAATAGGCGCCGATCCACGTGCTTCTGTCAGATTAGTGGCAAAAGCTGACAGGTTTTGGCCCACTTTCCGAAAATCTCAATGCGACTTTAAAAAAATTCGGATTGAGGTGAGGAGATGGGAAGCGGTGCGGCGGGCTATGGGGAGCGGTGCGGCGGGCTACGGGGAGCGTGGCTTTCAGGTACCTTGGCGGGCGTCCCCCGGCCAAGCACCTCTCTCCCTGCAGCGCGGCACTGGGTGGACGTTCTCACACACGGGGACCTGCTGATAGCCACACTGACATCGGCCAAATCCGACAGTCTGATTTTGCCACTCTGTTGAATAGGGGTTGTCGTATCCATTCCAACAAATGCATGTCGGAGTGGATCCGAATCTTATTGAATATACCCCTAAATGTGTTAACAAAGTTTCCTATGAAATGCAATTTCCATATATAACACATGTATCTGCAGTGCCACAATGTGTAAGCACAATATATGTATTTGTGTAAAATGTATTTTAAATGTATATACAATAAAATGCACTTGCATTTTCCCCGGTGGTATAAGTGGCATTTGAAGTGCTCAGCGGGGTGCCGGGTCCCCAGACCACTCCCAGGCAAATGGAATGCTTTCCACTGTTCACACTTAAAAATCATATGAGACGACTTCCGTTTCCGGTCTGGATGCGATAGGGAGCTTGCTGTGAGAGCCCCGTTCCCGCCGCCCCGCAAACTACCTTTTCTAGGCTGTTTACAGCCTCCATATCTCCCGGGACCGAACCTGCTACCTCCGCGATCGGAATGAATCGTTTTGTGATGCACTAGCTCTTTGTAGTTTGACTCTCCTCCTCTAGTTTGCTGTTTACCCAAACCTCCTCAGCTCTTTTTTGTGAGACGAGAGTCTCATATTTCTCGTCTGTGGCCTAATCAGTTTTATTCCTCATCTCGGACACTGTTTTCTCCCTCCACGTCCTTCTATATTTGGATTAAAGTATCGTGGTTTTCTTGCTCCGGACTCACTTACTCCTCCCCAAGTTTATCTCTCCTCGGAACGCTTCCGTTCTTTATTACATGATTAATCTTCCTGTGAATCATTAATGGGAGCCTGGAATCCTCTTGCAGGTTTTACATTATCCTTTTTTGCAGGTCTTTTTTCGCTGCTAGGCAGTCCGCCCCAGATCTCTTTCTGTTTATATTTTTTGTTATTTTAAGGTCTTAATATTTTATACTACTGTGTTTATATGGCGGGCTGGCCAGATGGAGCGCCCAACTCTCTCGCTCGGTTAACAGCATTCATGTGTGGGCTGGATGATGGTATACAGCTCTCACATGCCTGCTAGCTGGAAGCACCAGGCTCTGTTTATTGCTTTTTATTTGATTTTGTTATCTCTGATATTGTATAGCCATGCACAATTGCTTATTTCTATATTCGCTCCTACCCCCTTTTTCCTTGTCTGTGTCTCTTTCCCCCCCCCCCTCCCCTTCCCCCTCCCCTCTTTTGCAGAGATGTCTTTCTTGATCCAATATATTTTTGATTCAGGTACTGTCCTTTTGCAATCTTTTCTGAGTAATGCCTGATTTAACGGTGGGGTCATGGAATGTTGGAGGCTTCAACTCCTCTGCCAAGAGACGTAGAGTGTTACTTTATCTCACTAAAACAACACATAGACCTGGCATTCCTCCAGGAAACGCATTTGACACTGGAAGAGACTGCAAAACTGACTTGCTTAAATTTAAATTGGCAGGTGTTGGGTTCTAGCACATTTAACTCCAAAGTTAGAGGGGTAGTAATACTGATCAAACGTCATTTACCGTATGACATTGTATCCTCCATTGTTGACCCACAGGGTCGTTATGTGATTTTAACGGTTAAGATTCAGAATAAGCCATATTTACTGTGCAATGTGTATGCTCCTAATGTGTATTCCAAATCTTTTTTTCAAATGTTATTAGCCAAACTGTGTCCATTGCTTTCAGAACCATTAATATTTTGTGGTGATATAAACTTGATTTCTTCTCCTTATTTAGATAGATCTCAAGCACCCACTAAACCCCTTACCTTGCCCAAATTAGGAGTCCCTCTTTTGGCTGAGAGATTACAAGCAGTAGACATATGGAGAGCCCTCCACCCTATAGACAAGGAATTTACTTGTTTATCTGCCGCACACCACACCCTCTCTAGAATAGACTATATATTGCAGTTACATTGTCTCCTACCTCAGGTAACAAGTTCACACAGATTTCTATAAAATTCTACTCCCCCATTTAGGAGATACCCTAGTCAAAGTGTTGAATGCTTTCTTGTCCTCCACATCCCTCCCTCTTCATTTTAACACAGCTATACTAAACACACTGCCCAAACCTGGAAGAGACCTATCGCTTCCTGGTTCCTACCATCCTATTTCGCTCCTCAATCTTGACTATAAATTACTTACCAAGATTCTGGCGGATCGTATTAAACTATTAGTTCCCCGTACTATTCATAAGGATCAAACTGAATTCATAGCGGTACGACATTCTGAAATCAATGTTCACCGAGTACTCTCAGCAATTCATATATCCAACAATTTACCCCCCTCTGACCTCCCACTAATCCTCTCCCTAGATGCTGAGACAGTATTCAACATGGTCAATTGGAACCACTTGTTCCTCACACTCTCTTGATTTGAGTTTCCAGATTCCTTCATTTCACTTCTAAGGATTTTATATTCTGACCCGCAAACTATGGCATCTTGTAAAGGAGTACTTTCTTCCCCTTTCATGATCGGTCGAGGCACAAGACAGGGTTGTCCCCTGCCCCCCCAACTACTTTTTGCGATTGCCTGGAACCTCTGGTTCCAATTGCGGTCGGAGATGTTTTCTGGAATTCGATTGGGTGGTGTTGATCTCCGTCATGCTGTTATTTGTCACCAACCCAGCCTCCTCTATCCCTGAAATGCTTGGACTGATTGGAGCTTTTGGGGAAAGGGTGGGATATAGGATCAACATCACCAAATCGGAGTTCCTTTCCTTGGGAACCTCTCTCCATAATCTTTCCACTTCCCTCCTGGATATTTCTTTCCAGGTCGCCCAATCAAAAACCACTTATTTAGGGATCCAGATTTTGGCTGACTTGTTTAGACTTAATGAGGAAATCTTTGCTCCCATGTTAACCCGTATCACGACTTTTCTTGATAGCTGGAAGTTGCTTCCATTATCCCTTCTAGGTAGAGTAGCTGTCCTTCAAAGTATCGTATTCCCAAAATTATTTTATCTAATGCAAATGCTCCTGATTGGCCTTTCAAAAAGGGACTTACAGTTTTTGCGTACAATAATGACAACATTTTTATGGAAATGTAGGAAACCATATATAGCTTTGCACAAATTTATGGCACCAAAATCGGCGGGTGGGATAGGTATTCCAGATTATGCATCCTACTCTCTAGCTTCATTATTTAGATGTGCTGCTTACTGGCTGTTTGATAGGAACCTTTTCACAGACCCAGCCCTAGATGTGGCAATTTTTTCTCCTTATGCACCTGCAGCTCTTTTGCTGTCCAAAGTCTCCTCAATCCCAACTCACATACTCCACAATCCCCTCTTCCACAATATCTATTATGCTTGGAATGCTTTACACAAAAAATGTAGTTGTAGCCCTTTGACCGCACCATGTATCCCATTGTGGGGTATTCCTGCATTTCCCCACTCCCTTACCAACTCCAATTTTCTTGTTTGGAAAGAGAAGGGTTTAAAGAACTCCTCCAAAGTATTCGATCCTGGGGGCTCTCTCCTAAAATTCTCAACCATCCAGGAGACGTTTAACCTCCCGTGCTCGCATTTTTACATGTATTTGCAAGTCCGTCGACACCTCATGTTGGAGGTAGACCTCCTTTAGCCTCAGCCTTCTCTGAGAGGACTCCAACAACAGCCTGTCTTTTGTATTCAGAATCACCTGTGAATAAAATATAAGTGCCGTGCAGCCAGCTGGAGAAATCAAATGATCACACACTCAGCCTGGTGTATTCAATCTGAGTTCTGGTTTAATGTTCTTACATACATATATTTATACTGGCTTGAAAAGGCTCAGAGGAGTTTACAGTTTAACCTCAGGGTTGTGTCCTCTTCCTGATAACGGTCTTGTTCTTTTCCTTTTCTTTATCTCTCAGACATGGCTTACCCACAAGTTCCTCTTTTTGCTAACTGAATATTTCATCATTCTATACTTTTCTTTTCCCCCCAGCATATTTAAGCATATCATATATTAATGCTAAAGTAAGTTTATAATCTATTGAATATAACAAAATGGAGTAACATTGGCTTTATTGCAGAATCACACTAATGCTTGCCCATCTACCTTCCTCATTTTTCCCTCCTTTTGATTCTCAAAAAGACATCACACTATACCTTGCTACCCTACTTCGCCGAGCAGGCCAGGCGATGACCTGGTCAAGTACGTCTGTCTCCCTGGGCCTATTGCCAAGGGAGGGTAATAACCATCCCGTACAGACAAAATAGTCACAAGGCATAGATGCATAAGAGTCCTTTTTACAGTCTATTTTGATTGCTTCCATTTTTGTAGACGGGTGGTCTGTCATTACGTGATTCAAGATCATCATATTCCTCCATTTCTCGAGCATCACTTTCTGCTGTGGGAGCTGGTTTGGCTTTTTGTTTTTTTCTTTTTCTTTGCAGCTTGTGCTTAAGTTTTTTTTTCGATGAACATGAAAAACAACAGAGAATAATACGTATGAGTACATATACCAACAAACATACTCCAGCTACTTTTGCAATTAGGAGAACAATGCCCATTAACCATCCTCCAATCCCCTTGAACCAACTTGCAGGGTTTAACCATCCAAAATCCCAGTCTCCCCATGTCCATGATGATTCCTCCACCTTTCTCACAAACTGCTGTTTTATATCTTCTATTTCCTGCATTTTTGCTAACTGCCCTCCTGTCTCTCTTATGCCTGGCTTCTAACAGCCATGCCCATTCGTTACTCTTATGCAGGGAGGGCCTTGTCCAACATCCAGTCATACATGACCATTTCAAACTGTTTTCTGGGTAACACTTCCAACATGTCTGTACCCTTGCAAAGTATATTCCCCATGTACTGTAATCAAATTTACATTTAGTCTGACATTCCATTGCTTTTTTCCAGTGGTTCCTGTCCACACTCACACAAACATTTATCCCTGCCTTCCATTTTTGCACACGGTGGTATTGGCCACACAGCATGTCTTTCTTACACTTCAGGGGTATTTATTCATGGTTACAGGGTATTTTTCCGTACTTATCTCAGGGGCTGGAGTAGGGCCTTGACTTACAGGCGTGTTTACCAAATGTATAGTAAATACAATTGCAACAACCAACATTGCGGATCCCATATAACCCCCCACAGGGACCTATCAGGTTTAGGTCCAAGTAAATTCATAGTTATTACTTTCCTGGGGGTTTAATAGTGATCTTGGTCTTTTTGCAGTGCGATGCGTGTACCCACGAGTCTCGACCCTCGAGTTTCACTGAGGTGGGGGTCACTAGCAACATTTGGAAAAGACCATCATATCTGGGCTCAAGTGCTCCTCTCACGTGTCTTTTTAGGTAGACCCAATCGCCAATCAGGATGCTGTGTGGTCCAAGATCAGCTCTTTCAGGTCCTGAGAATAAAACTTGAGAATGTATTTCAGTTAGGTGTTCATTCAACTGCTTTATATACTCTGTCATATTTCCATGTTTATGCTGCAGTTCCTAGGGCAAATAACACCCTGTCTTGGGTTTTGTCCCAAATAAAATCTCATAAGGTGAGTACCGTTTCCTTGCCTGGTGTTCTAACTGCAAACAATGCTAAGGGCAAGCACTCTACCTATGCTTTCCCTGTCTCTTGCATGGGCTTTTGTATTTTAAGCTTTAGGGTCCCATTCAGACGTTCTATTACTTCTGGAACCCCAAATCTGCACACTATTTCTGCTATTATTTTCCTTGCAGTAGAGATAGCATTTGCTTTTGCTACCAGCCCCGCCTCTGGCCATCTGCTAAAAATGTCTGTGCAGGTTAGAATATATTCATATGTTCCATGCTTTGGCATGTGTATATAGTCAATTTGTAGTCTCTGGAAAGGAAAATAAACTTGTGGTGTCTGTCCAAGGCTTGTCCTTGTTCTTCTTCCTGGATTGTTCACTGCACATATCCAGCATTGATCCGTGACGTTTTTTTTTTCTGCCACATAGAATCCTGGTGCTATCCAATGGTCCTGTACCAGCCTAGTCATTTGTTCTTTTTCCCCTTGTGATCTGATCCATAGGATACATGTAACATAGGTGGGTATAGTGCTCTTAGTAAGCACCATTTGTCTTCTTTCTTCCATAACCCTAAACAGGTTGCTTTGGCTCCCATCTTTTCCCATGTCTTGTGTTCTGCTTTTGCTTGTTCTTGTAGCTTGATGAGAGTCTTTATGTTCACTTCTTCTGCTTCTTCCTGAACATAAATGGCTGGTTCACGTTTGTTCTTTAGGGCTGCTTTTCTTGCTTCTGCATATGCATTTCCTCTACTTTCTTCTGTTTCCTTGGTGTGTGCCTTGGTCTTTATGACTGCCATTTGTTTGGGCAGTTTCAATGCTCTTGTTAGTCTTTGTATTAGATGCCCATTCTTTATAGGTTCACCTGCTGCTGTAAGGAAACTTCTGTTCTTCCAGACTTCATGCGGAGAAACAATTGCATACCCCGCCACCCTATACCCATGAACATAGAAGCTAGAACCATCGTTAAAAAAGAAAAAATTTGGATTATGTATTGGTTTGTCATCAATCTTCCAATCTGGCTGTATTTCTTCCTCCATGAGGGCTATACAGTCATGTTCTTTTTCCGGGTATGGTTCTGTTCTTTCCTCTGGATGTACTTCTTCATCTTTCTCTCCTTTTGAACCGTCAGGTTCATCTTTAAGAGGTAGTAAAGTTGCAGGGTTGAGAGTGGTACATCTCTTAATAGTAAGGTTGCTTGCTGATAGAAGGGCTACTTCATATTTTGTCCGCCTTGCTGTGCTGAGATGTCTTGTAGATGCCTGTTGCAGTATTTCTGTGACTGCATGTGGAAATTGTATGGTAACTGGGTGATCTATCACAACATCTGCACATTTGTCCTTTAGAATGGCTGCAGCTGCTACTGACCTTATGCAGGTTGGTGATCCTTGCATCACTCCATCCAGTGCTGCTGAATAATAAGTGACCTCCTGTGTCAGGACTCCTGTTGCATGTCCCCTATGTTCATGGCAGAACAAGGTAAAAGGCTTTGTGTGTAGTCTGGGAGTCCCAGGGCTGGAGCTGAACATATGGCTTCCTTCATCTGCTTAACTGCCACCCATTGTGTCTCTTGCTCTTCTTGGGAGTTTGTAGCAGTCTTCTTGGCATTATACAGTGGTTGCATAAGGGCTGAAGCTCCTGGTATCCTTTCTTTGACATAGGACACCAAACCTAGAAAGGCTCTTTTCTGTGTTAAGGTCTGTGGATTTGGAGCATCCAGTATAACTTTTATTCTTTCTGTTGTAAGGTGGCATGTTCCTTGAGAAATGCAGTGTCCTAGGAATATCACCTTCGTCTGGGCAAATTGCAGCTTGGCTTGTGTCACTCAGCAGTCTTTATCTACAAGAAACTTTAACAATAATATTGTCTCTTCTTGGCATTGCTGTTTGGTAGCAGTTGCTAGTAGTAGATCATCCACGTATTGCAGTAGCTGAGTTTTTTCTGGATACTCAGGTGCCCATTTCTTCAAGACTGTGGCCATGGCTTCTGTGAACTCTGATGGGCTTGTAGCTCCTCCTTGAGGAAGTCTTGTCCAGCAATATTGCTGTCCATCATGTGCAAGCATATCATTGATCTGTACTCCTATGGCTGCTGTCTGTTCCTTGTTCAAGGGGTACTGTTTTATAGTTACTGGTACAGTTCCTGGTTTGATAGCTTCACAGGTTGGACCTTCATGGTTCCCACATCTTTTTCCTTTTGCCCATACCTTGTCTGGAACTCCCCATCCTCGCCAGGTTTTAATTTGTTCTGTGGTTTCTTCTTCATCCTCTTCTGTGGTGGTTGCTAGAAATATCTGTATAGCGGCTTACACTTGATCATAGTCTGTGGGTGATAGTGCTGTCTTGAATATCACCTTGTTCCCTCTGTACAGAATACTTGCTTGTAGTTTCTGCAGCAAATCTGCTCCCAGCAAGTTGACTGGGCAGGTGGGAGATACTAGGAACTCTACTGGGATTTCATGTGGATGTCCTTGTACTTGTACATTGAGGATCCTAGTTTTCCTCAGCTGGATCTTTTCTCCACTTAATCCCTTTGCTGTCACTGGTTTTCCTGTAATGAGGTGTGCTGGTACTTCTTCCTGTCTTATAACTGATTGGCTTGCCCCAGTATCAAGCAGGCAGGAAACATTTTCTCCCGTTGGCAGTTTGACTTTAATAAACCCATCTTCCATTCTGTTGGGGGGGTTCATCGGGAGTATCATTGGTACTGGGGTGCCGGGACTTCAGTCTGACTTATCCTTGGGGGCTTGATTGCCCCTTTTCTCTATCCAACTCTTATATGTGCTACAGTCTCTTTTGAAGTGTCCTGGTTTCTTGCACCAGAAGCATTTTCCCGATTCGGGCTTGATCATGGCTCTTCCTTCCCCTTCTAATTTTTTTCTTTGAGCCTTCTTCTGTGACCAGGTAGACGGTTTTGGGTTTGGCTACCTTTTTCTCCTTTTCTTCCTTTTCCAGATCTTCTAAGGCCTCTACCGTATCCAGAATTTGATCCATAGGCGTAGACCTATATGCAGGAGTACTAGTAATTAATTTCTGTTTTAGACTTGGTCTTAAACCTTCCAATACTCGGTATCTGACCATCCTTTCTCCTGCTTCTGCTTCTGGGTCCAAACCTTCATTTCGGACCATATCCTTAATTTTACAGAGGTAACTTCTAAACGGTTGTTCTCCTTGTGGTCCAATGGCTTCTGGATACCTTTGATTTCTTAAATAACATCATCTCCTTAGGCGTGCCACAAATTGTGGTCCACTGGCTATAGTTTTCCTTTGTGCTTCTAGTACATCTTCAATCTGTTCATGATAATCAGTGTCTTGATGAGCTGCCATATCCTTAATCTGTCTTAGATCACCCTCTGCTAATTTATTTTTACATATTTGTTCCACATCTACCCATGCTGCGGAATGTAAATTACACATAGTCTCCATATATAACCCAAACAGTCCAGGCTGTTTGTAGGGATCTGGGCTATCTTTTATTATGGCTGTAACTTCCATTATTGAAAAAGGGGTATGCTGTTCTCTTGTAAAAAATTGTGGTCTAAAATTATTTTGTCCTTGAACATATCCCTCCTCATCCGCTAATATAGGCTGTCCTTCTCTTGGATTGACATAGGCAAAGGTACGTACTGGGTAACAAGCAGGAACATTTAAGTTTTCTGATTCATCTTCTTCCTCAATTTCATGCATCTGTAGAGTTCCATTTTCTGCTTCAGTGTAAAATACATTTCTTGTTCCCAGTCTCCCCTTTCTCAGTTTTCTTTTGTCTTTATGAGACAATGGGGATCCTGAATGCATTTCCCCTTGACCGGGCAGGTTGTACGGTTTCAGTCTATTTATCATTAATGGAGTTCTGTGGCCTGTTCCTATCTGGGGTGTACAGTTGGGACATGTCATCCTCTCTGGTTCCAACAAAGATGCACATTGGGGACATTTAGTTAAATCAGGGTACTGGTTCATACTATAGGAGGTTGCCCTGGGGTTCCCAGATTTGCGGGGTAAGGGGGTGGATCTGTGACTAGTGTAGGTACTGGGACTGGTATTACAGGTGGAGGAGGGGGCGGATTGGGAATAACTGGCACATTATGGCCCTGGTTCATTCCTGTAGTTACTAAACAGACCGTCATATGCTGGTCATCTTCCCTCTCTTTCTTCTTCCTTTCCTCCTCCTGCTCTCATTTCTCACTTGCTGTTAGCCAAATATAAACCTGATCCCCTTTCTTGCGTTTTTCTATCCATTCCCTATTACAGATTCTGAACTTTCTCCATTTGTCAGTGTTAAATTCCCCATCTGGAGGAAATCCTCCCCTTTTAAATACCTTGGCTATATCTTTGACTGCATGTGGTCCAACCTCCTGTTTAACTATTTCCACAGGGGTTAATTCACCCTTGCTATTAGAGGTTCCCATCCTGCCTTCTGCCAACTTATCAACACTTCTCTCTCCGATATGAGTTACACAACTTTAGTACTCAATGTTGATTATTGTATAGATGGGTTTCCTGAACACTACAGGTTTACCTCTGTCCTACTGATTACATACACCTGTAATCATTCAGTTTCCTTATGGGTGGACTCACAATCTTCCATTATCAAGGTATATCTCAATCTGGTGAGTCTGACAGAATAGGGACAAAAGAATCTTTCAGGTTCTGGTTCTTTCAGTGTCTGGCGCAAGTCCTTACCTTCCCTTTGATTAACAAAACCATGACATCCTGTTGTTAATATACCTTTCATATAACCCACAGTTTTACCATAAACACCTTCTTAATGTCCCCTACACCTTCTAAAACCTGATATATCTTTTTCAGTGCGTACAACAAATGTAATATTTACTGACCCATGAGGACCTTGCACAAACCACTTTAAACTAACAGTACAACACCCACAACCATATGAGCTTTCAAAATCAATACATTCTTAAATTTCAGACATATATTTACATTACTGTTCTGATACAAAAGAGGCAAGGCTTTTACTAGGAAGCGCTTCAGTTGACCAGAAAAAACTGACACTTCTGACACAGACGTTAAAACACGTAAAGTAACAATTGGCGAAAAATCGCAATCAATTTGTTACTTACCACGGTTTAAACGGTTCCAACGTCTAGAGTCAGGTGACTTGTTGCTCCTCTATTCAACTTCTTGGCTTCCCGGGTTTCGGCACCATGAAAATGTTGGAGGTAGACCTCCTTTAGCCTCAGCCTTCTCTGAGAGGACTCCAACAACAGCCTGTCTTTTGTATTCAGAATCACCTGTGAATAAAATATAAGTGCCGTGCAGCCAGCTGGAGAAATCAAATGATCACACACTCAGCCTGGTGTATTCAATCTGAGTTCTGGTTTAATGTTCTTACATACATATATTTATACTGGCTTGAAAAGGCTCAGAGGAGTTTACAGTTTAACCTCAGGGTTGTGTCCTCTTCCTGATAACGGTATTGTTCTTTTCCTTTTCTTTATCTCTCAGACATGGCTTACCCACAAGTTCCTCTTTTTGCTAACTGAAAATTTCATCATTCTATACTTTTCTTTTCCCCCCAGCATATTTAAGCATATCATATATTAATGCTAAAGTAAGTTTATAATCTATTGAATATAACAAAATGGAGTAACATTGGCTTTATTGCAGAATCACACTAATGCTTGCCCATCTACCTTCCTCACTCAGCTCAGTTTTGCATAGTCAGAAAATACCTGGGGTAGTATTAAGCTTATCTAATCCTTTGCAGGTATCTCTGAATATTCATAAACAGGGTCCTACACGCATTAGACAGCTTTATACTGCTCTTACGTCGGTTACCACTGACACAATATGGGATAAACTCTTATCTCAATGGAATAAAGACATACCTCATCTCACGGATCACCATCAACTTAGTGCACACTATGTTTCTGTAATGAAATGGCTTACTTCCCCATATCTGTAGGAGGTTCACCTACGCACCTTCCAAAGAGCTTACATTTCCCAAACCCAACACGCTAGATTTAATGCATCTGAATCAGGGGAATGCGCCAAATGTCATGCCCGCATTGATTCCTATTTTCATATGTTTTGGGAATGTGGTTGGATTCGTCACTTCTGGCATAAAGTGGTAGCGTTTATCAATCACTTACTGGATTTGAGGTTTGAAGCTTCACCGTTGACCTGCCTATGTGCAAACTTTAATGAATGGGATCTGGGACCATCCCGCCGCAAGTTTTTACCGTTTCTAACAATATTTGTCACGGTGTCCAAAAAAATCATTTTAACACATTGGCTCTCAGCTTCCTCCCCAAAACTGATGGAAGTACATGGGAAACGTCTACATATCTTATATTCTGATAGGAAGTCAGCCCAGGTAAATATTGAGTCTCGAGTTAAATTTTTTTACAAAAAATGGGGCCAATATATTGGCTCACGTGATCAGACCACACAAACCCAAATTTTTAAGGTATTCGAACACACAGAATGGTTTCTTCATAGATGGCTTTTAGAAGTCTCCACACTCTGACCCTTCTTCTCACTGTTATGATTCCAGCACTCCTGACCGGAGGAGATTTTATGACAAGGACCAGAGCGCTGGAATGGAATGCAGGTAACGGGAGCAGGAAAGACTAGTTGCCCCTGGCGCCCTAACTCTATTGTCTCACCCGTGCTATCGGAAATCCCCAGCGAGACTATGGTTTCTTGAGCCCCTGGCAGCCACGTTTGAAGGGCGGATTATGTCTGCCCAACTCCGGTGCCCCCCGGTCTTAGTGAGAGACAAAGGGAAATCCGAGGCAGGATGATAACAAGAGGACCTCTGACTGACAACAGGCCAGGGGCAACAAGCTAACTAACAAAACCTGAAGTATGTGTGTAAACCCGCCAGGGAAAAGGACAACCAAAATCCACTTGTCCAATACTCCTACCCAGCACCGCTGGATACCAGAGTGGACCTGTGGAAGCGGAACCCTCCGCGAAATGCTCCAAAACACAAATAATAAATAATAAAGCGGACAAGCCGCAACACACGGCAAAGCCGCGACTCACGAACACCACTGGATGTTATACGGTGATTAGTCAGGACTCCAGGAATAAGATGACAACTTCCGAGTTCAGGACTTCCGAATACTGGAATGACCGGATACAGCAAGACTGGAACAGACTCTCAGCAAACAGAGACAGCATGCAGGAAGCTATTACCGGCGTCTGTGAGAAGCCCTGAGAGTGCATATGAACAGGAGTCCTCCAATCAGGTGCTGACAGGGCTAATTACCTACATGCCGTGCAGCTGCCTTGCTGCACGGCCAGGAAACAGGTGTAGGTTCATTAAACCCTGGACCCAGCAACGGGGAACGCGGTCCGTCAGTGGCGTCCCCGTTGCTAGGGTCCGTGCGGCTCAGTGCGCCCGGCGTCCAGCGTTGCCAGGGAGCCGGCGGCTGTCCGCGTACGGCGTCCCTGGTTGCTAGGCGCCGGGCCGCACCGACGAGCGGACCCCGGCGCCTAACAGTACCCCCCCCCCCTTGAGGAGGGGTCAAGGAACCCCTAAAGCCAGGCTTCCAAGGAAATTCCCGAAAAAATGCCCTCTTGAGCCTTGGGGCATGAAGATCCTTATCCAGGACCCAGGACCTTTCCTCTGGACCATAACCTCTCCAGTGAACCAGAAAATAAAGCCGGCCCCTGGACAACTTGGAATCGAGAACCTTCTCCACCAGGAACTCCTGTTGTCCCTGTACATCCACTGGAGATCTTCCCTGAGAGATCTTCCGAGGAAATTTACTGGAAGAAATGTATGGCTTCAACAGGGAGCAATGAAACGTATTACCAATCCGAAGAGATTTTGGTAAACGTAACCGGAAAGCAACTGGGTTAACTTTTTTAATGATATGAAATGGTCCAATAAATTTGGGTCCCAACCTAGCTGAAGATTGTCGAAGTCTAATGTTACGAGTCGACAACCATACCCTATCTCCCACCTTAAAATTGCAAGGACGTCGAAGCCGGTCAGAAAAATTTTTCTCTCGAAAGGCCGCTTTTCTGAGAGCAAGGTGCACTTTTTTCCAAATGGCTCTGAGATGGGAGGTTAAGGTTAGCGAGGAAACTGAGGAATGTTGAAAAAAAGAATTAGCTCTGGGGTGAAAACCAAAAACTGAAAAGAATGGAGACACGTTGGTGGAGGAATGACAAGAATTATTGTAAGCAAACTCCGCCAATGGAAGAAACTCGGACCAATCATTCTGGAGTTTGGCTGAGTACAAACGCAAATACTGTTTCAATGATTGGTTAACTCGCTCGGTTTGCCCGTTGGACTGTGGGTGGTAACCAGATGTTAATGACAATCTCATCTTTAATGAAGCACAAAAACACTTCCAGAATTGTGCAATGAATTGTGGACCCCGATCAGAAACAATATCAGTGGGCAACCCATGAAGTCTGAAAACATGGCGGAGAAACAACACTGCCAATCCTTGGGCAGATGGCAGTCGGGGAAGGGCAATGAAATGAGCCATCTTGCTAAAACGGTCTACTACCACCCAAATGACTCTGCATCCAGCTGAAAGGGGAAGGTCCACCACAAAATCCATGGAAATATGAGACCATGGCCTGAGAGGGACATTCAAGGGCATAAGTTGCCCAATAGGCAAGGAACGGGGAACCTTATGCTGTGCACAAACCTGACATGAAGAAACAAACTCCTTAACGTCTTTAGAAAGACCAGGCCACCATACTGAGCGGGAGACTAACTCCAATGTCTTAGAGATCCCTGGATGCCCGGAAACTTTGTTATCATGGAACTCAGTCAAAACAGTAGCTCTCAAGAACTCAGGGACGTAAAGACGACCAGCAGGAGTATTTCCAGGAGTTTGGTGTTGAAGCTGTTTTAACTGGGTAAATAAATCTTGTGTGAGGCCTGCCCAAATGACTGAAGATGGAAGTATGGAAGTAACAGGACTGTTATCATGAACCGGAAGAAAACTGCGTGACAGAGCATCTGCCTTGGTATTCTTGGAACCTGGCCTGAAAGTTATAATAAATTTGAAACGAGTAAAGAACAAAGCCCAACGAGCCTGCCGGGCATTCAGCCGCTTAGCTGATTCGATGTATTGCAGATTCTTATGGTCAGTCAATACTGAAATGGTATGCGTTGCTCCCTCCAGCCAATGCCTCCACTCCTCGAAAGCCCATTTTATTGCCAGTATTTCCCGGTTACCAACGTCATAGTTGGATTCAGCGGAGGAGAATTTCCTGGACATAAAGGCACAAGGATGTAGTTCCAGAGACTCTGGATCCTTTTGAGATAGTATAGCCCCTACTCCAACCTCCGAGGCATCAACCTCCACAACGAAGGGCAATCCTGGATTGGGATGTCTGAGGACTGGAGCCGAGACAAAAGCTTGTTTCAAGGCCCGAAAGGACAACTCCGCTTCACGCGACCAGTTGGCAGGATCCGCTCCTTTCTTTGTCAGGGCCACAATGGGAGCAACCAGGTCGGAAAAAGAATGAATGAACCTCCTGTAATAATTCGCAAACCCTAAAAAGCGCTGAATTGCTTTTAAATTGGTGGGTTGCGCCCAACTAAGGATGGCCTGGAGCTTCTTTGGTTCCATGAAAAATCCCCGAGGGGAAATAATGTACCCTAAAAAAGATACCTCCGTGACATGAAACTCGCATTTTTCCAGTTTGGCATATAGATGATTCTCACGTAACTTTTGAAGAACCTGACGCACCTGGGTAACATGTTGTTCAATAGAGTCAGAATAAATCAGGATGTCGTCTAAGTAAACGACCACGAATTTCCCTAGGAAGTCACGGAGCACATCGTTAATGAGATCCTGGAAAACTGCTGGAGCGTTAGACAAGCCGAACGGCATCACTAGGTACTCGTAGTGACCCGACTGAGTACTGAAGGCTGTCTTCCACTCATCTCCGGACCTGATTCGGATGAGGTTATACGCTCCTCTTAGATCAATTTTGGAAAAAATCACAGCCGAACGCAGCTGATCAAAGAGGACAGAAATCAGCGGCAGAGGATAAGTATTTTTAACTGAGATTTTATTTAGGGCTCTATAGTCAATGCAAGGTCTGAGCGAGCCATCCTTTTTCTTCACAAAGAAGAAGCCTGCACTTAAAGGAGATTTAGATGGCCTAATAAATCCTTTCCCTAGGCTCTCTTTAATATAGTCATTCATGGCCGCAGTTTCTGGCCCGGATAAAGCATATAACCTTCCCTTTGGCAATGCGGCGCACCAGGAATTAGCTCAATGGAGCAATCATAAGGCCGATGGGGAGGCAGAATGTCTGCATTGCCCTTGGAGAACACATCAGCAAACTCCTGGTACTCCACGGGAATGAGTTCAGGAATGGCAGCAGCTATTCTGACTGGAAACGAAATACATTCCTTATCACAGAGGGCACCCCATTGAGAAATCTCCCCTGACCGCCAATCAATGGTGGGATTGTGAAAGGTCAGCCAAGGGTGACCCAGAACCACTGGAACTGCTGGGCAATGGGTAAGGAAGAACTCGATTTTTTCAGAATGAAGAGCTCCTACCGTAAGTAGTACATGGGGTGTACAGAGGGAAATAACCCCATTGGACAGTGGACTCCCATCTAAGCCATGCATGGTGACACACCTACCCAAAGATAATTGAGGAATGCCTAAGGCCTTAGCCCAAGTTAAATCCATAAAGTTTCCTGCGGCTCCACTGTCGACAAAAGCCGACACCGAGGAACTGAGGCTGCCAAAGGAAACCTTAGCTGGGACTAAAAGGGAGTTATTCGAGGAGATAAGCTGCAGACCTATGTGAACCCCCTCACAATTCACCTGGTCAAGGCGTTTCCCGACTTATTCGGACAATTACGAGCAAAATGTCCCTTACCCCCACAGTACAAACAAAGACCAGAGTTTTGCCTTCTGGCTCTCTCTTCAGGAGACAACCGGGAGAGACCCATCTGCATGGGCTCCTCTATGTCCTCAGGGATGGAATATACACATGGAGATGACCTGACCGATGCTCCTTTTTCAGCCTTCCGCTCTCTGAGACGACGATCAATCTTAATAGAAAGCTCCATGAGTTTATCGAGAGTCTCAGGAGCGGGATACTGGAGGAGACTGTCTTTAATAGATTCTGATAAGCCGAGGCGAAACTGACTGCGCAGGGCTGGGTCATTCCAGCCACAGTCGTTCGACCACCGGCGAAACTCCGTACAATAAACCTCTGCAGGATTCCTACCCTATCTGAGAGCGCGCAATTGACCTTCAGCGGATGCCTCTCTATCAGGGTCATCATATAACAGTCCTAAAGACCCAAAAAAAGCGTCTACTGATAAAAACACCGGATCATCTGCTTTTAAACCAAATGCCCAAGTCTGGGGATCCCCCTGGAGCAAAGAAATAATAATCCCGACCCGCTGAGATTCAGTACCCGAGGAGATCGGTCTTAAACGAAAATAAAGTTTACAGGATTCTTTAAAATTAAAAAACTCTTTTCTATCACCAGAAAAACGGTCAGGCAAATGCATTTTTGGTTCAGGAACTACCCTCGGGGAAGTTCGTAAAAGATCTTCCTGCGACTTCACCCGAAGGGAAAGATCCTGAACCATCTGAGTAAGTTCTTGAATCTGACTGACTAAGAGCTAACCAGGATTTGGTCCTAACCCTGTTGGATTCATGAGGCCGACAATTTCTTACAAAAACTGAATAAGAAAAAATTAAACTCCGTTTAATTTTAAGCTTTGGTATGGCCGGTAATAATGTTATGATTCCAGCACTCCTGACCGGAGGAGATTTTATGACAAGGACCAGAGCGCTGGAATGGAATGCAGGTAGCGGGAGCAGGAAAGACTAGTTGCCCCTGGCGCCCTAACTCTATTGTCTCACCCGTGCTATCGGAAATCCCCTGCGAGACTATGGTTTCTTGAGCCCCTGGCAGCCACGTTTGAAGGGCGGATTATGTCTGCCCAACTCCGGTGCCCCCCGGTCTTAGTGAGAGACAAAGGGAAATCCGAGGCAGGATGATAACAAGAGGATGTCACAACTGAGGGCCTGAGCTGACGGGAGGCAGCCTCAGTTGTAGGGGCTGAGATGTAACGGAACCTGGGAGGTTGTATCAGACCCCTAGACATGTAAGTAACATGTAGAATAACTGCCCGAAGGCGTGACCACGACAACCAGGATAAAAGTCAATGATGTTTATTATGACAAACTCCGTAACACAGCAGCAGTAAAAGGAAACATAAAAGTCAACAGAGGATAAATACAATTCCTGGGTACTACAGGGTGGCAAGGGCCACAGGCACTGGTAGAGTGAGACAGTTCTTATAATCTTCTAGTTGGAAAGTCCTTACCAGGCCTGACTGTAGCAATGGAGAGAACCCAGGATCGTACCAGCTGATGTTCCAGGAAAGGCTGGGCTGCTGAAGGTAAAACGGCTGCTGTGGATACTGGCTGGAACCAGACTGTTGTTGGTACGGAGTGGATACTGGCTGGAACCAGTTAAATAATAAACGAACTTGAGAGTGATGAAATAATAATGAAGTTTGGAGTTTGAGAGCGGTGAAATAATAATACCGGTGGAGAGTGGTAAACTGCAGAAAAGGACACCGGCCCTTTAAGAGAAGCTATACACTGCTGGAAGCTGGGCTGGAAGCAGGTGATTGTTTGAGAGCGGTGAAATAATAATACCGGTGGAGAGTGGTAAACTGCAGAAAGGACACCGGCCCTTTAAGAGAAGCTGTACACTGCTGGAAGCTGGGCTGGAAGCAGGTGATTGTTGTAGCTGGAAACAGGTGAGTCCAGAATGGATCGGAGAGTCAGGCTACACCGCAGATGGAATGCTGGTGCGGGTCTCTATAGCAGAAGTCTGGAGACAGGAGCTGGAACCTGGAAGACAACCACAGGAGAGAGACAAACTGGAACTAGGTTAGACAACCAAAGCACTGACGCCTTCCTTGCTCAGGCACAGCATACTTATACCTGCAGCAAGGAAGGGGTTGGCTAGGCAATTATGCAAATCAACAATACAGACAGCAGATTGGTGGAAATAATCAGATGACAAAATCCAAGATGGCTGCGCCCATGCAGACACTTGGAGGGAAGTTTGGTTTGTAATCCATGTGAGAATTGAAACAGTAATGGCGACGCCGGCCACAGGAGACAGGAGACGCCAGACTGACAAGCGCACATTTAACCACGCGGGCACAGCGGAGGCCGCGGCTGATGAAATCACCACTCTGACATTCTGCATGTGGAAACTCAGGAACAGCGGGATCCGGTCCTGGAACGCTGAGCCAGCCTTAGGAGGCATCTGAAGGGTAAGTAATGGCATCCAGATACCCGGATCGTGACAGCACCCCCCCCTTTAGGAGTGGCCCCAGGACACTTCTTAGGCTTTAAAGGAAACTTTGCGTGGAAATTTCGGACCAAGGCAGGAGCATGGACGTCTGAGGCAATGGTCCAAGAGCGTTCTTCAGGACCATAGCCCTTCCAGTCAATGAGGTATTGTAACCGACCGTAACGGAAACGTGAGTCCAAAATCTTGGCCACCTCGTACTCGACTCCCCGTTGAGTCTGAACTTTGGGAGCTGGAGGAAGTGCGGAATGAAACCGATTCAGGATCAGCGGTTTCAACAAAGAAACATGAAATGTCCTGGGTATTTTCAAGAAGGATGGTAACTGTAACCTGTAGGCAACAGGATTGATGACTTGTTCAATCTTGAAGGGTCCGATGTAGCGAGGTGCAAATTTCATGCTGGGAACTCTCAACCTCAAATTCTTCGTGGACAGCCACACACGATCACCCACCTTGAGAGCAGGAACCGCTCTACGCTTCCTATCGGCAAACTTCTTATACCTGAATGAGGCTTTAAGCAGGGCTGCGTGGACGTTCCTCCAGTTATTTGAAAACTGACGCAAGGTGACATCCACTGCTGGAACAGAAGTTGCGGGAAGCGGTTGGAATTCTGGAACTTTAGGGTGGAATCCATAATTAATGAAGAATGGTGTAGAAGAAGATGAGGAATGGTATTGATTGTTGTGGCTGAACTCGGCCCAAGGAAGGAGTTGAACCCAGTCATCTTGAGAGGAAGACACATATATACGGAGGAAGGCCTCCAAGTCCTGATTCACCCTCTCGGTTTGACAATTGGTCTGAGGATGGTAAGCCGTGGAAAACTTTAACTTGACTTGGAGGGCTTGACACAAACTTCGCCAAAATTTGGCTACGAATTGTACTCCACGATCCGAGATGATCTCTTCAGGAAGACCGTGAAGTCGGAAGATCTCTTGTATAAACACTTGAGCCAACTTGGAAGCTGACGGAAGACCGGTGAGAGGGATGAAATGTGCCATCTTGGTGAACCGGTCAACTACCACCCAGATGGTATTAAACTTGTTGCAGATAGGTAGATCGGAAACAAAGTCCATCGACAAATGGGTCCAAGGTCGACGGGGAACAGATAATGGAACCAGTTGCCCCGCAGGCGACTGGCGGGAGACTTTGTGTTGGGCACACTTTGGGCAGGAGGCAATAAATTCCATAACGTCCTTCTTTAGAGTTGGCCACCAGTAGGACCTAGAAATAAATTCAAGGGTTTTCTGAATGCCTGTATGTCCAGCAAAACGGGAAGCATGGGCCCAATGCATGAGCTTCTTCCTTAGAACTGGCTTAACAAAACTTTTCCCTGGTAGAGGCGTAGAGTCCATCCCTACCGTGGAGAATGCCAACGGATTAATAATAGGATGCTTGTCTGCAGACTCGGACTCATTTTCTTGCTCCCATGAGCGGGAAAGGGCATCGGCCTTACGATTCTGAGAACCCGGACAGAACTGGAGTTTAAAGTCAAACCTAGAGAAGAAAAGTGCCCATCTGGCCTGACGAGGATTCAGACATTGTGCGCCTTTGAGATATAAAAGATTTTTGTGGTCGGTAAGTATGGTGATTGAGTGGGAAGCTCCCTCCAACAGGTATCTCCACTCCTCCAGAGCGAGCTTGATGGCTAGCAACTCCTGATCGCCAATGGCATAGTTGCGCTCAGGTGGGGAGAACTTCCGGGAGAAGAAACTGCAAGGATGTAGATGTCCATCTTTGGCCCTCTGGGATAACACTGCTCCTACTCCAACGGAGGAGGCATCTACCTCTAAGATAAAAGGAGAGTCGGTGTCGGGCTGTTTCAGAACTGGTGCAGAGATGAACCGTTGCTTCAGAAGGTGAAAGGCCTGTGTAGCTTCCTCGGACCACTTGGACGGATTAGCACCTTTCTTGGTTAATGCAGTGATAGGCGCCACGATGGTGGAAAAGTCTCGTATAAATTTTCTATAATAATTGGCGAACCCTAAGAACCTCTGGACCCCTTTGAGGCTTAAGGGTATAGGCCAATTCTGGATTGCTTGGAGTTTCTCAGGATCCATCTCTAGTCCGGAACCGGACACAATGTAACCTAGAAACGGAATGGTTTTAACTTCAAACACACACTTCTCCAATTTACAATAGAGGTGATTGACACGGAGACGGGAAAGAACCTCTTTTACCCAGAAACGATGATCTTCGAGATTATTAGCAAAGATGAGGATGTCGTCTAGATAAACCACGACATGGCGGTACAAGATGTCCCTGAAAATCTCATTCACGAAGTGCTGGAAGACTGCTGGAGCGTTGCTCAATCCGGAGGGCATGACGAGGTACTCATAATGTCCGTCACGGGTGTTAAAGGCGGTCTTCCACTCGTCACCCTCACGGATTCGGATGAGATTGTAGGCACCCCTCAAGTCCAGCTTTGTGAAAATAGTTGCACCACTAACTCTATCAAAGAGCTCGGTAATCAGGGGTAAAGGGTATCGGTTCTTGACGGTAATGTCGTTCAGACCTCTGTAGTCGATGCACGGACGCAGACCACCGTCTTTCTTCTTAACGAAGAAGAAGCCTGCGCCGGCTGGAGAAGAAGATGGTCGGATGAAACCCTTCGCCAGGTTCTCTTTGATGTACTCTTCCATGGAGTGTGTCTCAGGCAGAGACAACGGATAAGTTCGGCCTCGCGGTGGAACCTTCCCTGGAATGAGGTCGATTGGGCAGTCCCATTCTCTATGAGGAGGAAGGATATCAGCAGAGGCTTTACTGAACACGTCCGTGAAGTCTTGATATGGAGGAGGCGGAACATCAGATGACCTGGGGAAGGAAGAACAAACAGGAAGAACTTTGGCTAAACAAGTCTCAGCACAGGAGGGACCCCATGCCAGTATTTGCGTAGTCGTCCAGTCAATTGATGGGTTGTGGAGACGGAGCCATGGAAGGCCTAAAACCACTGGATGTGTGGCTCTTGGAATCACTAAAAAAGAAATATACTCAGAATGAAGAACTCCCACTCTCAGACGAACTGGAAGAGTCCTTAAGGAAATGACTGCGTCAAAAATCTTGCTGCCATCCACGGCAGTCAAAGAGATGGACGAGGACAGTCTCTCGGTGGGTAGGGACCACCGTTTAACATAAGCTTCGGTTATGAAATTCCCAGCTGCTCCGGAATCAAGGAGGGCAATGACGTTCCTGTAACGTTGAGCAATTTGGAGCGACACTGGGAGGTTACAGTCATGAGGAGATGGAGAGGAGATCATTACTCCTAGCCGGCCCTCTCCTTGGCGAGCTAGGATCTGGAGTTTCCCGGACGTTTGGGACAGGCATTGATAGTGTGCGACGGAGCTGCACAGTAGAGACAGAGAGACTCAGAGAGACGTCTTCGGCGCTCAGCGGGAGATAGACGGGAACGACTAATTTGCATAGGCTCATCCTTGGATGGAGATGGTTGACGAGGAGGAGGAGCAGAAGATTTAGGAGTAGATGATCTTCCTCGCTCGGTTGCTCTCTCTCTGAAACGTAGATCAACCTTCGTGCAAAGAGAAATTAGCTCATCCAACTTAGAGGGCAAGTCTCTGGTAGCTAACTCATCCTTGATGCGTTCTGATAAGCCATGCCAGAATGCAGCATACAGGGCCTCGTCGTTCCATGCCAGTTCGGATGCCAGGATTTTAAACTGTATAAGATACTGTCCCACAGTACGTGTTCCCTGGCGTAAACGGAGAATCTCAGATGAAGCAGATGTTATCCGGCCTGGCTCGTCGAAGATGCGCCTGAATGTAGCTACAAAGTCAGTATAGGAGGATAGCAGGGGATCAGACTTCTCCCATAAAGGTGATGCCCAGTCAAGGGCTGAGCCACTGAGAAGGGAGATGATATAGGCAATTTTGGTACGGTCACTGAAGAAATTGCCAGGTAGAAGCTCAAAGTGGATTTCACATTGATTGAGAAATCCCCTGCAGAACCTTGGAGATCCATCAAATTTTGCTGGCGTTGGAAGATGAAGATGTGGACTGGAAATGGGTAAGGTGGGTGGGGTTACAGCTGGTGTTACTGTAGTGGACGCACCGGACGTGCCAGGTCCACGGAGGGTCGTTTGAATCCCATCCAGCCGTGTAGAGAGATCCTGGAGACAGCGGATGATGTGGCCCTGTGCAGCCTCCTGATGTCCAAGTCGGCTGCCAGTTCTTGCATCGGCCTGGCCGCTTGATCCTGGTCTCCGGCTGGATTCATTAGGTCAGTGCTTACTGTCACAACTGAGGGCCTGAGCTGACGGGAGGCAGCCTCAGTTGTAGGGGCTGAGATGTAACGGAACCTGGGAGGTTGTATCAGACCCCTAGACATGTAAGTAACATGTAGAATAACTGCCCGAAGGCGTGACCACGACAACCAGGATAAAAGTCAATGATGTTTATTATGACAAACTCCGTAACACAGCAGCAGTAAAAGGAAACATAAAAGTCAACAGAGGATAAATACAATTCCTTGGTACTACAGGGTGGCAAGGGCCACAGGCACTGGTAGAGTGAGACAGTTCTTATAATCTTCTAGTTGGAAAGTCCTTACCAGGCCTGACTGTAGCAATGGAGAGAACCCAGGATCGTACCAGCTGATGTTCCAGGAAAGGCTGGGCTGCTGAAGGTAAAACGGCTGCTGTGGATACTGGCTGGAACCAGACTGTTGTTGGTACGGAGTGGATACTGGCTGGAACCAGTTAAATAATAAACGAACTTGAGAGTGATGAAATAATAATGAAGTTTGGAGTTTGAGAGCGGTGAAATAATAATACCGGTGGAGAGTGGTAAACTGCAGAAAAGGACACCGGCCCTTTAAGAGAAGCTATACACTGCTGGAAGCTGGGCTGGAAGCAGGTGATTGTTTGAGAGCGGTGAAATAATAATACCGGTGGAGAGTGGTAAACTGCAGAAAGGACACCGGCCCTTTAAGAGAAGCTGTACACTGCTGGAAGCAGGTGATTGTTGTAGCTGGAAACAGGTGAGTCCAGAATGGATCGGAGAGTCAGGCTACACCGCAGATGGAATGCTGGTGCGGGTCTCTATAGCAGAAGTCTGGAGACAGGAGCTGGAACCTGGAAGACAACCACAGGAGAGAGACAAACTGGAACTAGGTTAGACAACCAAAGCACTGACGCCTTCCTTGCTCAGGCACAGCATACTTATACCTGCAGCAAGGAAGGGGTTGGCTAGGCAATTATGCAAATCAACAATACAGACAGCAGATTGGTGGAAATAATCAGATGACAAAATCCAAGATGGCTGCGCCCATGCAGACACTTGGAGGGAAGTTTGGTTTGTAATCCATGTGAGAATTGAAACAGTAATGGCGACGACGGCCACAGGAGACAGGAGACGCCAGACTGACAAGCGCACATTTAACCACGCGGGCACAGCGGAGGCCGCGGCTGATGAAATCACCACTCTGACATTCTGCATGTGGAAACTCAGGAACAGCGGGATCCGGTCCTGGAACGCTGAGCCAGCCTTAGGAGGCATCTGAAGGGTAAGTAATGGCGTCCAGATACCCGGATCGTGACAGAGGACCTCTGACTGACAACAGGCCAGGGGCAACAAGCTAACTAACAAAACCTGAAGTATGTGCGGAAACCCGCCAGGGAAAAGGACAACCAAAATCCACTTGTCCAATACTCCTACCCAGCACCGCTGGATACCAGAGTGGACCTGTGGAAGCGGAACCCTCCGCGAAATGCTCCAAAACACAAATAATAAATAATAAAGCGGACAAGCCGCAACACACGGCAAAGCCGCGACTCACGAACACCACTGGATGTTATACGGTGATTAGTCAGGACTCCAGGAATAAGATGACAACTTCCGAGTTCAGGACTTCCGAATACTGGAATGACCGGATACAGCAAGACTGGAACAGACTCTCAGCAAACAGAGACAGCATGCAGGAAGCTATTACCGGCGTCTGTGAGAAGCCCTGAGAGTGCATATGAACAGGAGTCCTCCAATCAGGTGCTGACAGGGCTAATTACCTACATGCCGTGCAGCTGCCTTGCTGCACGGCCAGGAAACAGGTGTAGGTTCATTAAACCCTGGACCCAGCAACGGGGAACGCGGTCCGTCAGTGGCGTCCCCGTTGATAGGGTCCGTGCGGCTCAGTGCGCCCGGCGTCCAGCGTTGCCAGGGAGCCGGCGGCTGTCCGCGTACGGCGTCCCTGGTTGCTAGGCGCCGGGCCGCACCGACGAGCGGACCCCGGCGCCTAACACTCACTGATTTATGGTTTTCATACTTTCGATGATCTTTTCAACTGTGTTACTGGATTTACATTTCATGTTTCACGGATCACAAGTTATGCTATGAGATGTCTCTCTTGCCCCCTCCCTCCCTCCCTTGTGTGTGCTCCCTTCCTTACCTCGCCCCCCTACCCCCTCTTTTTCTTCTTTAATGATTATATATATAGTTGTAATTTGATGAATATATGTGATTGCAGATTATCTAGTAATTATTTTCCCTCCGTTGAGGCTTAGGACCATTCTCCATTGCAGTTATTGGCTGCCCTGAGTATTTATTTCTCTTGAACCGATATAGATTTCTGTTAGCATGTTTATGTGCGGTTACTGATTAACTGTACCACTACTTATTAAGTATCAGTCACTGATTGTTTTGGTGCTTTAATACTATAGTTCTCTGATATTGTTTGACCTATACCTGTATCGCTCTTTTGCGCCATGTCTCAATGGCTGATTTTGGTATTTTGCCGACTGTTATGTTTTACCTTTGTCACACTCGCATTATGTATATGTTTCCTGACCAGATATATCTGCTTTCATGCTTGTATTATTGTGTGAAAATTAATAAATAGATTTAAAAATAAATAAATAAATCATATGATAGAGTTCAGGGGAGCTGATCCACACAATTAGCTAATTGGCTCCAGGGAGCACCATAGGGCTTCCACTTGGTAGCCAGGAGAATCTGCCTGGGATCTTGTTGCCCATCTTTGGAGCTCGGTTTCAGCTAGAGGTGGTAAGCTGGGTCCCTTAGCAGAATCCTGTAAGTCAGTTTTGGAGGGAACTATCCCCCCCCTCTAGTTGTGCCAGTACCCCCACTCTAATGTGCCAGCACCTGAGCTGCAACAATCACCCCCGGTGGGCTCAGGTACAGAGGAGTGACCACTCCCCAATGTTCATTAGGGACAATGTTAAACGTTACCCAGCCACTGCGCATTGGGTAGAATTAGTAACAGGTGGATACTGACAGTAAGAGGGAATTCACTAACAGCCCAGGTCCAGTTCAAGTCATACTACTCTGTGACCTCTTTTGGTGCAGCAAAGTGCATCCAGTCACACCATCGGTTCTGATTTCAGAATCAAATGTCTTAACTCATGGTTCCTACAATCCATATATTTTTTGTTTTAAGATAAAGTGCTATTTTTCTTTAGCTGGGGGTATGTACTGTAATATTCATACAAAACAAAAAGACTGAAATGTAATTGTGTGCTGAGCATACTGTATATGCTAGGTTAAGGACTTGCAGAAAATTGGGGTCCCTTGATGGGCTGCCGTCTTAAATGTTTTGATCAAAATATGACAAAATGGCCTCTGTTTTATTTGCTACATACACACAGATTTACAGTATATTATTGTTATCATCGATAGCAAATGTGTTTCTTTTTTGTTTACATACAGTATATGGCAGTGGTTCTCAAACTATGTGCCTTGGCAACCTGGTGTGCCTTGGGGTACTTGCAGGGGTACCCAGGGTTGGTGGTCCAGGACCCATTCAAATTATTTATGGTCAATGTAATAGGCAATGTGGTCAATGTGGCTTCAAATCATAAAATATGTGGACAAACAGAAGTGAATCCTGTCCCTCACCTCATAACTGAATCTAAAAGGATAACATACAAACATAATTTACTTAATTTGATATATTTTTCTGAATTTCTCAATAAGACATGTTTGGCCTAGGCGTGCTGTAAAGAAATTTCTGATACTCTAGGGCGATGTGTCTCCAAAAAGTTTGGGAACCACTGATATATGGCATCGACATAGCCAAACTGCTGGTTCCATGTACAAATTAATATGGGTAAAATCGAGCACAGGCATATTTCTTTCCAGTATGTAATATTCTGCTTTTTTTCTTCTTCATTTTAGTTATAATGAAGGCCGTTTAGGCTTTTCTATCTCACCATAATCCTATGGCCCTACTTCTGATTTAAAGCCAATAAATGCAAGTTCTGAAATAAAAACTAGTAAAGTAGGACTACAATTTAGAAATGAGGTTTGTTTCCTGAAACCATTTCACAATTATCTGGCTCCCAAACAGGTCTGTGTTTACATCATGGCAGCCTGAAGGCACAGAACCTTTGGCATCCTGAACCACGCCCCATCCATCAGCCTCAGCGTTTACACAGAACATTCTTTTGCATCTCATAAGGTTCAAATGTTTCCCTTTTTTTTTTAAAAGCTACTTCTGTGACCTTTAATAATTATCTCTTTCATCTCCTGACAGTACAGAGTAATTGTGGGCTACCATTATTGATATCTCAATGTGACATTTGTAGTCTACATTGCACAATATAGTGCTCTTCAGCTATACAGGGGGCATATCTAATCACCATATTTACATCACAGGGAAAGCTTCATGTTTAATATGTTATAATTATCATTTACACTTTTGCACTTAGAGCATTGCACTTTGTACTGTTATATTGTTATTGTTTACAGTTAGCCATGGTAACCACACGGCAACACTCTGAGCTTTCGGCTTGTATGCACTACAGCAGGAGCCAGGTCTTAGATCTAACTTGGGATGTCGCCCCATTCCGTGTCATTGCAACACCTGATGATCGGCAATGATGTGGTTGGGACTCACATGTAGTTATGTCATCAAGAGGTACATATGGAAGGGCCTGGGCTCCTATTGCTCATTTCTCTATTTAAGGTATGCACAGTTTGGGTTTTTTCTAATGTTCATGGAAAAAGTCACACACAACTGAAACACTGAATAAGCAGACACGGTTTATCTTGTGATTCTTCATTTGTATGTTCTTTGAGTGTTGCTTTTAATCATACATATTATGGATCAAGTTTCTATCCCTGGAGGGCACCTGGGCAAGGTTGTATTTGGGCAGTAGTGGACTGCTAGCTCATGTACCTGTATATGTATGGTGGTGGTGGTGTGATGCTGCTATTTTTTCTATACAGTATCTCACTTTCCCACGTAGTAGAGGCAGCTATAAATAACAAACAATAAACCAGTGCTCTCCAAAAGTGAAGTTTTTACAAAAACAATGTATTTAAGAAAATGCATATATGTCTATCTATCTATCTATCTATCTATCTATCTATCTATCTATCTATCTATCTATCTATATCTATCTATATATATATATATATACAAACAGAAAGTTCAGCACTCACCACAGCAAGCTCACTTATCCTCACAACATCAATAAATATATATATACACACAAATTCTGTTTGTATGTATGTATGTATATATATATATATATATATTTTTTTTTTTTCCTAGTCAATACATGTGAGTGCAGATATGTTCCTGCACCCAGAGTAGGGTGCTGTTTTCCGAAAAGTATTTTTGTCTAAGCCGCTATAATATTGGGTGGAGGGTTCTGTTATCTATACATGCACAGTTTTTGTATTTTCAGCAGACATCTCCGTAAGAAGCAGCGTTGCGGTTGCTTTGGCAACCGGCGGGCGCAGCTGAGGTGAGGTCATCAGAAATGGACCGGAAGCACAGCGAGAACCCGTATCTTCAGTCCTGGGCAATGCACTGGCAGATTCTTGTAAATATGGTAAAGGTTTGAATATACACATTGTACACACCTTGACAAAGGGGCATGTGAGCCCCGAAACGTTGGCTGTTTGCTGTGTGTTTTGAATACACTTTTTTGAATTGATAATCCCTGAGTGTCATTGTTGTCTATTTGGGAGCCTGCAGAACGCTATCAGAGGGCACCGGGGTACGTTGGCCACGGAGAGATGAGTGCCGGGCCTACACAACTAACTCACTCTCTCTCTCTCTCTCTCTCTCTCTCTCTCTATATATATATATATATATATATATATACATACAGTATATATATATATATATATATATATACGGTATATGATAAAACCTAGTACCGGTATATAAACATAAAACAATTACATACAAAACAAAACAGCTGGTTCAGGTTGCCACAAATTGGTTAATCACGTTAATAATGTAACAAAACAAACAGTCCTTGAAATAAAAACATACGCTTTGAGCCTTAGTTTAAGGTATGCAGGCAAGCATGGATAGTGGAGTGAGTAGTCAAATTCACAACATAAGCAAACAAAGGAAGGTAAGCGATGAGACAACTTACAAACGCCTAACCAAAGATCCAACAAAAGACTTCAAGGAACAACCAGCGATTATACTGAATAAGGGCAAAAGAAGAATTGTGAATGAAAGCTCAGGTCTGGAACCACTGCAGATCAACTTTATCATGGATGGGATCTTATTTATACTTAAACACAATTTATTTTGGTTCAAAGAAGATTATTATATCCAACACAGAGGGACTGCAATGGGTATGAAATTTGCACCCTCATATGCAAATCTCTTTCTCACACAATGGGAAAATGAGCGGATCTGGAATAATAATATAATAATAGTACCATGCCAATCTTATTCTATGGGCATGGTACATTGATGATATTATCATCATCTGGGATTGAACACACAAAGAACTGGAATACTTCATAACAAACATCAACAAGAATGATCTAAACTTGGAATTCACTGTTGGCATAAGCAATCGTAATATAACATTCCTTGACCTGAACATCTTTGTGGAAAACAAAAATATTAAAACCTATGGGTCCTACACACTTAAAGATGTAACTGAATGATATGAACATTATCGTTCCTTAATGAATGAGAACTCATTCATATCGTTCAGTGTGTAGGCACCAACGATGAACGATGCGCGGCCCTGCGCTCGTTCATCATTGGTGCCAGGTCGCTTATGCATTTTAGCCAATATGGAGAATCTCATCCATATTAGCATGCACTGCTATGGAGCCGGGTGATGGGGGAAGTGAAGAAACTTCAATCCCTCCATCACCCCCCCATGCGCCGTTGGGTCATCTGATGACCATATTGGCTGTCGGGCAACTCGGCGGCGGGTCACCGAGTGTGTAGGGCCCATAAGACTTTCATCTAATCTGTGGATTGCAATAGATATCTGAATGCAACCAGCAACCACAATAAAAATTGGATAGCCAACATCCCCCATGGTCAATTCAGACATATCCGGTGCAATTGCTTGCGTAAAGAAGACTATAAGAAACAGTCACAAACTCTGCTGGAACAATTTAAAGAAAAGAACTACAGTGAAGACAAATTAAATGATCAGACAAAAATAGACCAATTGGAAAGGAAAGAACTACTCATATATAAGAACAAGAACAAAAATGAAGCAGAAAGAACAACAAGCCCAGAAGATTTTATGTTCATCAAATTATCAAATTGTTCCTTACTAGAACAGAGTATATGGACCCATTGGCATATTGTAATGGCAGATCAAGAACTACAACAAATTCTTCCTGAGAAACCAAAGATAATGTATAGAAAAGACAATACTATCAGTTAACAATTTGTACAAAGCCACCTTAAAGAAGATCAAAGGAAGATGGATACCTGGCAACCCACGCACAAACCTGGATTTAGGAAATGTGGCATGTGCATAGCATGCAAGAAACCCCATGGCAATACAAACCTAGTACAAGAATTCACCTCCAACAGCAATGGAAAAACATGTAAAATAAAAGAAAGTATAACATGTCACACAAAGTAGTCATTTATTTAATCCAATGCCCATGTGTCCAACAATATATTGGAAAAACTATCTGAAAACTTTTCACCAGAGTAAACAAACATCTTTGTAATAAAAGAAACAAAAGGAGAATCATAGCCTCTAAGTACACTTCAAAGAGAGACATTCCCTAAGTTCTGGAGTTTTTGGGCATTAAGAAAATCAAAGCACCATAGAGAGGGGGAGACCTTAATGAACTTCTAATCAAGAAGGAGATGAGGATCATCTATAAATTGGAGGCGCTTATCCCAAAGGACAAAATATCAATTTCAACATCTCACCATTATTGTGCTAAAATCTATTGCAATTGCACATTACCAGGGAACAAGGGCGTAGCTAAAATAGGTGCAGGGAGTGCGGCTGCTACGGGGCCCTGGCTGCCTCCGGGGCCCTGTCCTCTCCCTGCACCTATTTGTGCTGCTAACTGCTTTTTATCAATCTGCTGTGTCGGCCGCGGCTGTGCCTGCAGGGCCATACCCTGGACCACAGCCCTGCCTCCTCCCTGTTTCAGTCAGTGAGGAGAGTGTGGGCGGGATGTACTAATGCTTACTGCCATGGTAAGCATTAGTACAGTTTACCGCGGAGGCCAGTTACTGAAGAGGCATATGTATTAAGCCCGCACCCCCGGAGCTGCAGTACACCAGCAGGGGACACTCATCCCCTGAATCCTGATTAGCCAGAAGCCTCTTGTTGCCAGTCAACATGCTGCTGATCTCTGGCTTTGGGCTACGCAGGGTATGGAGGATGAGTGTCCTCTGCCGGTGTATTGCAGCTCCGTGGGTGCGGGCTCCGGAGGCTCTCAGCACTGTTTAATATCCAGCTGCCTCATATGTACAGCCCGCAACCTGGGCTGCTGATATCCGGCATGCTGCTCCTGCTGCTGGCTGTCCCCCCCGCCCGGCTTTGCCACCCAGCTGGAAGGTTCCCTCCCTTTGAAGGTGAGCACCCGCGCACCGGCTCCACTCGCTCTCTGTCCATCGGGGGGGGGGGGGAGGGAGTTGACTGATTGAGCCCTAAGTAGTCTGCCGTGGGGTGGGGGAAGGGGTGGCAGGTGTGCGCTGGGGGGCCCATGAAAATTGTGCTATGGGGCCCCAAAAGGTGTAGCTACGCCTCTGCCAGGGAAATATATTTGCACCCATATTTAGTCTAATAACATTGTATAAAACTGTCCACCTCTGCTAAAAAACTACACACATATATATATATATACTAGGTGATTCATCTCTTCACACCGTCGTAAGGGGATATGCCCCCTTAACCCTTGCATACCCTTGTGGCATGCAATATTTGTATTATATGGAGTATTACCTCCAAACATAATTGTGTGAGTGGTTAAATATTGCACGGAAAACGGGGGTGCGATGGTTAAGGGGTCGTAGCCCTTGCAACGGCGTGAACAGCGCACGCAGGACTTGATGAATCACGTAGTAGGTGCTGTGCTTGGGGGAGTGGTGGGTGCGGGGGAGACGCAGATGGGGGAGGGGGTCCGGGGGTGCTGCGGATGTGGGAGGGGGTCTGGGGGTGGCGTGGGAGGGGCTGTTGTGGTGGTGCCATGGGCAGGGCTGGTGATGTGGTGATGCCGGTGGGGGAGAGGTGGGTGCGTGGGTTTCACGGGTGAGGGTGGTGCTGTGGGTGGGGAAGGGGCGAGTGTGGGGGTGCCGCAGGTGGGGGTCCGGAGCCACCGCGGGTGGTGGAGGGGGGGAGTGAGGCTGCGGCGGATGGGGCCCAGAGGTACTGCGAGTTGGGGAGGAGCGGGCAATGCTTCTCCTGCTTCTCCTCCTGGAAGCAGCTAAGCTGCTGTCCTCCCTTTGGCACTGGCTCTCCCAGAGACTCGCACAGCAACCAAGCAGCCAGTCACTATTGTTATACCGGTGTCCCAATGTGCCGCATTTCAGGGAAGAAGATGCACTCAATAAACTACAGCTCCCAGCAGCCCTTAGTGCCGGAATGCTTCTGCGCTAAGGGCTGCTGGGAGCTGTACTTTATTTAGTGCTTCTACTTTCCTGTAATGTGGCACGTTGGGACACCGGCGCTAACAATAGTGACTGGCTGGCAGACTGACTGACTTGCTGAATCAATGTAAAAGGTGAGAGTGCTGTTCAGTGTCAGTGACACTGTACACCCACTGCCCTGCCCAGCACTGTCACCTTTTACATTGATTTAGTATCCAGACATTAGCCTCTGTGATATCATCCACTCTATCTGTTACATTAGCCATCTTGGGGCTTCCAGGCCTGCAGCCCAGGTGCTGTGTTGTGGAGCACAGGGTGCGGCTGTGGTGGGGAGGCACTTCTGTGACATCACGCGCAGAGGAGGCTCCGGTGCTCAGAGTATGGGGCGCAGGGAGGGCTCTGAAAGCCTTCTGCTGCACTGCTTTCATACACATCTATGCCGCTGGCCGCAGCAGCTTTTGTTCCACCTGCGCCGCGGCTAGGGAGCGTTGATGCCGGAGGAGGCAGGTGGACTGGCAGAAGGACATAGGGGGTCATTCCGACCTGATCGCTAGCAGGCTACTTTTAGCACTGCTGCAATGAGGTAGTCGCCGCCTACAGGGGAGTGGGGAATCGCTGTGCAGGTCTGCAAATGCTTGCGCAGAGAGCTGCACAAACAAAAGTTTTTGCAGTCTCTGCACAGCTCAGGACTTACTCACCCGCTGCGATCATCCAGGATGGAGTTCACGTCAGGATCCCTCCCTGGAAACGGCTGGGCACACCTGCGTTTGGACGGACACTCCCTGAAAACGGTCAGTTGACTCCTCCGGCCGGCCTCTTCCTGTCAATCTTCTTGCGTTCGGCGTTGCAAACACTTTCTTCGTTATTGTCGTTGCTGTCAGACGACGGCCATCGCCAGGCAGTGACGCGCCTGCGCATTGCCGCCTGCGCGCATGCACAGTTCTGACCCGTTCGCATGGCTACGAAAAAGTGCAGCGTGCGAACGGGTTTGAGTGGCCCCTACAGGACGCTGCAGTAAAAAAAAAATGTCCTCCCTATCTACAGCGCAGAGACTTGCTGCAGATGCAGTGGCATACCCTCCAGCTGTACCTTTTTGGCAGGTACAGGACCTTTTTTATGGTCTGTACCGATTTTTGACTCTCCAAACTACCATTGAAAGTACAGGAAAGGGGGCGTGGCCACTGCACTTCACCTGTGGTCACGCCCCCTTTTCAAATCTGTACCAATTTTTAGGTGTAAATTGTTGGAGGGTATGTTGCTGCAGATGCAGTGGACCTATTTTGTGGTGTGGACCTGAAGCTGCAGCTCCATCAGCCCCATCCTGCTCTGGGAACACACAGCAGCCACAGGGCAGACCCTCCCATTGGATGTAACCTATGTGGGAGGGAGTTTCTCGCCCAATCGCCTGTGGACTGGTTGTGAAAAACCTGCTGCTAACCCAATGAGAGCTCATAGCCACTCCCAGCGTTATACACACAGTCACATAGTCACAGATCTGGGCTAATATATAGGAGATTTTCAAACTGCCCCATAGAATAGAATCTGCTACAAATAAAGCACATATCTTTATCGTTTTTTGTATATATAAAGACCTTCTATCATTCATTATGTATAACTGTATTACCAACTAACCAGTCACCCAACCCTCTCCTTATGACATAACACTACACAACTAAGGAGCATGTAGTTCCCATCCCTCTCCTTACGACATGATAATACACAATTAACTAACATGGAGAATAATGAATGTTTGAGACATTAGCCTATGAGGATGCTACTGGTAGTATGACTTTAAAGGAACCCTTGGGAATTAATCGGGCAGTACGAATGGTGTAATGGTTAGCATTACTGCCTTACAGCACTGAGGGCATGGGTTCGGTTCCCACCATGGTCCAAACTGTGTGGAGTTTGTATATTCTCCCCGTGCTTGTGTGGGTTTCCTCTGGGTACTCTGGTTTCCTTCCACATTACAAAAATATACTGATAGGTTAATTGGCTCCCAACAAAATTAACCCTAGTGTGTGTGTACATGTGGTAGGGAATATAGATTGTAAGCTCCACTGGGAGCAGGGACTGATGTGAATGGGAAAATATTCTCTGAAAAGCGCTACGGAATATGTGTGCGCTATATAAGTAACTGGTAATAAATAATTAAGGATATTATTACTAACATATCCCTTAGAGCGTTTTCAAGAGTGTTTATCTATGGGTCCCACTGGGTGAATGTATCAACATCGAATCATTATTTCATTATTATTTTTTCTTAAAGATTATATAGCCTAAACCACTTCATGTAATACAAAATATTATGCATACTGTATGCTAGAACACCTCGTTAACATTATGCACATACAAATGGACAATTTCCATTATTTTTAATTAATAGTATTTTTATTGTGTGTAATTCTGATGCTACCCACAACATTGTACAGCATAGATAACTGTAAGAGCATATAAAAGAATAATCGTTTAATATATGTACAGTTTAATGATTTTTATATACAGTATGAGATTGTTTATTAGTCCTTTAACCACTTAACTGACAATTTATTTTGCCAAAAACCTCTCCAAAATTGTCGTTTTTTTTCTGTGAGTGAATTAGGTGAAGAACATGAATTTAATCCTATCCAAAATTATTTTAGTTAAAAAAAAATATTTTTTTATTTTATTTATTTTTTTATATTTTTTTCCAAACATGGAAACATCGATCGGGAACATTGCAACCATCGGAAACATTGCGACCATCGCGGCTTTCATTTTGAAAGCTGGGACAGCCTCCAGGTATACAGGGAGGGGGTCTGGGGGTGGCTTGGGAGGGTTAATTTACACTCCTCAGTGGCTGCCATTGTCTGCAGCCGCTGGAGGGGGGGATCCTGTAATCAGTAGGGGAGAGTGCAGGGAGGCAGAGTTTCCCTTCCCTGCCACTGCTAACACAGTTTATCTGACTGGTCGCATTCTGGGGGTCAATCCGAGTTGATCGTTAGCTGCATTCGTTCGCTGTGCAGCGATCAGGCAAAAAAATGGCACTTCTGCGCATGCGTATGCAGCGCATTGCGCAAGCGCGTCGTACTACTGCAACGAATGATGTAGTTTCACACAAGGTCTAGCGAAGCTTTTCAGTCGCACTGCCGGCCACAGAGTGATTGACAGAAAGAGGGCGTTTCTGGGTGTCAACTGACCGTTATCAGGGAGTATTAGAAAAAACACAGGCGTGCCAAGAAAAATGCAGGCATGGCTGGGCGAACGCAGGGCGTGTTTGTGACATCAAAACAGGAACTGAACAGTCTGTAGTGATCGCAAGCGCTGAGTAGGTCTGAAGCTACTCTGAAACTGCACAAAATTCTTTTGTAGGCGCTCTGCGATCCTTTCGTTCGCATTTCTGCTAAGCTAAGATACACTCCCAGTGGGCGGCAGCCTAGCGTTTGCACGACTGCTAAAAACTGCTAGCTAGCGATCAACTCGGAATGACCACCCCTGTGAGATCAGGTCAGATAGAGCACTTGCAGGCATGGTCGCATCAGGGGAGGGGGGGGGGGGGGGGGGTTGGTGGGGGCGGGGACTAGCCATGGGCAGTATAAGCCCATTGGAAATAACATTGAAAGCGGCACTAGTTTAAGTGCCTTGGTGACAGGGGCGTGCTTTCACTACACATGAAAGCACGCCCCAGTCACTTAGCCAGATGTGATTGGACAGCAGATCTGTCACTGGATACCGCTGTCCAGTGATGGATCCGCTGTCATCACTGGGTGGGCAGCGGGATGTGCGGCGGGGACGCGGCGGTGGAGCGGGCGTGAGCAGCGGTGGAACCTGGCGGGGATTGCTGGCATGACGGCAGGACTGGATCTTCTTGGATCCAGTCCCTGCCTGTCATTTTGCAGAGTTCGGCAGCGGAGTGGCTCCAATTTAAAAAATGGCACTGTTAGCGTAATTTTTGAAATATAAGATTGCCGCCGCAAGCCAATCACAGCTCGCCGCGTCATCGCCCCGCCCCTCGGGGCTGGAAGCCTTAGAAGCCCTGGCAGATGGCGGCCGTGCAAAAGAGCTGCCCAAAGGACGCCGCCCACCAGATGAAGACTGAAGACGCCTGAAATCCCTGGGGAGGCGGCGGCCATGCAAAAGAGCTGTCCAAAGGCTGCCGCCCCCCAGGCGAAGACCAAAGATGCCTGGAAACCCTGAGGAGGCGGCAGCCATGCAAAAGAGCTGCTCAAAGGCCGCCGTCCACCCAGGTGAAGAAAGAAGACGCTGGGAAGCCCTGGGGAGGCGGCGGCCCCTCCAGGTGAAGAGAGAAGACTTCAGAAGTCCTGGGGAGGCGGCGGCGATGCAAAAGAGTTGGCCAAAGGCCGCCGCCCCCAGGTGAATACCCTGTCCAATAAACGTTTTTGTTTTTTTAAATATGTTGTGTAATTATTTTAATATTTTCTTTACAGGAGGACTACAGGTGCCAGCGGGCACTTTATGTCTGGGCATGATGGCACTTGTTGTTCTCCAAGTGCCAGCATGCTGGGTCAGGCTTGCTGGAACCTGTAGGCCCAGTGGCGGATCTAGACTTAACTTTTAGGGGGGGCGGTTTAAGAATTATGACTCCTCCCCCTAATCATAGCCCCTCCCACTTAGTAATGCCCTTCCCGTTCGCTTCTAAAATTTCCTATTGTTGCCATTACTAATAAAATGTTGCCAGTTAGTGGAGAGAACCCTGCGCACTGGTGATACAGACTGGCGAATCGCCATTCCTTCCATCAGGGGTGGTAGAGGCTAAGACAGTAGGGCATTTTAAACATGCATGGGATAGACATAAGGATATTCTTACAAAGAAATAAGGATCAGATAAGGTTAGAGATAAAAAATAATGTAAAAAAAAAGAAAGAAAAAAAAGGAGCAGACTAGCTGGGCCAAGTGGTTCTTATCTGCCGACAAATTCTGTTTCTACAGCACACAGAATGAGCCGAAATTCCCATTATAGCACGCTGTATGAGCCGAAATTCCCATTATAGCACACTGAATGAGGCGAAATTCACATTGTAGCACACTGAATGATCCGAAATTAACATGATAGCACACGGAATGATCCAAAACTCACATTGTAGCACACACTGAATAAGGCCAAAATAAAATTGTAGCACACTAAATGATCCGAAATTCACCTTTTAGCACAGTGAATGCTGCAAAATGCACATTATAGCACGCTGTATGAGACAAAATAATGCAGACCGAATGAGCTGAAAATCACATTATAGCACACTGAATGAGCTGAAAATCACATTATAGCACACCGAATGAGCTGAAAATCACATTATAGCACACTAAATGATCCGAAATTCACCTTTTAGCACAGTGAATGCTGCAAAATGCACATTATAGCACGCTGTATGAGACAAAATAATGCAGACCGAATGAGCTGAAAATCACATTATAGCACACTGAATGAGGCGAAATTCACATTGTAGCACACCGAATGAGCCGAAATTAACATGATAGCACACAGAATGATCCTAAATTAACATGATAGCACACAGAATGATCCTAAATTAACATGATAGCGCACAGAATGATCCTAAATTAACATGATAGCACACAGAATGATCCTAAATTAACATGATAGCACACAGAATGATCCTAAATTAACATGATAGCACACAGAATGATCCTAAATTAACATGATAGCACACAGAATGATCCTAAATTAACATGATAGCACACGGAATGATCCTAAATTAACATGATAGCACACGGAATGTTCCAAAACTCAGATTGTAGCACACACTGAATAAGGCAAAAAAAAAAAAAACAGTGCAGCACAGTAAATGATCCTAAATCCACCTTTTAGCATAGCACACACCTCCTCCGTACAGACCTGGCCGGGTCCCGCCGCGGTATTCGGAACGGTTGGAGAGCTGTGCAGCGCGCCAAGGAACGGAGACAGAGAGAGCGTCCTGACGTGCGTACAGGGAGGAGGGGGCGTGCTCACAACAGAGGCCACTGTACGCGCGTCAGGACGCTCCTCTCTCTCCTCCTCCGCCGCCGCGCTGCATCGCTCTACAACCCCTTCCCAATACCGCGGCGGGACCCGGCCTCCATCCCGCTGCCGGTAAATCTAGGGGGGGCGTTCGCCCTGATCGCCCCCCGCTAAATCCGCCCCTGTGTAGGCCGCCTGTAAAGAACAATATTAGCATGGCATGAACCTTGCTCCCACCGCCACAATGGGTGTGCGGGGCATAGCACTGGGCTTTCAGCCCAGTGCTGGTTGTTGCTCGGGAGGGGGGACCTCATTCAATTTTTCTGGTGTCCCCACTTTTTGAGGAATTCCAGTCCTGGGCTGACTGGGAAGAGTTTAATGTGATGGCAGGGGGACCCCATACCGAGTGTCACCCCTGCTATGACATTACTCCCCCTGGCTGGTTCAGCCTGGAGCTGGATTTTGCTAACTATGGGGAACCCCATTTCTTTTTCTTTCTTTTTTTTTTAGAAGGGGGGGGGGGGGGGGGCGGCGCTAGTGAATCATCCAGTGCCTCCCCAGCCTCAGACCTCACTGCACATCACTGACTGGGAGGTACCTAGAAACCAACAACTCCTGTGATTGGTACATAGCAGTGGTTAAGTGACTGGAAATCCCCAAAGTGCCAGGGGCTAGTTTATCAATTGACAAACGGTGTTACCGCTGCATGATTCTATCCATGGAGAAGCCTGTTTGACAAGTCTTATGGTTGTACTTGTAAAATAATGATTTTCTGACCACACCTTCAATGCCCACTTTGTATGTATATGTGTCTGAAATGCTGAGGAGTAGGGATGGACATCGGACCATCAAATGATGGCTGGGCTTCCACCATCAAAACTTTTGATGTGATGGTAACTAACCATCACATCAAAAGTATTCGATGGAAAAAAATATTCATATGAATATGCGCATATGCAAAAACCATTTGTGCAGGCACAATAATCCTTCAGCGAGGCTGGGAGGGGTGGGATTAGGGGCTGGGCCCTGGATAGTAACTGATGTTGTTATATGGCCTGGCCGGCGGGGGGGGGGGGGGGGGGGGGCGGAGTTGGACAGAGCATCTGTCAGCAGTGGCACTCACCATTGCCAGAGTTGAACTGGACCCATAGTTGCCTGCCCTCCCTCATTCTGCAGGAGACTCCCTGAAATAGCAGCAATCTCCCTGTCTCCCTGAATAGTCCAGCAATCTCCCTCATTGTACCTTACCCCCATTATGTAGCTGTTACATTCTTGGGGAGAACAATAAATCAGAGATATATCCATTCAAAGGGTTCACTACGATATGCCGGCGGTCGGGCTCCCGGTGACCAGCATACCGGCGCCGGGAGACCGACCGCCGGCTTACCGACAGTGTGGCGAGCGCAAATGAGCCCCTTGCGGGCTCGCTGCGCTCGCCACGCTACGCGCGCCACACTATTTTATTCTCCCTCCAGGGGGGTCGTGGACCCCCACGAGGGAGAATAAGTGTCGGTATGCCGGCTGTCGGGATCCCGGCGCCGGTATACTGTGCGCCGGGATCCCGTCAGTCGGCATACTGAAGACCACCCCATTCAAATGGGATCATCAGTGCCATTTTCCTGTATTGGTTATAAGGCACAATGATCCCTATTGCTACATGCATTTTAAATAAGTTTTTCCATGGCTACTTGCAGTATATGTGTATACAGTTAAGTATACTATCTTTGGGGCTCATTTACGTTTGGATGTAAGCAATTTTCATGAAAAACCTCTCAGATGTGCTAGCAGGACATGTCCGCACTGATAGGTGTTACTTTCACAATCTCTCTGAAATGATTTTTTCAAAAGTAGGCAAGTATGACTGGACCACAACAGCACACACAGACATGTGTAACATGCTAGGAGTCAGGAGGACAGTGTCTTCCGATTCCGATTCCTAGTGCAGGGTTTCAACTAGTTGGTTAACTTTTCTCAACAATGATGGCATCATGAGCTGTGTAGCTCGCTGCTGATGCTGCAGGGGCGAGGGATGCAATCTGATTGGTTCTCACTCAGAGAGCCAATCAGAGCTTAATTTGTGCCCTGTTGCTTAGCAGCAGCATAGAGAGGGGATGGATCAGAGCAGACATCATCTGAGGCAGACAGAGAGTCACAGAGACGGCCTCCAATGAACCCAAGATGCCCTGAAGCAGACACACAGCAGCCAGGAAGGAGCCAGGGGCACTGCAACTGTCAGGAATTGAAGAAACTGTAAACTATCGGAACACCATCAAATCATTACCATTCGATGGTGTCAAACATCGGAATGTCACCATCGATAGGTAAAATAACATCGAAAGAAAAACATTGATGTATGTTAGCAAACATCGACCATCGATGTCCATCCCTACTGAGGAGTTTCCAGATCAGTGCAGGAACTCAGAAGAGGCACAGTGTTTCTGAGGGGCACAGTGGCATATTTATCTTTCTCTGACGTCCTAGTGGATGCTGGGAACTCTGTAAGGACCATGGGGAATAGACGGGCTCCGCAGGAGACTGGGCACTCTAAAAGAAAGATTAGGTACTATCTGGTGTGCACTGGCTCCTCCCTCTATGCCCCTCTTCCAGACCTCAGTTAGATTTCTGTGCCCGGCCCGAGCTGGTTGCACACTAGGGGCTCTCCTGAGCTCCTAGAAAGAAAGTATATGTTAGGTTTTTTATTTTACAGTGAGACCTGCTGGCAACAGGCTCACTGCAACGAGGGACTAAGGGGAGAAGAAGCGAACCTACCTGCTTGCAGCTAGCTTGGGCTTCTTAGGCTACTGGACACCATTAGCTCCAGAGGGATCGACCGCAGGACCCGTCCTTGGTGTTCGTTCCCGGAGCCGCGCCGCCGTCCCCCTTTTAGAGCCAGAAGCATGAAGATGGTCCGGAAAATCGGCGGCAGAAGACTTCAGTCTTCACCAAGGTAGCGCACAGCACTGCAGCTGTGCGCCATTGCTCCTCATACACACTTCACACTCCGGTCACTGAGGGTGCAGGGCGCTGGGGGGGGGGGCGCCCTGAGCAGCAATAAAAACACCTTGGCTGGCAAAATAATCACAATATATAGCCCCAGAGGCTATATATGTGATAATTACCCCTGCCAGAATCCATAAAAAAGCGGGAGAAAAGTCCGTGAAAAAGGGGCGGAGCTATCTCCCTCGGCACACTGGCGCCATTTTCTCTTCACAGTGTAGCTGGAAGACAGCTCCCCAGGCTCTCCCCTGTAGTTTTCAGGCTCAAAGGGTTAAAAATAGAGGGGGGGCACTAAATTTAGGCGCAATATTGTTTATACAAGCAGCTATTGGGGAAAATTCACTCAGTGATAGTGTTTATCCCTACATTATATAGCGCTCTGGTGTGTGCTGGCATACTCTCTCTCTGTCTCCCCAAAGGGCTGTGTGGGGTCCTGTCCTCAGTCAGAGCATTCCCTGTGTGTGTGCGGTGTGTCGGTACGGCTGTGTCGACATGTTTGATGAGGAGGCTTATGTGGAGCCGATAAATGGGATGTCGCCCCCTGTGGGCCGACACCAGAGTGGATGGATAGGTGGAAGGTATTAACCGACAGTGTCAACTCCTTACATAAAAGGCTGGATGACGTAACAGCTATGGGACAGCCGGCTTCTCAGCCCGCGCCTGCCCAGGCGTCTCAAAGGCCATCAGGGGCTCAAAAACGCCCGCTCCCTCAGATGGCAGACACAGATGTCGACACGGAGTCTGATTCCAGTGTCGACGAGGTTGAGACATATACACAATCCACTAGGAACATCCGTTACATGATCCCGGCAATAAAAAATGTGTTACACATTTCTGACATTAACCCAAGTACCACTAAAAAAGGGTTTTATGTGTGGGGAGAAAAAGCAGGCAGTGTTTTGTTCCCCCATCAAATGAGTGAATGAAGTGTGAAAAAGCGTGGGTTCCCTCGATAAGAAACTGGTAATTTCTAAAAAGTTACTCATGGCGTACCCTTTCCCGCCAGAGGATAAGTTACGCTGGGAGATATCCCCTAGGGTGGATAAGGCGCTCACACGTTTGTCAAAAAAGGTGGCACTGCCGTCTTAGGATACGGCCACTTTGAAGGTACTTGCTGATAAATAGCAGGAGGCTATCCTGAAGTCTGTATTTACACACTCAGGTACTAGACTGAGACCTGCAGATAGTGCTGCTGCAGCGTGGTCTGTAACCCTGTCAAACAGGGATACTATTTTGCGAACATAAGACGTCGTCTTATATATGAGGGATGCACAGAGGGATATTTTGCCGGCTGGCATCCAGAATTAATGCAATGTCCATTCTGTCAGGAGGGTATGAGAGACCCGACACTGGACAGGTGATGCTGACTTTAAAAGGCACATAGAGCCTTATAAGGGTGAGGAATTGTTTGGGGATGGTCTCTGGGACTGCGTATCCACAGCAACAGCTGGGAAGAAATTTTTTTACCTCAGGTTTCCTCACAGCCTAAGAAAAGCACTGTATTATCAGGTACAGTCCTTTCGGCTTCAGAAAAGCAAGCGGGTCAAAGGCGCTTCCTTTCTACACAGAGACGAGGGAAGAGGGAAAAAGCTGCACCAGTCAGCCAGTTCCCAGAATCAAAATTTTTCCCCCGCTTCCTCTGAGTCCACCGCATGACGCGGGGGCTCCACAGGCGTAGCCAGGTACGGTGGGGGGCCGCCTCAAAAATTTCAGCGATCAGTGGGCTCGCTCACAGGTGGATCCCTGGATCCTTCAAGTAGTATCTCAGGGGTACAAGCTGGAATTCGAGGCGTCTCCCCCCTGCCGTTTCCTCAAATCTGCCTTGCCGACAACTCCCTCAGGCAGGGAGGCTGTGCTAGAGGCAATTCACAAGCTGTATTCCCAGCAGGTGATAGTCAAGGTGCCCCTACTTCAACAAGGACGGGGTTATTATTCCGCACTGTTTGTGGTACCGAAACCGGACGGTTCGGTGAGACCCATTTTAAATTTGAAATCCTTGAACACATACATAAAAAAAAATAAAAAAATTCAAGTTCAAGATGGAATCGCTCAGGGCGGTTATTGCAAGCCTGGAGGAGGGGGATTACATGGTATCCCTGGACATCAAGGATGCTTACCTACATGTCCCCATTTACCATCCTCACCAGGAGTACCTCAGATTTGTGGTACAGGATTGCCATTACCAATTCCAAACACTGCCGTTTGGACTGTCCACGGCACCGAGGGTCTTTACCAAGGTAATGGCAGAAATGATGATACTCCTTCGAAAAAAGGGAGTTTTAATTATCCCGTACTTGGACGATCTCCTTATAAAGGCGAGGTCCAAGGAGCAGTTGTTGGTCGGAGTAGCACTATCTCGGGAAGTGCTACAACAGTACGGATGGATTCTATACATTCCAAAGTCACAGCTGGTTCCTACCACACGCCTACTGTTCCTGGGGATGGTTCTGGACACAGAACAGAAAAAAGTGTTTCTCCTGCAGGAGAAAGCCAAGGAGCTGTCATCTCTAGTCAGAGACCTCCTGAAAACAAAAACAGGTATCGGTGCATCACTGCACACGAGTCCTGGGAAAAATGGTAGCTTCTTACGAAGCAAAATTCCATTCGGCAGGTTCCATACAAGAACCTTTTAGTGGGACCTCTTGGACAAGTGGTCGGGATCGCATCTTCAGATGCATCGGCTGATAACCCTGTCTCCAAGGACCAGGGTATCTCTACTGTGGTGGCTGCAGAGTGCTCATCTTCAAGAGGGCCGCAGATTCGGCATACAGGACTGGGTCCTGGTAACCACGGATGCCAGCCTTCGAGGCTGGGGGGCAGTCACACAGGGAAGAAATTTCCATGGACTTTGGTCAAGTCAGGAGTCGTCCCAACACATAAATATTCTGGAACTGAGGGCCATTTACAATGCCCTAAGTCTGGCAAGGCCTCTGCTTCAAAACCAGCCGGTACTGATCCAATCAGACAACATCACGGCAGTCGCCCATGTAAACCGACAGGGCGGCACAAGAAGCAGGATGGCGATGGCAGAAGCCACAAGGATTCTCCGATGGGCGGAAAATCACGTCTTAGCACTGTCAGCGGTGTTCATTCCGGGAGTGGACAACTGGGAAGCAGACTTCCTCAGCAGACACGACCGACACCCGGGAGAGTGGGGACTTCATCCAGAAGTCTTCCAACTGTTGGTAAACCGTTGGAAAAGGCCACAGGTGGACATGATGGCGTCCCGCCTAAACAAAAAACTAGATATTGTGCCAGGTCAAGGGACCCTCAGGCAATAGCTGTGGACGCTCTAGTGACACCGTGGGTGTACCAGTCGGTTTATGTATTCCCTCCTCTGCCTCTCATACCAAAGGTACTGAGAATAATAAGAAAACGAGGAGTAAGAACGATACTCGTGGTTCCGGATGGGCCAAGAAGAGCTTGGTACCCAGAACTTACAGAAATAATATCAGAGGACCCATGGCCTCTACCGCTCAGACAGGATCTGCTACAGCAGGGGCCCTGTCTGTTCCAAGACTTACCGCGGCTGCGTTGGACGACATGGCGGTTGAATTCCGGATCCTAAAGCAAAAGGGCATTCCGGAGGAAGTCATTCCTACGCTGATAAAAGCCAGGAAAGAAGTAACCGCAAACCATTATCACCGTATTGGGCGAAAATATGTTGCGTGGTGTGAGGCCAGGAAGGCCCCAACAGAGGAATTTCAGCTGGGTCGTTTTCTGCACTTCCTACAGTCGGGAGTGACTATGGGCCTAAAATTGGGTTCCATTAAGGTCCAGATTTCGGCTCTGTCGATTTTCTTCCAGAAAGAACTGGCTTCACTGCCTGAAGTTCAGACTTTTGTAAAGGGAGTGCTACATATTCAGCCCCCCTTTTGTGCCTCCTGTGGCACCGTGGGATCTCAACGTGGTGTTGAGTTTCCTGAAATCACATTGGTTTGAGCCACTTAAAACTGTGGATCTGAAATATCTCACGTGGAAAGTGGTCATGTTATTGGCCTTGGCTTCGGCCAGGCGTGTGTCAGAATTGGCGGCTTTGTCATGTAAAAGCCCTTATCTGATTTTCCATATGGATAGGGCAGAATTGAGGACTCGTCCCCAGTTTCTCCCTAAGGTGGTATCAGCTTTTCACTTGAACCAACCTATTGTAGTGCCTGCGGCTACTAGGGACTTGGAAGATTCCAAGTTACTGGACGTAGTCAGGGCCTTAAAAATTTATATTTCCAGGACGGCTGGAGTCAGGAAAACCGACTCGCTTTTTATCCTGTATGCACCCAACAAAATAGGTGCTCCTGCTTCTAAGCAGACTATTGCTCGCTGGATTTGTAGCACAATTCAGCTGGCGCATTCTGCGGCTGGATTGCCGCATCCTAAATCAGTAAAAGCCCATTCCACAAGGAAGGTGGGCTCATCTTGGGCGGCTGCCCGAGGGGTCTCGGCTTTACAACTTTGCCGAGCTGCAACTTGGTCAGGGGCAAACACGTTTGCAAAATTCTACAAATTTGATACCCTGGCTGAGGAGGACCTTGAGTTCTCTCATTCGGTGCTGCAGAGTCATCCGCACTCTCCCGCCCGTTTGGGAGCTTTGGTATAATCCCCATGGTCCTTACGGAGTTCCCAGCATCCACTAGGACGTCAGAGAAAATAAGATTTTACTCACCGGTAAATCTATTTCTCGTAGTCCGTAGTGGATGCTGGGCGCCCATCCCAAGTGCGGATTGTCTGCAATACTTGTTTATAGTTATTGCCTAACTAAAGGGTTATTGTTGAGCCATCTGTTGAGAGGCTCAGTTATATTTCATACTGTTAACTGGGTATAGTATCACGAGTTATACTGTGTGATTGGTGTGGCTGGTATGAGTCTTACCCGGGATTCAAAATCCTTCCTTATTGTGTCAGCTCTTCCGGGCACAGTATCCTAACTGAGGTCTGGAGGAGGGGCATAGAGGGAGGAGCCAGTGCACACCAGATAGTACCTAATCTTTCTTTTAGAGTGCCCAGTCTCCTGCGGAGCCCGTCTATTCCCCATGGTCCTTACGGAGTTCCCAGCATCCACTACGGACTACGAGAAATAGATTTACCGGTGAGTAAAATCTTATTTTTTTTTACACTCTTTTCACATTACTTTAGTCTCACTTAAATATATCATAGTACTTTGGAGGAGTTTTCATAATGGCAAATGCAATCAGTTTGAGATTCACTAAAGTAAATTATGAAATAATAATGAAGTTGCCATCTGAAGATGGCATCATGCAGAGTTCCCCTACTCCTGCTCTCCCTTTCCTGAATGCTGACTGGTAAAGCAGTGTATCAAGTAGGTTTCTGTGATCAGCCAGTGTGTCTACATACTGTAGACCACAGGCTGGTAACAGTGTAAAAATAAATAAATTGGTATAATATAAAATAAATAAAATGAACCTCCATTCAGGGATCGGTGATCAGTGGGCTGCTTCTGTGACCCAGTCAGCTGATCTGTGTGATATCGGCTGAGATGTCTGCCAAGGCTTTCACAGCATATCATCTTACTGTACAGATCAGCTGAACAGGGTCACCGGAACAGGTAAGTTTTATTTAATTTCTCTTTTAATGGCAGGAGAGGAAGCTGGGACCAGGGCAGGGAGAAGCGGGAAAGGAGAAGAGGGGGTATAGTAGAGGGTAGCTGGTGCATGCACAGACACACTCTCACAGTAGTTGCAGTGACAGCTTTCCCACAAGCTCTGTCCCTGCATGCAGATTTTGATACATTTCTGTGATATTTGCAAATATTGTGAATATTATCAATATTTGTGCTTTGCATTTGCATTTTATTTGCAAATACTGATAATTATACCTGACAGAGTATACTTATTATCATTAGACTATAGTATTATTATTATTATTATTATTATTTTGCTACGAATACTGCCACTGCTTGTTATTACTAGACTAAAGGGGGCACAGATAAAATGCATTATTCTAATTTGGAAACAGTGCTGTGTCTGGTAATCAGAGATTGCATGATGTTATGCTGTGTCCTTTGTGGGATGGTCACGTACCTCCCATTGATGACCACACCTACCCAATGGTTGGTCACAACTCTTCAGCGGGCCCCTGCCACCACATTTCCCTAGTGTATCCTTAAAGATCAAGTCCATCACTGTGTGTGCAAAGTTATCCTGATACCAAGAAAACCAATGCTTTGATTTGGGTGGGTTAGGACTAGGAGCACTTTTATCAAAGGTACATAACACCTGTTTTTGCCAAATATATGGTTTCTCCCTATCTATTAAAGGGTTTACACCACCAGATAAACTATTTCTACAATTTGTAGGGAAAATGATTTCACATGCACAGGGTCACCAACAGAAATCTCGGGGCACTGTACAGTAATATCTCTGAGGCCCCCTCAGATTATATATATATTTCTCCCCCACAAACACCACAGTCTGTGTACCCCTCACTCCTTCATCCAACACACCCCACAGTCAGTCTATCCCCAATGACTCAATGCTGCATTCCCAGCTCCCCCACCCCATCCCAAAGCCCTGTATCCCATCATCAATCCACTCTTACCCCAGGGAGAGGCTCAACTGCGCTGGCTGCACTCCCCAGTACCCAGACACTCACACCGCACAGCAGGAACCATGCGGCCCTCACACCCCACCAGAAGAGGCCAGCACAGGGCACAGGAGTCCTGGCCATCGGAGCTGCTGCCATGTCCCATAACTGCCTGCAACAGAGCTTGACCCGGAAGAACGGACGCACACAGTCACTGTGTGTGAGAGGCTCCTGTCACTCTGAGGCTGCGGACACACTGACTACCCCTCGCTGCCCTATTTGGACAAGACGGCTCACATCCCTGATGGTCACTAAGTGGCATATACATGGTGCCCCTCGGAACCTTGGGACCCAGTACAGGTGTCCCCTTTGACCCCCCTGTTGCCGGCCCTGCACATGCAAAGCAGAAGCCAATTTAAGATGTTTTGCAGTGATCCACTTACTGTATTCCTGATCAGCTGTTTGTAAATTACTGTATCTCTCCAGTTGATAGTACAGTGTATACTTCATTCATTAGTGTCGCAATCAGGGGCGTAACTAGGACTGTATCTCTCCAGTTGATAGTACAGTGTATACTTCATTCATTAGTGTCGCAATCAGGGGCGTAACTAGGACCCTTAGCAATATTTTGAATGGGCCACCAATGATTCTAAAGAGACACCTCTGTCTACAGTGGTAGTTTATTTTATGTCCCATAGTAGTGTACTACTTATTTTACAATAGCAGCTTTTTCTGTCTGTCCACAGCCTCCTATGCGTGTGGCAGTGTGTCTGGGACTGCAGCCGCTTGCATTGCACTAGCATAATCAGGGGCGGATTGGCCATAAGAGTCAACAGGAAGATCATTGTTAGGCCAATGTCTGTGGGGCCTGTTTTGTGTGTTGTCATGTGGCCCCACCCCCCACATGACAAACAGCCCACTGCACTCAGTACACTGCATTGTCCCCATTCATTCTGTTATTCCATCTCTGCAGTACAGCAACTCTGCCATCCAGTGATGCTGCCAAGACTACATGGTATGTTATACATCTTGTGCTGCCCATGTTGGGCCACTTCTACAAAATCTTACAGGGCCACTTTTAGGCCCAAATGTATTAAGCCTTAAAAAGTGATAACGTGGAAGGGATTGGGGGGTCTATTCATGAAGCAGTGAAAAGTGTGGAGAAGTGAGTTAGTGGAGAAGTTGCCCATGACAACCAATCAGCATTGATGTAACATTTATAATTTGCATACTATAAAATTATACATAGCAGTTGCTTGGTTGCCATGAATAGACCCTAAAGAGTGATAAATGACAAGCCAATCTGCTTCCTAACTGCCATGTTACAGGCACTGTTTGAAAAATGGCAGTTAGGAGCTGGTTAGCTGCTCATTTATCATTCTCCACTTTATCTCTTGTTAAAGCTTAATACATTTGGGCATTATCTTACAATCCACCCCTGGTCTCAGACACAACTGCAGCAAAAGACACAAGGTAGGCCTCAATTGCATACATCTTAGAATGCTGGTGTGTTTCCGCACCAATGGTTGCTGTAAAGAGTCTACACGTACATGCATCTTAATAAAACCAACTAGGAATATAAAAAAATGCTGATTGCCAGTTATAATGGGTTGGTGGTGCACCAGGGTACAGTAGTATCCTACTGATAATCACAATTTGGAGAACAAGAAAGAAAGACCCTGTGTTGGCGCACTCGTTCAGTTGAAGATAAGTATTAAAGCCTAACTTTTAATAGAGAACATTAAAAACCTATATTATATTCAAAAAACTTGTCCACTCTACCAACATATACCTGGTGAACAATTCTAAACAAAAAAAATTTTCTTAATTTTTCTAAATTACTCAGGCAGACAATGGCCTAATATGCAGCAGGATGCCGCCTTACCCTGTATTGGGGAATTAGCGTATAGCGCCCTCCATGGATTACTGTATATCTCAAACTCTATACATTAGTGATGGATGCTAAGATAAATTGTAGTGAATATAGAAAAAAGTAAGAATAAAAAATGTATGAATCTGCTGTCAGCGTTAGGCTGGCTCATGGACACATACAGAACTACTGCACCGGATATTCTCTCCTCCAAGTACTAGTCCGGCCCAAACACTATATTGCTTCCAAGATCAAATGAGATTGGGCATTTGAGGTGTGGTTTCGTAGTAGAAAAAATCCTGTGTCCTCACCAGGATCGTTGATGAGAGTTCATGAGTAAAAGGAAAAGAAAAGATAATAGGTTCCAGATATATCAAAGAGAGGATCTGCTGTTGGCATTAGACTGTGAAGTGTTTGTCAGTTATCAACCGAACAAAGCTTCACAGAATCACCAATGAGAGTCCTGAATATAGAAAAAGTCTGAAATATTTGGCGGTGGATGAGTATGTCACAGAAGTCCTATCTTTAGGAAAGAATAAATAATGATAGCACACAAATCGGTGTAAATATCTCGCTACCAAAATATTCTTATTATGCATACAATCAGGTCCTATAAGGAGGGATACTGCCCCCCTCAACAGACCCCACCCCCTCATCACACCGCACCCCCAATAGGGATGCTTCCATAAATTTCCCGGCCTGGTTTTACATCCCAATCCACCCCTGCCCATAATACGCCCACTAAAAGGACTATATTTGTACTAATTGCCACTTCCCTGTCACGTCCCACCACTCTTCCGCCACCTTTCTGATGCTGTCTAAATTGATTGCAAAAGCTCCTCTGTGCATACACTCGGTGTAACACATGCATTGGTGGGGATTTCAGAACTTTTCACACAAGCGCAGCTGAAAATAATCGCTCATTTATGTGAACATTGGATTACACCCATTAGGTGCACACCCATTAGGTGTACGCATACACCTACTCTTCCAGGAGTGAGGGGTACTACCGTAAAAATCTGGAGTCTCACACTCATTCTGGATGAATAGGTAAGTATGTGGGGGGCTCCTGTATGTGGGGACCCTTTAGAAACCACCCTGGCTACCCTGTTGTTAATCTGTTTGTGGTCCTCAAGGCAACCGTGGGAATTGTGCTGGGCTGGGGAGAGATGCTGCAGCAGAGCATTCAGTCTTCTCTCTGCGTGCTGTCTGCAATGGAGACAGGGAGGCAGTGGGAGCCGCCCCCTACCCCCATCCTGGGCACCTCCAACTGGAGGGTAGAGCGTACCCCTCCCTCTTGGTACCACTGTATTTTTAGATAATACATGAAAATCACATACCATATTAAACCCCAGATTTAGGAGTAGTGAATGCACCATACTGTTGGTTTAAAAATGAGCAAAAGATTGAGTTTAGAATGACTCCTTTAACCAGTTTTGAAAGAGCCTCTGTAATGTGTCAGCGTTTCATCATGTTCATAACTAATTGCAGCTTCCAAGAAAACTCTCCTATGCCCTGCCTAATCTGGTCACAGATAGAGATCTATTAACTGGTTCTATCTCATTACAATGAGTCATGCTGCAGTCTATCTATCTTGCCAACATTGCCCTCTTTGCTCTCTCTTTCCTTGCCGCTTTGTTTCCTTTCAGCTCTCTGCCAGTATGATGATATTATGCACTGTTTATATATTAGTGATTCTGTCCTTATTTAACCTCTACAACTCCTGTACTTATGCTGTGAGAAAATAAGTAGATATGGTTATTAATGTGTAAATAGGGTAGGCGGTTATTTCCATAATCAAAATATTGCCATAGTCATTATTATGATTTAAATGCAATGCACAACTGAGCTGATCATAATACATTGTAAACTAAGGGGTGTCTGCATGTAAGTGTGGCTATATACCCAGGGCCTGATTAAGCATTTGGGGGGCCCGGGTCACTTAAGACTGGGGGGCCCACCACCTCTTGTTACCACTGCCCGCCTGGCTGTGCCGGCTTTATGTGTACCTCCTCACCCCACACGTCCTGAGTACCCAAAACCCCTCCCCTGATAAACCACATTTTTTTCCCCAGAGATGGAGACAGCCTTGTTAGTGATGCGTGTGCATAAGGTATACTGGGGTAAATGTATGATATTGGCACATATCGTGCCGCTATCACACTTCCCACTTCGCCTCTTTACCAAGGCGAAGCGGGAAGCACTAGCGCCAAGATGTATTAACATCTTGGCTGCCAGAGGGGGAGTTTTCTGGCGATGCCTGTCGGTGGCCACTGCGCATCAGCCTAGTGCTGATGCATTGTATCTATACCTTCCAGCCAGCTCACTGGGCATGCGTAAGATCTCGTAAGACCTCACATGCTGCTGAGTGCCAGCACCCGCCACAGCCAGGTAGAGCTCTGTCCCTGCTGTGGAGTTAGACCATCGTCACCTGCAGCTATCACTGGGCACACCGCCGCTATAATACATGGTGAAAAAGCCGTATCATAACCTGTGCTGATACCACTCCCCTCCCCATACTAGATCATACATCTACCCCGCTGTGCAGTACGTATGCTATATGTAAGGTATATTCTGCAAAAAAAAAAATTATATATATATATATATATATATATAAACACAGAGATGGTATCAAGTTGCGCTCGGGATAAACACAAGCAGCTCCTCTAGAAAAATCCCTCGTCAGCAAGGATTCATGGATAATACATACATACAGAATCTGAGGGCGCTAGTCACTTAATTCAGACAATCAGTATAATTTAAAATTTATTCTTAAAATTCGATATATATCATTAATTCATCTTTTCCAATACCATTGTTAACATACAAGATGGATACAACATCAAAAGATTTCGATATACACCAATCAGGTTTTTTGCTCAGTTACAATACCCAATTCAAATATAAACCAATCAGGTTTTAATCAGATGTAGAACCCAACGCGTTTCGTCCCTTGGGACTTCTTCAGGGGTATTAGATCTGAATGAACAGAAAAAGTACAATGACTTAAAATTACAATACATAAAACCATCCAGACCCATTGGTTAGATACAAAAGTTCCACATGATTTAGCCTTAAGTTAATATCAATATCATTTCTATTTCCAAAGTGCGACTAATAGCATAATTTGAACTATAATACAATAACTATTTCGTTAGTGCCAGTATAAAGTGGAGATAGAGCAGGTGTGGTGAACTAAGTGATGAATGGATATACATACCAACATAAGTCTGAGGCTAATGACTCCAGACGGTATCCATAATAGTGAGATCAAAAAGAGCCTACACCAAAATCGGACCTATAGTAAAAATGATTTTTCATTGTATGTGGCTGTTTCTCAGAATTAATCACCCATGTGACTGAAATAATATACCATATACATACCCAATAGACTCATTAGATTGAAACCAGAGAGAATTCCTTTGACTGATATTGATAAAAACAGTCAAATAATGGTGAAGTAGGTCTATAAAATTAGATCAGACCTATAATAGAAAAAATTAAACTCAAAGAGTGGAACCCACTTAGTAACTGGACCACCATCGTGATAATAGATATTTTAATACATACCCATATACTAGGTGCTTTGTACACCACTGGATAGATAAAAGATTTTAGTTGGCCTCAAATCATGTAGTTTGAGTGCCTAGGAACATTATAAATTCATAATCAAAATTCTGAATTCATAATATATAACAAATAACACATTACTATGCATCAAAAAACCAATAGGTTGGATTCACAATATATACACAAATAAAATCCATTATAAACAATCAAATGACCCTGATTATATAGAGATATTGAACCCCCAGAGTTATAGAATAGTAGAACTTACTTCAGTACTGCCACCTCTCACAAAATCCAGTGCATAACTGGAAGTGGTGGTGATCTACTCATTTATAACCCCTACATAGTGACCTCATTTCCTCTTAATTCCAATTGGTAGGCATTAGAGTCCATATAAACCTATATTAAGGTGTCTAAATCTGGGACCTCTTTCCCCAGCATGAGTTACAAGTGCGGCATATACTAGCTGATATAATTTCTAGTCTAAAGTCAGCGTGGAAACGCATGTATTTAACATGCGTTCCACGGCCGAAAACCTACTTCCGGTATCTGCGTTCCACCGCCGTCACTCCCTGACTGGCGGGGAAACGCGTCCCAGAAGGCAAGCGTCCATAGCAACGGGATATAACTATATATTAGCGCGTCGCGGATGTTGTCATTATACCGCGACAGCCGGACGTTCACTTCCGGTGTTTGCGTTCCAACACCGTCTCTTCCTGGCTAGTCAGAGTGAGGCGGGCGTCCACTATTAAAGATTGTAGACATAAATTATTGCGTATCGTATGTAGCCATGGTGCCGCCGAGGGGAAGGGAAATCCACATAGCTTAACATTATATGATAGTAGCCATAGTAACTATAGGTATAATTATAACGGTTGCCATAACAACCTTTACAGATTAGCTAGTATTACTTAATTAGACGATCTAACAGTAGCTAGGATCACCATGGCAATGAGAGCAATTGCCATGACAACATATACTCAGGAAGCTATTATTACTAAACCAGACGATAGGATTACTTTAACAATCGCCATAGCGATCAGGCAGTGTATTTAATAACGGCCTGATCACACATATGCAGTGCTATTAATTGTCAATAACCACTGGCTGATCCACCAGTAGTCCCTTTTTGCGGAATTTATTAAAAGCTAATATTACATCATCCAAGCCTTACATTACTAACCACTCCAACCCCTTATCGTAGGTCATATATATTTTATCTATCCAGTGGTGTACAAAGCACCTAGTATATGGGTATGTATTAAAATATCTATTATCACGATGGTGGTCCAGTTACTAAGTGGGTTCCCCTCTTTGAGTTTAATTTTTTCTATTATAGGTCTGATCTAATTTTATAGACCTACTTCACCATTATTTGACTGTTTTTATAAATATTAGTCAAAGGAATTCTCTCTGGTTTCAATCTAATGAGTCTATTGGGTATGTATATGGTCTATTATTTCTGTCACATGGGTGATTAATTCTGAGAAACACCCACATACAATGAAAAATCATTTTTACTATAGGTCTGATTTTGGTGTAGGCTCTTTTTGATCTCACTATTATGGATACCGTCTGGAGTCATTAGCCTCAGACTTATGTTGGTATGTATATCCATTCATCACTTAGTTCACCACACCTGCTCTATCTCCACTTTATACTGGCACTAACGAAATAGTTATTGTATTATAGTTCAAATTATGCTATTAGTCGCACTTTGGAAATAGAAATTATATTGATATTAACTTAAGGCTAAATCATGTGGAACTTTTGTATCTAACCAATGGGTCTGGATGGTTTTATGTATTTATGTATTGTAATTTTAAGTCATTGTACTTTTTCTGTTCATTCAGATCTAATACCCCTGAAGAAGTCCCAAGGGACGAAACGCGTTGGTTCTACTTCTGATTAAAACCTGATTGGTTTATATTTGAATTGGGTATTATAACTGAGCAAAAAACCTGATTGGTGTATATCGAAATCTTTTGATGTTGTATCCATCTTGTATGTTAACAATGGTATTGGAAAAGATGAAGTAATGATATATATCGAATTTTAAGAATAAATTTTAAATTATACTGATTGTCTGAATTAAGTGACTAGCGTCCTCAGATTCTGTATGTATATATATATATATTTATAATAGTGATGTGCACCGGAATTTTTTTGGGTTTTGTGTTTTGGTTTTGGATTCGGTTCCGCAGCCGTGTTTTGGATTCGGACGCGTTTTGGCAAAACCTCCCTGAAAATGTTTTGGCGGATTCGGGTGTGTTTTGGATTCGGGTGTTTTTTTACAAAAAACCCTCAAAAACGGCTTAAATCATAGAATTTGGGGGTCATTTTGATCCCATAGTATTATTAACCTCAATAACCATAATTTACACTCATTTTCAGTCTATTCTGAACACCTCACACCACACAATATTATTTTTAGTCCTAAAATTTGCACCGAGGTCGCTGGATGGCTAAGCTAAGCGACACAAGTGGCCGACACAAACACCTGGCCCATCTAGGAGTGGCACTGCAGTGTCAGGCAGGATGGCACTTCAAAAAAATTGTCCCCAAACAGCACATGATGCAAAGAAAAAAAGAGGCGCACCAAGGTCACTGTGTGACTAAGCTAAGCGACACAAGTGGCCGACATAAACTCCTGGCCCATCTAGGAGTGGCACTGCAGTGTCAGACAGGATGGCACTTCAAAAAAATTGTCCCCAAACAGCATATGATGCAAAGAAAAAAGAGGCGCAATGAGGTAGCTCTGTGACTAAGCTAAGCGACCCAAGTGGCCGACACAAACACCTGGCCCATCTAGGAGTGGCACTGCAGTGTCAGACAGGATGGCACTTCAAAAAATAGTCCCCAAACAGCACATGATGCAAAGAAAAAAAGAGGCGCACCAAGGTCGCTGTGTGACTAAGCTAAGCGACACAAGTGGCCGACACAAACACCTGGCCCATCTAGGAGTGGCACTGCAGTGTCAGGCAGGATGGCACTTCCAAAAAATTGTCCCCAAACAGCACATGATGCAAAGAAAAATGAAAGAAAAAAGAGGTGCAAGATGGAATTGTCCTTGGGCCCTCCCACCCACCCTTATGTTGTATAAACAGGACATGCACACTTTAACGAACCCATCATTTCAGCGACAGGGTCTGCCACACGACTGTGACTGAAATGACTGGTTGGTTTGGGCCCCCACCAAAAAAGAAGCAATCAATCTCTCCTTGCACAAACTGGCTCTACAGAGGCAAGATGTCCACCTCATCATCATCCTCCGATTCCTCACCCCTTTCACTGTGTACATCCCCCTCCTCACAGATTATTAATTCGTCCCCACTGGAATCCACCATCTCAGATCCCTGTGTACTTTCTGGAGGCAATTGCTGGTGAATGTCTCCACGGAGGAATTGATTATAATTCATTTTGATGAACATCATCTTCTCCACATTTTCTGGAAGTAACCTCGTACACCGATTGCTGACAAGGTGAGCGGCTGCACTAAACACTCTTTCGGAGTACACACTGGAGGGAGGGCAACTTAGGTAGAATAAAGCCAGTTTGTGCAAGGGCCTCCAAATTGCCTCTTTTTCCTGCCAGTATACGTACGGACTGTCTGACGTGCCTACTTGGATGCGGTCACTCATATAATCCTCCACCATTCTTTCAATGGTGACAGAATCATATGCAGTGACAGTAGACGACATGTCAGTAATCGTTGGCAGGTCCTTCAGTCCGGACCTGCCCAGTCAGCACTCGCTCCAGACTGCCCTGCATCACCGCCAGCGGGTGGGCTCGGAATTCTTAGCCTTTTCCTCGCACCCCCAGTTGCGGGAGAATGTGAAGGAGGAGCTGTTGACGGGTCACGTTCCGCTTGACTTGACATTTTTCTCACCAGCAGGTCTTTGAACCTCTGCAGACTTGTGTCTGCCGGAAAGAGAGATACAACGTAGGTTTTAAATCTAGGATCGAGCACGGTGGCCAAAATGTAGTGCTCTGATTTCAACAGATTGACCACCCATGAATCCTGGTTAAGCGAATTAAGGGCTCCATCCACAAGTCCCACATGCCTAGCGGAATCGCTCTGTTTTAGCTCCCCCTTCAATGTCTCCAGCTTCTTCTGCAAAAGCCTGATGAGGCTGGCAGTGTCTGAACTGACTTCACGTGTGGCAAATTCAAAGGGTTGCAGAACCTTGCACAACGTTGAAATCATTCTCCACTGCTTGAGTCAGGTGCATTCCCCCTCCTTTGCCTATATCGTGGGCAGATGTATAGGCTTGAATGGCCTTTTGCTGCTCCTCCATCCTCTGAAGCATATAGAGGGTTGAATTCCACCTCGTTACCACCTCTTGCTTCAGATGATGGCAGGGCAGGTTCAGGAGTGTTTGGTGGTGCTCCAGTCTTCGGCACGCGGTGGCTGAATGCCGAAAGTGGCCCGCAATTCTTCGGGCCACCGACAGCATCTCTTGTACGCGCCTGTCGTTTTTTAAATAATTCTGCACCACCAAATTCAATGTATGTGCAAAACATGGGACGTGCTGGAATTTGCCCAGATGTAATGCACGCACAATATTGGTTGCGTTGTCCGATGTCACAAATCCCCAGGAGAGTCCAATTGGGGTAAGCCATTCTGCGATGATGTTCCTCAGTTTCCGTAAGAGGTTGTCAGCTGTGTGCCTCTTATGGAAAGTGGTGATACAAAGCGTAGCCTGCCTAGGAATGAGTTGGCGTTTGCGAGATGCTGCTACTGGTGCCGCCGCTGCTGTTCTTGCTGCGGGAGGCAATACATCTACCCAGTGGGCTGTCACAGTCATATAGTCCTGAGTCTGCCCTGCTCCACTTGTCCACATGTCCGTGGTTAAGTGGACATTGGGTACAACTGCATTTTTTAGGACACTGGTGACTCTTTTTCTGACGTCTGTGTACATTTTCGGTATCGCCTGCCTTGAGAAATGGAACCTAGATGGTATTTGGTATCGGGGACACAGTACCTCAAACAAGTCTCTAGTTGCCTCTGAATTAACGGTGGATACCGGAACCACGTTTCTCTCCACCCAGGCTGACAAGACCTGAGTTATACGCTTTGCAGCAGGATGACTGCTGTGATATTTCATCTTCCTCGCAAAGTACTGTTGGACAGTCAATTGCTTACTGGAAGTAGTACAAGTGGTCTTCCGAATTCCCCTCTGGGATGACGATCGACTCCCAGCAGCAACAACAGCAGCGCCAGCAGCAGTAGGCGTTACACTCAAGGATGCATCGGAGGATTCCCAGGCAGGAGAGGACTCGTCAGACTTGCCAGTGACATGGCCTGCAGGACTATTGGCTTTCCTGTGTAAGGTGGAAATTGACACTGAGGGAGTTGGTGGTGTGATTTGCAGGAGCTTGGTTACAAGAGGAAGGAATTTAGTGGTCAGTGGACTGCTTCCGCTGTCATCCAATGTTTTTGAACTTATCACTGACTTCTGATGAATGCGGACCAGGTGACGTATAAGGGAGGATGTTCCTAGGTGGTTAACGTCCTTACCCCTACTTATTACAGCTTGACAAAGGCAACACACGGCTTGACACCTGTTGTCCGCATTTGTGTTGAAATAATTCCACACCGAAGAGGTGATTTTTTTTGTATTTTGACCAGGCATGTCAATGGCCATATTCGTCCCACGGACAACAGGTGTCTCCCCGGGTGCCTGACTTAAACAAACCACCTCACCATCAGAATCCTCCTTGTCAATTTCCTCCCCAGCGCCAGCAAAACCCATATCCTCATCCTGGTGTACTTCAACAGTGACATCTTCAATATGACTATCAGGAACTGGACTGCGGGTGCTCCTTCCAGCACTTGCAGGGGGCGTGCAAATGGTGGAAGGCGCAAGCTCTTCCCGTCCAGTGTTGGGAAGGTCAGGCATCGCAACCGACACAATTGGACTCTCCTTGGGGATTTGTGATTTAGAAGAACGCACAGTTCTTTGCTGTGCTTTTGCCAGCTTAAGTCTTATCATTTTTCTAGCGAGAGGATGAGTGCTTCCATCCTCATGTGAATCTGAACCACTAGCCATGAACATAGGCCAGGGCCTCAGCCGTTCCTTGCCACTCTGTGTCGTAAATGGCATATTGGCAAGTTTACGCTTCTCATCAGACGCTTTAAATTTTGATTTTTCGGTCATTTTACTGAACTTTTGTTTTTTGGATTTTACATGCTCTCTAGTATGACATTGGGGATCGGCCTTGGCAGATGACGTTGATGGCATTTCATCGTCTCGGCCATGACTAGTAGCAGCAGCTTCAGCACGAGGTGGAAGTGGATCTTGATCTTTCCCTATTTTAACCTCCACATTTTTGTTCTCCATTTTTTAATGTGTGGAATTATATGCCAGTATCAATAGCAATGGCCTACTACTATATATACTGCGCACAACTGAAATGCACCACAGGTATGGATGGATAGTATACTTGATGACACAGAGGTAGGTAGAGCAGTGGCCTTCCGTACCGTACTGCTATATATACTGGTGGTCATTGTCAGCAAACTGCAAAACTAAAATGCACCACAGGTAAAGAATCTAGATGTATAGTATACTTGACGACACAGAGGTAGGTAGAGCAGTGGTCTTCCGTACCGTACTGCTATATATACTGGTGGTCACTGTCAGCAAACTGCAAAACTAAAATGCACCACAGGTATAGAATCTAGATGGATAGTATACTTGACGACACAGAGGTAGGTAGAGCAGTGGCCTTCCGTACCGTACTTCTATATATACTGGTGGTCACTGTCAGCAAACTGCAAAACTAAAATGCACCACAGGTATAGAATCTAGATGGATAGTATACTTGACGACACAGAGGTAGGTAGACCAGTGGCCTTCCGTATCGTACAGCTATATATACTGGTGGTCACTGTCAGCAAACTGCAAAACTAAAATGCACCACAGGTATAGAATCTAGATGGATAGTATGCTTGACGACACAGAGGTAGGTAGAGCATTGGCCTTCCGTTCCGTACTGCTATATATACTGGTGGTCACTGTCAGCAAACTGCAAAACTAAAATGCACCACAGGTATAGAATCTAGATGGATAGTATACTTGACGACACAGAGGTAGGTAGAGCAGTGGCCTTCCGTACCGTACAGCTATATATACTGGTGGTCACTGTCAGCAAACTGCAAAACTAAAATGTACCACAGGTATAGAATCTAGATGGATAGTATGCTTGACGACACAGAGGTAGGTAGAGCATTGGCCTTCCGTTCCGTACTGCTATATATACTGGTGGTCACTGTCAGCAAACTGCAAAACTAAAATGCACCACAGGTATAGAATCTAGATGGATAGTATACTTGACGACACAGAGGTAGGTAGAGCAGTGGTCTTCCGTACCGTACTGCTATATATACTGGTGGTCACTGTCAGCAAACTGCAAAACTAAAATGCACCACAGGTATAGAATCTAGATGGATAGTATACTTGACGACACAGAGGTAGGTAGAGCAGTGGCCTTCCGTACCGTACTGCTATATATACTGGTAGTCACTGTCAGCAAACTGCAAAACTAAAATGCACCACAGGTATAGAATCTAAATGGATAGTATACTTGACGACACAGAGGTAGGTAGAGCAGTGGCCTTCCGTACCGTACTGCTATATATACTGGTGGTCACTGTCAGCAAACTGCAAAACTAAAATGCACCGCAGGTATAGAATCTAGATGGATAGTATACTTGACGACACAGAGGTAGGTAGAGCAGTGGCCTTCCGTACCGTACTTCTATATATACTGGTGGTCACTGTCAGAAAACTGCAAAACTAAAATGCACCACAGGTATAGAATCTAGATGGATAGTATACTTGACGACACAGAGGTAGGTAGAGCAGTGGCCTTCCGTACCGTACTGCTATATATACTGGTGGTCACTGTCAGCAAAACTCTGCACTGTACTCCTCCTATATAATACCACTGGTCCCCAGTACCCACAATAAAGCAGTGTGAGCACAGATATATGCAGCACACTGAGCACAGATATGGAGCGTTTTTCAGGCAGACAACGTATAATACTGGTGGTCACTGGTCAGCAAAACTCTGCACTGTACTCCTCCTATATAATACTGCTGGTCCCCCGTCCCCACAATAAAGCAGTGTGAGCACAGATATATGCAGCACACTGAGCACAGATATGGAGCGTTTTTCAGGCAGACAACGTATAATACTGGTGGTCACTGATCAGCAAAACTCTGCACTGTACTCCTCCTATATATTACAGCTGCTCCCCAGTCCCCACAATTAAGCAATAAGCACAAATATTTGCATCAACATTAATAAACGGAGAGGACGCCAGCCACGTCCTCTCCCTAACATTTCCAATGCACGAGTGAAAATGGTGGCGACGCGCGGCTGCTTATATAGAATCCGAATCTCGCGAGAATCCGACAGCGGGCTGATGACGTTTGGGCGCGCTCGGGTTAACCGAGCCATACGGGAGAATCCGAGTATGCCTCGGACCCGTGTAAAATGGGTGAAGTTCGGGGGGTTTCGGTTTCCGAGGAACCGAACCCGCTCATCACTAATATATATAGATATATGTATAGATAGGTAGAGATATATATATATATTTATTTATCAAAAAAACCTCCATACCCTCAAGAAAAGCTTGTGTTTGTCCCTCTATACCTTGCTCTGTAGAAGAACACAGGATCAGTCAGTCAGCAAGCAGTCATTCACTGACTTTGATAAGACCCTCCCATGATGAGGCTGCCGCAGTTCTCCTCCACGGGCCAGAGAAGCATGTGATGAGCTCCACCAATCAGAACTCAGCATATGCCTCTCTGACCTTTAGTGTAAAGTCTCCTGGGACTTAATCAGCTCCCAGTAATGCACTGCACTTGTGTGCAGTCAGTGTGCCCAGCTCCCGATGCTCAGCATGTACTGTAGCTGCCGCTGCCCATTAATAACTGCGGCTCCGGCAGCCAGGTGAAGCTACAGCACTACCCAACACCCGTGTGCCGTCTAGAAACTTTAAAAAAACACATCAAACTAAATTCTGACCATGGGGGGCCCCAAGACAGATGGGGCCCGGGGTTACTTACCCCCTGTGACCCCCCCCCCCCCTTAATCCGGCTCTGTATATACCTCAGTTACGGTACTGCCAGACTTGTGAAAGTTTGTTAGCAGTCTGAGGCAAGATTGGACCGTGAGGGTGGTAAGTACAGTTGCTGGTGTTTCTACGCCATTTCAATGACAGTTCATCACCATCCCTCCTAATTGAATTGACCTAGGTAGCCTTGCGGGATGTGGTCAATTTACCTACAATCAAAATCCAAATGGTCAAAATACCGACAACCATTGACTGATGGTCAAAATCCCTACAAGGTCAAAATCCTGCCATGGTCAATATCCCGACATTTAAAATACTGACCAAGGTCAAAATAACGTCATTTAAAATGTCGACATGTCAAAAGGTCGACATGAGTTTTTCTTTGTCAACATGGACACCGTATAAGTGTACCGTGTCTCCTGCCCGTGGTCTTCCAACCTATCACATATACAACCACTCCCTGTCCTAGCCCCCTAGCACAGTAAAAAGTCTGGCATGCACATTAAAAAATACAACTTGCAGCTGGAAAATAGCTGCAAATTCCACTTTATGCACTTTAATTAACCTAGCAAATAAATATATATATACATAAATCAATATAAAGTCCATTTAATATGGTAAATGTTTTTTTTTTTAAAGATTACATTTTTATTAATTTTTCAAAATAGAATGGAAAGGGAGGGGTTACAGAAATGAAAAAAGGAGGGGGGGGGGAGGGGAAAGGAAACCACATTAATACATTGTCATCTGAAATAATCTAATGCAGCATTTCAGTCCACATCATCCAGGTCAATGTTTACATCAATGTGTAGAAACAGAAATGACAGATTACAAATCAACTCCCTATGGGGGCAAAGTATTAGGTAGTAAAGTGGGCAGTACACCCCAGAGGGGTGCTTCACTGAACCATGTCAAGCCATACTCGGTGGTAAATGGTAACGGCCAACGGTGAAACTCTAAGGCAAAGAATTAAATTAGATATTATCAAGGGAAGTATGCTGCCCTAAATTCACTCCACGTCACCCATTTTGTGGCTTTTCTAGAGTTTCCCGTGGCAAAGGTCACACCTGCAATCTCAAATTTGAAATGTGATTGGACAGCAGCCTCAATGGCAGAGATCGTAGGGATCACAGGGGTGCGCCAGTTACATGCTAGAAGTAACTTTGCGGCAGCCAGGATGTGACACAATACATATCAAGCTCGTGGGGAATAGTCCGGGGGAATAAGTGTAACAGGGCCAGTGTAGGTTGGGGAGAAACTGGAAAGCAAACAATCCTAGAAATGAGACTAAAACTTGACACCAGAGAGCAGAAATTAAAGGGTATGCCCAAAACCCGTGCAGGAGCTTGCCTGTTTTACCACACGATCGCCAGCAGTCATTGGGGGTAGTTGGCCAGATAGAATGTAGAAGGGCAGGGGTCAGGTATTAGCGGTGGATCAGTTTATAAAACTGCTCTGTGTGCGATACACATTTGACACACGAAAGCAAGAGTTAAATACAGAGCGTCATACCTCATCTGTAAAAGTACAATTCAGGTCAGATTCCCATTTTACTTGAGACCTAAGTTTCACTGGATGTGGGGGGCTATTAAGGAGGGAGTACCATCTGGACACTGTGCCTCTGCGGTCTGTCCTCATAATGAAGGCATGAATGCACTAAGGGATCGGTAGCACTCTACTATGAGGCAGGGTTACACTCTGATGCCAGTGTCGGAGCTGGAGGTATTTATAAAAGTCTCCATTGGGGTGGGAGAGCCTAGATTGGAGTTGGGTGTAAGACATCAAAATACCTCCCTCCGTTACCTCTTAAAGGGTCCTAGCCCCTTGGGAAGTCCACAGGCGTAATGACAGATCCGGAATAATGGCTGCCACTCCGTCTAATGAAAAATCTAGCGGAGGGAGTGAGTTCAGGTAACAAAACCACCAAGGCTAGCCAGGATCTACCAGCAGATTGAACCACAACTGATCTCAAGACAATGGTCGAATCCTCGAGGACCTCTTTCCAAGGAAACCTACGATTTGGGGGTATCCACCTCGTACCATGCACCCAGCGGGGCCAGTATACATGCGCCTGGTATAGATGTGAATCGGGAAAAGCCAATCCCCTTTAGGCTTTGGTAAAGACATAATTTTACGGGCGAGTTTGGGTTTCTTGCCTTTCCACACGTATTGTACAAACACAGAATTGAATTTGGTCAGTAAGGAGTTAGGTAGTAAAATAGGGATAGTTCTAAATAAGTATAGCAACTTATGGAGCAAAACCATCTTCAGGGCTGCAATACGGCCTAACCACGATATGTTATGTAACATCCAGTCATTTGTCAACATCGTTATTTTAGTCAAAAGGGGCGAGTAGTTACATAAAATAAGGTCGGAGACATTGGGAGGGATGTGGATGCCCAGGTATTTCAGGCAATTTACTTGCCAGGCATAATCATATTGAGATTTCAATCTATGAAGCAGGACAGTAGGAAAATTGATCAGGAGGGCTTCCGTTTTGGAGCTATTAAGCTTATAACATGAGACAGAGGCGTAATCTTGTAAGATTTTGTGAAGGGCTTGGAGGGAAGACTGAGGTTCAGTAATAGTGAGGAGAACGTCATCCACGAAGAGACACACCTTATACTTACTGTCAAACAGAGCCGGACCTTTCATCCTTGGGTTGATACGGATAGATTCCGCCAGGGGTTCAATAGCCAGTACAAAGACCAGAGGAGATGGGGGGTAGCCTTGGCGAGTACCATTGGAAATCGTAAATATTGAAGAGAACATACCATTGATGAATACTCTAACAGACAGGTCAGAGTAAAGTGCACTAATAGAGGATAGGACTCTACCTACAATACTGAACTTAAGCAGAACCGCTCTCAAATAACCCCAATGTAATCTATCGAATGCCTTCTCTACATCCAGCGAAAGCAGCAAAAGGGGTTCAGACGAAGCAGAGATGGCATTCAAGATATCAATAATCCTCCTCGTATTGTCAGGGGCCTGTCGATTCTGAACGAATCCGACTTGGTCCTGATTAATAAGGGCAGGGAGCAGTGGATTCAGCCTATTAGCTATCAATTTATCATACATCTTTACATCAGAATTCAGTAAAGCAATAGGACGATAATTAGACAGCATGACTGGGTTTTTTCTGGGTTTAGGAAAAGCTACTATTCTAGCTTCCAGCATTTCTGATGGGAATAAACCAGATGATGAAGCCTCATCAAAAACAGGTATTAAGACAGGGGCCAGGACATCTCGAAAACATTTAAAAAATCCATTTGTGAAGCCATCCGGGCCAGGGGCCTTATCGGATGGAAGGCCATCAATTACCAATCTGATCTCCACGGAAGTCCAAGGATGTTCCAGGAGTTGGAGGGAATGGTGGTCTAAGAAGGGCAAGCTTAATTTGCTCAAAAAAGCGTCAATCTCATCAGTAGATGGCTGCGGGGTAGAGGGATCTGTACGTAGTTTATAAAGAGTGGAGTAATACTAGGCAAAGGCGTTGGCGATATCTGAAGGGTCAGAGACCCTCTGACGTCTGGCATTGGTAACTGCTTTAATTCGTTCAGTCGCCACTTTCCCCCTCAATTTTCTGGCTAACATTCTACCTGCTCTATCCCCTTGAGTATAGAATTTGTGTTTCAGCCTAAAAAGATTCTTATGGACCTCTTTCAGAGTCAGGATATTCCATTCTTTCCTGGTGCGAAGCAGTTCCCTGTAAATCAACTTATTAGAGGGGGAGGATTTAAGTTTGCATTCCAAGTCTTTCAGGCGGGCCTCAACGTTGTCCTGCTGATTACGCAATGACTTATGATGTCGGGCCGCAGCTTAAATGATGGAGCCCCTAACTATCGCCTTTAGGGCACACCAGTTATTAAATATGGACGTGTCGGTAGGATCATTACATTCTAAGTAGGTAGATAAAGACTGGGAAATAGAAGCTTTCGCCTCTTTGTCTGTCAGTGGGTACTCGCCTGGGCGCCAAGGTCGTGGGGAAGGCCTAGAGGAAGTCAAGTCCCACCGTAGCGTTATGGCTAAATGGTCCGACCATGAGACTGGCAGTATGGTGGCCCTTCCTCATTTGTTGTAACCTCCATTTATCTGACAATGCCAAGTCTATCCTAGAGAAGGACCCATGGACTGGAGAATAAAATGTATAATCCTTACAGTTAGGGTTCCTCGCCCTCCATATATCATATAGGCCATATTCATACAAAATACGTCTGAACTAATCCGACTTGGTCCTGATTAATAAGGGTAGGGAGCAGTGTATTCAGCCTATTAGCTATCAATTTAGCATATATCTTTACATCAGAATTCAGTAAAGCTATAGGACGATAATTAGACGGCATGACTGGGTTTTTTCCGGGTTTAGGAAAAGCTACTATTCTGGCTTCCAGCATTTCTGATGGGAATGAACCAGATGATGAAGCCTCGTCAAAAACAGGTATTAAGACAGGGACCAGGACATCTCGAAAACATTTAAAAAACCTGTTCATGAAGCCATCCGGGCCAGGGGCCTTATCTGATGGATTGGGAGTGATCTCGGGTTGGAAGAGTTTTTAAAGGGAGTTGGGTGGCTGATTTATCTAGATGAGGATCTAGAACTAAATTAAAGTCCCTGAGAAGAATCAGTGAACCACTGAGACAGGACTGGAGGGTAGTACAGAACTTTCTAATATACGAGATTTGCTTGACATTAGGGATATAAACAACAGCTAGCGTAACTGGTTTCTCTTCCAGTTTCCCAGTCAGAATTAAATAATGGCCTTCAGTATCGGTGACTTGTTTGTCTAATACGAATTTACACGAGCAAGAAAATAAAATAGCCACTCCTGCCTTCTTCTTGGGACCATTGGACATATAACAACATGGAAAATTGTGATTTGAAAATTTCGGGGGGAGGAGGCCATTAAGTGGGTTTCCTGAAGGGCTATCACGTGGGCTTTCATTTTAGCAAAATTACATAAAGCAAGCCTCCGTTTATTCGGGGAGTTAAGGCCTTTTACGTTAAGGGAGACTACGTTGACCATTGAATAAGCAAAAAAGGATGGCTGAGATGTAGGACTGCTGTGGGTTCATAAACCAGAGAACACATATGCAGTTAAGTATATTCCATACAATTTGCATTAAGAGGGATAGATAAGGAAACAAACGGTGAAAAAAGGGAAGAAGGGAGGAACAAGTTGAGCACCACTGGGGTGCAACTAGAGGCCGCCAAACGTGGCAGCACATAGGAGGCAGTGGCCTTATAGGCCACCCCCCACACTCCAAATATAAATGTTATAGTCTAAATAGGGCCATAGCAGTAGTGCACTACAACCAGTCAGGCTGGACGATAGATCGCTTGGGTAGGGCACATTAAAACAACAGCCTCGGACAATGATAACTATAGCATGTTCAGTAAGACATAACTGTCAACCAGGGGAAGAGAGATAAGAGATACCAGTGTATACAGAGTCATCAGGTGGAGATGGCGGGGTCAGTCGCAAAAGATAAAATAACGTCATGCAGCTGATCATTACACTAAATCAATACATATAAAGAACAATATCAACAAAAAAACCCACCTGAAAATGTAACAAGGGAAGAGAAAATAACACATAACCTCATGGGAAGCTGAAGAAGGGCGACAGGCAATATACATTACATTCTGGAGGAATGGTGTGTAGCTGCCCAATCGGGAGATTTTGGGGCAAGCAGGTAATATGGAAGAATAGTCCGCCAAGTTCCATGACTTCAGAAGCTGGGAGCCAGCCGAAGGTGAGGAGACTACACTCATAGCACCGTTCCACCTGATGATCAATTTGGTGGGAAATTCCCAGCGATAGGGGATATCTGCCTTCCTCAGAGCCTTGGTCACCGGGTGGAAAGAACAACGGAGTGCCAGTGTAGTGGCAGACAAATCTCCAAATATTTGTAAGTCACCCAGGATATCCTTGGAGGAATCAGATGGTCAAGCTGCACGAAGCACCTTTTCTTTAATATGGAAGTAATGAAACCGCATTATAGTGTCTCTTGGGGCATCCTTAGGAGCACTTCTGGATTTAGGCATGTGATGTATACGATCCAGTAAAAATTCCATCAGCGTAACCTCTAGAAACAGTTTAGTGAAAAGGTCTGTGACGAACTCAAGCAGGTCTGAAGCCGAGACAGATTCCGGGATTCCCCATATTTTAACATTGTTCCTACGTGACCTGTCCTCTAGGTTTTCCATCTTGGCGTGGAGTTCTGTAACTTCCGATTGTAAATCGTCATGGAGAGTAATAAGCCCATTGTGGGATTTAACCACTTCCTCCAATTTGGTTTCCAACTGGTCAGTACGATGGCCCACTTCGTCAATAAACTGTTAGTAAACCTGTAGGGCAGATCAAAATTCTGCAGAGATGTCCGCTTTGAAGGAGGCCAGCAGCTTCTTCATGGAGCCAATTGTGAGCGAAGCATTGGCTCAAAAGGAGTACTTAGTGCAGAAAGTTGTTTGTGGGCTTTTTCAGTGGAGGTAGCACTTTTGGAAGGATGCGTAGTAGATTGAGTCTTAAAGAAATTAACAGGGGGCACCCCTGCCATTTCCTTCTGCCGTTTAGGAGGCATGATCACAGACAGTGTGTTATTATATCAAAGTGCACTGGTGAAGTATGTTATAATAAAGCAAATGAGAACAGGTACAGCATAGAGATTGCCAACAGGTGACAAATCAGGGTGTTACTGCATACGGATGCTCAGAGTGGAGGGGGTGCAATGAATCACTCACATGTCAAGCAGACTTGCTGAGAGCATGTTGGCATCCTCGGTCATTGACATCAGCAAAAACATGGAAAGGGCAGTAGTGTTGGATCTGTCGTGGACTTCCGTGCCAGTAAGGACCGCAGTGGGACTATATCCCGTTGACATCCACAGGGTTCCCCCCGGGAACGGGAAAATCAGGCAGCAGACTGTCCCCTTGGTAATCACAACGCAGGTATAAATATCCTCCTGTGGAGTATCTACCTACTCTGTAAACAGGCAGGGACAGAGGGGTTCCACAAACCTGCAGTGCCTGGAATGTGATGAGAACACTAGCTACAACTTATGGTACTGCAGAGCTTGGAGGTGGTTGGCTAGCAAGGGTTGAAAAAATGCAGGTGTAGTGCAGGCACACAGCAGTAGATGGAAGAAGAGGCAGTGTAGTTTTTTCACAGGGCACAGCAATTTCCAGCCCTACTGCCTCATGTGCAATCAGAGGCTCCCTGGGTATGTGACATAGGGAGCTGGTCCTATGGAGTGTAGGACTTTACGCTGCACAATAGGGGCTGCAGACATGGTCCAGCCAGTGTCCAAGCCCTCCTGAGGCAGCAGGCACACAGCTATGCAAAGTTCCAGCACAGGCAGGGAGACTCAAGATGGCCGCGACGGCTCCCGGGAGCCGGTTCTGCTGCTGACTCCCTCTGCCCAGGGTCCACCAGGCCTGGAGCCCCAGCTGATGTCCACGTCGGGGAGTCTGGGGCGGCTGGAAGGTGATAAAGAGAGGCCGGGTAAGTCCCGCGATCGCGCACTTCCGGTTCGCGCTCCAGAGCTCAAATCGCGGGTACTGTGGGATACTTGAGTCCCCGGGTCCCGGAGATGCCTAGGCCGCAACCTGCAGAGACAGACAGGGCTGTCCCCCGCCTCTGCTGCTAGCTGCGCCCGACTTGGGGAGACCCCAGGGGGATAGAGGTGGCCAGACAGGGAGCCCACAGGGGTTGGAGAGGTGAAATGGAGGTGAGTAGGTAGCTTTGAAGCAGGAGCCCTGCGAAAGTCCGTCCACACTCCACTGCAGTTAGGCCACGCCTCAATATGGTAAATGTTTCAATTTTTTCTGACTAGAAAGGGTAAATTCAATTGGGTATGAGATGGGTGAGTTGTCATTGCAACAACAGCTGAACTCGCAAAACGGCTCAATCTTACACCGTAAGTGCCATATAAAGGCAAGTCGCTCCTAACTGAATTGAACCCTTAAAGTATTTATAACCATATGTAAATGATATTTTTCCGTTACAACATTTTTTAAATAATAACATGTTTTTCAATTTAACGGCATTAAACTCAATCTACATTATGAAGCCAATGTTACTGTACCAAAGTTAAATTTACTGTGCAGTAATTTTCAAAGCCACCCAGTCTTCAGTGCTTTCGGCAGCTAAATTTAAATGAGCAATAATAAAGTGGTTTTATGTTTAATATTATTGCCTCTTTAAATTCAGCATACAGTACACACAGTATGCTCGCTGGACCTGAACCACTGGAAGCAAAGTGATATCAATTTGCTTCTAGCCATACGCCAAGACGGGGCTTTTTCAAAAAAGTGGTTGAGGACAAATATGCCCCCACAGTACGTCTGGCTCCACTTCTAACAGTCTCTTTATCTACCTGACTGTAGGTAATCTCTGGATGATGAAGGAGGGGTACCCATTACTGAGCAGGGAGCAATATGGGTAGTGGTGCATGAAGGTCTCCCGGGTCCAGCGTTAATAACATTGCATTTTTGCTGCAAAACACATTCACATAAACATATATATATATTAGTGATGAGCGGGTTCAGTTCCTCGGAAACCGAACCCCCCCGAACTTCACCCATTTTACACGGGTCCGAGGCATACTCGGATTCTCCGGTATGGCTCGGTTAACCCGAGCGCGCCCGAATGTCATCATCCCGCTGTCGGATTCTCACGAGATTCGGATTCTATATAAGCAGCCACGCGTCGCTGCCATTTTCACTCGTGCATTGGAAATGTTAGGGAGAGGACGTGGCTAGCGTCCTCTCCGTTTATTAATCTTGAATTCTTGATGCAAAAATATTTGTGCTTATTGCTTAATTGTGGGGACTGGGGAGCAGCTCTATTATATAGGAGGAGTACAGTGCAGAGTTTTGCTGACAGTGACCACTGACCACCAGTATACGTTGTCTGCCTGAAAAACACTCCATATCTGTGCTCAGTGTGCTGCATATATCTGTGCTCACACTGCTTAATTGTGGGGACTGGGGAGCAGCTGTATTATATAGGAGGAGTACAGTGCATAGTTTTGCTGACAGTGACCACCAGTATACGTTGTCTGCCTGAAAAACACTCCATATCTGTGCTCAGTGTGCTGCATATATCTGTGCTCACACTGCTTTATTGTGGGGACTGGGGACCACCAGTATATTATATAGGAGGAGTACAGTGCAGAGTTTTGCTGACAGTGACCACCAGTATACGTTGTCTGCCTGAAAAACACTCCATATCTGTGCTCAGTGTGCTGCATATATCTGTGCTCACACTGCTTTATTGTGGGGACTGGGGACCAGCAGTATTATATAGGAGGAGTACAGTGCAGAGTTTTGCTGACAGTGACCACCAGTATATATAGCAGTATGGTACGGAAGGCCACTGCTCTACCTACCTCTGTGTCATCAAGTATACTATCCATCTAGATTCTATACCTGTGGTGCATTTTAGTTTTGCAGTTTGCTGACAGTGACCACCAGTATATATAGCAGTACGGTACGGAAGGCAACTGCTCTACCTACCTCTGCGTCGTCAAGTATACTATCCATCCATTATGAACAAATTGTATCCAGCGCTCTACTTGTGTGGATAAACGCTGTGGCAGCAAAATTGTGGTGGAGGTTAAACCCAATACCTCTTTAAAGATATATAACATAAGGGTACACAATTGCGCCTGAATATGTGGTGGTAATGGTTGTAATACTAAATGACAAGTATACACTGTATATATGAAGAATAAGTGTATTTATTCTAAAACAAAATGACAGAAAGAGAATAAATGGAAAAAGATGTGAAAAAATAGAAAATTAATACATTAATGAAAGAGTGTATATATATATATGTATATGAAAGAATTCTATACATATGTATACTTTGGTCCGCAGTCCAGTACAATAGAGTGTGGCGTCCCACCTCGTTTAATTGTGCTCAAACTTCTACCACAATGTGTGGAGGGGTATATACAACACAGTCCCAGAGGAGCTCGTTCAGTAATATATGGGGGTCACGGTCAAAGAGTCTGTTGCAGCAGCTTGATCCTGTCTTGAGAGGGAGGGGGGGTGAGGTGATCTTCTGACGGTGCTAGCAAATGAAGGGGTACCCCAGGTGGCTATGCGGGAGGGATGAGTTGCAGGAGATAGGTAATTATTGGCTCTGGACTCGCCGCTCTCTGACTCGGTCTGTGGCTGCGGAAGGTGCCCGTGTAGACAGGCGTCTGCCGCCGGCCAGATCCGAGGAGTGCGGTCGTGTCTCTGGGGGGGAAAGTGTCACTGACTTCGAGACCCGGAGCGGGACTGTCCGCAGTGCACCTCCCCACTTACAGAGCCCTTACCTTGTTCTTCTGTGCTCGATTCCCAACTTCCGCTGTCACCTTGCTTCCTTGTCAGTCTTGCAGCTTTTCGTCCGGTTTCACTTTCACTTTCCTGTACCTCGCGGTCACTCCCTGAGGAAGACCTAGAAAGGTCGACACGCGTAGGAGCTAACAGGACACCGTTTCAAACAGACTGCCTTAATCATATTCAACACAGCAGAGCTCTCTATTTCTGGACACATTCATCACCCACGGCGCTGAAGACTGCTGAGGAACAGGAACAGGTCACGTGACCGCGAGGTACAGGAAAGTGAAAGTGAAACCGGACGAAAAGCTGCAAGACTGACAAGGAAGCAAGGTGACAGCGGAAGTTGGGAATCGAGCACAGAAGAACAAGGTAAGGGCTCTGTAAGTGGGGAGGTGCACTGCGGACAGTCCCGCTCCGGGTCTCGAAGTCAGTGACACTTTCCCCCCCAGAGACACGACCGCACTCCTCGGATCTGGCCGGCGGCAGACGCCTGTCTACACGGGCACCTTCCGCAGCCACAGACCGAGTCAGAGAGCGGCGAGTCCAGAGCCAATAATTACCTATCTCCTGCAACTCATCCCTCCCGCATAGCCACCTGGGGTACCCCTTCATTTGCTAGCACCGTCAGAAGATCACCTCACCCCCCCTCCCTCTCAAGACAGGATCAAGCTGCTGCAACAGACTCTTTGACCGTGACCCCCATATATTACTGAACGAGCTCCTCTGGGACTGTGTTGTATATACCCCTCCACACATTGTGGTAGAAGTTTGAGCACAATTAAACGAGGTGGGACGCCACACTCTATTGTACTGGACTGCGGACCAAAGTATACATATGTATAGAATTCTTTCATATACATATATATATATACACTCTTTCATTAATGTATTAATTTTCTATTTTTTCACATCTTTTTCCATTTATTCTCTTTCTGTCATTTTGTTTTAGAATAAATACACTTATTCTTCATATATACAGTGTATACTTGTCATTTAGTATTACAACCATTACCACCACATATTCAGGCGCAATTGTGTACCCTTATGTTATATACTATCCATCCATACCTGTGGTGCATTTCAGTTGTGCGCAGTATATATAGTAGTAGGCCATTGCTATTGATACTGGCATATAATTCCACACATTAAAAAATGGAGAACAAAAATGTGGAGGTTAAAATAGGGAAAGATCAAGATCCACTTCCACCTCGTGCTGAAGCTGCTGCCACTAGTCATGGCCGAGACGATGAAATGCCATCAACATCGTCTGCCAAGGCCGATGCCCAATGTCATAGTAGAGAGCATGTAAAATCCCAAAAACAAAAGTTCAGTAAAATGACCCAAAAATCAAAATTGAAAGCGTCTGATGAGAAGCGTAAACTTGCCAATATGGCATTTACGGCACGGAGTGGCAAGGAACGGCTGAGGCCCTGGCCTATGTTCATGGCTAGTGGTTCAGATTCACATGAGGATGGAAGCACTCATCCTCTCGCTAGAAAACTGCAGTGCCACTCCTAGATGGGCCAGGTGTTTGTGTCGGCCACTTGTGTCGCTTAGCTTAGTCACACAGCGACCTTGGTGCACCTCTTTTTTTCTTTGCATCATGTACTGTTTGGGGACTATTTTTTTGAAGTGCCATCCTGCCTGACACTGCAGTGCCACTCCTAGATGGGCCAGGTATTTGTGTTGGCCACTTGGGTCGCTCAGCTTAGTCACACAGCTACCTCATTGCGCCTCTTTTTTTCTTTGCATCATGTGCTGTTTGGGGACTATTTTTTTGAAGTGCCATCCTGCCTGACACTGCAGTGCCACTCCTAGATGGGCCAGGTGTTTGTGTCGGCCACTTGGGTCGCTTAGCTTAGTCACACAGCTACCTCATTGTGCCTCTTTTTTTCTTTGCATCATGTGCTGTTTGGGGACTATTTGTTTGAAGTGCCATCCTGCCTGACACTGCAGTGCCACTCCTAGATGGGCCAGGTGTTTGTGTTGGCCACTTGTGTCGCTTAGCTTAGTCACACAGTGACCTTGGTGCGCCTCTTTTTTTCTTTGCATCATGTGCTGTTTGGAGACTATTTTTTTAAAGTGGCATCCTGCCTGACACTGCAGTGCCACTCCTAGACGGGCCAGGTGTTTGTGTCGGCCACTTGGGTCGCTTAGCTGAGCCATCCAGCGACCTCGGTGCAAATTTTAGGACTAAAAATAATATTGTGAGGTGTGAGGTGTTCAGAATAGACTGAAAATGAGTGTAAATTATGGTTATTGAGGTTAATAATACTATGGGATCAAAATGACACCCAAATTCTATGATTTAAGCTGTTTTTGAGGGGTTTTTGTAAAAAACACCTGAATCCAAAACACACCCGAATCCGCCAAAAAATTTTCAGGGAGGTTTTGCCAAAACGCGTCTGAATCCAAAACACGGCCGCGGAACCGAATCCAAAACCAAAACACAAAACCCGAAAAATTTCCGGTGCACATCACTAATATATATATATATATATATATATTGGCAAACGGAATATGCTGCGCTATATAAGAAACCGTTAATAAATAAATAAAATAAATATTTATTTAAGCTAAACCAATTTTCATGTACAGTAGATGCTGTTTACAACACAAAACAACACAACACTGTTTATACACTGTTCTGCCCCGCTGACCTTCAGTATATATACAAATAAATGCATCCCAATTATTAATTTATTAACTGTTTCTTATATAGCGCAGGAAATTCAGTTCTTTACAATTGGAAATAACAATGATATAACAAAACTGGGTAATAACAGACAGACATAGAGGTAGGAAGGCGCTTACAATCACTGATTGATTGATTGATTGATTGATTGATTGATTGATTGATACACAAAAATAGATGTTAAGTTATCTATTACATAATGGCCCACCAGATTGCAAAGGTTCTTGGTGGGCTGTATGATATGGCTACACAGCAATGGTGAACCAGGGTCAGGAGGATAGGAAAGTGAAGAAAGAGAAACATGTGAGTATATGTGTGAACTGTACAGTGGGGATATAATTGTATAGGAAAATGTATGAAGGTTATGTGGACAGTATTGGAATTTGATAAGATTGCCTGAAGAGGTGAGTTTTCACAGAACGCTTGAAGGTTTACAGACTAGAGGAGAGTCTTTTGTTCATGGGAGGACATTCCACACAGTGGGTGCAGCCTGAAGAAAGTCCTGCAATTGTGAATAGGAGTGAATAATGAGTGTGGATGAGAGACGTAGATCTTGTGAAGAGCAAAGAGGTTGAGAGATATTTTAAAATAAGCGAAGAGATGTACATCGGTGTAGTTTGGTTATTGGCCTTGTGTGTGAGTAAAAGTATTTTATATTGAATATAGTAGAATACAGGTAACCAATGTAGGGACTGATAGAGCAGATCCACTGATGATGAACATCTAGCGAGGAAGATTAGCTTCACAGCTGCATTCAGCATGGATTGTAGTGGTGACAGTCTCTTTTTGGTAAGACCAATAAGAAGACTATTGTAATAATCAATGCGGGAGATACAGTAATGAGGGCATGGACTAGAGTTTTTGCAGTGTCTTGTGTAAGATATGGTTGTATTTTGGATATATTTTTTAGATGTATGTAACATGATTTTGAGACAGATTGAATGTGGGGCACAAAGGACAATTCAGAGTTGAGGATGACACCTAGGCAGCGAGTTTGTGGGGTACTATTGATTGCTGAGTTCTCAACAGTGATAGAGATATCATGGTTGGTAACTACTAATCACAATGGTAAAAACAGTGAAACATGTAATTATACAAATATCACATTCTGTAGCTGTAGGAAGAAAACACACATTGATGGTACCTGACAAGTCTGTTGGGTAGTCTTGGCTGCCCACAATATGTAATAAGCAGCTGTGTGAGCAATAATTTATTGTATTAAAAGGGACTGTTTGTATTTAATTAATATATTGGACTCTGTACTTATACAGTACTAATTGTGTAAGGGTTAATGGAAAATGTATTGCTGCCATACTTCAGTGGCTAACACTATAACACTATTTATAGGATGTTGTTTGCAGTTCCAGAACTTTCTGTATACCTGGGACTCTGTGCTTGGGTCCAGTAGGCTGGAGCTGGCATGTGCAGCGGGGATGACAGTTAAACTGCCATGGGCTCCCTAACAGTAGTGCAGACTAGGGAGGCAAGGAAAGTAGAGTGGTGACGCAGCGCACTTACCTGTTATAAATCGGTGTTCCCGGTGACCAGAAAGAAATAGAGTAGTCCATGGCTGACAAGATGTTTGAAGAACAGCAGAGCCATTTCCACTGTAGGCAGTTGTGTCTAGCAGCAGCAGTCCCAGAGAAGGTGGGCAGAGAGATGCTTCTGCAGTACATCTTCAGAGACAAGCAGTCAGCTAAAGGGAGTGCAGTGAGTCCCAGTTAAAGGTCTGCACATCTCCACACCACTAAACAGTGAAAGCCTCAGAGATTAATGATCATCCCAACAGACTGTGTTATACACCTTTTAGACTGACAAAAATTTCCAGAGTTATTGCACATGAATGCGCATCAACCCGGGAATTTGCTCAGTGTGAAAGGGTACAGGAACAATATCCCGGGACGAGCATCCCGGCATTTCATCCCAGGTCTCGACCAGGGTTGAATCCGGGATCGTCCCGGGATGCGGTGCAGTGTGAATGGGTATACCAGGTAAAGGCGACCCTGCACCCGTTCCCTGCTTAGGAGGAGGTGGTGCTTGGAGATGATTATCTCCAAGCACAGCCTCCGGTAATGTCAGCGGTGACGTCACCAACCTGGCAATATGCCGAGTCGGGCTGCAAGTCTGAAGGGGTTTCAAGCCGGGTCGCACCTGGGAAGCACCCACGTACACATTCCCCTACTGTGAGTGGCAAAGGGGTATAATAGGCTCATTGTTGCAAACTCCCAAAGACTATTACAGCAACATAAAGAAGAGTACTGCTGAATCTAGGATTTGAGACAACCAGCCTCCATGTGAGCACAAGTTAGGAAACTAGTAAGAGCTGTTAAACAGATATTAAACCAGCACAGAGACAGTACCACCTCTGATGGGAAGCTATTCCACTTATCCACTAACCTTTCTGTGAAGTAATTTTTACTTACATTTTCCCTGAACCTACCCCCCTCCAGTTTCAGTGCATATCCTTATGTTCTAATTCTGTTACTTCTTTGAAGAATGTTTCCCTCCTGTAACTTGTTAAAACCCTTGGTATATTTATAAGTTTCTATCATGTCCCCCCTTTCCTTTCTCTGTTACAAACTATACAGTTTAAGATCTTTTAGTATTTTTGGGTAAGTTTTGTGATCTAGGCCATGCACCATTTTAGTTTCCCTTCTTTGTACGCTCTGTAATGTATTTATATAATTCTGGAGATATGGGCAAGGATTCTAACGGGAGCCAATAATACCGTCCAGGAAATGAACGCATCACATCAGACATTACAAATGTGCGTCTATTTAGCGGAACCCGGGCAATGTAATGGCGTGCGTAAATTTCCTGACTTCAGCATCTCAGATCCGAGATGTTGCGGTATTTAGACTAGAAAACGTCCGATATTTACAGACCAAATGAAATGTGTCTTTTAGTATAGGAGGACCACAGTGTCAGAGAAAGTCACCCATTGTCCCCCAAAAGTCCCATGATTAAAACAGCACACACTCGGTCCCTAAGTAATCTCCAGTCCTCCAGGATGCATAAGCAGATTATGCTGATTTAAATGATAAGCGGTATGGCTATATTTAGTGTGTAATTGCAACTGTATCTAATTATGTGCGGTATTTAGACTAGAAAACGTCCGATATTTACAGACCAAATGAAATGTGTCTTTTAGTATAGGAGGACCACAGTGTCAGAGAAAGTCACCCATTGTCCCCCAAAAGTCCCATGATTAAAACAGCACACACTCGGTCCCTAAGTAATCTCCAGTCCTCCAGGATGCATAAGCAGATTATGCTGATTTAAATGATAAGCGGTATGGCTATATTTAGTGTGTAATTGCAACTGTATCTAATTATGTTACAGTGTATGGCTGGAATACACTGTAGCATAACAGTTTGTATGTAGATAAAGGGGTATATTCAATTATTGTCAGGACCTTTCCGACAGAAAGGACCCGACAGCTCTCTATTCAATGCCGGGCCAAAGCCGACGGGTTTGGCCCTTTCCCGACAGTGTCAATCCGATTTTTTTAAAAGTCGGATTGACATTGTCGGAAACTGGGCTAAAACCTGTCGGGTTTGGCTCGCTTCCGTCAATACACGCGGCTCGGTGGCTGAAGCCGCCAATCTGCGTGTATTCCAACAGTCTTCCAACAAGTTGGAATTCCCGACTTGTTGGAAAAAATGAGGCAGGATTGAATAGGTCGGAACCCCTTTCCGACCTATTCCAGTTGGAAACTGCCGTCTTTCCAACAAGACTGCAGTTTCCGTCTCTAATTGAATATACCCCACAGTTGCTATTACACACAGAATACAGGCCTGCTCCATATAATTTTTCTTACGTCCTAGAGGATACTGGGGATCCATTTAGTACCACGGGATACAGATGGGTCCATGGGCACTTTAAGAATTTGATACTGTGGGCTGGCTCCTCCCTCTATGCCCCTCCTACCAGACTCAGTTTAGAAAATGTGCCCGGAGAAGCTGGTCATGCTTTTGGAAGCTCCTGAAGCGTTTTCTGCATTTATTTTCCTGTTTGTTATTTTCAGGCAGGACTGGATGGCACCAGCCTGCCTGCTTTGTGGGACTTCGGGGGGGGGGGAGGAGGGGGAATGGCCCAACCTCTTGAAGGGTTAATGGTCCCGCTCCCCGCTGACAGGACATTAGCTCCTGAGGGAACTATCAACTTGGAATGACCCCCTCAGTACACAATTGCGTCCCAGTACACTGTACACAGTACCCAACTGGCAAACTAAGCCTTAAAACAGTTCTGTCTCCATTTTGAGCACAAATTACCTCAGCCAGTATAAAAAAAAGCGGGAAGACCGTGTGCCATTGAAGGGGCGGGGCTTCACTATGAGCGGATCCAGCAGCTCACCAGCGACATTTTTCCTCTGCAGTGGACACAGACGCTGACTTACAGGGATGCGGAGCTCCTCCGGTGGGACTCCAGATTACCTCAGTGGTACCAGGGGGTCATAGCAGGGGGTGAGAGATTATTAGTGTACTAAATCCCCAATCTGGGTACTTAGTCTGCAACCCGGCTAAGCTTGGCATTAGCAATAAGGGTGCGGTGTGCACCTTCTCAGGCTATCGGGGCTGATCCAACGTGTCTGATTCCCTCAAAGGAATGATTTTTAATATCTCTAATAAATCGTCCTGCAATGAGAAAGAGACGCATTACTTAAGACAGTCTGTGGATGAGATTATAAACAGAGACTCAGTCCCCAAAGAAGCGTCTCAGTCCCTTGCCATTTGTCCACAGAAATGAACTCTGGCCCATATCCTGCAGTCTGACTCTGATGCTGAGGGGTTAGACATGGAGGAGGGGGAGGTGTATTCAGAAGGGGGGGAAAGCTGCTCTGTCACAGGAAATACAGGCTCTTATAGAAGCTATCAGAGATGTGCTACAAATTCCTAATAAGGTGACAGAGGAGTGTGAGGAATCTTATTTTCATGTAAAAAAGAAGTCCTCAGTCACTTTTCCTGTGTCAAAGGAATTGAATACCCTGTTTGAAGATCCGTGGGTTAACCCGGATAAGAAATTTAAAATCCCTAAAAGGTTACTCTCATCTTTTCCTTTTCCTCCTGAGGATAGGAAAAAATGGGAAAGTCCACCAATAGTGGATGCATCTGTGTCCAGGTTGTCATGGAAGATTGCGTCCCTGGTGCAGCCTCCCTGAAAAACACAGCTGATCGTAAGATTGAGACTACACTCAAATCCTTGTACACAGCTGCTGTGGGGTAGCTCAGAGGCTCACTATAGCATGTGCGTGGATTACTAAAGCCATTGCTAAATGGTCGGGTAACCTTATTGAAGAGTTGGATTCTTTATCTAGGGGGGAGATTGTGTTGCTCCTGCAACATATACAGTATTCTGTGAACTTTAAGGTGGAAGCCATAAATGAAGTAGATTTGCTTAATCCATGCACCACTGCTATGGCAGTGTCAGCACGCAGGGGCTTATGGTTACACCAGTGGACTGCGGATGCGGACTCCAGGAAAGTTGTGGAAGGCCTACCCTTCACAGGAGAGGCCTTATTTGGAGATGAACTGGACAAATGGATCTCCAAAGCTATTGCGGGTAAGTCCTTCTGCAGCTCCCCAAACCAGGAAGACCTACTCAGGACCTACCCTACAGTCTTTTCGGACTGCCAAGTTTAAGGGCAAAGTCAGAGGATCTTCTACTGCCAACAGAGGCACTAGAGGTAAACCACGCAAAACCAGCAAATGCCGGTTCTCAGGAACAGAGCTCCAGTTCTGCTTCCTCAGAGCCTTCTGCATGACGGTGGACTGCGTGGCCTGGAAGACTGGCAGGTGGGAGCCCGACTAAGAAATTTCAGTCACATCTGGACAACATCATGCCAGGATCCCTGGGTCATAAATCTTATTTCCCAGAGCTACAGACTGGAGTTTCAGGAGCTCCCACCTCACAGATTCTTCAAATCAGGCTTACCACCTTCACGAGAGGCAAGTATAACCTTACAGGATGCCATTCAAAAGCTGGTACAGACTCAGGTCATTGTTCCAGTTCCTCCTCATCTGCAAAACAAGGGGTACTTGGGGTACAAGGGGTACTCGTATTTGTTTGTAGTACCGAAACTGGATGGTTCGGTGAGACCGATTTTGAATCTAAAACTGTTGAACCCGTACTTATAAGTGTTCAAATTTAAGATGGAGTCTCTGAGAGCGGTGATCTCTGGTCTGGAGGAGGCGGAATACCTAGTGTCTCTGGATATCAATGATGTGTACCTTCACATTCCGATCTGGCCGCCTCAACAGGCTTATCTATGCTTTGCACTACAGGACTGTCACTACCAGCTCCAGGCTCTGCCATTTGGTCTCTCCACAGCACCGACGGTGTTCACCAAGGTCATGGCAGAGATGATGTTTCTCCTTCGCAAACAGGGATTGAACATATTTCCATACCTGGACGATCTTCTGATTAAGGCACCATCCAGGGAAAGGTTGTTGAGCAGCATTGGTCTCACAATCAAACTACTCCTGGATCATGGGTGGATTCTAAATCTCCCGAAATCTCATTTAGAGCCAACTTGTAGGCTCCCATTTCTGGGAATGATACTGGACACAGTCGCAGAAAGTTTTCTTTTGTTGGAAAAGACATTGGCAATCCAGTCGATGGTTCGGGATGTCCTGATGCCAACCAGGATATCGGTGCATCTATGCATTCGCTTTCTGGGGAAAATGGCCTCTTACAAGGCACTTCAGTACGGAAGGTTGAATGCAAGGCCCTTCCAGCTGGATCTGTTGGACAAATGGTCCGGATTGCATCTTCACATGCACCAGAGGATCCGTCTGTCGCCAATGGCCAGGATTTCCCTTCTGTGGTGGCTACAGACTTCTCACCTAATCGAGGACCGAAGGTTTGAGATTCAGAATTGGATTCTGCTAACCACATACGCAAGCCTCAGAAGTTGGGGAGCGGTCACCCAGGGGGGTGCAGTTTCAAGGAAAATGTCAAGTCGGGAAGTCGTCCTTCCAATCAACATTCTGGAACTCAGGGCTGTATACAATGCCCTTCTGCAGGCCTCATATCTTCTTCAAGATTGAGCCATTCGGGTTCAGTCGGACAATGTGACTGCAGGAACGTACATAAACAAACAGGGAGGAACGAAAAGCAGAGCAGCAATGTCAGAGGTATCAAGAATTCTCCTCTAGGCAGAAAAACACGCTGTGGCATTGTCGGCAGTCTTCATTCCAGGGGTAGACAACTGGGAAGCAGACACGACCTGCAACTGGGGGAGTGAGGCCTTCACCCGGAGGTGTTGAGGTGCTTTACAAGTCGATGGGGATGTCCACAAATCGACATGATGGCCTCCAGTCTCAACAAGAAGCTCAAGCGGTATTGTTCCAGGTCGAGAGACCCAGAGGTAGTGGCAGTGGATGCTCTGACAACTCCATGGGTCTATCAGATGGTGTACGTGTTCCCTCCACTTAGCTGATCCAAAGAATTCTGAAAAGAATAAAAAGGGAAAAAGTTCAAGCAATTCTCATTGCTCCGGATTGGCCAAGATGGGCCTGGTACGCGGACCTTCTGGAGATGCTCCTGGAAGATCCGTGGCCTCTACCTCATCGCGAGGATCTCCTGCAACAGGGGCCATTTGTCTATCAAGACATAACATAGCTACATTTGACAGCATGGAAGTTGAATGGCTGATTCTAGCCAGGAGAGGGATTCCTGACAAGGTCATCCAGACTATGATCCAAGCCAGGAAGGGTCTAAACATTACCACCGTATTTGGAAGAAATATGTCTCTTGGTGTGAGAGCAGAAAATATTTTGCGATAGAATTTCATCTGGGACGTTTCCTGCTTTTTTTGCAGTCAGGTGTGGATGTGGGCCTACGTCTGGGCTCCATAAAAGTCCAGATTTTGGCCTCATTTTCTTACAGAAACAATTGGTGTCTCTTCCTGAGGTCCAGACATTCTTGAAAGGGGTTCTACACATCCAGCCTCCCTTTGTGCCTCCCATGACACCTTGGATCTCAATTTGGTGCTGCAGTTCCTCCAATCGGACTGGTTTGAACCGTTACAGGAGGTAGACGTTAAATATCTTACGTGGGAAACCGTCACACTGTTGGCCTTGGCTTCTGCAAGACGTGTGTCGGAGCTGGGGGCGTTGGCTCACAAGAGCCCCGATTTAATCTTCCATGAGGACAGAGCTGAACTCAGGACTCATCAGCAATTTCTTCCTAAGGTGGTGCTGGCATTTCACATCAACCAAACAATTGTGGTTCCGGTTGTGACCGACAGTTCTGTTACTTCAAAGTCTTTGGATGTTGTGAGGGCTTTGAAGGTGTATGTGAAGAAAACAGCTCAGCACAGGAAATCAGACTCACTGTTTGTTCTTTACGATACCAATAAGATTGGTTGCCCTGCTTCAAAGCAGTCAATTGCATGTTGGATCAGGCTCACTATCCAGCATGCTTATTCCATGGCAGGATTGGCGATTCCAAAATCTGTACAGGCCTACTTGACTGGGTCAGTGGGTTCTTCTTGGGCGGCTGCCCGCGGTATCTCGGCATTACAGCTCTGCCGAGCAGCTACTTGGTCAGGTTCGAACATGTTTGTAAAGTTCTATAAATTCGATACCTTGGCCTCTATGGATCTTCAGTTTGGTCAATCAGTTCTGCAGCACCCTCAGCACACTCCCACCCGGTTTGGGAGCTTTGGTAGTTCCCCATGGTACTAAATGAATCCCCAGTATCCTCTAAGACATAAGAGAAAATAGGATTTTAATTACCTGCCGGTGAATCCTTATCCCAAAGTATGTCCGTCTCCTCTGGCACAGTTTCCTAGACTGAGTCTGGTAGGAGGGGCATAGGGGGAGGGGCCAGCCCACACTATCAAATTCTTAAAGTGTCCATGGCTTCTAGTGGACCCTTCTATACCCAATGGTACTAAATGGATCCTCAGTATCCTCTATGGACTACGAGAAAAGGATTTACCGGTAGGTAATTAAAATCCTATTTTTAAACAGCAGGAGCTGCTTGTGCATCCTATTTGCAGCACTACTTTTTAGAAGCAAAACAATGTGAATAGGACACACAAACAGCTCCTGCTGTTTAAAATGATATGCATCATGCCTCTGTATGTAATAACAACTGTATTTGCTTACAAAATGTTATGCTACAGTGTATTCCAGCCATACACTGTAACATAATTAGATACAGATGCAATTACACACTGAATATAGCCATGCCACATATCATTTAAATCAGCATAAGCTGCTTGTGTGACTTAGTACATTCATTTGCGTCTACGACGCATTTGTGTGTTTAAAAAAACAACAACACTGTATGTGAAGTATTTGGAAATTATACACAGAATATAGGCAGGGCCGGCTGTAGGCCTACTAGTGCCCTGAGCAAGAAAAGGAAGGTGCACGTGCTCCTGGAAAAATGGGCATGGCCTTGCAACTTTATATTATCATACTTTAAATAAATATATTTTCACACCACCCTCTACACACAAAATTTGTCAGCCTTACACATAATGCCCACAGTAGTGTTCCTTACATATAATGTCTCCAGTATAGTGCCAGATACATATACTCCCCAAGTATTGCCAAATATACATACACACCAGTTGTGCCAGATACACATTATATGTCCCCAGCAGTGCCAGATACACATATGCCCCAGTAGTGCAGTGCTATATACACATATGCCCCCATCAGTGCCAGATACACATGTGCCCCCAGCAGTGCTGTGCCAGATACACATTATATGCCCCCACAGTGCCAGATACACATTATATGCCCCCACAGTGCCAGATACACATTATATGCCCTCAAAGTGCCGATACACATTATGGGGGTAATTCTGAGTTGATCGCAGCAGGAACTTTGTTAGCAGTTGGGCAAAACCATGTGCACTGCAGGGGAGGCAGATATAACATGTGCAGAGAGAGTTAGATTTGGGTGGGTTATTTTGTTTCTGTGCAGGGTAAATACTGGCTGCTTTATTTTTACACTGCAATTTAGATTGCAGATTGAACACACCACACCCAAATCTAACTCTCTCTGCACATGTTATATCTGCCCCCCCCCCCCCCCCTCAGTGCACATGGTTTTGTCCAACTGCTAACAAAGTTCCTGCTGCGATCAACTTGGAATTACCCCCAATATGTCAAATGTATTGAAAAGTGTTTATTTATTGCAAATGTGCTTGAAAAGTGTACTTATAATTGATTTCTAACATTTTCATAACATACTCGCCTAAAAACACCATCTCTAAATTCTTTGAAAGTTTTAGAGCTGTTTTGTGTCCAACTTACAATATCAGACTTCATTACATTGGCCGAGTTGTATACCTCACATGGGCAAAACATCTGGATCCGATTTATTTATCGTCTCTCTACTTTAGATCCGAAAGCATCAGAAAAAGCCACTTTGCAGCAGCTATTACATTAGCTAAACCTTGCAATATGCCCTACGTTTGTGGCAATAGCCGCAAACAGCGGGCATTTTGCCATTATCAGCTCCCATTACATCCCGGCCATGGTCTCCAGAACTGGACACAATATTCCAGATGATACAGTACCATTGACCCATACAGTGGCATTATTACGTCTTTATTCCTGCTACTGGTTCTTCCCCCTATGCACCCAAGCATCTGACTAGCCTTCCTCATTGCTTGCCTGCCTTTTAAGTCACTTGAAATAGTGACTCCTAAATCCCTTTCCGCCTCAGTAGTTTCCATTATAGTACCCTTGATACTCTATTTATCCTTTGGGTTTTTTAAGACCCAAGTGGATGATTTTGCATTTTACTATAGTTGCCACTTTCTTGACCATTCCTCAAGTCTACCTAGATCCTCAATCATTTCTTTTAACCCCTCTTAGTGTGTCTACCCTGTTGCATACCTTTGTGTCATCTGCAAAAAGTCTTTCTTGCAAGCTCTTTCCCTGCATGCAATTATTGCTACATCCATGCGATGTCATCAATAATCGTATTTCTGTTTGGGTCAGTTTTATCACAGCACATCTGTATCCTCAGATAGTGATAAATATTTTGCTGTATTCTCTTTAGCATTCTTGCCATAAGTGTAAGGTATTGACAGAGAATGTTATTCAATCATTTATTTCATTAGTGATAGTACCTTAGTTTAAAGATATAAGTGAGCGTGCTTACAGAGTAAGAAGACGTTATAGTCAGTGGCGGCTCCAGAGGTGGGGCAGCAGCGCAGTCCAAAATTCAAATAGGGAAGCCACACCTACTGCCACCACTAACACTGCTTAACATTGCCGTCCAGGACTCAATGGCAGTTGGTGTGGCTCCCCTAATTGATTTTTTGGATTGTGTTGAAGCATACATTATAGCAAGTGGCGACACCACCTCTGGAGCCGGCACCGGCTATAGTGTATAATTATCTGTTTCCTGGTAACTAAATATTATTCTAATAAGGAAGCCTTCTGCCAGCTAGTTTTTCCAGCACAATAAATATTGTTAAAGTGTTTTCATGCTCATGCAAATGTCATCATCTATCGATGTATTAAGCCTGGATAAGTGATGAAGCACTGATAAGTGCAAGGTGATAAACCACCAGCCAATCAGCTCTTGTCAATTTACATATTGGAGCTGATTGGCTGGTGCATTATCACCTTGCACTTATTACTGCTTTATCACTTCTTCAGGCTTAATACATCTGCCCCCGTATGTTGATGTGATTAATAGTGTTTTGTGTGAGATATTTAAAATCTACTTTAAAATCCTCCAAAAAGAGGTGTTATGACAATAAAGCTGAATTCACATTTGGAAGCTCCAATTGTAACAATTTCTGAGTTGACGTGTACCTCTAAACTATTTAATTGCGGTAGACAAATTTACTGTATGCCCGAAGGAAAGGGCATTGGAACCAGGTAAGAAATACTTATTATCAGCCAACACTTACGTGGGTATTACACATTAGTATTTCCAAGCCAGCAGGAAAAATTCAGAGACTTTATCAGTAAAGATGCAGGGACCTACATGTGCTCCATTCCGTCCACTGTCTACATCCCTACCAGCCACCACATGTCTGTTGGGGACCATTCAGCCCTCACTCATCTGTCTCATCCTACAGCAGCATGGAGGAGGATGAAGCAAACAAATTATTGTATGTACTCCCCTCTTTGTGTCCGCTAACTGACACGGGCACAGTACAATACTTACAGATAGTGACATAAGCCCAGGTTGTCTCTCATGACTCACAACATGCAGCTCCATGCTGGCCATCTTAATAGCAGTGTAGGCCCCTGAGCACAGCAATGCAGTGGGGCCCCTACCCATCCTCCAGCGGCAGGTGTGGTGGGTGCTATCAGCGGCAGCTTTGATGTCCCGCGGGCGGTAGGGGGTGTTCTATCTTCAAATGAACATGTGGGACCTGTAGAAGTAATTTCTGCTAATTACTCCTTTACCTCACAGATGGTGGGAGATGGGGCAGGAGGGAGAACACTAAACTGTAGAACGGGGCATGGGGCTGAATACCTCATACATGACTTCCAGGGCGGTGGGGGTGTTTAATATGCAGGGGAGGGGTGGATAGTGCAGTTGGCTTAATATTCATCATTTTATGGTGGGAAGGCAGTTTGCTTGACTGCAGATATTTCAAGTTCCCGGAAATATCTTCTTAGGATAAAAAACTAGAGTCCCACCCTTCAGGAGGTACTGGGGACCTGGGGATAAGAGTTCAGGAGCCAGAGTAATCCACCAACAAAATTATAAAACTGCATATTAAGCGTGTGCAACATATTAGAGACAACTTGCAGGTGTCAGCTGAAAGGGAAGAGTCCCAGCTTTTGGAGTATACCCTCAGAAAAACTGTAAGTCAGACAGAACCAGAGATATCTGGCTCAGAAAAGGCTTGGATGGGGACACCTGCATTGACATCAGATATCTCGGGTTCCCCAGGGCCGATTTTCATAAAATCTGGTACCCCTGGAAAGAGAGGACCCTCAGCTATAAGCCTAGAACCCTTATACTCCTGGGCAAGTGCCCATTGAACCCATACGAAAAGATGGCCCAGGCAGACAGGTCAGCTCCTCATCTCATCTGAGAGAACCTGAACCTGGCTGGAAGGGAGGGAATGAAAGGAAATAGCAGGGGATGGGATTCAGATCCAAGCTGGCTGTACACACTGAATAACTAATGATCTCAATTGATCTAGTTAATATTAACTTTGACACTGCTTGCAGTCACTGGGCCTTAAGCTATGCAATTATTCGGCCAATTAGCCGATATCAGCTGATCAGCCCAATAAATGTATAGGTATGTGTGCAGGAGCGTTAGTCCATAAACAGTTTCAAATATTCCTGCAATGGTTGGATTGAGGGATCAGGAATTTTAGTCCTGCTTTATCCTTGAAGAAAGCACACACTGATCTGATAATAGCTCCAAGGGTCAGAGCATGGTCTGCATATGCAGAGTGATCTGCAAAGTATGTACCCAGCTTTAAAACATACAGAGCGTTGTACCAAGATCTTGCTTAAACTTATACTTTTTGTATAGCCAAAATAAAAAACAATGGGGGTCATTCCGAGTTGTTCGCTCGTTGACGATTTTCGCTATGCTGCGATTTGTTGCTAACTGCGCATGCGCTAAGTTATTTAACACAAAACTTAGTAGATTTGCTGGTGTTCGAGTGACGCTTTTCAGTCGCTCTGCTGATCGGTAAATGATTGACAGGAAAGGGGCGTTTCTGGGTGGTAACTGAGCGTTTTCCATGAGTGTGCTAAAAAACGCAGGCGTGTCAGGGAAAAACGCGGGAGTGTCTGGAGAAACGGGGGAGTGGCTGGCCGAACGCAGGGCGTGTTTGTGACATCAAACCAGGAACTAAACGGACTGAGCTGATCGCAATCTGTGAGTAGGTCTGGAGCTACTCAGAAACTGCAAAGAATTATTTAGTAGCAGTTTTGCTAATCTTTTGTTCGCAATTCTGCTATGCTAAGATACACTCCCAGAGGGCGGCGGCCTAGCGTGTGCAATGCTGCTAAAAGCAGCTAGCGAGCGAACAGCTCGGAATGAGGGCCAATGTCCTGATGTGACCGGTTCTGGTACTGGCTGGCGTTTCCAAGCTTAAATACTGTACAATTGCCAGGAATGATTAATGTCTATATAGTACACCTAAGACAGAACAATCGCTGTTGATGATTTATGCCTTGCGTAATATACAATAAACCCTACACGGAAATCCTGTCCTATTAATTATATATAGACAAGTTTACAGTCCTCCTTGGCAGAGACAGCTAAACATCAAAAGTTCAAATAAAGTGATAAAATCAAATTTTATTGACTTCTAGTTAAAGCTTATCCACAATTTATGTTTTGTAAAGTTCATATCGACTGACTTTGCATAATATCTGCTTTTGATGTGCAAATCCCTTATCACCATAGGGAAAAGTTTCTCTAGAAATCAGCGACGGGGGTGGGGGTGGGGGTCTAAGGACACCTGTCCCGGGCCCCAAGGATCAGAGGGGCCCCAAGTATATGCTGTTTAGTGCCCGGCAGGGATGTGAGCCGCCTTGTCCAAATAGGGCAGCGAGCTGTAGGCTGTGTGGGTGTAACCTCAGAGTGACAGGAGCCTCTCACACACAGTGACTGTGCGGCACAAGTGTCCGGGTCCAGCTCTGTTGCAGGCAGTTACGGGACATGGCAGCACCTCCGCTGGCCAGGATTCTTGTGCCCTGCGCCGGCCTCTTTTGGTGGAGTGTGAGGGCCACATGGTTCCTGTTGTGCGGTGTTCAGGTCTCCCCCCAGGGAAAGAATGGATTGGTGAGGGCATACAAGGCTTTGGCATGGGGTGGGGAGCTGAGAATGCAGCATGGAGTCATTGGGGAGAGAGACAGACAGTGGGGGGTGTGGAAGGAAGGAGAGAGGGAGACACAGACTGTGGTGCATGTGGGGGAGGAAGGATATATAGATATATATAGATATATACTGTGTGTGTGTGTGTGTGTGTGTGTGTGTGTGTGTGTGTGTGTGTGTGTGTATATGTATATATATATATATATACTGTGTGTGTATATATATATATATATATATATAAAAAAGAAACTGTTAATAAATATTAATATATATATATTAATATTTATTAACAGTTTCTTATATAGTGCAGCAATACTGCGCTTTAAAATATATATATATATATATATATATATATATATATTAATCTGATGGGGCCCCACAGCTATTACTGTATGGGGCCCCAAGATTCCTTTTGTCGGTCCTACTAGAAATAATAGTTTACAATTTTCTTGTAAAAATTCTGTTTATTGAAAAATAAGCTGAGAGGGTGGAGGGGTACAGAAAGGCAGATGGGGAGGGGGTTGGGAAGCAGCACACAATACAGAGAAATCCTAGTAATATATGCACTGAAAACATATAAAGATGGAGATATCAGAGCAAATGTCAATAACAATAAAAGGCAGTGGGCCCAGATTTAGACCACAGGACTTATTTAGAAGCCATGGGAGAGTAAAGATGAAGCTGAAGCTCTGAAATTATCTAACTAGTTGCAGAGAATGTATTTGATGTATTAAAGATAAGATACGTATGAATTCCGTACTATAGACAAACCAGACTTGTACCAGGGACAACTTAATATATATAGGCACACTGGGCAGCTGCACAGAGCCCAACAATTATAGGGGCCTTTGAGCAAGGGAGGGAGGTGGTCACAACATTCAAAGGAAGAAGGCAGCATTCTCTATCTTCCTCCCAGCCTCCAAGACTGCAGCCAGACAATGAATTGCTCTTAGCATGCTGATTGGTGGATGGCTGAAACTATTCACCAATTAGTGCAGACAGCCATTCATTGTATGGAAGCATGTGGAGAGATGGTGCAGGACCACAGAAGGGGCATGTTATGACTTTTTTGGTTCTCTTGAATGGGTAGAAAGGGGCCCAGTGCTTTGCTCAGAGCCTACAATGCTGTTAATACTGCCCTGCCTTGTATGCAATGAAGCTATGGGATGAAGGATTTGGCTTCTTTCCTGGAGGACATGAATTGACAGCATATGGCATTGGCCATATTAAGATTGTTCATGTTTGAGAGTGTGACAGATGGGTCAGAATTTGGAGAATTGATGTTGAAATGAGAGGAGAGCTTAGGTAGGTATCTCAATTGGAAGCTCCTGAAAGACATACTGTACAGCAGTCTATAATGGAAATATATTTCCTAGAATATCAGCGTAACGAGAGTAGTACATATTCTGATAAAAAACACAGAATCATATCAGCAATTCACAGTCAAAGGCTAGAGAGAGACAGACAATTTATAAACTTTTCTAATCAAATTGAAGCTAACGGGCCTAATTCAGACATGATCATAAATGTGCGAAAAAATCCACATCTACGAACAAAATCTTTGACATGCCGGGGGGACACCCAGCGCAGGACAAGTCCGTCCTGCATGCCGGGTCCTGACCCCTCCCCCCCAGACATGCGAAAGCATCACACCGAAGGCAGACGGCTACTCGACATGTTTTTGGTCGCAGCAGCTGCGTGTGACACCACGCAACTGCTGTGACCCACCCCAGCAACAGTCTGGACAGACCTCCGTTGTCCGGACCACAACCCCCAACACCGCCGCAACGCTGTCCCAACGCCGCCGACATGCCCCCAACCGCCCTGCGACCGCCTCTGCCTGTCAATCAGGCAGAGGCTATCACACAAGTGAGATGTCGCATCACACTGTGCACACGCGCAGTGAGTCTTCTGCATGTGCGCACACTGCACTGGCTTTTAGCCTGCATACGCTGCTGCTGCAGCGACCAGGTCTGGATTAGGCCCAAAGTCATAACAAATACAAAAAATATATACTGCATCTATCTGTAAATATCTTTTGCTGCAGTTGCATCTGTGAATTTATGCTAATGACACTACTATGACATGCCGTGGTGTACATCCGTGCATCCAAATATGCAAGGAATGAGATGCCTAATTTCAGTGTCATCAGTCAGGCAATCATGCAAATTCAGCACTCATGCTTTGTGTGTCTTTAGATGTCACCATCAGTTACACTATTGTAACTTTCACTAGCACTATGCTCAGTGGCGGAACTAGCGAGCGGTGGGCCCAGGTGCAACAAAATGCTTTGGGGCCCCCCCCCATCCCATCCAAGTCCACCCCCTCACCCCTGGAGAGGATCTGGTGAGGGGGACCTGCTCAGGGCCAGAGAAATGGATACCTAGTAACAGTGCCGTAACTAGACATTTTAGCACTGTGTGCAAGAAACGGCATCGGAGCCCCACCCCTGCATGCAAAACAGGCGCAGAAAAAAATACATAGTGGCATGGCTTCGTGGGGAAGGGGTGTGGCCACAAAATAATACCAATTCATAAAACGGTGCACAGTAGTCTCCATTATTCAAATTATGCCGCACAGTAGCACCACTACACCAGGTAGAGACCCTTTTACACCTTATGGCGGACAGATTCCTCTTTTTACAGATTACGGCAGACAGCGTCCCCTTTTTACACATTACGGCAGACAGCGTCCCCTTTTTACACATTACGGCAGACAGCGTGCACTTTTTACACATAACGGCAGACAGCGTCCCCTTTTTACACATTACGGCAGACAGCGTGCCCTTGTTACACATTACGGCAGACAGCATCCCCCTTTTTACACATTACGGCAGGCAGATTCCCCCTTTTTACACATTGCGGCAAAGATTCCCCCTTTATACACATTACGGCAGAGATTCCCCCTTTTTACACATTACATCAGGCAGATTCCCCCTTTTTACACATTACGGCAGGCAGATTCCCCCTTTTTACACATTATGGCAGGCAGATTCCCCATTTTTAGAAAGAAAGAAAGAAATAAAGAAAGAAAGAAAGAAAGAAAGAAAGAAAGAAAGAAAGAAAGAAAGAAAGAAAGAAAGAAAGAAAGAAGAATTATACTTACCCTCTCCGCTGGCTCAGGCTCCTCGGTGCAGCTTCTGGTCACGATTCCCGGGCAGGAGAGAAGGAGGAGGAGGGAGGTGGAGGAGGGAGCCGCAGCAGCGCTGTGTTATTGGTGGAGGCGCTGCTGCTGCTGCCCCTCTGCTTCACTATAGGCTGTTCTCGGAAGACAGCCTATAGTGAAGCAGAGGGCCAGCAGCAGCAGCGCCTTAACCAGTAACAAAGCGCTGCTGCGGCTCCCTCCTCCACCTCCCTCCTCCTCCTTTTCCCCCGTGACCGCTGCAGTGCGCTCCTCTCCTCTCTGGGCAGCTGTGTGCTGCGGGCAGCGGTTCGTCTCTACCTGTAACCACTTTCAGCAACATGGCCATACTACATTACATCTGCGTCTGGTTAGCCAACCCCCACTAACCACACAGGAATGCCTTCTAATACACTTTGTCAAAGTCGAAAAATATCCTGATGCATATGCTTTGTACTAACCCCTCATGCACATGCCCGCTGCGCGTGCACACACTCTGCCGTTCGTGCACATATCCGCAATTTGCGTAAGATCGCTCCGGCGATCACGCGCGTGGTATGCGCATTTACGGTAGAGTTTGTAAGCGTCTAGCGTGCGACTCGATCGTAGCATATTTAACCCATATAGTGTGTTTTGTAGTAAATATTCCCCTAGACAATGTCAGCAAGTATGTTTAGTTTAAACTGTTCCTGGACAGAGAGATTCCTCTTTACATGATAGGAAGGGTGAGACAAAGGTTGAAAGGTGGTGCCTAGTATCCAGCTGTAGGGTATTTTAAGAGTAACATTCCGATGCTAGTTAGGAAAGGATCGCTCGCTCCTGCGTATAGTTATGTACAAATGTAGTTTATGAACATTAACTGTATTTGCTGTAAATTACACATGCAGCGGGAATCCTGAGGATACCTCCCACCAGAGCAGTTGGGGAAAGACACAGCCCACCTGTTCAAATCCACCTATGACCTTTGCTATAATGTGGAGACACATCCCTGTGTCCAATGAACAATGAGATACAAGGTACCATTGTATTGTGAATGTATGTTGTGCTATATAAAGACCACCATTGCCTGGCCAGACTCACTCTCTCTGAAGGCTTTCTCCCTGAATGCTGAGGACTAGATCCAGGTCGCGCATGCGAACCATCCCCACGTATGTATTATTCTCTGTAACAATTTTGTTATCCATTTTTGTTCGCCATTTGTTCCCATTGTGTTCTCATTCTGTTCGCTCTTGTTTGCGATTGTTCGCTATTGTATGTATTATTCTCTGTTATTCAGTTTAGATTTCTATGTTAGTTTGTAGTGTATAACTGGTATTGTGTTTCCCTTTTTCTCTAAACCATCCACAGCGGTGTTAGAGCTGCTGTGGTTTTTAAATCCAAACCAGGTCTTGTGTTTTCACTGTGTATTGCAAAGGGCTTTTCTTAGCGTCTCAATTGCTCAAACAGCATACACCTTGTTAAGGTTTCTAATCGTTACATCATTTCAGTACTTGGTTATTAAGGTTTAGAGTATAAGTATATTATCACTGTGTTTTATTAGCAAGGTTTAAAAGGTTATCCACTGTGTGTGCGCCCGCTGTGTGTAATCCGTACACTCAGCGCAGCGTGTGTACGCCAAGTGCGTACCACGTGCGGGACTCTGTACGCAAATAGCGTACAAAGTGCGTAGCACGTGCACGTGGTCTAGTGGCCATAACGGCTCCATGGTATTAGTATATAGCTTCATGTTTAAAGGTAATAATTGAGATTATCAACTTCTTGGTGCATGTGTCTGACTCTGTATGAACACCATTGTGTACAAACACCATTGTGGTGCATGCATGTGCAGTGCAACTCAGACATAAGCGCAGATAAAAAAACATTGCACAAGAAGAAGAAAAAACACATTGGCCCCCACAGGAAAAAGCCACACACATTGACCCCTAAAGAAAACAATAAAACAAATTGGCCCTCAGAGGGATAAAATAAATAAATGTATAATATAGATTTTTGGTATTACAATTTGTTTAAAATATCTACTGCTGTTTGAAAGGCTCAGTGACACCAAGAGGTTTTATCATTCTTGGCTGTAACATCTGTATATTCTTTTATTAACATTTGTGTAGCACTAGCATATTCCATTACACTTTCTGTCAAAGTCGGGCAGAGGCGGATTGGGAACTGAATGTGGCCCTGGAAAAATCTGTATAAGTGGCCTCACATGGGCAGCACTAGAGGTATACCGTGTAACCATGGCGGCAGCAACAAAAGCAAATAAGATGTTAGCATTCATATAACGGGGAATGGAGACAAGGGATGAGAGTGTAATCCTGCCACTGTATAAATCATTGGTGCGGCCACACCTGGAATATTGTGTACAGTTCTGGGCACCTCACTATAAAAAAGATATCTTGGAACTCGAAAGGGTTCAGAGGCGAGCCACCAAACTGGTTAAGGGGTTAGAGGCACTGAATTATGAGGAAAGACTTACAAGGTTAGATATGTTTACACCTGAAAAGAGGCGACTGAGAGGGGACATTATTAATATTTATAAATACATAAAGGGACAATACAAGGATTTATCAGACAAACTATTTATCAAAGAAAACGCTACACAAAACACCTGGACACCCCCTGAGGTTAGAAGAGAAACATGCACATCGACGCATCAGGAATCTTCCATGTGAGTGGAGTACAGATGTGTCCACATACATCTTTGCTATATCCCGCCATATATGGCACGGTTTTGCATGCCATAGACTCAGAGATTTATCCATGCCTTGTGATTTTTCTTAATTTGCTTCTTTAATATGTTACTTTTTACATATTCTATTTAGAGATGTGCACCGGAAATTTTTCGGGTTTTGTGTTTTGGTTTTGGATTCGGTTCCGCGGCCGTGTTTTGGATTCGTACGCGTTTTGGCAAAACCTCCCTGAACATTTTTTGTCGGATTTGGGTGTGTTTTGGATTCAGGTGTTTTTTTTCAAAACCCCCTCAAAAACAGCTTAAATAATAGAATTTGGGGGTAATTTTGATGCCATAGTATTATTAACCTCAATAACCATAATTTCCACTCATTTCCAGTCTATTCTGAACACCACACACCTCACAATATTATTTTTAGTCCTAAAATTTGCACCAAGGTCGCTGGATGACTAAGCTAAGCGACCCAAGTGGGCGGCACAAACACCTGGCCCATCTAGGAGTGGCACTGCAGTGTCAGACAGGATGGCACTTAAAAAAATTAGCCCCAAACATCACATGATGCAGAGATAAAAAAAAAAAGAGGTGCAAGATGGAATTGTCCTTGGGCCCTCCCACCCACCCTTATGTTGTATAAACAGGACATGCACACTTTAACAAACCCATCATTTCAGCCACAGGTCTACCACACGATTGTGGCTGAAATGACTGGTTGGTTTGGGCCCCCACCAAAAAAGAAGCAATCAATCTCTCCTTGCACAAACTGGCGCTACAGAGGCAAGATGTCCACCTCACCATCATCGTCCGATTCAACACCCCTTTCACTGTGTACATCCCCCTCCTCACAGAGTATTAATTCGTCCCCACTGGAATCAGGGCCGAAACTAGGATTTTTGTCACCCGGGGCAAGGTAGTCATTTGACACCCCCCCCCCCGCAAAAAAAAATATATATATATTTTACAATAAATAAATAAAAATAAAAAAATAAAATAAAAAAAATAAATGAATAAAAATATTATATATATATATATATATATATATATATATACAGAAGAAAGTCCTGTACTCGCATCAAATTTTCCAAGGTGGGTGCTATCCCAACAGAACGAGGTCCGCTGAATATATTGGTGTCCACACTAGTGGCGGGTGCACTCTCACAAATGTACTCAAATTCTTTAGTAGATATCAGTTGTTCTTTATTGTAGCCTCATAAATCGACGTTTCGACCCTTCCACAAGGTCTTTTTCAAGAAAGGCAGTACGATATCTTTATTGTTTCATGATGTACAAAGTTTAAACAATGCCTAAAAAGAATACAAAAATGAAAAGAGACTCAGCCTCCCAGGCCCCTTAATGCTGGCAGAAAAACTATATGAACTGGGCTGGAATTACCCTATTCACATAGTGACTATAGTGTCAACTTAATATAATTCATAAAACACCACATGACCACCTTCAACCGAAGTGTAATAAATCACCAAAAGTGTTCAAAGGAGCCACCTTAGTCCCTAAAGCATGAGTAGTGCTTATCCACCATAGAGTGCCTTATTTTACCATTTAACCCACTCGTGGGTACCATGCTGATATAGACTCTCATAAAAAACACAAAACGATCACTTACACATGGTCTTAAAAACGGAATAGCAATATCCAGAACCGGTGAATTGCCAACATTACATGTGGTCCTATGATAGCTGCATAAAAATTAATTAACCGTTAGAGAATGAAAACAGCTCCACAGTTTTAAACAGGATGATATCAATATTAATCTGCTGTTACCTATAGCGATAACTGTGAAGATATGATGCATCCTGGGATCATAGTTTTTCACTGCGGCTGCTCAGACAAACCTACTAAGAAAATATTGACTCTTCAAAATGTACAAGTCTCACGACTTAAGTCAGCCAATATAAACAAACTGCTAGGCAAATATTAACTCTTCAAAATGTACAAGTCTCACGACTGAAGTCAGCAAATATAAACAAACCACACTTACCAAGTACTGGAGCCTGCCATGTGTTCCCAGGATGCTTGCTAGGAACTGCCTGACCACGGAGGTATTTATACCCCCAGACCGGAAGTACATCCACACAGAACAATTAGCTCCACAGCCAACTCTAAACAAGAAAATGTATACCAGCTACAGACACCCACTGTACGCCAGCTGACGACCCGGCGAGCACTGCTCTCCGCCCGCCTCTGGCTCCAAAACCTGCACACTCGATCGCGTCTTGCGTTCCACTGAACCGGAAGCAGGACGCTATGCGTTCCAAAACTCCGGAAGTGGACGCCGTGTATCTCTAACAAGGCGGACACTCCTCTACCTATTCTCACACGCCATAATACAGTCATATGAGGTTGCATCATGCGTTCCACTCAACGACACTATTTATTCCTCTCGACAAGGGCATTTTAGCAGTGACTTGCATGTGTATATATCTAGCAACACTCGAATTCTCCAATAAACTAATCAATCAGGTGTGCAATGTACTCAGCCCGCTGGACCTATACAGAACTAGGTGGCTCAGGGAATATATCCTGATCTCATAACATCATGACCTCAAATCTAATCGATATTAGTAGTAGTTTAAATTTATGCCATCCGGGACCTGGGAGGATGGGCTAACACATATCAAACATAAGACAAACAACAATATTATACACATAACACACAATCTCTATAAAAACACCCCATAGGGGTTGTTTTCGTTTAATCCTCGCGGGGACACCGTATCCAAGTGGCTGATCCAAAAGCACTCCCTCTGTTTCAGCCTCTTGGTCCGATCTCCACCGGTGACACTTGGGGGCACCCAATCTATGATTTTACATTTTAAACTGGCTACCTGATGACGGGCCTCAATAAAATGTCGGGCCACCGGCTTATCTGATTTACCGCTGTTTAATGCGACATGTATAGATGAGCGGTGGTTCGCCATTCGGTCCCTAAAGCTGCGGGTTGTTAACCCAACATAAAACAATCCACAGGGGCATTTTAGAATGTAGATGACGAAATCTGATCTGCAGTGTAGATGATATTTGAGTTTAATGGTCGAACCAGTGTGTGGATGAGAAAATGTCGGGCCAACCATCATCGAACGACAAGTGGTGCAGCTCCCACACGAGAAACAACCTGGTTTTTGCTGCAACAACTGGGTGGTAGACATAGGAGCGTTAGGATGTAATACAGGTCTCATAAGCATTTGCTTTAAGTTCGGTCCCCTACGGTAGGCTAACATAGGAGGATTCATACGTGAGAAGGGTAATGCTGGATCAGTGCTGACGATTGGCCAGTGTTTCTTAAGTACCTTGTTGAGATGCCCCGAATGGTTATCATACCGTGTCGCAAAGACTAGCCGGTTGTCTAGTTTATCTTTATTTTTGGGCTGTCTCCCTGCAAAAATATCACGGGCCTTGGACAAACAGTGGGAGAGTGTTTTGTGTGTATACCCACGTTCTAAAAAACGCTCTTTGACCTCTGTGAGTTGAGTTTCAATGTTAATACGGTCTGAATTAATTCTTAATACTCTTAAGAATTGGGACACTGGCAAGTTTTCCTTTAATGCAGGGGGATGATGGCTTGTCGCATGCAGCGTCAAATTTCTGTCAATCGGTTTTCTATAGACAGAGGTAACAAAAGAATCCCCAACCTTGCTAATGTGTACATCTAAAAAGTCAATTTCAGACCCCGAAATACTTGAAGTAAATCTTATAGGGCTGTCGAGCTGATTGAGATTATTGACCATTGTGTGGAAGGATGACTCAGAACCGTGCCACAACAAGAAAACATCATCGATAAATCGACGATAAAATAGGATTTGATGGCCATACTGTGGGAAAATCTGAGTTGTCTCATAGTTGGTCATATATAAATTGGCATACGAGGGGGCCAAATTGGACCCCATCGCTGTCCCCGCTAGTTGTATAAAATACTTGTCTTTATACAAAAAATGATTAGAACGTAGAACCATTTCGGTGAGTTCAATGATACATTCAGTTGGTGCAATAGACGAGGGGTGCGACATCAGTGCAGCTCGCACTGTTTCCAGTCCACCGTCATGTGGAATCACTGTATACAATGAATTCACGTCCATTGTAGCCAACAAGCAGGATGTCTGTTTACAATCAACTTTTTTCAACTGTTGGAGAAAGTCACCTGTATCTTTTATATAACTCAAACTTTCAACCACAATAGGCTGGAGGATGCTATCCACAAATTTAGCCAACGGTTGTAACAGGGAACCTTCGGCCGCTATAATGGGTCGTCCAGGCGGTTGTACCAAGGTTTTATGAACCTTCGGTAAAGTATATAGTATCGGACACCGGGGATGCTCAACTGTTAAAAAGGAAAATAATTCATCCTCAAACCAGCCATTGTTTCGCCCTCGTCTGAGACACTCGTCTATGGTGCGTTTGATACCAGGGACAGGATTAGAATCGACTTGTTTGTATGTCTCTCGGTCAGCTAGCTGGCGCATGATCTCTCGATCGTAATCCTGCCAGTCTTGAATGACCACAGCCCCGCCTTTATCTGCGGGGCGTATAACAATGTTTGGGTCTGCTCTCAATTTGGCAAGGGATTTCCTTTCAAGGGTAGATAAATTATCATATTGTCTAGGTGGGGAGAAATTACTAGTATCTCTCTGAACCACCCTCAGGAATGTTTTTAGGCTGGCGTTCTAGACAATATGATAATTTATCTACCCTTGAAAGGAAATCCCTTGCCAAATTGAGAGCAGACCCAAACATTGTTATACGCCCCGCAGATAAAGGCGGGGCTGTGGTCATTCAAGACTGGCAGGATTACGATCGAGAGATCATGCGCCAGCTAGCTGACCGAGAGACATACAAACAAGTCGATTCTAATCCTGTCCCTGGTATCAAACGCACCATAGACGAGTGTCTCAGACGAGGGCGAAACAATGGCTGGTTTGAGGATGAATTATTTTCCTTTTTAACAGTTGAGCATCCCCGGTGTCCGATACTATATACTTTACCGAAGGTTCATAAAACCTTGGTACAACCGCCTGGACGACCCATTATAGCGGCCGAAGGTTCCCTGTTACAACCGTTGGCTAAATTTGTGGATAGCATCCTCCAGCCTATTGTGGTTGAAAGTTTGAGTTATATAAAAGATACAGGTGACTTTCTCCAACAGTTGAAAAAAGTTGATTGTAAACAGACATCCTGCTTGTTGGCTACAATGGACGTGAATTCATTGTATACAGTGATTCCACATGACGGTGGACTGGAAACAGTGCAAGCTGCACTGATGTCGCACCCCTCGTCTATTGCACCAACTGAATGTATCATTGAACTCACCGAAATGGTTCTACGTTCTAATCATTTTTTGTATAAAGACAAGTATTTTATACAACTAGCGGGGACAGCGATGGGGTCCAATTTGGCCCCCTCGTATGCCAATTTATATATGACCAACTATGAGACAACTCAGATTTTCCCACAGTATGGCCATCAAATCCTATTTTATCGTCGATTTATCGATGATGTTTTCTTGTTGTGGCACGGTTCTGAGTCATCCTTCCACACAATGGTCAATAATCTCAATCAGCTCGACAGCCCTATAAGATTTACTTCAAGTATTTCGGGGTCTGAAATTGACTTTTTAGATGTACACATTAGCAAGGTTGGGGATTCTTTTGTTACCTCTGTCTATAGAAAACCGATTGACAGAAATTTGACGCTGCATGCGACAAGCCATCATCCCCCTGCATTAAAGGAAAACTTGCCAGTGTCCCAATTCTTAAGAGTATTAAGAATTAATTCAGACCGTATTAACATTGAAACTCAACTCACAGAGGTCAAAGAGCGTTTTTTAGAACGTGGGTATACACACAAAACACTCTCCCACTGTTTGTCCAAGGCCCGTGATATTTTTGCAGGGAGACAGCCCAAAAATAAAGATAAACTAGACAACCGGCTAGTCTTTGCGACACGGTATGATAACCATTCGGGGCATCTCAACAAGGTACTTAAGAAACACTGGCCAATCGTCAGCACTGATCCAGCATTACCCTTCTCACGTATGAATCCTCCTATGTTAGCCTACCGTAGGGGACCGAACTTAAAGCAAATGCTTATGAGACCTGTATTATATCCTAACGCTCCTATGTCTACCACCCAGTTGTTGCAGCAAAAACCAGGTTGTTTCTCGTGTGGGAGCTGCACCACTTGTCGTTCGATGATGGTTGGCCCGACATTTTCTCATCCACACACTGGTTCGACCATTAAACTCAAATATCATCTACACTGCAGATCAGATTTCGTCATCTACATTCTAAAATGCCCCTGTGGATTGTTTTATGTTGGGTTAACAACCCGCAGCTTTAGGGACCGAATGGCGAACCACCGCTCATCTATACATGTCGCATTAAACAGCGGTAAATCAGATAAGCCGGTGGCCCGACATTTTATTGAGGCCCGTCATCAGGTAGCCAGTTTAAAATGTAAAATCATAGATTGGGTGCCCCCAAGTGTCACCGGTGGAGATCGGACCAAGAGGCTGAAACAGAGGGAGTGCTTTTGGATCAGCCACTTGGATACGGTGTCCCCGCGAGGATTAAACGAAAACAACCCCTATGGGGTGTTTTTATAGAGATTGTGTGTTATGTGTATAATATTGTTGTTTGTCTTATGTTTGATATGTGTTAGCCCATCCTCCCAGGTCCCGGATGGCATGAATTTAAACTACTACTAATATCGATTAGATTTGAGGTCATGATGTTATGAGATCAGGATATATTCCCTGAGCCACCTAGTTCTGTATAGGTCCAGCGGGCTGAGTACATTGCACACCTGATTGATTAGTTTATTGGAGAATTCGAGTGTTGCTAGATATATACACATGCAAGTCACTGCTAAAATGCCCTTGTCGAGAGGAATAAATAGTGTCGTTGAGTGGAACGCATGACGCAACCTCATATGACTGTATTATGGCGTGTGAGAATAGGTAGAGGAGTGTCCGCCTTGTTAGAGATACACGGCGTCCACTTCCGGAGTTTTGGAACGCATAGCGTCCTGCTTCCGGTTCAGTGGAACGCAAGACGCGATCGAGTGTGCAGGTTTTGGAGCCAGAGGCGGGCGGAGAGCAGTGCTCGCCGGGTCGTCAGCTGGCGTACAGTGGGTGTCTGTAGCTGGTATACATTTTCTTGTTTAGAGTTGGCTGTGGAGCTAATTGTTCTGTGTGGATGTACTTCCGGTCTGGGGGTATAAATACCTCCGTGGTCAGGCAGTTCCTAGCAAGCATCCTGGGAACACATGGCAGGCTCCAGTACTTGGTAAGTGTGGTTTGTTTATATTTGCTGACTTCAGTCGTGAGACTTGTACATTTTGAAGAGTTAATATTTGCCTAGCAGTTTGTTTATATTGGCTGACTTAAGTCGTGAGACTTGTACATTTTGAAGAGTCAATATTTTCTTAGTAGGTTTGTCTGAGCAGCCGCAGTGAAAAACTATGATCCCAGGATGCATCATATCTTCACAGTTATCGCTATAGGTAACAGCAGATTAATATTGATATCATCCTGTTTAAAACTGTGGAGCTGTTTTCATTCTCTAACGGTTAATTAATTTTTATGCAGCTATCATAGGACCACATGTAATGTTGGCAATTCACCGGTTCTGGATATTGCTATTCCGTTTTTAAGACCATGTGTAAGTGATCGTTTTGTGTTTTTTATGTGAGTCTATATCAGCATGGTACCCACGAGTGGGTTAAATGGTAAAATAAGGCACTCTATGGTGGATAAGCACTACTCATGCTTTAGGGACTAAGGTGGCTCCTTTGAACACTTTTGGTGATTTATTACACTTCGGTTGAAGGTGGTCATGTGGTGTTTTATGAATTATATTAAGTTGACACTATAGTCACTATGTGAATAGGGTAATTCCAGCCCAGTTCATATAGTTTTTCTGCCAGCATTAAGGGGCCTGGGAGGCTGAGTCTCTTTTCATTTTTGTATTCTTTTTAGGCATTGTTTAAACTTTGTACATCATGAAACAATAAAGATATCGTACTGCCTTTCTTGAAAAAGACCTTGTGGAAGGGTCGAAACGTCGATTTATGAGGCTACAATAAAGAACAACTGATATCTACTAAAGAATTTGAGTACATTTGTGAGAGTGCACCCGCCACTAGTGTGGACACCAATATATATATATATATATATATATATATATATATATATATATATATCTTTCAGAACTTTTTTACCTGAGAAACTGCCTTTTCTAACATACATTTCATATCCAGGAAAAAGTGTCCCCATTTTACACAGTACGACAGGCAAGTGTCCCCATTCCCCATTTTACACATTGCGGCAGACAGGTGTCCCCATTTTACACATTGCGGCAGGAAAAAGTGTCCCCATTTTACACATTGCGGCAGGAAAAAGTGTCCCCATTTTACACATTGCGGCAGGCACAGGTCCCCATTTTACACAGTACGCTGGCAAGTGTCCCCATTTTACACATTGCGGCAGGCACAGGTCCCCATTTTACACAGTACGCTGGCAAGTGTCCCCATTTTACACATAGCGGCAGGCACAGGTCCCCATTTTACACAGTACGCTGGCAAGTGTCCCCATTTTACACATTGCGGCAGGCACAGGTCCCCATTTTACACATTGCGGCAGGCACAGGTCCCCATTTTACACAGTATGCTGGCAAGTGTCCCCATTTTACACATTGCGGCAGGCACAGGTCCCCATTTTACACATTGCGGCAGGCACAGGTCCCCATTTTACACAGTACGCTGGCAAGTGTCCCCATTTTACACATTGCGGCAGGCACAGGTCCCCATTTTACACAGTACGCTGGCAAGTGTCCCCATTTTACACATTGCGGCAGGCACAGGTCCCCATTTTACACAGTACGCTGGCAAGTGTCCCCATTTTACACATAGCGGCAGGCACAGGTCCCCATTTTACACAGTACGCTGGCAAGTGTCCCCATTTTACACATAGCGGCAGGCACAGGTCCCCATTTTACACAGTACGCTGGCAAGTGTCCCCATTTTACACATTGCGGCAGGCACAGGTCCCCATTTTACACAGTACGCTGGCAAGTGTCCCCATTTTACACATAGCGGCAGGCACAGGTCCCCATTTTACACAGTACGCTGGCAAGTGTCCCCATTTTACACATTGCGGCAGGCACAGGTCCCCATTTTACACATTGCGGCAGGCACAGGTCCCCATTTTACACATAGCGGCAGGCACAGGTCCCCATTTTACACATTGCGGCAGGTGGTGGAGGGAGAGAGAGAGAGAGGAAGGGAGAGGGGCTGACTTACATTTGAAGCGGTTCTCGCCGCTCTTCAGCCGCCTCTCCCTCCTCATCTGCGCGGCTCCGGGCTCCCCCTTCTCCCTCCTCCGGCGGGGTTTCGTGAATGACGCGTTTGCGCCATGACGTCACGACGCAATCGCGTCATTCCGCGAAACCCCGCCCCCCGAGCTGGGCACTCGGGAGAAGGGGGTTTAAAAGTATGTACCGCGGCGGGTGTTAGGGGGTCTCGGCGCCCCCTCCAATCTGGCGCCCAGGTTGCCTGCCCCCCTAGCCCCCCCCTAGTTTCGGCCCTGCTGGAATCCACCATCTCAGGTCCCTGTGTACTTTCTGGAGGCAATTGCTGGTGAATGTCTCCACGGAGGAATTGATTATAATTCCTTTTGATGAACATCATCTTCTCCACATTTTCTGGAAGTAACCTCGTACGCCGATTGCTGACAAGGTGACCGGCTGCACTAAACACTCTTTCGGAGTACACACGGAAGGGGGGGGGGCAACTTAGGTAAAATAAAGCCAGTTTGTGCAAGGGCCTCCAAATTGCCTCTTTTTCCTGCCAGTATACGTACGGACTGTCTGACGTGCCTACTTGGATGCGGTCACTCATATAATCCTCCACCATTCTTTCAATGATCACAGAATCATATGCAGTGACAGTAGACGACATGTCAGTAATCGTTGGCAGGTCCTTCAGTCCGGACCAGATGTCAGCACTCGCTCCAGACTGCCCTGCATCACCGCCAGTGGGTGGGCTCGGAATTCTGAGCCTTTTCCTCGCATACCCAGTTGCGGGAGAATGTGAAGGAGGAGCTGTTGATGGGTCACATTCCGCTTGACTTGACAAGTGTCTCACCAGCAGGTCTTTGAACATGTGCATGTCTGCCAGAAAGAGAGATACAACGTAGGCTTTAAACCTAGGATCGAGCACGGTGGCCAAAATGTAGTGCTCTGATATCAACAGATTGACCACCCGTGAATCCTGGTTAAGCGAATTAAGGGCTCCATCCATAAGTCCCACATGCCTAGCGGAATCTCTCCATTTTAGCTCCTCCTTCAATCTCTCCAGCTTCTTCTGCAAAAGCCTGATGAGGGGAATGACCTGACTCAGGCTGGCAGTGTCTGAACTGACTTCACGTGTGGCAAGTTCAAAGGTTTGCAGAACCTTGCACAACGTTGAAATCATTCTCCACTGCGCTTGAGTCAGGTGCATTCCCCCTCCTTTGCCTATATCGTAGGCAGATGTATAGGCTTGAATGGCCTTTAACTGCTCCTCCATCCTCTGAAGCATATAGAGGGTTGAATTCCACCTCGTTACCACCTCTTGCTTCAGATGATGGCGGGGTAGGTTCAGGAGTGTTTGCTGGTGCTCCAGTCTTCAGCACACGGTGGCTGAATGCCGAAAGTGGCCCGCAATTCTTCGGGGAACACCGACAGCATCTCTTGCATGCCCCTGTCATTTTTTAAAAAAATTCTGCACCACCAAATTCAATGTATGTGCAAAACATGGGACGTGCTGGAATTTGCCCAGATGTAATGCACGCACAATATTGGTGGCGTTGTCCGATGTCACAAATCCCCAGGAAAGTCCAATTGGGGTAAGCCATTCTGCGATGATGTTCCTCAGTTTCCGTAAGAGGTTGTCAGCTTTTATGGAAAGCGGTGATACAAAGCGTAGCCTGCCTAGGACGAGTTGGCGTTTGCGAGATGCTGCTACTAGTGCCGCCGCTGCTGTTCTTGCTGCGGGAGGCAATACATCTACCCAGTGGGCTGTCACAGTCATATAGTCCTGAGTCTGCCCTGCTCCACTTGTCCACATGTCTGTGGTTAAGTGGACATTGGGTACAACTGCATTTTTTAGGACACTGGTGACTCTTTTTCTGAGGTCTGTGTACATTCTCGGTATCGCCTGCCTAGAGAAGTGGAACCTAGATGGTAATTGGTACCGGGGACACACTACCTCAAGCAATTCTCTAAGTCCCTGTGAATTAACAGTGGATACCAGACACACGTTTAACACCAACACAGCTACCAAGACCTGAGTTATCCGCTTTGCAGCAGGATAACTGCTGTGATATTTAATCTTCCTCGCAAAGGACTGTTGGACAGTCAATTGCTTACTGGAAGAAGTACAAGTGGTCTTCCGACTTCCCCTCTGGGATGACAATTGACTCCCAGCAGCAACAACAGCAGCGCCAGCAGCAGTAGGCGTTACACTCAAGGATCCATCGGAGGAATCCCAGTTAGGAGAGGACTCGTCAGACTTGCCAGTGACATGGCCTGCAGGACTATTGGCGTTCCTGTCTAAGGAGGAAATTGACACTGAGGGAGTTGGTGGTGTGGTTTGCAGAAGCTTTGGTACAAGAGAAAGGGATTTAGTGGTCAGTGGGCTGCTTCCGCTGTCACCCAAAGTTTTTGAACTTGTCAATGACTTCTGATGAATGCGCTCCAGGTGACTTATAAGGGAGGATGTTCCTAGGTGGTTAACGTCCTTACCCCTACTTATTACAGCTTGACAAAGGCAACACACGGCTTGACACCTGTTGTCCGCATTTCTGTTAAAATAATTCCACACCGAAGAGGTGATTTTTTTTATAATTTGACCAGGCATGTCAATGGCCATATTCATCCCACGGACAACAGGTGTCTCCCCGGGTGCCTGACTTAAACAAACCACCTCACCATCAGAATCCTCCTTATCAATTTCCTCCTCAGCGCCAACAACTCCCATATCCTCATCCTGGTGTACTTCAACAGTGACATCTTCAATTTGACTATCAGGAACTGAACTGTGGGTGCTCCTTCCAGTACTTGCAGGGGGCGTGCAAATGGTGGAAGGCGCCACCTCTTCCCATCCAGTGTTGGGAAGGTCAGGCATCGCAACCGACACAATTGGACTCTCCTTGGGGATTTGTGATTTAGAAGAACGCACAGTTCTTTGCTGTGCTTTTGCCATCTTAACTCTTTTCATTTTTCTAGTGGAAGGATGAGTGCTTCCATCCTCATATGAAGCTGAACCACTAGCCATGAACATAGGCCAGGGCCTCAGCTGTTTCTTGCCACTCCGTGTCGTAAATGGCACATTGGCAAGTTTACGCTTCTCAAACGCTTTTAGTTTAGATTTTTGGGTCATTTTACTGAACGTTAGTTTTTTTGATTTTACATGCTCTATACTATGACATTGGGCATCGGCCTTGGCAGACGACGTTGATGGCATTTCATCGTCGTTTTGGCCATGACTAGTGGCAGCAGCTTCAGCACGAGGTGGAAGTGGATCTTGATCTTTCCCCATATTTCCCTCCACATTTTTGTTCTCCATTTTTTAATGTGTGGAATTATATGCCAGTAATATATCAATAGCAATGACCTACTGTACTGTACTATATATGTATATCCTGCTGGTCACCAAAATGCTGCACTGTCCTACTATATACTGCTCACAATAATGCAGCACAGAGATAGTATACTTGACACAGAGCTGCAGGATACAGCAATGGCCTACTGTACTGTACTATATATGTATACTGCTGGTTACCAAAATATTGCACTGTCCTACGATATACTGTTCACAATAATGCAGCACAGAGATAGTATACTTGACACAGAGCTGCAAGATACAACAATGGCCTACTGTACTGTACTATATATGTATACTGCTGGTCACCAACATGCTGCACTGTCCTACTATATACTGCTCACAATAATGCAGCACAGAGATAGTATATTTGACACAGAGCTGCAAGATACAGCAATGGCCTACTGTACTGTACTATATATGTATACAGCTGGTCACCAAAATGCTGCACTGTCCTACTATATACTGCTCACAATAATGCAGCACAGAGATAGTATACTTGACACAGAGCTGCAAGATACAGCAATGGCCTACTGTACTGTACTGTACTATATATGTATACTGCTGGTCACCAAAATTCTGCACTGTCCTACTATATACTGCTCACAATAATGCAGCACAGAGATAGTATACTTGACACAGAGCTGCAAGATACAGCAATGGCCTTCTGTTCTGTACTGTATATGTATACTGCTGGTCACCAAAATGCTGCACTGTCCTACTATATACTGCTCACAATAATGCAGCACAGAGATAGTATACTTGACACAGAGCTGCAAAATACAGCAATGGCCTACTGTACTGTACTATATGTATACTACTGGTCACCAAAATGCTGCACTGTCCTACTATATACTGCTCACAATAATGCAGCACAGAGATAGTATACTTGACACAGAGCTGCAAGATACAGCAATGGCCTACTGTACTGTACTATATGTATACTGCTGGTCACCAAAATGCTGCACTGTCCTACTATATACTGGTCATAATAATGCAGCACATAGATAGTATACTTGACACAGAGCTGCAAGATACAGCAATGGCCTACTGTACTGTACTACTATAATTATATACTGGTGGTCCCTAGTCCCCACAATGCAGTACACTGAGCACAGATATGGAGCGTTTTCAGGCAGAGAACATAGATATTTTCAGCACACTGAGCACAGATATTTGCAACACACTGAGCACAGATACGGAGCTTTTCAGGGAGAGAACGTAGCCACTTCCTCTCCGTTCAATCTCCAATGCACGAGTGAAAATGGCGGCGACGCGCGGCTCTTTATATAGAATACGAATCTCGCGAGAATCTGACAGCGGGATGATGACGTTCGGGCGCGTTCGGGTTAACCGAGCAAGGCGGGAAGATCCGAGGCTGCCTCGGAACCATGTAAAATAGGTGAAGTTCGGGGGGGTTCAGATCTCGACTAATCAAACCCGCTCATCTCTAATTCTATTATGGCAAACAAAAATTGTAAAATTAATCCACTCGCTAGTCTTGAAAAACAGCTTAGCCGTGTTTTGTATGTTATGCCAAATTGGTAAAAAAGCAAAGATGTAAGTGGACACATCTGTATATTAACCTCGTGTAAGGAGAACTTTGTTTGCAGGTCACCCAGTGAAATACAATCAGTACCCTCTAACACATCTACCACAAACCTAATACCTCTAGAGCACAGGTTCTCAAACTCGGTCCTCAGTACCCAACACAGTGCATGTTTTGCAGGTCTCACAGATTTACAAGTGAAATAATTAGGTCCACCTGTGGACCTTTTAAAATGTGTCAGTGAGTAATTAAGACACCTGTGCACCTGCAGGGTTACATGCAAAACATGCACTGTGTGGGGTCCTGAGGACCGAATTTGAGAACCTGTGCTCTAGAGAGCAAAGGAGTAGAGCAGGAGAGGGACAATCCCAGAGAAAAATATAGGTTATCCCCAGTGGTGCAAGTAGAAAAAAGTCTTATAGGTACTGTGTGCGCGCGCCAGCCAAAAAATGGGTGTGGCCAAATGCCGCATGGGGCATGGCAAATGAAAATGGCATGATACACATATGGGGGGCCAGATACACTTAGGACATCAATAGTGCCAGATACACATAAGCCCCCACCGTGCCAGATATGCTCCTACAGTGCCAGATGCACAAATGCCCCACGGTGCCAGATGCACAAATGCCCCATGGTGCTAGATACAGAAATCCCCCCAGTAGAGCCATATATGCCCCCACAGTGCCAGATACACATTGCCCCAGAGTGTCAGATACACATATGCCTTCACAGTGCCAGATATGCTCCCACTGCGCCAGATACACATATGCCCCCACAGTGCTAGATACACATGCCCCCACAGTGCCAGATATGCTACCACTGCACCAGATACACATATGCCCCCACAGTGCTAGATACACATGCCCCCACAGTGCCAGATGTGTTCCCACTGCGCCAGATACACATATGCCCCCACAGTGCTAGATACACATGCACCCACAGTGCCAGATATATATATTTCCCCAGATTGCTAGATATGCCCCTTCAGTGCCAGATATGTACCCATAGTGCCAGATATGTCCTCACAGTGCCAGATATGCCCCCACTGTGCCAGATACACATACCCCCACAGTGCCAGACATGATCCCACAGTGCCAGATACACATATACCCCCACAGTGCCAGATATTCCCCTTCAGTGCCAGATATGCCCCACAGTGCCAGATACACATGCCCCCACAGTGCCAGATATGCCCCCACAGTGCCAGATATACATGCCCCCACAGTGCCAGCTATACATGCCCCCACAGTGACATATACACATGCCCCCAGAGTGCCATATATGCCCCCACAGTGCCAGATATACATGCCCCCACAGTGCTTGATATGCCCCCACAGTGCCAGATACACGTGTCGCCAGAGTGGAAGATATGCCCCAGCAATGCAACTCACCGTTGTTGTTGCTGCCTCTTTACTGTCTTCAGCCCGGTCTCCTGTATATTAGAACTGGCACCGGTCCACAAGCCAATCAGGGCTCACGGTCTGGTAGCAGTAGCTCCTGATTGGCTGCCGGTCTGCAAGCTCTGATTGGCTCACGAACCGGCTCTGTGCACTCAGGGGACTCGGGCAGGCAGGAGAGGAGAGGCGCATGCTGCGCTTTCCTCTCTCCACCAAGGTGGTGGCCCGGCGATATAGCATACCTGCTGGGATTTCCTTACAGGTACGCCGTAACGCCCCATACCGCCATACTTGCAGCACTGGTTATCCCATAATGGAGTTTGAGGAGATGGGTTGTTAGACAATTTATATTACTTAACACAGAGGTCCCATACTTGACAAGTAAAGTGAACAGCTGGGTGAGTAGAACAGACTAGAGACTGGAGGCGAGGGAAGATAACTAGAAGTGAGGCTAGGGAAGCCAATTTACAAGTTCACAGTTCCAAATCAATCCAATGGAGGTGACTAGTGGGAGCAAACCAAGCACAGCTTGACTAAGGTGGGAAGCTAAATAATACAGCTTAATATCCAGGAAGCCATGAAAACCATCCGCGGTAGCCCAACATAAGTTTGCTAAGCTAGTTCTAGGAATATTATCCCTCCAGACAAACTGTTCAAACCAGGTATGGATTTGGGCTAGAATATCATCTGGAACCTTTACAGGCAAAGTTTGGAACAAGTACAAGAGTCTTGGCGGAAGCTTCATTTTAAGGACTGCAATAGGTCCAGACCATGAAATTATATGACCCTGCCATTGAAATCTGTTTTAATAGTAGAAAGGATCACATGATAGTTTACTTTATAAAGAGAGTCATAATTACTCCCAGATAAAGAATTTAGTGAAATCGTCATGCAAAAGTATAAGTATGCTGTAGCTGAGTCAAGAGGGGAGTAGGTATATGATGTGGCAAATAATTTTATACCCCATATCATCTCATAAGTGGACAGAATTTTGAAGAGAGTTGGGATAGACACATGGGGGTATATTTACTAAAATTTCTTGGTTGTCTGATTTGTGTGTTTTTTTCTAAGTCCCAACACGGGCGTTTACCAAGCACAAATCTCGGCAGTGTTGGTGCTATTCGTAATGGTTTTCACGGCTACGTTCAGAAATACGAATAAATAGACCGTCGGCCAAACGCGGCTGTTTGTTCATACAACACGGTAATTTACTATTCATTTGTATTTGGGTGTTAGTCTCTGCTTGCTCAATTGCGGCCTATTTTTTTGTGATTTGTAAAAAAAAGCAGGAAAAAAATAGACCTGCTTTTTTCAGGTGTGTTTACATGTGTTGCAACTCCAAAATCAATCACACCTGAATTAGGATGCCTATAAAACTTAAGCCCAAGTCAAATAACCTACACTCAGAAATGGCTGCTGGAGTATGGTGCAGTGATCTTTTGTGTGCTGTGGGATTCCTCAGACTCAGACATCAGCCTGTAAGTAACAAGGGCCAAGAAACTGATCATGGTCAGCAGGTTGTACAGGTTCCGCGGAGGCCTCATTTTTTTAGGGGGCGTTTAAACTTGAACGCATTGTTCGATGACAGGGTCATACAAATGTTCCGTCTAAATCGTAACAACATTTTCCGTCTGTATGACCTTGTCAAACTGGGTTTAGACCCTGAGACAGCACGGTATCGCTCTGTCTCAGGCCTGCACAAACTCCTGGCTGTGTTGCACTTTATGGCTACAGGGAGCTTTCAGGCTGTGTCTGGGGATGTCATTGGAATCTCACAGCCCACCTTTTCAAGAATACTGACACAGGTGACGTATTCCTAACAACCTCCTCTGTTTCTTTGATGTTATAATTAGTCTCAGTGTCCAGTGATGATGTTGTCATTAACTCACATTTTTTATTTTTTTAACAAATATACGCACAGGTGTTGGATGTTTTGCAGCCCCACATCGATGCCTCAATGTGCTTCCCTACCCAAGAGTCTCAGTGGCATGCTGTCAGGGCAGATTTCTATGAGCTTGCGGGCATGCCCAATGTGCTGGGAGCCATAGACTGCACACACATTCAGCTGAGACCACCTAGGGGCAGGCAGCACATCTATACAAATTGTCATCTAGACCACTCAACAAATGTGCAGGTGGTTTGTGATGCAAATCTAAAAATAAAGAATGTTGTTGCTGGTTACCCTGGGGGCTGCCATGACTCCTTCATCCTCAGTCAGTCATCCCTATGTGATAAGTTTGAGGACGGACAAATGCCAGATGGATGGCTGCTGGGTATGTAATTTGAATTGTTTTGGGCTTGGTATACTAAATAAAAAAGCACTGTGTTATTTATGTGTTGTTATATGTTAACATGAAGTATGTTACTATATCTGTCTTTCAGGTGATGGAGGATATGGCTGTTTCTCTTGGCTTCTAATTCCATTATCCCAACCTGATTCCCCTGCTGAACACAATTACAATAATGCACATAAGCCCACGCGGAATGTGATAGAAAGATGTTTTGGGGTGCTGAAAGCGAGGTTTCGGTGTCTGGATAAGTCTGCTGGGCTTTTGTTGTATAGTCCCTTGAAGGTGACTCAAATTGTGTTCTGCTGCTGCTTTCTTCATAACATGTGTTTGCAACAAGATCTGCCACATGTTGATGATGACGAGGAGGATGAAGAAAGCAGCCAGCAAGCAGAGGAATTAGAGTCATCTGGTGACACTTGGAGTACAGATGTAGGGAGGCAGGTAAGGCAACACCTCATAAATACACATTTTTAAGGTAAGTATGTTTTGCATCTTTCAATTATTGTGTAAGGCTAAATTTGGTCAGATAATCTATCTGTTAAAAACATTTACTCAGAATGTGTCTATCTTCTTTAGACATACAAACATACCCTTGATATATGTTTTTGAAATGCAGCATGTGTATTGTGTTGTTTGAAATTGTTCACACATCAGAATCAGAGTCACATGTCTGAATTGGGGTTCAATATTCATAAACTTAAAAAGTGATTTACTTTATTGAATATTAAAAACCTGCCAAAAAATGATGATGTCATTTACTTTCTAAATGTGTGTTACTTACTAATGCAACACTTACACACATTTATTAACTTAGCCTTGCCGCATACATGTGTCCCTATGTGTGGTGTACCATTTGATTTAAGGAACACAAACGTAGTCTCATACAAAAAAAAATATTATTTTGGTTTTGCTGAAGAAAACGTTCTGTTTTTTAACACAATACACAGTTTACAACATATTATTACCCACTTTCATGTTTATTTTTGTAAAAATTTTTTTGATTTGGTTGTGTCTCATGTTTCAGATTCACATTTATTCTTTTTACCACATGCAAAAATGTTAGAACAGTAATGTCCTTCATTTTGAACCATAATGTTCAAATGTGTATTCTAAAATTGAAGGACAATATTTACACACACAATAGTGTTCTTAGGGGGTAATTCCAAGTTGATTTCAGCAGGAATTTTTTTAGCAGTTGGACAAAACCATGTGCACTGCAGGGGAGGCAGATATAACATGTGCAGAGAGAGTTAGATTTGGGTGTGGTGTGTTCAATCTGCAATCTAATTTGCAGTGTAAAAATAAAGCAGCCAGTATTTACCCTGCACAGAAATAAAATAACCCACCCAAATCTAACTCTTTCTGCACATGTTATATCTGCCTCCCCTGCAGTGCACATGGTTTTGCCCAACTGCTAAAAAATTTCCTGCTGCGATCAACTTGGAATTACCCCCTTAGTGTCATGTCCAATATATAATAAATTTGAAAGAGTTTGCATTGACAATGTAAGTTGTATTGGTCATGGAATAATATGGCTGGCTGCCAATTAGTATGGCTGCAGGAGCTTAGATTGATTGGAATCTAGAAAGAATCATTATTGGAATCAAATATACTGGTCTTAATTCTGAAGGCTAAAGACATTCTTATTGGCTGCCAATTAGTATGGCTGCAGGAGCTTAGATTGATTGGACTCTAGAAAGAATCATTATTGGAATCAAATATACTGGTCTTAATTCTGCAGGCTAAAGACATTCTTATTGGCTGCCAATTAGTATGGCTGCAGGAGCTTAGATTGATTGGAATCTAGAAAGAATCATTATTGGAATCAAGTATAGTGCAGTTATTTCTGCAGGCTAAGATCAATGTGCAGCTCAAAGAACATTTCCCTCCTCACCCCAAAAAAAAAGCAGTTCAAGAATATTTGTTTGGCAACAAAAAATTAGATTTTTACATTGCTAATTAATGAAGTTGAAAAAATGTGCAGGATGCAAAGTGGTGTATATATATGCAGAAATAAAAAAAAATAATTGAGTTTCTTTTCTTCTCATAACAGAATTCGTAATGTATAATTTTATTTTTTTTTTGCCTGGCTGGTTGTACTGGCCTTTGCATTTACCACTGTCGTGTTGGCGTGCTCTGGTGCAGCGCCTTGGTGGTGAGGACACAGGCGAAAGAATTGGAGTATTCGTTCCTGAACTGCTGCTTGGTTGCTGTTGGTGCTGGGATCTGAGTGTTTCATTGAGGTTAGTGAGGGTGGCATTGAGTTCACGTGTTGCAGCATTTTGATTTTCTAAAATTCTGGTGATAGATTCATGATTGTTTTCTAAAATGTTGATATAGTTTTGCTGTTGTCTGTGCTGTTCTTCCATTATGCGTTGTAAGTTGCCCATGACATGTGCAATGTCTGCACGCATGATTTCCATGGTATTTGCAATTCTGGTAGTTGGTTCATTTTGGTGGCTGATATTTCTGCTGATTCTTCTGAGGTGAGACGGTAGGCTAGAAAAAATGTGGGTCTGCCTACGCAGGCAATCCTGATTAGTGGCCTGCTGGGTAGCCCAACTGTCTCAAAATACTTGATCAGGGCCTTGTGCTAATGGTGTTGTTGGGCTCTGTTGTGGTAGTGGTTTGTTTTGCTGTGGTGGTGTACTCACAGGTGCTGGGGGGCTGTTTCCTTCTAATACTGGCTGCATTTGTAGAGTGATTGTGTCCTCCATGTCACTGTGTTGATGTGGTTGCGTAGGGATGCTGGTACCAGTACTAGAATCTGTTGAAGAAAAAAGTTAGATGTTAGTTATCCAAATATTTTTTTACATTGTTCAAAAGCAAGATTCAATGGACACATGCATTTGAATGTTGTTTTCATATATCCAGCATAGCAACATCATCACTCAGAATTGATACATATACATATGCCTGTTTCTGGCAAATGTGTGTGGTTACTTCATTGTGAATGGAAGCACATGAGTTGTTTGGTATATCAGACAAATTGCACCTTAAAAACACCAGTAACCACATAATGATTTGCCTTGTAGTGTGTTAACCAAATTGGGAACACATTTTTTGTATGTTGGGGGCAATGTAAGTTAAAACACACATCTTAAACTGAGTTTTCAAACCGTACTATTTGAGAAGCTTAAACATGTGTTTATGTTGCAGAATCTTACTGAAAATCTGCTACTGTATGGCTGAAGTGGACATACATATCTTTACTGGAAGTAGACAAGGCATTTTGGCTTGGGTTCCATTTGATGTTTTTGTCACCTCGGTAAGTCGGACTGATTTTGCAGCTTGTACACTTATTTAAGAATGTAATGTATTTTTACGAGATGACTAATATATTTATTGGTTTCAGATTCTTACTCACCATCCAGATGAGGAGAGTGTGGTTTGCGTCTTGGAGGTGTGTCCAAAATTTGCAGTGGTGGTACCAAAGCAACTGCAGACAAACTTCGTGGCAGGGTAGCCTGCTGTGTTTGGGAGTGGCCATCAGACCGTACTTTCTTTGTTGGCACATGTGTCCTTCTTTGTAGGGGTTCAGGCGGCCGCCTTCTGCTGCTCAAGACTTCTGTTGAGGGACCTATTATTTTAAAAGAAAAAATTGGTATGGCCATACCTTAACAAAGTTAACCTGTACTACAATGGATACTTTACCTGCTTCCGCAGCGTCATCATCCTCAGATGTCATGGGACTGACTGCTGGACGAGCAGTATAGCTTTTTTTCAACACTGAAAATAAGGATAAAATGTAATTTGTACATTAGTAATGCTTTTGTTATTAAAGCAAACCATTATTTTGATAAACATTACAAATTTAAAAATTGACAGTTTAATGTGTGCAAAATCCAAAATAAAAGAAAAAACACAGATGCAATATGGGAAGTGCTACACTGGAAATTATGGACAGCACACAAACATCGGTCACAATTACAAATACTGTACATACTCTAACAAGGCAAAACACACACAACTAGATTTGAACATCGAATGTAATTCATTTACAGTATAATACAGAAATTGGTCACTGATGTGTCAATACAAGCACACACTAGCACCATAACAACAAATGCATACCTTAAACTTTGAGTACAAAGCACAACAAACATAATAGTAATGTCACTAAGTCAGCATGGTTGAGTCAGGGTACAAATACAACCTCTAAATGGGCCCAAATAAATTGGATGATCTTCAACATTAATACATTCTGTACCAATGAAATTACACATATAACTGGTTGCAAAGTGACTTAGCACTACTCCAGCCTATAACATGTCAACCACTGTTTAGTGACCATTGCACATGGATAACTTGTCAAATACTTTAAAAAACACAACGATAACAATTAATCACAAGATAAAGGACACAATTACTGCTGTATACTTCAATGACATAACAAGCCAACAAACACATGGAAGAGGAAATCTGACCAAACAACATGACATACCATAAAGAACTGTTACATTGACTTTGGTGTTAAAAATGTGCAACAATTCAAAGAAAAAAAAACACTTGGAGATAGGATTAATGTGCAACGTCACATGACACACAATAAGAAACACAAAAATCAAAATCATAATAAAAAATTAAAACATTCTCACCATCCTTCCTGGGCTGATCAGAATCCCGGACATAGGTTGCTTGCACAACTTCAGGAGGTATTAAACTCCGCATGGGCTACTCATAGTCCAGATATCTGGCAATAAAGGGCTGTCCACCCCTGGTTTTGTGTGCCGACTTCGCCTCCTTTGCCATTTTGGACTTGACACGCCACTTTATGTCATAGTACCATTTGCGGCACGTGTCCTCCGTCCGCTTGACCACCCCCTCACTATTTACAGCAGAAACTACTTTCGCCCACAACACCGTCTTCTTCCGTGTTGCCACCTTCGCGGACTCAGGCCCAAATAGCTGCCGCTGATACTTCATCAGCTCTCGTACCAATGCCACATTTTCGGCATAACTAAATTTTACATTCCGCCCAGTCTTAGTAGTGGTGCATGGCTGCGGAGCTGTCTGACTGTCACTATCACTGTCACTTGAGGCTGCTGATGCAACCTCACCCACCTCCTCCACCTCACTAACGTCACTCTTACTCACCTCCTCAACCTGACCAACCTCCTCCCCGTCACTCACACCCTCCACCTCACTCACCTCACCCACTGCTGACTCACACATAATTGTGTGTTTAAACCACAGGTTCTCAAACTCGGTCCTCAGGACCCCACACAGTGCATGTTTTGCAGGTCTCCTCACAGAATCGCAAGTGAAATAATTAGCTCCACCTGTGGATCTTTTAAAATGTCAGTGAGTAATGAATACACCTGTGCACCTGCTGGGTTACCTGCAAAACATGCACTGTGTGGGGTCCTGAGGACCGAGTTTGAGAACCTATGGTTTAAACAATTAACACAGAAAAAAAAACACAAACAACACACTCCTCCACTACCACTGCACAACACACACACACACACACACACACACACACACACACACACACACACACAAAACAAACAAACAAACAAACACTGACAAGGGACTATAAATTAAAAAAAAACTAGGACAAAACATAAGACAATACTAAAAAAAACAAGACTACAAGAATGACAAGACTACTTTCAAACACAATACTACACTCAGAAATCGCAAACCAAACTCCTCACCAAAACAACTAGTCACCAACCTCCACAGCACAACCTCCCTCCTCACCACTGACTAAACCCACGAGGTGTGGACGGTTTGGGGCGTATTTATATGGTTGCACACAGACACTCCTACATAGGAAACACAACCAATCACGAATGAGGATCAAAATCGAAACTAAAACTGAAAATGCGCCCGTGGTTGTGAAAAAACACTGCCGCGTTGTACTTTGAAAAAAATCATGTAAAAACAACCTAAACGCGAACGCAAACATCATTCCCAGCCGAAAAATGAGCAAAAAAACAAGAATGCTAACGACATCGGAAAATACGAAAACCAATAACTCGACAGCTTCATAAATTAGCTTATATAGATTCAAAAAGTTGCATAAAATGTACTCGATAAAAAATTAGTTTAAATACAACAGAAATCGACTCAAACACGAATATTAGTAAATATACCCCATGGGGTGGGGAAAGAGTGAGCAGGACATCATCCGCAAATAGGGAGATTTAGAACTCAGTGGAGCCTATCTTGATGCCCATAATGCCAGGGGAGAGGTGGATCTGAGTGCCAAGCAGTTCTATACTGAAACTAATTTTTGATGAGACAGTGGGCACCCCTGCCGAGTTCCGTTGGAAAGCGAGCAAGGCTCAGAAACAATTCACAGAAACATAAGTGGAGAAGTGATAGCAGAGTGCATGGACCCCAGAGAGGAAGGAGCCACCGAACCCGAAGTGGAGAAGAGTTTCAAGCATAAATTTAAAGAGCCCGTTCAGAGAAGGGGTCACCTAGTAGAACACTAATGAACAGAGCGGCCATATGGGGGACAAGGACTTTCTGATATATTTTATAATAAGAGCAAGAAAAACAATCTGGTCCCGGTGTCCTAGTGGATTTCTTTTTTTTCCCATCAATAATTTTTATTAATATTTTGTTCCGTGTATATGGAAAGGGTAAGGGTACAAAAAGAAATAGGGCAATAGAGTGGTGGTGGTAAAGGGGGGGGGGACGGACGGACAAGGAGTCATGTGCAGTAATCACACGATGGACAATAAAAAATACACAAACATAAAGATCAACTACAGTATATATAACTATTTACACAATAGTATAGTAAACAGTAATAAAGGTAAAGATTAGGTGCCAACATCTCGACTGCTAATAGCTAATTAATCATCTATTTCAAGCAAAGAATTGGCTCCTTCTCCGGTACTTGAGTATTCATGCCAGCTATACCACTTAACCAGGGGGGATTTTGCAGTAAACATGTAGGGTAAACCTTGAGTCTCCATCACAAAAGCGTGGTGGATTTTACGGATAATGTTAAGGAGCGATGGGGATATGGGAATTTTCAGTTTTGGGCTATTGCGGACCTAGTGGCTATGAGTATATGACCCAACACATAGCAATCGGAGTGGGTTCTTTTGGTAAGAAGTGAAAAAGAGACAATAAGGGAGACTCTAGGAGAGTGACTTTGAGTACTATAGAAGCAAAAGGAAACACATCGCTCCAGAGCTGACAAATCTTAGGGCATGTCCAAAATACATGGAAAATATCTCCAATCTCTACAATTTCTCCAACAATACTTTGAGTGGCTTGGCCAGATTTTTTGCAGTTTAGATGGTGTAAAATATAATCTATGAAGGAGTTTGAAATGCATTTCTTTGTGGTTATTGCATTTAGACATGATATGTGTAGAAAGGTAAATTGACTCCCATTGTTGCCGCGGAAACGTGCAACCTAAATCTATTTTCCAATATACAGTAATTGAGCCGGAGGTTTTGTCTTGTTGCAGATCGTCCTGAATTATAGTATACCAAAATCTAATGGAACCTCTACAGTTACCAAATGAGATTTTTGACCATATATTAGGACTATGAAGCATTAACGGTCCTGAGGATTTTGTCGAACTAAAAATCCAATGTATAATTCGGTTATATGTAAATAGCTCAGTAGGGGTCAAATTAAATTGGCTTTGTAGTGTGGAAACGGGGGTAATGGTAAATCCAACTAGATTGGCAGCGGTAGTAATACAACAGATCAGCCAATTAGAGACATTTAAATCTTGGATCAATCTGGAGAGGGCTTCTAAGGATAATTTATGGGAGGGCAGAGAGAGAGCTTTTGAAGACGTTACCATAACGTCCCATGCTTTGAGAAAGTCTAAGATAGTACGAGGGAATATTTTGTGGAGTGGGTCTCTGTTGAACAGGAGTTCAAAGGAGGTCTAAAAGATTAAAATGGGGATTTAAGTCTTTATCCAAATCTACCCATTGTTTTATACCCAATGAAAGAGACCAATCGCTAACTTGAGCTACTAGGCATGCAATTTGGTATGACCTTAAATTGGGTACTTCCATCCCACCGAGTTTCCTAGCCCTCATTAGGCGTCTATAGGCTATACACCGGGGTTTATTCTACCAAACATACTGGAGTATCGCTGAATGTACTTGACTGATAAACTTCTGCAGAACCAAATAAGGGATCGAACGAAAGAGATACATACATTTTGGGAGGATTGTCATTTTATAAGCTGCCAGCTTCTCATCTATTTGAAAAGTAAAGGGGTATAATTGGGTTCACTATGGTATGCCGGCGGTCGGGCTCCCGGCGACCAGCATACCGGCGCCAGGAGCCCGACCGCTGGCTTACTGACAGTGTGGCGAGCGCAAATGAGCCCCTTGCGGGCTCGCTGCGCTTGCCACGCTACGGGCTACGTGCGCCACGCTATTTTATTCTCCCTCCAGGGGGGTCGTGGACCCCCACGAGGTAGAATAAGTGTCGGTATGCCGGCTGTCGGGATCCCGGCGCTGGTATACTATGCGCCGGGATTCCGTCAGTCGGCATACTGAAGACCACCCGTATAATTAACCTCTGCTGTCATGGACAACGTGTTAAGGATATTGATGTCCTAGTGGATTTAATTTGTTTAATAGCGGAGCAAATCTCATCTACAGTCATTTTGACACTTCATCAGTTAAATGTAATAGCCTCCAACAGGGTCTGGCTGGCAACTCTTAGCCTGGGGGGCAAATGCAATTAAGTGGCCCCGGCTTTTCTACCAATGCTCCTCAATGGCAAATTGTACGTCATAAAAAAACTACAGGCATGGTTTATCTGTTTACCCCCTCCATTCCATCCTATTACCCCTGAATATTTTTTTGATTTCTCTATCTATTGCCCCCCTGCACAGCACTCTAATAGCCCCTTGATGGTTGCCCTTTCAAGCTCTATCTATATATCTCCCCGATTGCCCCTCTATAGCTGTCTCTCATTACACCCTCCATAACTCTCTCAATAATATTAAGCCGTTCACAGCTAAATCGCCAACTTCTTCACTGCCCCCTACCAGCACCCACTGTCCACCTCAGAACACTCACCGACTCCCTCACAGTACTCAATGACACCCCTCAGAGCACTCACTGTCCCTTTCATTGTCCACTTCACAGCACTCCCCCTCTTCGCTGCCACTTCACTGCACTCCCCTCTTCCTTTATTGTCCATCTGATAGTACTCTCGGAGAGCATTGAGCATGCCTCCAAATGACAAAAACAGGGTTGTGTTGTGAGACCACACCCTCCCACCTGAGGCCATGCACCTACCAACCAAGGCCATGCCCCCTTTTCAGAGGCACACGAGGGTCCCGAGCTAACTTCAGCAAAAGTTGCAGAGGTATGTTATGGGAATATAAGGCCTTATTCAGATTTGACAAAAAAATAATAAAGAGCAAGTACTGTAACTGTGTATCTTGCAAAACCATGCTGCACTGCAGGTGCGGCAGATTTAAAATGTGCAGAGAGATATAGATTTGGGAAGGTTGTGTCCAAACTGAAATCTAAACTGCAGTGAAAAAATAAAGCTGTCCAGCACGGGCTTCACGCAAAAGCAGCCAGTATTTACCCCACATGCAGAAGAATGTACTGTATCTATTTGCACCCTTTTCATTGCAACATGATTTACTTTAGGGATGGTATACATTGGAGTGTGCATCCCGGTGTCCCGGTTTCGCAGAGTGGAAGCTGCGACAGGTAATGACAGGTACCCAGGGCTTGAAGTGGTCCTGGAGAGGTGGTGGAACTCATTTCCTCCACCCACCCCCTCCCATTAGGCATAGCCAGGTCCAGTGCTAGGGTTTTCGGCACCCCCCTGCAAACTATAAATTTGTGCCCTATCTCCCATACTTTATAAAGAGACAGTAGTCTCACAAGCAAGCGGTGTGGTCACACAATAGTACCCCAGTTCAAATTATTCCACATAGTAGCACTATCTTGTTCACATTACACTGCATATAGTGCCCGATTCTTATTACACCACATAGTAATGCCCCTTATTCATGTTACGTCATTCTGTATTGCCCCTATTCACGTTACCTCACTCAGTAGTATCCCTTATTCATGTTACGCTACACAGTGGTTCCTCTTAGACAGGTTATGTCACAGAGTAGTGCCTTATACACAATGCCCACAGTAGTGCCCTATACACATAATGCCCACAGTAGTGCCTCTTATACACATAATACCCACAGTAGTGCCACTTATAGACAAAATGCCAATAGTAGCAGTGCCTCTTATAAACATCACTGTCACTCCAGCAGCTCACCGCCTGTGGCCCCTTATCTCCCTCTCATCTTGTCATTAGCATTCACAGAGTCTACTCCTTTTCATGGCTCTTTTTCACTTCAGCAGTGGTGACAGCATGACATCAGATATGCCATGCCAGAAAAGGAAGCCGCTGGGACCTGAGGAGGGGATGAACACCATCTGACAGACACAGCGTGTGGGAATACCAGGTGGGGTAGGTGAAGGAGCACCATGGACCTGAGGAAGGGGTAGATGGCCGTAGCTCCTCAGTGACACTAGCATCGTCTATTGATGTGGGTGGTGGGGCGGGCTTTTCTGTTGGAATTACTGTGCAGAGCTATGGAGGGGGTGGAACTAGTTCCACCTACCATTACAGGTTCAGTTCCACCCTGTTCCCCCCCACTTTAACCCCTGCAGGTACCAATAGGAAAGGGAAGCAGCTACAGGTAGCAACTGTTCTGGGACTACAGCTCCCCCAACCACCTAGCCTTGCACAGTGTGGGGAGCATTCTGGGAGTCCGCTAAGAGCCGCATGCCTATTAGTTGTGTGTCGGGAGTAGGTGTGTGCTTGGCAGCAGCTGCGGAAATTGGAGCTGTCCAGTTATGAGTGCAGTGGTGCTGCCGGATTAGCCTGTACGGTCGCTGCAGAGGAGTTCCCGGACCCTTTGCCGGGTCCCCTGCTGCCTCCTCGCACCCACAGGGGCCTCTGCTAGTTCCTTTCACCCAACTGTGTCTCCTGGAAGCCTGATGCTCCTGGAAGCCTGATGACTTACCTCTAAAGGTGAGCGGGGAGCAAAGAGGGGAGAGCACTGGGACCAGGTCGCAGCTGCCATCTTGCCACATGCTGGCTCCCTCACCACCATCAGTGCCTCTCATTATTTCTGCCACCGGTCTCCCTGGAACTGTACTGGACGAAAGAACTAAACGGACAGCCGAACTACCACCATTTCCTATCACTGCCTGTATTCTGTGAATGAAAATGCTGTTCACTGTTTTGTACCATTTTTTTTTAGCATTTACTTCCACCCTACCATTTTTTATGCCTTCGTAATTCCTCCCCAATGCCTTGTATCCTTGTATAGGTTATCTCCCACAGTACAACCTTCATAGTGTGCCCAACATGGCTGCCTCACCTGATGCCCTCGTGGATTGCATTAAAAAATACATGGACCTGAGGGTTATGTTGGCACCCTACTCCTAGCATTATTATGCTACTACCACCCATTTTGTGACATCTCTTCTAGGTGTAACCTGTCCACCAAGGGTAATTCTACATAGTGCACCCGAGATGCTGCCTCTTCTGGTACCTTTTATGGGTGAAATGGACAACCCGTGGAAGTTTTTAACTAAAGTGACTGCACCAAACCCTGCAATTATGCTATTGTGTTCTCTAGGGGGGTATATTTACTAAGGTGAGAGTTTTTTTTTTTTTTGTTAACTGTTTTTTATTCGAAAACAGACAAATTGTTATCACAGGCAAAACAAATACAGTGAAAAATGGTATATCATAATTCAGCGAGAAAAGTGAAATAGGGTACAAGTCGATAGGACAATAAGTCACATAAGGGGATGGGATGCAGGAATTAAAAGGTGCATCAACATACAACTGAATAGTGACATACATGTAAAAACAAACATAATAATGACATAAGGTAGGAACCTGGCAGAATAAAATTGAAAATTAAAATTAAAATGAAAAGTTAAATTAAAAGGGGGGTGTGCCCTTGTCCAGGACTTCCAGATTATGCCAGTTGGATAGTCTGACAGCTTTCCGCACAGACTCTTTAGTCATACATGGTAAGGTAGGAAATAAGGTAACCAAATGTCAAGAAACTTCTGCGCTTTGTATTCGACATCCAAGAAATACTCAGTCCAATCCATCTGGTACAAATAAAGAAGGCGAGTCATAAGGGAGAAAGAAACGGGCTCAGACGTAATCCACTGTGATAGGATAGTTTTTTTTCGATGCAGCCACCACCCTCGCTAGTAGAAGGCGGTTGCACTTGGAGATGGGAGGGGAGGCAGAAGAAGGGTAATGGTTCCAAAAAGCCCAGGCCATATTAACCGTAAAAGGAATACATAATTCGTTATTAATATAGGATTGCACATTATTCCAAAAGGTCTGTACCAAATTACATGACCACATACAGTGGATTATATCCGCCTCTGACATAGAGCATTTAAAGCAGTTAGAATTATCTGAAACACCCGTCAAAAAGTCTGGGGGTATAGTACGCCCTGTGAAGCAATTTGTAATTCATGTCTGCATATGAAGCAGAAACCAGTTGTTTATTCAGAGTGGTGCAGGATGTGATAATAGTTTCCAAAGGAATATCAGGAAATGTAACAGACCATTTGACCATGCCAGTAGTAAGGGTAGAAATATCCAATGTCCTCCTAGTGTGCATATAAATAAGGGAGGTAGGAAAGGGGAAACCAGGCCTATGTCATGCTACAGAGTCTAATACATTGGACTTATCGGAAACCGATAATTGGGACAATAGTTTAGTGATATAACTATGAATTTGGAAATATACAAATAGAGGAAAATGCAAGCCAGGGAAATGTTCTTGGAGTAATGATAGGGAGTGAATCAGGGCCGGATTAACAATGGGGCGGATGGAGCTGCAGCTCCAAGCCCCCCATTGAAAATAGGCCCAGAGAGTTTCCTGCAGCTCAGATAGTGATGACAGAAAAAAACAACTTTTCTCCTGTCATCACCAATAGCACTCTCCCATTCGAGTCCTATCAGGGCCAGGCAAAGCTCTGCCTAACCCCGCCCAAGCTGCCAGCAGCTGTGCAAAATAGCCGCCTCCGTTCCTTCTATGCTGTCGGGCCAAAGCTCATCATACCCAGGTTCGAAATAAGCTCCACCCCAGACGTCGATAAGCTCCGCCCCCTGGTCCATCGCATCTGTGTCCCCGATTGTCAAAAGATCCTCTCATTTGCCATCCGAATCTGTGTCTCTGGACTTGACCAGAAGGTCCACTTCCTGGTCCTTCCAGCTTCCACTGCTTAGCCCCCTGTTGCCAGAAGCTCCGCCCCCGTATCGCAGTAAGCTCCGCCCACTGGACATTATGCTGTCGACTCGTGTGTGTCCCCTCCCTGGGTCAGCTGAAGTCATGCAGATTCAGCTGCAACTCGTGTCCTTGCAGACATTGAATATGCTGCCAAATAGTGAATTCAGGTGTTCTGCAGCTGCTGTTTCCATCCAGGTACAAACAGGGCCGGATTAAGCCCTCGGGGGGCCCGTGGCACAAAAGACAGCAGGGCCCCCCAGTGGACCACCAGCCCCCACAGTCCCCCCCCCCTCCACCACGCTGCTCACCTCCCGCAGTCACAGGCAACGGGAGCGCGCTGCAGCAGGGGCAGAAGAAAAGACACCAGGCTGCCGGGGTATGAGGGATCCACGCTGCCGGGGGAGGAGTGCGGCTGTGCATGCGGCTTCCTCCCCCCTCCTCTCGGGCAGCACGGTCGGGGACTGAGTCAAGCAATCTCCAGCCTCTGCCGCCAGCAGCATCTCTCCTGGCAGCAGCGAAGGCTGGAGATTGGCTGCCCGAGAAAAGGGGGGAGGAAGCCGCATGCACAGCGAGGATCCCTCCTGCCCCGGCAACCTGTAGATCGGTGCAGAGCTTCGGCCGGGGGGGCCCTTAAAACAGGGGGGCCCGGGGTACTGACCCCCGGGGCACCCCCCTTAATCCGGCTCTGGGTACAAAGGAGCACTGAGCTGTATAATAATGACTAGGGGTAAGAGATGGCAGCGCAGCTACGAGTGTATCACTCACACTCACTATGCCCAGGACAGCACAGCATACTAACCAGTCCTGACTTGCTCACACTGCCACCTCTGTGTTTTCACCAGAAATCACAATATTGAAAGTTACAGTATGTCTGCTTATTCTGTGACATTATTGGCCTATTGTTTTATAGGCCCTACACACTGGCCGATTTTCTGAAAGATATGAACGATCTCGTTCATAAATGAACTAGAGATGAGCGGGTTCGGTTTCTCTGAATCCGAACCCGCACGAACTTCATGTTTTTTTTCACGGGTCCGAGCGACTCGGATCTTCCCGCCTTGCTCGGTTAACCCGAGCGCGCCCGAACGTCATCATGACGCTGTCGGATTCTCGCGAGACTCGGATTCTATATAAGGAGCCGCGCGTCGCCGCCATTTTCACACGTGCATTGAGATTGATAGGGAGAGGACGTGGCTGGCGTCCTCTCCATTTAGATTAGGAGAGAGAGAGAGAGATTGACCTGAGGCTGATACTGTAGAAGAGAGTGCAGAGTTTAGTGACTGACCACAGTGACCACCAGCAGTGCAGTTGTTTTATTTAATATATCCGTTCTCTGCCTGAAAAAAACGGTACACACAGTGACTCAGTCACAGACACATACCATATCTGTGTGCACTGCTCAGCCCAGTGTGCTGCATGCCTGCATCATCTATGTATATATTATATATCTGACTGTGCTCAGCTCACACAGCTTATAATTGTGGGGGATACTGGGGAGCACTGCAGTGCCAGTTATAGGTTATAGCAGGAGCCAGGAGTACAAGACAGTCACATACCATATCTGTGTGCACTGCTCAGCCCAGTGTGCTGCATCATCTATGTATATATTATATATCTGACTGTGCTCAGCTCACACAGCTTATAATTGTGGGGGAGACTGGGGAGCACTGCAGTGCCAGTTATAGGTTATAGCAGGAGCCAGGAGTACATATTATATTAAAATTAAACAGTGCACACTTTTGCTGCAGGAGTGCCACTGCCAGTGTGACTGACCAGTGACCTGACCACACTGACCACCAGTATAGTTAGTAGTATACTATATTGTGATTGCCTGAAAAAGTTAAACACTCGTCGTGTGACTTCACTTGTGTGGTGTTTTTTTTTTTATTCTATAAAAAACTCATTCTGCTGACAGACAGTGTCCAGCAGGTCCGTCATTATATAATATATATACCTGTCCGGCTGCAGTAGTGATATATATATATTTTTTATATCATTATTTATCATCCAGTCGCAGCAGACACAGTACGGTAGTTCACGGCTGTAGCTACCTCTGTGTCGGCACTCGGCAGTCCATCCATAATTGTATACCACCTACCCGTGGTTTTTTTTTCTTTCTTCTTTATACATACATACTACTACATCTCTTTATCAACCAGTCTATATTAGCAGCAGACACAGTACAGTACGGTAGTTCACGGCTGTGGCTACCTCTGTGTCGGCACTCGGCAGTCCGTCCATAATTGTATACCACCTAACCGTGGTTTTTTTTTCTTTCTTCTTTATACATACTGTAACACTGTAGGGGTGCAAGGTGCCTTTTCCTGGGGAATATGGCAGCCCGCAGCAGCTGAGGAACAACACAAGTCCAGTTTCTGGTACAACTGACCCCGGCCAGTTTTATTGAAACAGAAAATAAAACAAACCCCAAAATAAAAATACCTTGCCTGTCCGGCACTAACTAAACATAAGATGTTCCTAACTGTCACTAAACAAAACACAGAGTTCTTCAGCACATACTGTATAGCTTACTTGCATCAGAAAGCGTGTCTCTCACACACAGATCCTGCAGCCTTCCCAGGCAGTCTGCCCATACTAATCAGGTTAGAAGCACTATATCACTCTTACACAGCTGAAACCCTGATTAGCCCTCTGTGAGGCCAAAGACCCGAACTGGGCCCAATGTCTAGAACTCGCCTTATCTCTCTCTCAGAGCCTTTTCCCAGCTTTTACAGCAAACTGAAAAGGTTCAGACAAAACAAAAAGCATTTTTCCTAGAAGTTAACATTTTCTAAAACATGTAAGACAAGAACCTGGGACAAATATACCTGCCCTCAAACACTATCCCAGTGTTCTTGTCACATATCCCCCTCCCCTGTTTCGACCTAGGGGCCGGAACACTTGTAGCCCCCAAACAGAAGATGCGAGACAATGCATCTGCGTTGGCCAATTGTGTTCCCGGTCTATGTTCGACAGTAAACTTAAAGTCCTGCAACGCTAGAAACCATCTAGTTACACGAGCATTCTTGCCTCTATTTACATACATCCATTTTAAAGGGGCATGGTCTGTCACTAGTCTGAATTGTCTACCCAAGAGGTAATATCTCAAGGTATCTAGTGCCCACTTAATGGCCAAAGCCTCCTTTTCCACAATGGCATACCTTTTTTCATGCTCATTGAGTTTCCTACTCAAATAAATGATAGGGTGTTCGTCCCCATCTCTGGTTTGGGACAGCACAGCACCTATCCCTACCTCTGAGGCATCTGTCTGTACCACAAATTCTTTTGAAAAATCTGGTGTTATCAACACCGGTTGTGAACACAAAGCCACTTTTAATGCTTGGAACGCCTTTTCTGCATCAGGGTTCCATTTCACCACATTTGACTGCTTCCCTTTGGTAAGGTCTGACAACGGCACCGCTGTGGTCGCAAAATTAGGAATAAACCGTCTATAGTACCCAGTAATTCCCAAAAAAGCCCTTACCTGTTTTTTATTCACTGGACGAGGCCAGTTTTGAATAGCATCAACTTTATTCAATTGGGGCCTAATCAGACCTCTGCCTATGGTGAAGCCCAAGTATTTGACCTCCTACATTGCGAGGCAGCACTTCTTTGGGTTAGCAGTTAACCCTGCCTCTCTGATTGAGTCCAGTACTGCTTGTACTTTAACCAAATGGGACCCCCAGTCTGTACTGTGAATTACCACATCATCCAAATAGGCAGCTGCATATTTTCTATGGTGCCTCAAAATTTTATCCATCGCCCGTTGAAAGGTTGCTGGAGCCCCATGCAACCCAAAGGGTAACATCTTATACTGGTACAGCCCCTCCGGAACCGAAAAGGCTGTTTTTTCTTTGGCGCTATCAGATAAAGGTATTTGCCAGTAACCTTTGGTCAGGTCCAATGTGGTGAGAAACCTGGCTGTTCCCAGCCTTTCTACAAGCTCATCCACACGGGGCATGGGGTATGCGTCAAACTTGGACACCTCATTTAACTTACGAAAGTCATTACAGAAGCGTATGCTACCGTCGGGCTTCGGGATGAGCACTATGGGACTGGACCACTCACTGTTAGACTCCTCTATGACTCCAAGTTCTAACATGGTTTTAACTTCCTTAGAAATAGCTTCTCGCTGAGCTTCAGGAATCCTATATGGCTTTAAATGAACCCTGACCCCTGGTTCTGTGACAATGTCATGTTTTATTATGGTCGTTCGGCCAGGCAGCTCTGAAAATACCTCCCTATTTTGGATGAGAAATTCTTTAACCTGATTGTTCTGATCAGCTGATAATGTCTCTGACACCTTCACTGCGGGAAGCAACCGGGGTGAAGACACCGACGGGCAAGGCTCCGCTGACAGAGACAACCTATCTTTCCAGGGTTTGATTAAGTTAACATGGTAGATCTGTTCGGGTTTTCTCTTTCCCGGCTGGTATACTTTGTAATTAACCTCATTCACTTTTTCCCTAATCTCAAATGGACCCTGCCATTTAGCTAGGAATTTGCTTTCCACAGTGGGTACCAAAACAAGAACTCTATCTCCAGGAGCAAATTCCCATATCTTGGCACTCCGGTTATAGACCCTCTGTTGAGCACTTTGGGCCTGTTCCATGTGCTCTCTGACAACAGGTACCACGGCTGCAATCCTATCCTGCATTTGTGTTACATGCTCAATAACGCTTCTATAAGGAGTGGGCTGTCCTTCCCACGTCTCTTTGGCAATATCCAACAGCCCTCTGGGGTGTCTACCATACAACAAATCAAATGGAGAAAACCCCGTAGAGGACTGAGGGACTTCTCTGATGGCCATTAACAAGTAGGGCAACAAACAATCCCAGTTTTTCCCATCTCTCTCAACAACCTTTTTTAACATACTTTTTAATGTTTTATTAAACCTTTCCACCAACCCGTCAGTTTGGGGATGGTAGATGGACGTCCTGAGGTGAGTGACCTTAAATAACTTGCACAATTCTTTCATGATCCTTGACATAAATGGAGTACCTTGGTCAGTCAAAATTTCTTTTGGTATTCCCACTCTACTAAATACCTGCACCAGCTCCCTAGCTATCGCCTTGGTTGTGATAGTGCGTAAAGGGACAGCCTCAGGATATCGAGTGGCATAGTCCATAATTACCAGGATATACTGATGGCCCCGAGCAGACTTTAACAAGGGCCCCACGAGATCCATGGCTATTCTGTCAAACGGGACCTCTATAATAGGCATGGGAACTAGTGGGCTCCTGAAATGGGGTCTAGGGGCATGATACTGGCATTCAGGACAGGAAGAACAATATTCAGACACTTCTTTATAAACCCCTGGCCAAAAGAACCTTTGTAAAACTCTTTCAGTGGTTTTTTCTGCCCCTAAATGTCCTGCGGTAACGTGACTATGAGCTAAATCTAGTACCGTTCTCCGATAAGGCTGGGGAACTACCAGCTGTTCCACCACATCCTCACCCCTTTTGACAATGTGGTACAAGAGCTCATTACAGATGGCCATGTGGGGATACGTAACCCTGTCACCTGGTACCACAGGTTCCCCATTAACAATCTTAACATTCTCTCTAGCCTTTATTAAGGTAGGATCCTTTAACTGTTCAGACGCAAACAGATCCTTCTTTACCTCCAGGTCAGGCACGCTTTCAGTTCTAACTACTATGTCTCTGTTCCCGGCAAGAGGGTCCTCACTGGACTCCCCATCTGTCACTTCCCCAGCCAAACTAGCAAAAGGCAAAGGGCCAGAAAGTTCCGAAGACCCACGTACATCCATAAAATCACCGGTATTATCAACTGGCTTTTTACTTCTCACATCTGTTGATAACCGTGATTCCCAGAGTTTCCAAAAATGAGGAAAATCCCTCCCTATTATGGCCTCATGCACCAAGGTAGGGACCAGTCCCACTTTAACCATTGCTGACCCACAACAAGTTTCTATATTCACCTCAGCAGTGGCATAATGTTGGGTATCCCCATGTATGCAAGTTACCCCAATAGGTATTTGCTGGACCTTTAAGGGGTTCACTAACCCAGCTTTCACGAGGGTAACTAAACTTCCTGAATCTAGCAAGGCCTCTACCCGGTTACCTTCTAAGAACACATCACACATTTGTTTTTCCAGCTCAGGTGAAGGTACCACAGTACAAGCTAACCTAGCAAAGAAAGACATTCTGCGACATTCAAAGGCAGCATCACATTGCATGGGTTCTTGCGTGACTGGGCAATTGGCAATAACATGACCTGGCATACCACACCTAAAACATTTAACCACACGATTATCAACCCATTTGGGCAGCATAGACCGTTCTAGCCCCATTGGCCTGTTTCCAGGGCCAGTGTTTACAGTCTCTCCAGCCTTGCGTTCTCTTAACCGCCCAGCAACGTTTTCCCACGGAACAGTCTTACCAGTCTTTACTGAAGGGCGCTGTCGAGGACCTATGGGTTGCTGGGTGGTCATCAGTAGTTCCTCTGCTGCCAAATACCTCTCTACCATGTCCACTAATTGGTCAGCAGTACCCGGGTTTCCATGGCTCACCCACTTGCGCAGGACCATGGGCAAAGATCTCAAGTAGCGGTCCATGACAACTCTTTCCACCATCTGGGGACCAGTTAATGTCTCTGGCTGCAGCCATTTTTTTGTTAGCTGAATAAGGTCGTGCATCTGGGAGCGCGGAGGCTTCTCCATGGCGTACAGCCAACGGTGCACCCGTTGTGCTCGTACTGACAGCGTGACTCCCAGGCGGGTCAGGATCTCAGTCTTTAGTTTATCATAGTCCCGAGCCTCAGCAGGGCTTAAATCAAAGTAAGCTTTTTGGGGCTCACCAGACAGGAAAGGTGCCAGCAGACTGGCCCACTGTGCTTTCGGCCAGTTCTCACGCTCGGCAGTCCTTTCAAACGTGGTCAGATAGGCCTCCACATCATCAGCCTCTGTCATTTTCTGCAGGAAGTGACTGGCTCGTATAGAACTAGAGCTGGTTGGAGCACTGACGGCCACATCTCCAACCCGAGCTGCAAGTCTCTGCACCACTTCTGTTAAGGCCTCTCTATCCTGACGCTGTTGCCTGTAAAGTTCATCAACAACTGCCTGCTGTTGTCTCTTATTTTCCTCCATTGCCACCTGCTGTAGTCTCCAATTTTCCTCCATTGCCACCTGCTGCTGTCGGTTGGCCTCCTGCTGAGCCGCTGTAGCTTGCAGCAAGGCTTTAAGCAGATCCTCCATGTCGACAGATTTTTCAGGCGGCTTTGCAGCTGCTTTCACCCAGGACATATATCAAACCCTCAGGGGTGAGTCTCAGTAACTTCACACTGGGCTGTATCTGCATAAACCACCGTTTTCTGCAGGCCTCACAAAGCTGCTGCTTTCACTTATGCGCGGAACGGCCTGCTCGCATTCTCCACCAAGTTGTAACACTGTAGGGGTGCAAGGTGCCTTTTCCTGGGGAATATGGCAGCCCGCAGCAGCTGAGGAACAACACAAGTCCAGTTTCTGGTACAACTGACCCCGGCCAGTTTTATTGAAACAGAAAATAAAACAAACCCCAAAATAAAAATACCTTGCCTGTCCGGCACTAACTAAACATAAGATGTTCCTAACTGTCACTAAACAAAACACAGAGTTCTTCAGCACATACTGTATAGCTTACTTGCATCAGAAAGCGTGTCTCTCACACACAGATCCTGCAGCCTTCCCAGGCAGTCTGCCCATACTAATCAGGTTAGAAGCACTATATCACTCTTACACAGCTGAAACCCTGATTAGCCCTCTGTGAGGCCAAAGACCCGAACTGGGCCCAATGTCTAGAACTCGCCTTATCTCTCTCTCAGAGCCTTTTCCCAGCTTTTACAGCAAACTGAAAAGGTTCAGACAAAACAAAAAGCATTTTTCCTAGAAGTTAACATTTTCTAAAACATGTAAGACAAGAACCTGGGACAAATATACCTGCCCTCAAACACTATCCCAGTGTTCTTGTCACAATACATACTACGACATCTCTTTATCAACCAGTCTATATTAGCAGCAGACACAGTACAGTACGGTAGTTCACGGCTGTGGCTACCTCTGTGTCGGCACTTGGCAGTCCGTCCATAATTGTATACCACCTAACCGTGGTTTTTTTTTCTTTCTTCTTCATACATACATACTACGACATCTCTTTATCAACCAGTCTATATTAGCAGCAGACACAGTACAGTACGGTAGTTCATGGCTGTGGCTACCTCTGTGTCAGCACTCGGCAGTCCGTCCATAATTGTATACCACCTAACCGTGGTTTTTTTTTCTTTCTTCTTTATACATACATACTACGACATCTCTTTATCAACCAGTCTATATTAGCAGCAGACACAGTACAGTACGGTAGTTCACGGCTGTGGCTACCTCTGTGTCGGCACTCGGCAGTCCGTCCATAATTGTATACCACCTAACCGTGGTTTTTTTTTCTTTCTTCTTCATACATACATACTACAACATCTCTTTATCAACCAGTCTATATTAGCAGCAGACACAGTACAGTACGGTAGTCCACGGCTGTGGCTACCTCTGTGTTGGCACTCGGCAGTCCGTCCATAATTGTATACCACCTACCCGTGGTTTTTTTTTCTTTCTTCTTTATACATACATACTACTACATCTCTTTATCAACCAGTCTATATTAGCAGCAGACACAGTACAGTACGGTAGTTCACGGCTGTGGCTACCTCTGTGTCGGCACTCGGCAGTCCGTCCATAATTGTATACCACCTACCCGTGGTTTTTTTTTCTTTCTTCTTCATACATACATACTACGACATCTCTTTATCAACCAGTCTATATTAGCAGCAGACACAGTACAGTACGGTAGTTCACGGCTGTGGCTACCTCTGTGTCGGCACTCGGCAGTCCGTCCATAATTGTATACCACCTAACCGTGGTTTTTTTTTCTTTCTTCTTCATACATACATACTACGACATCTCTTTATCAACCAGTCTATATTAGCAGCAGACACAGTACGGTAGTTCACGGCTGTAGCTACCTCTGTGTCGGCACTCGGCAGTCCGTCCATAATTGTATACTAGTATCCATCCATCTCCATTGTTTACCTGAGGTGCCTTTTAGTTGTGCCTATTAAAATATGGAGAACAAAAATGTTGAGGTTCCAAAATTAGGGAAAGATCAAGATCCACTTCCACCTTGTGCTGAAGCTGCTGCCACTAGTCATGGCCGAGACGATGAAATGCCAGCAACGTCGTCTGCCAAGGCCGATGCCCAATGTCATAGTACAGAGCATGTCAAATCCAAAACACCAAATATCAGTAAAAAAAGGACTCCAAAACCTAAAATAAAATTGTCGGAGGAGAAGCGTAAACTTGCCAATATGCCATTTACCACACGGAGTGGCAAGGAACGGCTGAGGCCCTGGCCTATGTTCATGGCTAGTGGTTCAGCTTCACATGAGGATGGAGGCACTCAACCTCTCGCTAGAAAAATGAAAAGACTCAAGCTGGCAAAAGCAGTAGCACCGCAAAGAACTGTGCGTTCTTCGAAATCCCAAATCCACAAGGAGAGTGCAATTGTGTCGGTTGCGATGCCTGACCTTCCCAACACTGGACGTGAAGAGCATGCGCCTTCCACCATTTGCACGCCCCCTGCAAGTGCTGGAAGGAGCACCCGCAGTCCAGTTCCTGATAGTCAGATTGAAGATGTCAGTGTTGAAGTACACCAGGATGAGGAGGATATGGGTGTTGCTGGCGCTGGGGAGGAAATTGACCAGGAGGATTCTGATGGTGAGGTGGTTTGTTTAAGTCAGGCACCCGGGGAGACACCTGTTGTCCGTGGGAGGAATATGGCCGTTGACATGCCTGGTGAAAATACCAAAAAAATCAGCTCTTCGGTGTGGAACTATTTCAACAGAAATGCGGACAACAGGTGTCAAGCCGTGTGTTCCCTTTGTCAAGCTGTAATAAGTAGGGGTAAGGACGTTAACCACCTCGGAACATCCTCCCTTATACGTCACCTGCAGCGCATTCATAATAAGTCAGTGACAAGTTCAAAAACTTTGGGTGACAGCGGAAGCAGTCCACTGACCAGTAAATCCCTTCCTCTTGTAACCAAGCTCACGCAAACCACCCCACCAACTCCCTCAGTGTCAATTTCCTCCTTCCCCAGGAATGCCAATAGTCCTGCAGGCAATGTCACTGGCAATTCTGACGAGTCCTCTCCTGCCTGGGATTCCTCCGATGCATCCTTGCGTGTAACGCCTACTGCTGCTGGCGCTGCTGTTGTTGCTGCTGGGAGTCGATGGTCATCCCAGAGGGGAAGTCGTAAGACCACTACTTCCACCAAGCAATTGACTGTCCAACAGTCCTTTGCGAGGAAGATGAAATATCACAGCAGTCATCCTACTGCAAAGCGGATAACTGAGGCCTTGGCATCCTGGGTGGTGAGAACCGTGGTTCCGGTATCCATCATTACTGCAGAGCCAACTAGAGACTTGTTGGAGGTACTGTGTCCCCGGTACCAAATACCATCTAGGTTCCATTTCTCTAGGCAGGCGATACCGAAAATTTACACAGACCTCAGAAAAAGAGTCACCAGTGTCCTAAAAAATGCAGCTGTACCCAATGTCCACTTAACCACGGACATGTGGACAAGTGGAGCAGGGCAGGGTCTATATGACTGTGACAGCCCACTGGGTAGATGTATGGACTCCCGCCGCAAGAACAGCAGCGGCGGCACCAGTAGCAGCATCTCGCAAACGCCAACTCTTTCCTAGGCAGGCTACGCTTTGTATCACCGGTTTCCAGAATACGCACACAGCTGAAAACCTCTTACGGCAACTGAGGAAGATCATCGCGGAATGGCTTACCCCAATTGGACTCTCCTGTGGATTTGTGGCATCGGACAACGCCAGCAATATTGTGTGTGCATTAAATATGGGCAAATTCCAGCACGTCCCATGTTTTGCACATACCTTGAATTTGGTGGTGCAGAATTATTTAAAAAACGACAGGGGCGTGCAAGAGATGCTGTCGGTGGCCAGAAAAATTGCGGGACACTTTCGGCGTACAGGCACCACGTACAGAAGACTGGAGCACCACCAAAAACTACTGAACCTGCCCTGCCATCATCTGAAGCAAGAAGTGGTAACGAAGTGGAATTCAACCCTCTATATGCTTCAGAGGTTGGAGGAGCAGCAAAAGGCCATTCAAGCCTATACAATTGAGCACGATATAGGAGGTGGAATGCACCTGTCTCAAGCGCAGTGGAGAATGATTTCAACGTTGTGCAAGGTTCTGATGCCCTTTGAACTTGCCACACGTGAAGTCAGTTCAGACACTGCCAGCCTGAGTCAGGTCATTCCCCTCATCAGGCTTTTGCAGAAGAAGCTGGAGACATTGAAGGAGGAGCTAACACGGAGCGATTCCGCTAGGCATGTGGGACTTGTGGATGGAGCCCTTAATTCGCTTAACAAGGATTCACGGGTGGTCAATCTGTTGAAATCAGAGCACTACATTTTGGCCACCGTGCTCGATCCTAGATTTAAAGCCTAGCTTGGATCTCTCTTTCCGGCAGACACAAGTCTGCTGGGGTTGAAAGACCTGCTGGTGAGAAAATTGTCAAGTCAAGCGGAACGCGACCTGTCAACATCTCCTCCTTCACATTCTCCCGCAACTGGGGGTGCGAGGAAAAGGCTCAGAATTCCGAGCCCACCCGCTGGCGGTGATGCAGGGCAGTCTGGAGCGACTGCTGATGCTGACATCTGGTCCGGACTGAAGGACCTGACAACGATTACGGACATGTCGTCTACTGTCACTGCATATGATTCTCTCACCATTGAAAGAATGGTGGAGGATTATATGAGTGACCGCATCCAAGTAGGCACGTCACACAGTCCATACTTATACTGGCAGGAAAAAGAGGCAATTTGGAGGCCATTGCACAAACTGGCTTTATTCTACCTAAGTTGCCCTCCCACAAGTGTGTACTCCGAAAGAGTGTTTAGTGCCGCCGCTCACCTTGTCAGCAATCGGCGTACGAGGTTACATCCAGAAAATGTGGAGAAGATGATGTTCATTAAAATGAATTATAATCAATTCCTCCGCGGAGACATTGACCAGCAGCAATTGCCTCCACAAAGTACACAGGGAGCTGAGATGGTGGATTCCAGTGGGGACGAATTGATAATCTGTGAGGAGGGGGATGTACACGGTGATATATCGGAGGGTGATGATGAGGTGGACATCTTGCCTCTGTAGAGCCAGTTTGTGCAAGGAGAGATTAATTGCTTCTTTTTTGGGGGGGGGGTCCAAACCAACCCGTCATATCAGTCACAGTCGTGTGGCAGACCCTGTCACTGAAATGATGGGTTGGTTAAAGTGTGCATGTCCTGTTTTGTTTATACAACATAAGGGTGGGTGGGAGGGCCCAAGGACAATTCCATCTTGCACCTCTTTTTTCTTTTATTTTTCTTTGCGTCATGTGCTGTTTGGGGAGGGTTTTTTGGAAGGGACATCCTGCGTGACACTGCAGTGCCACTCCTAAATGGGCCCGGTGTTTGTGTCGGCCACTAGGGTCGCTAATCTTACTCACACAGTCAGCTACCTCATTGCGCCTCTTTTTTTCTTTGCGTCATGTGCTGATTGGGGAGGGTTTTTTGGAAGGGACATCCTGCGTGACACTGCAGTGCCACTCCTAAATGGGCCCGGTGTTTGTGTCGGCCACTAGGGTCGCTAATCTTACTCACACAGTCAGCTACCTCATTGCGCCTCTTTTTTTCTTTGCGTCATGTGCTGATTGGGGAGGGTTTTTTGGAAGGGACATCCTGCATGACACTGCAGTGCCACTCCTAAATGGGCCCGGTGTTTGTGTCGGCCACTAGGGTCGCTAATCTTACTCACACAGTCAGCTACCTCATTGCGCCTCTTTTTTTCTTTGCGTCATGTGCTGATTGGGGAGGGTTTTTTGGAAGGGACATCCTGCGTGACACTGCAGTGCCACTCCTAAATGGGCCCGGTGTTTGTGTCGGCCACTAGGGTCGCTAATCTTACTCACACAGTCAGCTACCTCATTGCGCCTCTTTTTTTCTTTGCGTCATGTGCTGATTGGGGAGGGTTTTTTGGAAGGGACATCCTGCGTGACACTGCAGTGCCACTCCTAAATGGGCCCGGTGTTTGTGTCGGCCACTAGGGTCGCTTATCTTACTCACACAGTCAGCTACCTCATTGCGCCTCTTTTTTTCTTTGCGTCATGTGCTGATTGGGGAGGGTTTTTTGGAAGGGACATCCTGCGTGACACTGCAGTGCCACTCCTAGATGGGCCAGGTGTTTGTGTCGGCCACTAGTGTCGCTTAGCTTAGTCATCCAGCGACCTTGGTGCAAATTTTAGGACTAAAAATAATATTGTGAGGTGTGAGGTATTCAGAATAGACTGAAAATGAGTGGAAATTATGGTTTTTGAGGTTAATAATAATATGGGATCAAAATGACCCCCAAATTCTATGATTTAAGCTGTTTTTTAGTGTTTTTTTAAAAAAACACCCGAATCCAAAACACACCCGAATCCGACAAAAAAAATTCGGTGAGGTTTTGCCAAAACGCGGTCGAACCCAAAACACGGCCGCGGAACCGAACCCAAAACCAAAACACAAAACCCGAAAAATTTCAGGCGCTCATCTCTAAAATGAACGAGAACTCGTTCATATCTTTCAGTGTGGAGACTCCAGCGATGAACGATGCGCGTCCCCGCGCTCGTTCATCGCTGGTCTCCCGTCGGCTGTGCATGCAGGCCAATATGGACGATCTCGTCCATATTTGCCTGCACTTCAATGCAGCCGCGTGACGGGGGGAGTGAAGAAACTTCACTCCCCCCGTCACTGCCCCCCCGCCGCCGGGTCGCTCGTCGGCCGTATCGGCCGTCGGGCACCTCGGCGGCGCATCGGGAAATGTGTAGGGCCCCTTACAGTTTACTGGGTTTTATTTATAAATATTTATTCAATACAATGTAAACAAATGTCCATAGTGCTTATACGCTATGGAGCTGGGGGTGATTCAGATCTGATCGCTGGGCTGCTAATTTTGCTGTCCTGCGATCATATAGTCGCCGCCTCCTGGGGGGAGTGTATATTCACTGTGCAAGTGTGCGATTGCATGTGTACGCCGAGCTGCAAAAATCCACTGTGTGCAGTCTCTGCGCAGCCCAGGACTTACTCCTACAGTGCGATCACATCAGGCTGATCAGGGCCGGAGCTGACATCACACCTCTCTCCCTGAAAATGCTTGGACACGCCTGCATTTTACCGGACACTCGCAATAAATGGTCAGTTGCCACCCACAAACGGCCTCCTCCTGTCAATCACCTTGCGAACGCCCGTGCGAATGGATTTTTCGCACCATCCCATCGCTGACCGGATATGCCCGTTGTTGCTGTCCGACACGCATGCGCATTGCGGTGCATACACATGCGCAGTTACTACCTGATCAGGTCTGAATCACCCCTATGTTTTAGCTGTTGCTTACAGATCTTCCCTTATGCCCTCACATTATAACAACAGCACTGTCCATTCTAATAAATTTCCCTTGCACTGGTCACAAGTATCACTACTGTATTCTCTCCCTACCGTTTGTTTTCAAGTCTGTTCTTGTTTGTCCCTGTTTTAAATGTGCTGTGTTTTCCCCACCATCTTATTTAAATGAAGACAGGCTATACCATGTGGAATAGTATGAATAAGAGGCTCTATTGTGCGGTGTAATGTGAATTACGGACACTACTTTGTAACGTGAATTGTTACTATTCTCTGACCACGCTTCTTCGCCACAAGGTCACATCCCTATATGAAATATAGAGGGGAGCACCAATGATCTTTCTAGCTCAGGGCACCAAAATGTCTAGTTACGGCTCTGATGGTCACTGATGCTCTCTGTAATATACGGTGGCCACTTTAACTAGTATAGTACTAGTACTTGCTCCACCACATTACCTGTTCTGTTAGCGCATCTCAGTTTAAAATAGTATATATATATATATATATATATATATACCATAGTTCCCAATGCTTACCCTGAAAGGGTTTAGACAAAAGGAGACCAGCACACCACCATATGAAAAAATATGAAAAACATTTAATGAATCAGTAGCATTATCAGGCCTTTTGAAAAAAGTTTTTAGTACTCATCATGAGGCTTTCAGCAGTATTCAAGCAGAACAGCCATCCCAACGGCCCGTTTCGGTTGTCACACCTTCATCATGGGGTCAGCTACAACATAGTGTTCAAACAGAGAACCTTATAAAGCTGTGCAATTTGCATAAATCAGATACACCTGTTTTGCCCAATCACCAGTGATTCAAAAACCTCCCAGGGGTATGTGAACAGACCAGTGTGGAACTACAAAAGCAGGACAAAATTGCCCAGACCACTATCAACAGTTCCGTTGTACCGGAAGTGACAACACGCGACCGCGTTTGTCAACATCCGCCAAACAACGGAACTCAAGTGCCGGGGTACATTTCCACGGCACTAACATAAGTACCGCTGTGCCGGAAGTGATGTCGCGTCATCGCGACAATCAACTTCCGCCAATACAAAACCGGCCTCAGATCACTGGCAATGTCACCGCCTATGTGTTCAAGGTACACAACTTGTCACATACATTAATCTGTACCTAAAAATAAAAATAAAAAATACAGCATAAGAATATCAAATAAAAAAAGAAAATAACACATAATAAAAAGTATATTATAGGACATGATGAAAAATAACCTGTATGTCGATACTTATTCTAAGGGCCAATAGGTCCTATATAACTATCATCTTAAACAGGCATACAAAGCCGCATTAGTAGGAGAATATCGACATAGAGGCTAATTGATCATAAAAAACAAATTATATAAAAAAAACACAAAAAACAAAGAAATAGAAATGGTAGTAAGTTGCATTAGTGGCATTGTCAACAGCGATCCCAGATAGAGACAATTTGACATAAAGTATACTATCTTGGTCAGTTGACTGTAAAACAGTAATACCAATGAAAATTCAAATGAAAGGAGTCAAAATAAGTTCTTCATTCAAACCACTGGGCGCAGTTGAATTTAACTTGTAGATCCATTCACATTCCCGTTGCAGAAGTAACCGATGTCTATCGCCTCCCCTACGTAGTGGGGGGATGTGATCTATTGGCATACATCTAAAGTCAGCCATAGTGTGACCACTAGTAACAAAATGCCTGGCTACTGGTGGTGTGCTGGAATCTAAAGCTGTAAAGGCCTTCTTGATTGAACTCCTGTGCATGGATATACGTTCCTTTAGCATACGGATAGTTTTACCCACGTAGAGTTTATTACATGGACAGAGAATGATGTATACCACATAGCGAGAATCGCACGTCAGTCGATGTCTTATAGTATAGCTACTTTTGGTAATTGGATGTGTAAAGGTTTTTCCCAGCAAGAGAAATCTGCAATTTGCACAGCCCGCACACTTATAGGCTCCTTTTTGCAGTGAAAGCCAATGCAGATTAGTGTGTATACCTGGACTAATGTCAGAGAATGTGATGCGTTCTCTTAAGTTGCGACTTCTCTTATAGCTGAAGAGAGGTGGATTCGTGCAACTAGGTCCAAGGATCGGGTCAGCTTGTAGTATGTGCCAATGCTTAGTAATGGTCTTCCTAATTAAACCAGAGGAAGTGCAGTAAGTCGTGGGAAAAACCAATCTGTCAGAAGTAGCATCGACACGTTGTGTAGATAGAAGATCATCCTGTTTCAGCAGCAAACATCGATCTATTGCTTCATCGACTTCATCTTTACTGTACCCCCGCTGGATGAAGTTATCACCCATTTTGTGTAGGGCTATAGGGAGCTTAGAAGGATCTGATGTTGTTCTAACAACTCTAACGAGTTGTGAGTAAGGGAGTCCTTTCTTCAAGGGCCGTGGATGAAAGCTGTCTGCCAAAAGTAGTGTATTTTTGTCCGTGGGTTTTTTAAATAATTCCGTATGAAAGGAGTTATTTTTAATAGATACCAAAACGTCCAGGAACTCAATACTGTCGGCACTACTCCTGCACGTGAAAGTGATGTTCTCAACCTTATGGTTTAATTGCTCCACAAACAATTCTAAATCTACAATTGTCCCTGACCAAACAAAAAATAAATCATCAATATACCGAAAATAACAACTGATAAATTTGGAGAAAAGTGGATCTGATGTGATATATGTGGTCTCAAAATCATACATAAAAATATTGGCATAAGACGGTGCCATGTTTGAACCCATGGCGGTTCCTTGAAGCTGTAAAAAAAATGCATTATTAAACAAAAAATAATTTTTATGCAAAATAATCTCCATAAGCAAAATCAAATAATCAACAGGTGGACCTTTGTAATGGGGATTAAGCATCAATACACGGCGCACTGCCTCAATGCCTGCATTGTGTGTAATATTCGTATATAGACTGGTTACGTCCAAGGAAACCAAAAGACAGTTAACAGGTGGTATCCCAAACTGTTTTAATTTCAACAAAAAGTCAGTAGTATCTTTCAAATGATAAGGGTTTTGTAGTACCACAGGCTGCAAAAAGTAGTCACAATATTGTGAGAGGGTTTTTATTATGTGTTATTTTCTTTTTTTATTTGATATTCTTATGCTGTATTTTTTATTTTTATTTTTAGGTACAGATTAATGTATGTGACAAGTTGTGTACCTTGAACACATAGGCGGTGACATTGCCAGTGATCTGAGGCCGGTTTTTGTATTGGCGGAAGTTGATTGTCGCGATGACGCGACATCACTTCCGGCACAGCGGTACTTATGTTAGTGCCGTGGAAATGTACCCCGGCACTTGAGTTCCGTTGTTTGGCGGATGTTGACAAACGCGGTCGCGTGTTGTCACTTCCGGTACAACGGAACTGTTGATAGTGGTCTGGGCAATTTTGTCCTGCTTTTGTAGTTCCACACTGGTCTGTTCACATACCCCTGGGAGGTTTTTGAATCACTGGTGATTGGGCAAAACAGGTGTATCTGATTTATGCAAATTGCACAGCTTTATAAGGTTCTCTGTTTGAACACTATGTTGTAGCTGACCCCATGATGAAGGTGTGACAACCGAAACGGGCCGTTGGGATGGCTGTTCTGCTTGAATACTGCTGAAAGCCTCATGATGAGTACTAAAAACTTTTTTCAAAAGGCCTGATAATGCTTAAGAGAACGCAACTTAAGAGAACGCATCACATTCTCTGACATTAGTCCAGGTATACACACTAATCTGCATTGGCTTTCACTGCAAAAAGGAGCCTATAAGTGTGCGGGCTGTGCAAATTGCAGATTTCTCTTGCTGGGAAAAACCTTTACACATCCAATTACCAAAAGTAGCTATACTATAAGACATCGACTGACGTGCGATTCTCGCTATGTGGTATACATCATTCTCTGTCCATGTAATAAACTCTACGTGGGTAAAACTATCCGTATGCTAAAGGAACGTATATCCATGCACAGGAGTTCAATCAAGAAGGCCTTTACAGCTTTAGATTCCAGCACACCACCAGTAGCCAGGCATTTTGTTACTAGTGGTCACACTATGGCTGACTTTAGATGTATGCCAATAGATCACATCCCCCCACTACGTAGGGGAGGCGATAGACATCGGTTACTTCTGCAACGTGAATGTGAATGGATCTACAAGTTAAATTCAACTGCGCCCAGTGGTTTGAATGAAGAACTTATTTTGACTCCTTTCATTTGAATTTTCATTGGTATTACTGTTTTACAGTCAACTGACCAAGATAGTATACTTTATGTCAAATTGTCTCTATCTGGGATCGCTGTTGACAATGCCACTAATGCAACTTACTACCATTTCTATTTCTTTGTTTTTTGTGTTTTTTTTATATAATTTGTTTTTTATGATCAATTAGCCTCTATGTCGATATTCTCCTACTAATGCGGCTTTGTATGCCTGTTTAAGATGATAGTTATATAGGACCTATTGGCCCTTAGAATAAGTATCGACATACAGGTTATTTTTCATCATGTCCTATAATATACTTTTTATTATGTGTTATTTTCTTTTTTTATTTGATATTCTTATGCTGTATTTTTTATTTTTATTTTTAGGTACAGATTAATGTATGTGACAAGTTGTGTACCTTGAACACATAGGCGGTGACATTGCCAGTGATCTGAGGCCGGTTTTTGTATTGGCGGAAGTTGATTGTCGCGATGACGCGACATCACTTCCGGCACAGCGGTACTTATGTTAGTGCCGTGGAAATGTACCCCGGCACTTGAGTTCCGTTGTTTGGCGGATGTTGACAAACGCGGTCGCGTGTTGTCACTTCCGGTACAACGGAACTGTTGATAGTGGTCTGGGCAATTTTGTCCTGCTTTTGTAGTTCCACACTGGTCTGTTCACATACCCCTGGGAGGTTTTTGAATCACTGGTGATTGGGCAAAACAGGTGTATCTGATTTATGCAAATTGCACAGCTTTATAAGGTTCTCTGTTTGAACACTATGTTGTAGCTGACCCCATGATGAAGGTGTGACAACCGAAACGGGCCGTTGGGATGGCTGTTCTGCTTGAATACTGCTGAAAGCCTCATGATGAGTACTAAAAACTTTTTTCAAAAGGCCTGATAATGCTACTGATTCATTAAATGTTTTTCATATTTTTTCATATGGTGGTGTGCTGGTCTCCTTTTGTCTAAACCCTTTCAGGGTAAGCATTGGGAACTATGGTATCAATAACAATTGACACGGCACCCTTCTAACATCCTTTAAGTGTGTGCGCTTCACCTCTGGACTTTATATATATATATATATATATATATATATATATAAAGTGTGTAAAGACTTTATTGAGATAGTTTTTAATTTAAAGATATGATCACATATTGACAAATGTTTGGGCCAGCGCACACGCACAGCACTTGTTCTGCACGTGCATGGACCTGGCAAACATTCGCATAGCATTGATGCGAATGCCTCTGCCTGACTGACAGGCAGGGACGTTGCGGGGAGGCCGGGAGTGTTGCATCGGAAACGGGCAGGTTCGGGTCAGCTGTGTGACGTCACACGCAGCCACTGTGACGGGGAACATGGCTGCTGAGGCAGGGGTGTCCCTTGTTCGGCGATGCGATCACAGTTGAGTAGATCAGGAGCACAAAATGTATCGAAATTGAGTCTTCCCTGGCAACAGATTGAGATTGCCAGAGTAATATATTATATCTAATGAAAAGCAACTAATAACCACAATGCTTTTAAGAAACTATTCCACAATCTTCCTTTTAATTCAAATTGTGGCTGATAAAGTCTACGTTTGAAGTCATCTTCTGCTCTATAGAGACATCGCAGAGCTGCACTTGTCATCTTTGGACAGTGCAGATGGATGCCCACCGTTGGGGCTGTAATGGTTCTCCTGTTATGTGAAGGTTGTGCTCACTTATGCGGCAGGAGAGCGTAGCCATCCATCGCTGTTCCTTCTATTTTGTCTCCTTTAATGCAAATGTAAATCAGTGCCCGCTGCTGATGTGAGCTGGCCGTGTTGGGTACTCAGCTTCAAGGTGCATGGTGGGAGAGTTGGAGGAAACCATTGAACACATGGGGGCAGGGCACTCCGACAGCTGAACTTCTTTTCATAATTGAAAAAAAATAAAAAATACCTGCAATCAGTCGGTGGTTGGCGGCAGGCATGGGGAGGGCCCCTGAGAGTGGAGGGCTCGGGATGACATATACCCCCCCCCCCCACCCGGCTCTGCTGCAGCAACAAATAATAGGTCCTTCATAAATTTCAGCTCCAGGCCCATGTGGACATTAATCTGGCACTGGAGTGAATAATGGAGCAATCCTTATCTAAAAATTGGTATCGCAAACATAATCCCTGAAGGTGCCAAGACTCAATCACGCCATCCGACTCACCATTATGAAAATCACAATTATGGAGTAATGGGATGAACAAGGTTTGAGACAGAGGCGGAACTACTGCCAGTGCAACCAGTGCGTTGCACTGAGGCCCGCCACTGTCCAGGGGCCCAAAGCATGTAATGAGTCAAACTGACTCATTACATGCCGTTGTGTGCTGCGGGCAACCGCTGCCCGCAGCACACAACCGCCCGCAGGACACAGGAGAGGAAAGGAGTGCAGCTGCCACGGGGGGAAGGAGGAGGAGGGAGCCGAAGCACCGCTTTTTTATTGGTTGAGGGACTGCTGCTGTCCCTCTGTTTCACTATAGGCTGTCTTCCGCCGCTGTGAAGTGCATCCCAGCATTCACAGCGGTGGAGGACAGCCTATGTTGAAGGACTGGGACAGCAGCAGCAGCGCCTCCACCAATAACACAGCGCTGCTGCGGCTCCCTCCTTCACCTCCCTCCTCCTCCTTCTCTCCTGCCCGGGTATCATGATCACTGCCAGAAGCTGCACCGAGGAGCCTGAGCCAGCGGAGACAGTAAGTATAATTCATTCATTCTTTCTTTCTTTCTTTCTTTCTTTCTTTCTTTCTTTCTTTCTTTCTTTCTTTCTTTCTTTCTTTCTTTCTTTCTGGACTGTCTGCCGTAATGTGTAAAAAGGGGGAATCTGCCTGACGTAATGTGTAACAAGGGCATGCTGTCTGCCGTTATGAGTAAAAAGGTCACGCTGTCTGCCGTAATGTGTAACAAGGGCACGCTGTCTGCCGTAATGTGTAACAAGGGCACGCTGTCTGCCGTAATGTGTAACATGGGCACGCTGTCTGCTGTAATGTGTAAAGGGCACGCTGTCTGTCGTAATGTGTAAAAAGGGGACGCTGTCTGCCATAATGTGTAAAAAGGGGACGCTGTCTGCCGTAATGTGTAACAAGGGCACGCTGTCTGCCGTAATGTGTAACAAGGGCACGCTGTCTGCCGTAATGTGTAAAAAGGGCACGCTGTCTGCCGTAATGTGTAAAAAGGGGACGCTGTCTGCCGTAATGTGTAACAAGGGCACGCTGTCTGCCGCCATGTGTAAAAAGGGGATGCTGTCTGCCGCCATGTGTATTAAGGGTACGCTGTCTGCAGTAATTGTGTAAAGGGTCACGCTGTATGCCGTAATGTGTAAAAAGGGCACGCTGTCTGCCGTAATGTGTAACAAGGGCACGCTGTCTGCCGTAATGTGTAACAAGGGCACGCTGTCCGCCGTAATGTGTAAAAAGGGGACGCTGTCTGCCGTAATGTGTAACAAGGGCACGCTGGCTGCCGTAATGTGTAAAAAGAGGACGCTGGCTGCCGTAATGTATAACAAGGGCACGCTGTCTGCCGTAATGTGTAAAAAGAGGACGCTGTCTGCCGCCATGTGTAAAAAGGGGACGCTGTCTGCCGTAATGTGTAAAAAGGGGAATCTGTCCGCCGTAAGGTGTAAAAGGGTCTCTACCTGGTGTAGTGGTGCTACTGTGTGGCGTAATTTAAATAATGGAGACTACTGTGCACCGTTTTATGAATTGGTATTATTTTGTGGCCACACCCCTTCCCCTCGAAGCCACGCCCCTATGTATTGTTGCCCCTGTTTTGCATGCAGGGGTGGGGCTCCGATGCCGTTTCTTGCACACGGTGCTAAAATGTCTAGTTACGGCACTGTTGCTAGGTATCCATTTCTCTGGCCCTGAGCAGGTCCCCCTCATCAGATCCTCTCCAGGGGTGAGGGGGTGGACTTGGATGGGATGAGAGGGGGGGGGCCCAAAGCATTTTGTCGCACCTGGGCCCACCGCTCGCTAGTTCCGCCACTGGTTTGAGAGAAAGAAAGCGCATATCTTTTCCGCAGTAAACGCCAAGCAAAAGAAGGAGTATTAAGCAAGGGATTGGTCCTGATCGGGAGTGGGAGAGAAGTGGGAGACTTATGTAATGAGGTCACCAAATTACAGTCAGGGCTTAATGCTTGATCTAGGGCACTGATAATATAAGCATTGCTACCTCCTATCCAGTCCAAAGCAAACCTATAATTTGCCAACAAGGCATAATCTTGTATGCAGGGCAGGTTAATTCCACCCAGAGGTAATGACTGCTGTAATTTGAACAAAGAAATTCTGGGGCGTTTTCCATCCCAAATAAATGTAGATATAGTGGTATCAATCATTTTTGCATCGCTCTTCAAAAGGGTAAAATGAAGCATCTGGACTGGATATAGCAAACGAGGGAAGGAGATCATCTTATATAAATGACAGCGTCCCAAATAGGAAAGCGGAAGATTTTCAAAATCAGGCAACATTTGTCCAATAAAAATGGGCATATTTACTGAATAGAGGTCCTCCGGTTTACATGGTATGCGGAGCCCCAGATAAGTCAGAAAGTTCCGAGCCCAATGAAAGGGAAATCGAGACCCCCAACCCAATTTGGCGCCATTATACAAAGCCAGGGCTTCAGTTTTAACAAAGTTAATTAAAAACCCAGAGACATCAGTAATTATTTTGAGCGTGGACAATAACGAAGGAAAGGCAGTTTGTGGATCACTAAAATAAAGAAGTAGGTCATTGGCAAAAGCCGACACCTTAATCTCGTGAGGTCCAACAAAAATCCTCTCCATGTTATATCTTTAAGAAATGTACGGATCAAGGGATCCAGGGCAAAATTAAAAAGCAATGGAGATAGGGGACATCCCTGCCGTGTGCCCCTTTGTAATATGAAAGAGGGGGAATTAACACCATTAATAATAAGGTGAGCAGTCGGTTGAGCATATAGCATACGAAACATACCAGTGAACCGTGGCCCAAACTGTTGAGCATTTAACACACGTAATATATGTGACCAGGAAACGCGATCAAATGCCTTATCCGCGTCACAGCTAACTATAACAGCCTTTTTTATTTTCAGAACACCTGTTACTCAACATAGCCGCGAGCAGCTTACGTACACTGTGTACAGACGTTCGGCCCAGCACAAATCCTACTCTGAGCAGGGTGTAATATCCTAGGAAACACAGACTGAAGATGGAAGGCAATCAATTTAGTAAATAATTTCAGATCCTGATTTAAAAGAGAGATCGGCCTGTAGGATTGTACTAGTGTGGAGTCTTTCCCCGGTTTTGGGAAAACTACTATCCTAGCCTCATTAAAACCACAAGGAGGAGGGTGGCCATTTAATAAGGTTAGGAGATGGGGCATTATATGAGGCAAAGGGATTTGATAGTATTCAGATCCGAAGCCATCAGGGCCAGTAGACTTGATTTTATGGAGGGATTTAATCAAGGACTGGAGTTCAGGTTCTGTCCTAGGTGCAACTAAAGAGTCCCTCTCTGCTTCAGTCAAAGTGGGAAGGTGTGTAGCAGTAATAAATTGCATACCAATATTGGGAGAATCGGGAGGAGCCGTGTAGAGCTTCTGATAATAGAAATTGGTCAGATATAAGCGAGGCATCAGTAACAGGTGATAATGTCGATATTATCTTAGACCGCAAAGCTATACCTCTAAATACACTTTTACCGTGGAGCCGCTATGGCCGCTAAACTGACTACACGTGCTACGCACTTTGTACGCTATTTGCGTACAGAGTCCTGCACGTGGTACGCACTTGGCGTACACACACCGCGCTGAGTGTACAGAGTACGCTCAGCGTGCGCACACACAATGGATTACCTTTAAACCTTGATAGTGATACAATGTAATGATATGCTTACACTTTAAACCTTTAACAGCGAAGTACTGTAATGATGTAATACCTTTAAACCTTAAGTAGCGCTGGCGATACAAAGTACCCGCAGTGCGTACACCTTATCAATGCTTATACACCTTATACAGATAAATACACTTTAAACCCCCTTGCAGGAAAGTGAAGACACCACACTGATTTGTAGTTGCAACCACAGGGTTCTAAGGCCACAGTGGATTAATTCCAAAAGGTAAACAGTACATATCATACACTACAGGCTAACAAGTAAATCTAAACAGAATAATGGCTACAGAGAATGTACATACGTGAGAATGTTCGCAAGCGCAACCCGGCTCGGTCCTCCGCTGGTCATACAGATAGCGTTCAGAGTCTTCTGACCGGCCAGGCAACAATGGTCTTTTTATACACAACGTGCATACACAATACAATGGTCACTGTAATCTCATTGTCCATTGGACACAGGGATTTGTCCCTACATTACAGAAGAGGTCATAGGTGGATTTGAATAGGTGGGCGATGTCTTTTCCCAACTGCTCTTGTGGGTGGTATCCTCTGGATTCCCGCCGCATACATAAAATACAGTAAATACAGTTAATGTTCATATTCTACTTTTGCACATAACTATACGCAGGAACATGCGATCTTTCTTTAAGTAACACCGGAATGTTACCCTCAAAATACCCTACACCTGGATACTAGACATCACCTTCCAACCTTTATCTGACCCTTCCTATCAGGCAAAGGCGAATCCCTCTGTCCAGGAACTGTTTAAACTAGTAATACTCGCTGACATGGTCTAGGGGAACTATATCTAAAATGTACACTATTTGGGTTAAATATGTAATGTTCTAATAACCCTCTATGCGTTCACAAACCCTACTGTAAATGCGCATACCACGCGCTAAGGCACATGGCCGTTGAAAGCTCCGTTACGCAAATTGCGGATATGCGCACACACGGCAGAGCGAGTGCACGCGCAGCGGGCATGTGCATGGGGTTAGTACAAGGCATGTGTTACAATATTTTTCACCTTTGACACAGGGGTATAGGAATCTATTGAGATGAAGGATATAAGAAGATGAGTTATATGTTCTCACTAAATTTGCTAACAAACGACCAGGTTTATTAAAACCTCAGAAATATCTATTACGCTGAGCATTGTGTGAGTATTGAGCACGTTCAGAACACAGGGCATCATACTCATGCTTTACGGCCAGATAAGCTTGTCTGTTAACTGGGGACTCATTAAGTAACAGGGTATCATAAGCTGTTGCCAAGGCACAGCTCAGTTCGTCAACTTTAGCAGTCAACAATTTGCGATTCCTGGACACATATTCAATAATCTGGCCACGGATCACTGGTTTAGACGCTGCCCAAAACAAATTGATATCATCTAAGTGTTCGGCATTGTCGTCTACATAATTCAGAAAAGCCTGCTCAATATGCTTACAAAAATCAGTTGATTTAGAAAGATAAACAACAGACAGAGAGGGGCGGGGGTGCAAATCCCCACACCTAAATTTCCCTTCAGCACACTAAAAATTACCTGAACCTATCTGGTAATAGAAATTCAGAGAATTAGTCACACATGTTTGCAAACGCATGTTTAAGCTGCTGAGCCACTTTACGGCTTCTCTGATATCAGCAGTCCTAACGCTACATAATAGCAGTGCCCACATAGGGCCATGCAATTTGTCACAGTAGGCCTCATGATAAAGGGCTATTACTAAAACACATCCAGACAGAGAGCTAACTGACCCGGAAGACACCCCCAGGATCTCCCATTGGCACTACAAGGAACATCATGCCTTCCAAATACTGCTCCCATTCAATGCCTCTCGTACACAAGCAGACAAGCAATGGTAGTTGCTCGGTCATTCCTGGAGATAATTATGTATTAGGTGCTGGAAAGGGGGAGGGGTCACAGACAAACAACAGACAGAGAGGGGCGGGGGTGCAAATCCCCACACCTAAATGTCCCTTCAGCACACTAAAAATTACCTGTAACCATACCTGAACCTATCTGGTAATAGAAATTCAGAGAATTAGTCACACATGTTTGCAAACGCATGTTTAAGCTGCTGAGCCACTTTACGGCTTCTCTGATATCAGCAGTCCTAACACTACATAATAGCAGTGCCCACATAGGGCCATGTAATTTGTCACAGTAGGCCTCACGATAAAGCTATTACTAAAACACATCCAGACAGAGAGCTAACTGACCCAGGAGACACCCCCAGGATCTCCCATTGGTACTACAAGGAACAGCATGCCTTCCAAATACTGCTCCCATTTAATGCCTCTCGCACACAAGCAGACAAACAATGGTAGTTGCTCGGTCATTCCTGGAGATAATTATGTATTAGGTGCTGGAAAGGGGGAGGGGTCACAGACAAACAACAGACAGAGAGGGGCAGGGGTGCAAATCCCCACACCTAAATTTCCCTTCAGCACACTAAAAATTACCTGTAGCCATACCTGAACCTATCTGGTAATAGAAATTCAGAGAATTAGTCACACATGTTTGCAAACGCATGTTTAAGCTGCTGAGCCACTTTACGGCTTATCTGATATCAGCAGTCCTAACACTACATAATAGCAGTCCACATAGGGCCATGTAATTTGTCACAGTAGGCCTCATGATAAAGGGCTATTACTAAAACACATCCAGACAGAGAGCTAACTGACCTGGGAGACACCCCCAAGATCTCCCATTGGCACTACAAGGAACAGCATGCCTTCCAAATACTGCTCCCATTCAATGCCTCCCGCACACAAGCAGACAAACAATGGTAGTTGCTCGGTCATTCCTAGAGATAATTATGTATCAGGTGTTTGCAAATGCATGTTTAAGCTGCTGAGCCACTTCACGGCTTCTATATTATCAGCAGTCCTAACGCTACATAATAGCTATTATGTAGTGTTAGAACTACACATATATATATATATATATATATATATTATTTATGAACCCATTATAATTAATTTATTATTAAGTTATTAAGTTGGTGGCACAGTGGAAATATAATTGGTGGGGCAGTGGGTGAAAAAAAATTCATTGGTGGGGCAGTGGGAGAAAATTAATTGGTGGGGAAGTGGGAGAAATTATGACGGAGACGCTGAGCGGCATGCGGCTCCCATCAGCGGCTCAGCTAGAATGGAGCCATTGCCAGGGAGGGAGCCACTGCCGGGGAGGAGCAATGTCACATCATGAACATCGCTCATAGCGGCTCCGTACACACATGCCGTGATGAGCGATGTCACCAGTGACATTGCTCCATTGAGCATGCTGCACGGCCAACCGCCAACCTCCAATCAACGAGTGCCGGTGCGCACATCGTTGATTGGTAGAGCCATACACACTAGACAATGTCAATGATATATCATTCACAATCATCGTTATAGGCTATATCGGCCAGAATAGTCGTCTAGTGTGTATGGCCCTTAAAATCTCCACTTCTAAATACTCACACCTTAGTAAATATACCCTTATGTTTTTGTTGTTCTTACTTATTTCTGTGTAGTTTTGTACTTGCTGTAATTCTAAGGGGGACATGTACTAAGCAGTGATAAAAGTGGAGAAGTGAGCCAGTGTAGAAGCTGCCCATGGCAACCAATCAGCATTGATGTAACATTTATAATTTGCATACTATAGGTTGAGTATCCCATATCCAAAATGCTTGGGACCAGAAGTATTTTGGATATCAGATATTTCCGTATTTTGGAATAATTGCATACCATAATGAGATATCATGGCGATGGGACCAAAGTCTAAGCACAAAATACATTTAAGTTTCATATACACCTTACACATACAGACTGAAGGTCATTTTAGCCAATATTTTTAATAACTTTGTGCATTAAACAAAGTTTGTGTACATTGTAGGTTTAAAACGAGCGCTAAATTATGCGTGTAGAAAGTGAGTGTGACACCTGTAAAAAAGAATAATGATTAATACTTAAAAACTTCTGTTTACAGCTCTTTTGAGAAATGGTTAGGTTGGTGGTATCCAGATATAGATGTAAAAGTCCGGAATCTAACTGTCCCTAACTTACCCACGGGGATTCCTCAGCCGTTGGTATCGCTGTAAGGGCTGTCCGTGGCCGGCTTTGTGAGTCGCGGCTCTCACCGCTGCGTCCAGCGGGAGAAGGATGTTGTAGAAAAGCCGGAAATAGCGATGTCAGTTCGAGTCCGCAAAGCGGCGTAGATGTTCTTGTCTGTGATACCACTTGTCCACCAACGCGTTTCGTGCTGTTCAGAGCACTTTTTCAAGTTTGTGTACATACACACAATTTTTTTATGTTTCAAATACACCTTATACACACAGCCTGAAGGTCATTAAATACAATATTTTTTAATAACTTTGTGTATTAAATAAAGTTTGTGTACAATGAGCCATCAGAAAACAAAGGTTTCACTATCTCACTCAAAAAATTCTGTATTTCAGAAAATTCCGTATTTCGGAATATTTGGATATGGGATACTCAACCTGTATAAACATATACAGAGCAGCTGATCGGTTGCCATGGGCAGCTTCTCCACTGGCTCACTTCTCCACTCTTATTACTGCTTAGTACATGTCCCCCTAAATCCTTTGTATACTGTGTCATGTTTTTGACGTCTGTAAAGCGACTTTGAATCATACTTGGGAAAAGCGCTGCATAAATAAAATTAGTATTATTGGGCCTAATTCAGACAAGCAAATTTGTTAGCAGATGGGCAAAACCATGGTGGTTATTCCGAGTTGATCGCTCGCTAGCAGTTTTTAGCAGCCGTGCAAACGCTATGCCGCCACCCACTGGGAGTGTATCTTAGCTTAGCAGAAGTGCGAACGAAAGGATCGCAGAGCGGCTACAAAATTTTTTTGTGCATTTTCAGAGTAGCTCAAAACCTACTCAGTGCTTGTGATGACTTCAGACTGTTCAGTTCCTGTTTTGATGTCACAAACATGCCCTGTGTTCGCCCAGCCACGCCTGCGCTTTTTCTGACACGCCTGCGTTTTTTTGAAGACTCCCTGAAAACGGTCAGTTGCCACCCAGAAACGCCCACTTCATGTCAATCACTCTGCGGCCAGCAGTGCGATTGAAATGCATCGCTAGACCCTGTGCAAAACGGCATCATTCGTTGTAATAGTACGTCGCGCGTGCGCATTGTGCCGCATATGCATGCGCAGAAGTACCGTTTTTTTTACCTCATCGCTGCACAGCGAATGAATGCAGCTAGCAATCAACTCGGAATGACCCCCCATGTGCACTGCAGGGGGGGGGGGGGGGACAGATATAACATGTGCAGAGAGAGTTAGATTTTGGTGGGGTGTGTTCAAACTGAAATCTAAATTGCAGTCTAAAAATAAAGCAGCCAGTATTTACCCTGCACAGAAGCGATATACCCCATCCAAATCTAAAGGGGGGTATACACAGAGAGATCTGTGTTTAAAACCTAAGCAATCTGACTGGCCCCCCGTCCACCCCCCTCGCTCAGCACACATCTCTCCCGTCAGCACTGGCCTCAACTCTCTCTGCACATGTTATATCTGGCCCCCCCCCCCCCCCCTGCAGTGCACATGGTTTTGCCCATCTGCTAACAAATTTACTGGTCTGAATTAGGCCCAATAATACTAATTTTATTCATGTAGTGCTTTTTTTGTTTGCCCATCTGCTAACAAATTTGTTGTTACGATCAGGTCTGAATTAGGCCCTTATCTGAAGAAACCAAGCAGTATTTTGTTTTTGTCAGGGTAGAATTTATGGGAGGCGTTAGAGCTGTTTATATAGTCTTTCACCAATGTTTTCTCTCCACAGAGCTATCACAGTGCTGCTGGTACATGTTTATCACTGAGTGCTGGCACCTGTACTTGAGTCAATCATTTTCTCAAGTTTATGGCTTCAGGCTACTGGCACAAATGCCATTAGCACATTAGCAACTACTTGTTGGAAAGTGCAGAACTGTGGGAAAATACCTTTCAGTGGATATTGAACAGTACTTAGAACTATGTTGCTGAAGCAGGTATTTCATTTGTGGGAAGCCAGGTGCCAATACTTCCTGAGGTGGCATATCACAGGTCACTTTAGGATAATGTATTAAAACTATTTTTTGCCAGTGGCCAGAATTTTCCTTTAACAAAGCACATAGATCTTTTGGTGGTTCTTGGAATAGGTACTTTGTAAAAATGCTCTAAAGCAGGCATTCCCAACCGCGGTCCTCAAGGCACACCAACAGTGCAGGTTTTAGTGATATCCAGCACAGATGGTTAAATCAAAATAACTGAGGTACTAATAATTAAGTCACCTGTGTTCAAGCCTGTATATCACTAAAACCTGCACTGTCAGTGTGCCTTGAGGATCGAGGTTGGGAAACACTGCTCTAAAGGTATCATACATTCTTAAAGATCCCAAATAGGGGCCCTTAGAGTAAGGTGATAGAGAAAGTTGAGTGGCAAGACTCGAGGCTTATATACTTTGGAAGACCTGTTATTTTAACACTTAAGAATACGTAACCATTTGTGACAATAGGGTCTGGTAAATTATAATTTCTTTTTCACAATGATATGGCAATTCAGCAAAGACACCTGCAAAGAGTAAAAAATGAAGTTAGTTTACATCATCCCATTCCTGTCAGGTTTGGACTTGGATTACCTACTGAGTATGTGTGGCCATTGGGACGCACATGTGCAACTAAAGGCTGCTGGGTAAGAAATAAAAAATCTCTTCCGACAAACAAATTGTGTAAAGGTATCCGCTACAATGGTGAATGTCATCTAAAGACTACTAGATGCCATATATGAAAAGATAAGCATTTGGGAGCTTGATGAATTGCCCATTTTCTCAGTCCCTTTCAGAAAGATATGGGAACACATAAGATATACTTGAAAAGGTTTTTTTTTTTTTGGTACCGCAAAGGACCTGAAATTATTACTGAAGGGCTCTATTCTATACAGTATGTCCCTTGAGAATCAACAATAAATGTATATGCCTGCCAACTTGTAATGTCATATTCAATGAAATCTGTGGCCAACCTATCGTGAGGTCAGCGGATGTCACGATCCGGGTACTGAGACACCATTTTTACCCGTTAGGTGCCTCCTGAGGTTGGCTCAGTGGGCCAGGGCCGGGCTTTAACTACGGTTATTGCTTGCCGTGCTGGTCTTAGCTGACTGCCTCAGTATACGTACTCATGGAAGTGTGGCGCCCTCAGCCCCGCCGCGGCCGTCACCTTCGCGCCTGAGGCTCCCTTTTGGATGCATGTCCTCCATCTGTCTGCTGGGCGCATGTAGTTCTGCTGCTGCGGCCTTCACCGCCATTGTTGCACATTGTCACAGTAGTTAATTCCCCTTCTGTTCCTGTCTAAGGGCGCAGCCATGATGGACTCTAATCACATGTCATATTCCACCAATCCTCTGTGCTGCTGGAGCCCAGGTGCTATGGTCAGCCAATCCCTGCTGGTCATCCTGTATAAATATGCTGCATCCACACCCAGAGAGTTGTCAGTGCTTTCATTGTCTTCAGTGATTCCAGCCTGCAAGCTTCACTACAGACTTTCTCCTGCGATTCCATTCTGCAGTTCAGCCTGACTCCCTGGTGATTACACTCTGCAGTGTAACCCGACTCTCCAGAGATTAACCCTCTACAGTCTACTCTGATTCTTGTGTCTGAACTCTGGCTTTCCAGTAGCCATCCTTCATTTCTCAATAACCAGCGCACTCCAGCTTCATTCCTCATTTACCTATGAACCCCAGCTTCATTTCTCATCTTCCAGCGAACCCTAGCTTCATTTATAGTTCATTACGCATGTCCAGGAGTCCCATCGCTCCTCCTACATTCCGGTACCCATCAGCCCCTACTACTGAGGCTCCCAGCTACCCTCACCAGCCCTCAGTTGTGACAGCGGGTCTGCCATATACAGAGACAGATGTACTGATATAGCTGTATAATATATCTTCATCAGCTGTACTACGAGACCTGGTATCTCTGTGAATGGCATCTGTCCATGTGTACATACATATTGTCTGTACACATGGACAGATGCACTACACAACCAGAAAAATGGAACGGCTCCCAAGCGCTGTTTTATATGTATACACGAATCACTTTCTGTTGGACTTCAAAACTATAAATCCTCAAAAGGAAGAGAAAAATATATTCATGCAGTATCAATATTCATATGAGGGTTTGTTGTTCACATCGATGATCCTCAACTGACCTTTAGGCAATACCCTATGGGGGTAATTCCAAGTTGACCGCAGTAGGAATTTTTTTTAGCAGTTGGGCAAAACCATGTGCACTGCAGGGGAGGCAATTTAACATGTGCAGAGAGAGTTAGATTTGGGTGGGTTATTTTGTTTCTGTGCAGGGTAAATACTGGCTGCTTTATTTTTACACTGCAATTTAGATTTCAGTTTGAACACACCCCACCCAAATCTAACTCTCTCTGCACATGTTATATCTGCCCCCCCTCCCCCTTCAGTGTACATTGTTTTGCCCATCTGCTAACAAATTTGCTGCTGCGATCAGGTCTGAATTAGGCCCTATGTTCACATCAAGGTTTCTTTAATATCTCCGAAATTCATGACATCTATAAAATTGCTTCTTGGCTTATTGGTATATGGCTTACCTTCGGTAAATGCCATATGTGCATCAAAAGGTATCTTTTTGGTACTCCTTCATCAGGATTAGACTGGACTCTGTCCAGTTCTTGTACTTTCACGATTTGTAGAGTACATCAAAATGATAGTCCATGCAATATTGGGTATAAACCAATTACTTTATAAAAAATATAAAATATATAATCCACTATACCATAGGTCACAGGAACACACAATATTCCCAAACGGCAGGGTCTACTACGCCGCATACCCCTCAGATGAACAAGAGGGGGGAAAAAGGATGGTATTATATAGTAAAGAAAATATTATAGGCAAAAAATGGCATAAAAGTCTTTACCAATTACTCCCGGTGAGTGACGCTTTCTGACCTATGGAAAGTGCCGAATTCCACCAACGCGTTTCAGAACCAATGTTCCTTCCTCAAGGTGTGGGGTGGTAATGGACCCTGCCGGTCATTTTATCCCCCATGACTTGGTCACATGTCCTCAATTAACCAACCAAAATTCATTTGTTTAAAAACAGCCATATACACAAACATAACATTAAAATATACTCTTATTTAAAAGAGAAATTCATGCACATGAGAATCAACCCATCCAAAGTACATAAAGCACAGCCAAAACTTCATAAAATTACATATTTTTTGGCTGCACTTTATGTACTTTGGATGGGTTGTAATGTGATTAGTGATTTCAATCTAGTAGTTCCATTGTGACCGCGATTGGTCAGTGGGAGTTCAAATAGAGAGACTGAACCATACTGGGCCATCCCTCTGACGCAGTGCCGAAACCGGTAGGGGCGAGGCCCAGCGTGAGACTCATCATGTAGCAGGGAAGCACCCTTCAGATGCGGTGAAGCCCGTTTTAATTTGTACATATGTTTTATACCTAAGGTGGACTATACCGCCACTTGCGGTACGTTTTCTAACCTATGTGTGTCGGATTTTTTTAAATAAATCAGTTTGAAATACAGTTATGCACTATGGAGCGCTCCTCTTTTTGATTGAATTGCATATATATATATATATATATATATATATATATATGTATTAGAGATGAGCGTGTTCGGTTCCCTGAGAACCGAACCCTACCGGACTTCACTCTCCGAGCCCGGATCCGAATCAGGCTCAGGTTTTCCTGCCTGACTCGGAAACCAGTACGTGGCAAAACGTCATCATCCTGCTGTCGGATTCTCGCAGGGTTTGGATTCCATATAAGGAGCCGCACGTCATCGCCATTTTTACTCCAGTCTCGGATAGTGTAGTGAGAGGACGTGTACTCAGTGTCTGTGTGGGCGTGTAAGTGGGGAAAGCAGGGTGGCGATTACAGTGCTGTCTTGTGCTGCTCAGTCCAGTGTAGTGTCTTATGCTGCATCAGTCCAGCCAGTCACAGTGGTGGTGTCCTCTGCTGCTATATGTCCCCAGTGCTGCTGTATAAGGTAGTGTCTTGTGCAGCATCAGTCCAGTGACCAGTCACAGTGGTGGTGTCCTCTGCTGCCATATATCCGGTGTAGCTGTATAAATCCCTTTCAGTGGTGCTGTGTTGTCCTGCATCAGACCAAGGGAAGTGTCTTGTGCAGCATCAGTCCAGTGACCAGTCACAGTGGTGGTGTCCTCTGCTGCCATATATCCGGTGTAGCTGTATAAATCCCTTTCAGTGGTGCTGTGTTGTCCTGCATCAGACCAGGGGAAGTGTCTTGTGCAGCATCAGTCCAGTAACCAGTCACAGTGGTGGTGTCCTCTGCTGCCATATATCCTGTGTTACTGCCGTATAATTCCCGTGATACTGGCGTATAATTCCAGTGATATTGCCGTATAATTCAAGTGATATTGCTGCATAATTCCAGTGATATTGCAGTATAATTCCAGTGATATTGCTGTATAATTCCAGTGATATTGCTGTATAATTCCTGTGATGCTGCCGTATAATTCCAGTGATATTGCCGTATAATTACAGTGATATTACTGTATAATTCCTGTGATACTGGCATATAATTCCAGTGATATTGCCGTATAATTCCAGTGATATTGCCGTATAATTCCAGTGATATTGCCGTATAATTCCTGTGATACTGGCAAATAATTCCAGTGATATTGCCATATAATTCAAGTGATATTGCTGTATAATTCCCGTGATAAAGGCATATAATTCCAGTGATATTGCTGTATAATTCCAGTGATATTGCTGTATAATTCCTGTGATACTGGTGTATAATTCCAGTGATATTGCTGTATAATTCCCGTGATCCTGCCGTATAATTACAGTGATCCTGTCGTATAATTACAGTGATCCTGCCTTATAAATCCAGTGAGCCGGCCGTATAATTACAGTGATCCTGCAGTATAATTACAGTGGTACTGGCGTATAAATCCAGTCCAATGATACTGCCATATATATATATATATATATATATATATATATATATATATATATATATATACAAACAAATAGAAAACCACAGCACTCGCCACCCCAGAAGTGGGGTGCAGTATCCGCACTCGCCACCAATAGGGTGGGGTGCATGTAGCCCATGGCCACCTACTCAAAAATATAGAAACAGAGTGTTCAGCACTCACCAAAATAAGCTCACTTATCCTCACGACATCTATGAATAAATTAATAAATGATGGGGGTTTAGTTAGTGAATTGGCCAATGCACGGAAGCCTGCATACCGCTCGCCAAGGTACCCCACCTTCATGCAGGTCCTACACTATCGCCAAGGATTAACCCTAAAATAAACAAACAAATAGAAAACCACAGCACTCGCCACCCCAGAAGTGGGGTGCAGTATCCGCACTCGCCACCAATAGGGTGGGGTGCATGTAGCCCATGGCCACCTACTCAAAAATATAGAAACAGAAAGTTCAGCACTCACCAAAATAAGGTCACTTATCCTCACAACATCAATGAATAAATGATGGGGGTTTAGTTAGTGAATTGGCCAATGCACGGAAGCCTGCAAACCGCTCGTATATTTCAGGGTTAATCCTTGGTTAACTCATTAACTGTGGCCACAAGCTCTGTTCATGCACCCCTATTATCTTAAACCTGTGTCAGCTGCCCTTCAGTAATTTATCAGCCAGTGTCAGGTGACTAGTGTACCTTTAAAAGCCATGGAGTTCATGGCAGGTACACCTTACACCAAGTGGGCATATTTGCAGTTATATTATGTGTGTTACAGTTGCCAGGTTTTAATTTTTATGATTTTGCGATAGTGTAGGACCTGCATGAAGGTGGGGTACCTTGGCGAGCGGTTTGCAGGCTTCCGTGCATTGGCCAATTCAATAACTAAACCCCCATCATTTATTAATTTATTCATAGATGTTGTGAGGATAAGTGAGCTTATTTTGGTGAGTGCTGAACTTTCTGTTTCTATATTTTTAAGTAGGTGGCCATGGGCTACATGCACCCCACCCTATTGGTGGCGAGTGCGGATACTGCACCCCACTTCTGGTTCATGGTTGCCTACCAGTAAACGGAAGTGGCAAGGCGTTCTCATCGTGGTCATGGCAACCAGGACGCTCCGTGCGCTCGCGTCCAGGGAGCTGATCACAGCTGTGAAGTGTATATGGTTAAATGTGGAACCAAGTGTGACATATATGTGATCATCTACTAAGCAATAATGGAAAACACTTAATATGTGGGTTGTACACTATACAAGTGTGTGTGCTCAGGGAGAATGATAATATTTGAACTAATAACAGCCACTGAATCTAAAGGGAGACAAAAGATGATGCGGTTGTTATGTTTAAGTATATCTGTCCATTCAGTGTGTCATAAGTAGGTAAATATATATCCGCCGGGTGTGTGTAGTTACTTGTTGCCATATCATAAATTACATAACCATTCTATACTCAAGAGCTGGATGGTGTACCTATACACACGTCAATCATTAGCATGTATAATGCTATTCATAGCCCGGCAACCCTTGCCCATCACAAAAAAAAGGTATAATGATTGTTAGTGGAAAGTTGTTCAAAAGACACTCCATTGAATCCTGTCATTAAGGCCCGTCGGTCTGGTGGTGTTGAGTTTGAATTGCCATCGCGCTTCTAATTTCAATAGGGAACCAGCTCTATCACCTCCTCGGATATTCTTCGGAATGTGATCGATAATTTGAAAATTCAGTTCGCTCAGAGAATGTCCACTTTCTGCATAGTGTCTAGCTACAGGTTGTTCGGACTTTCGCTGACTGAGTGCTACCTTAACTGCGGACCTGTGCATTGCAAAGCGTTCCCTGGCTGTACGCACTGTCTTGCCCACATACTGCAATTTGCATGGGCAGGTTATTAAGTAAACTACATGCGTGGTAGTACATGTGAGGACATGCCGTATGGAGTAGGTTCGGCCAGTGGCACTGGATGCAAACGTTCCACCCATGGTCATATATTTACATGTTTCACACCCCAGGCACTTGTAGCACCCGGGGGTTCTAGACAGAAATGTGTTGGGTGGAGGAAGCTTGAAATTCGTGATGTCTGCATGTACTACGAAATCTCTAATAGTTTTGCCCTTAGTGTGACATACCATGGGTCGCTTCTTGTGCAATGTGGAGAGTTTCAGGTCGGTCGCTACGATAGGCCATAAGGCTCTCAGGGCCCTAGGTACCACGGGGCTGGTGGTATTAAATTTAGAGACAAAAGGTATAATTTGTGTTGTCTCCTTTAGCTGCGGCTTTAGAAGATCGTCTCTTTTGCTGGTAGCTACCCTTTTCTCCAGGTCCTGTAGCATATTCCGCTGATATCCTCTGTGTACAAACCGTTGGGTTACGTCTGAAAGTGCTTCCTTGAGCGCAGAGGGGTTGCTGGTAATCCTAGCTGCCCGAATGTACTGGGATTTTGGTAGTCCTTTCTTTAAGGCCACGGGGTGGTGGCTATTGTACCTGAGCAGCGTGTTTTTATCAGTGGGTTTATGGTAAAGGTCTGTTTGTAGTCCATCGGTGGTAATTGATATGTTGACGTCCGAGTAGTTCAATTGCTTGGCGTCACTTTGAGCTGTCACTTTGATGGGTGATGCCCTGTTGTTGATGAACCGGATCATTGCCTCAAATTTATCTTGTCCCCCCGTCCAGAGAATAAATACGTCGTCTATATATCTCGAATAGTAAAGTATATATTGAGAAAATTCTTTGTTCGTGAAGAACATATGTTGCTCCTCAGCCAGCATGAAGACGTTCGCGAAGGACGGGGAAACGTTACTTCCCATGGCACACCCGCTAAGTTGGCGATAGAATTTGCCATCGAAAAGGAAGTAGTTACGCGTCAGCGTCAGTTCGAGTAAATTCAGAAAGAGAGTGTGATCCAATATCTTCATATCAGCCTGTACTAAAAATTGATTCATAGCTGCTAGTCCCTCATTGTGGGGGATGCTTGTATACAAGCTGCAGATATCTAATGTGCATATTAGAGTATCTGGCGGTACAGTAGGAATGGACTTCAAATGGTTGAGGAAACTGGTGGTATCCTTCAACTGCGGAGGTTGTTGACCAATAAGTGGCTGTAACAGGCTATCCAAGAATATGGAGATGGGTTGGTAGATGGATTTGTGCGCTGAGATTATGGGCCTGCCAGGCGGGTTCGTCATGCTTTTATGTATCTTTGGCACTGTAAAAAAGATGGGTGTTAGCGGGAATGGTTGCTGTAAAGCCATGCATAGCTTATGTGATATTGCTTGGGATTTGACAGCCGTATCAAGGATACTGTCTAATTCCTTCTTATATTGCATGGTAGGATCTAATGACAGTGTCTCATATACATTACGGGTGCTACAAGTGCCTGGGGTGTGAAACATGTAAATAAATGACCATGGGTGGAACGTTTGCATCCAGTGCCACTGGCCGAACCTACTCCATACGGCATGTCCTCACATGTACTACCACGCATGTAGTTTACTTAATAACCTGCCCATGCAAATTGCAGTATGTGGGCAAGACAGTGCGTACAGCCAGGGAACGCTTTGCAATGCACAGGTCCGCAGTTAAGGTAGCACTCAGTCAGCGAAAGTCCGAACAATCTGTAGCTAGACACTATGCAGAAAGTGGACATTCTCTGAGCGAACTGAATTTTCAAATTATCGATCACATTCCGAAGAATATCCGAGGAGGTGATAGAGCTGGTTCCCTATTGAAATTAGAAGCGCGATGGCAATTCAAACTCAACACCACCAGACCGACGGGCCTTAATGACAGGATTCAATGGAGTGTCTTTTGAACAACTTTCCACTAACAATCATTATACCTTTTTTTTGTGATGGGCAAGGGTTGCCGGGCTATGAATAGCATTATATATGCTAATGATTGACGTGTGTGTATAGGTACACCATCCAGCTCTTGAGTATAGAATGGTTATGTAATTTATGATATGGCAACAAGTAACTACACACACCTGGCGGATATATATTTACCTACTTATGACACACTGAATGGACAGATATACTTAAACATAACAACCGCATCATCTTTTGTCTCCCTTTAGATTCAGTGGCTGTTATTAGTTCAAATATTATCATTCTCCCTGAGCACACACACTTGTATAGTGTACAACCCACATATTAAGTGTTTTCCATTATTGCTTAGTAGATGATCACATATATGTCACACTTGGTTCCACATTTAACCATATACACTTCACAGCTGTGATCAGTGATCTCGCCCTGGACGCGAGCGCACGGAGCGTCCTGGTTGCCATGACCACGATGAGAACGCCTTGCCACTTCCGTTTACTGGTAGGCAACCATGACAACCCCTGAGAGCCACGCCGAACAGCGCGATCACATGAGCACAGCGTCCTGCACACACGTCACACCAGCTGGACGGGTAGTCACTGATCTTCCCTGCACGCAGCTGTCCTTCCCGCCGATGGGTCTCCCTCACACATAAAGGTAAGTTTTTCTATTTCACATTCACTTCTTGTTTGCTCACCTTGACAAAGGGGGTGGTTTATGCCCCGAAACGTTGGAATGCAAATTGTAACTATGATCCATTAAAAGCACTTTTTACAATTTTGCACAAGCCTCCGAGTGCCGCTGTATGGATTAGAGTTGTTGTTAGAATTGGATTTCCAGAGGGCACCGGAGCATGATATCACCAGATAGGTGAGTGCCGATCCGCATGCATCAGCTACCTATGGACTCTTGGAGACCCCGGTCCCCGTGGTCCCCTGGGATAAGGCACCCCCGGACCATTACCTTTTTTGTTTCAAGTTGTTTACCGTGATTACGACCTGACCGTGAGGGAGGAGCCACAGGAGTCAAGCACAGCACTTTAACACTGGCACTTTTACATCACCAGCACCAGCATCACTTTATTTATGGAACAAGTTTCTTCTACTTCTGGCTTGCTTTTAGGAAAGAACCACTGTAACCATTTCCTATATATTTGCACAGTCAATCCCTCACACGTTTAAATTCAAAGTGTACAGACACAAGCACACCACTCAGATTACTCAGTGACATTTATTATCTGGCACGTAAAATGTCTCAAGCATCAAGCCAGAGCGGTCAGGTGACCAACTTGGCCAACCAGTACAGCTTTACCAACGCTGATGAGGACCGGTTACTTTTTACGGAAGAATTAACAAAGGCTGATGAAGAACTCAGCATGGATGACGTACAACATCGTTTAATTAAATTAAAGAAGAGGGAACTAGACTTTCTTATGCATGGCATTTCTCTCTCGAACTACCACCACGAGAAGATGATCCCCAGAGGATTCCGCGTGCGCAATGTCCCCACCATCGGCCGTTTCAACACCGAATTATGTGGCCGTTGGATTGGGATATTAAACAAGTGCAGCATGGACCTCATGCTGCTTGTTATTGAGGAGGCCGGAAGGGAGCTCAAAATCACCAGAGACAAGATCCAACTATTTGAAGAAGAACATCGACATTTGTTAACGGCGGAGACTAATCAGCAGCTGGTACACAAAATTCAGACACAAATTGATTTTCACAAGAAAGAGCTCATCAAATTCAAGAGAGGAAAACAAACAGTGGTGAAGGAAGACTATGAAAACAACCAGGTGTACAGATGGTTAGCTGGGGGAGAACCAGGTAACCACAAACCGTATAACCACAGGTCTAGAAACAGCTGGCGGAGGCGAAGGGAGGAGCGCCCAAGGGAAGCAGCGACTTCCAATAGCGATAGTGACTTTGCAATAGTCGATTCTGAAGGCCCCTCTGAACACGCCAATACCCCTTTACCGGTAAAGCCTGCCGAACAGGCAGGCGCAAAGGTAAGAGGACGCCCACCCGCCGGGGACAACAAAACACGCGGCTCCAGAAACACCTCCACCAAAAAGAAGACGTAATATTTAATCTCTCAGACCGTCAGTTAAATGACCTGGAGTCCAAGGTCCTCAATTATGGTCTGTCATTTGTACCCACCACAAAATTTGATGAGCTCGGCTGGCAAACGGAGCTATACAAGTTTGCCCGTAAGTTGCGTTTGCAGGAATATTTTCAAGACCATGTCTCCATGACTCCCCCTGACCCACATCAAGATTTCATAAACACTGTGCGAGAATCCAAATTTGATCCATCTTCCTCAAATCCATCCATCAAAACCTTCACGCGGTTGGTTGATGAATCGGTGTCCAAGTATGCGGCTGCCACTAATAATATCCATTACAATCTGTCCAAATCCGAATATAGAGCCCTCAAGCAATTGGGGGATTGTAAGGATATCGTAATCCGCCCAGCCGATAAGGGGGGCGGGATCATGATCCAGAATTTGATCGATTATAAGACGGAAGTATATAGGCAGCTAGCGGACCGTAATGTATATGAGACACTGTCATTAGATCCTACCATGCAATATAAGAAGGAATTAGACAGTATCCTTGATACGGCTGTCAAATCCCAAGCAATATCACATAAGCTATGCATGGCTTTACAGCAACCATTCCCGCTAACACCCATCTTTTTTACAGTGCCAAAGAATAAAAGCACGACGAACCCGCCTGGCAGGCCCATAATATCAGCGCACAAATCCATCTACCAACCCATCTCCATATTCTTGGATAGCCTGTTACAGCCACTTATTGGTCAACAATCTCGGCATTTGAAGGATACCACCAGTTTCCTCAACCATTTGAAGTCCATTCCTACTGTACCGCCAGATACTCTAATATGCACATCAGATATCTGCAGCTTGTATACAAGCATCCCCCACAATGAGGGACTAGCAGTTATGAAGCAATTTTTAGTACAGGCTGATATAAAGTCATTGGATCACACTCTCTTTCTGAATTTACTCAAACTGACGCTGACGCGTAACTACTTCCTTTTCGATGGCAAATTCTATCGCCAACTTAGCGGGTGTGCCATGGGAAGTAACATTTCCCCGTCCTTCGCGAACGTCTTCATGCTGGCTGAGGAGCAACATATGTTCTTCACGAACAAAGAATCTTCTCAATATATACTTCACTATTCGAGATATATAGACGACGTATTTATTCTCTGGACGGGGGGACAAGATAAATTTGAGGCAATGATCCGGTTCATCAACAACAGGGCATCACCCATCAAAGTGACAGCTCAAAGTGACGCCAAGCAATTGAACTACTTGGACGTCAACATATCAATTACCACCGATGGACTACAAACAGACCTTTACCATAAACCCACTGATAAAAACACGCTGCTCAGGTACAATAGCCACCACCCCGTGGCCTTAAAGAAAGGACTACCAAAATCCCAGTACATTCGGGCAGCTAGGATTACCAGCAACCCCTCTGCGCTCAAGGAAGCACTTTCAGACGTAACCCAACGGTTTGTACACAGAGGATATCAGCGGAATATGCTACAGGACCTGGAGAAAAGGGTAGCTACCAGCAAAAGAGACGATCTTCTAAAGCCGCAGCTAAAGGAGACAACACAAATTATACCTTTTGTCTCTAAATTTAATACCACCAGCCCCGTGGTACCTAGGGCCCTGAGAGCCTTATGGCCTATCGTAGCGACCGACCAGAAACTCTCCACATTGCACAAGAAGCGACCCATGGTATGTCACACTAAGGGCAAAACTATTAGAGATTTCGTAGTACATGCAGACATCACGAATTTCAAGCTTCCTCCACCCAACACATTTCTGTCTAGAACCCCCGGGTGCTACAAGTGCCTGGGGTGTGAAACATGTAAATATATGACCATGGGTGGAACGTTTGCATCCAGTGCCACTGGCCGAACCTACTCCATACGGCATGTCCTCACATGTACTACCACGCATGTAGTTTACTTAATAACCTGCCCATGCAAATTGCAGTATGTTGGCAAGACAGTGCGTACAGCCAGGGAACGCTTTGCAATGCACAGGTCCGCAGTTAATGTAGCACTCAGTCAGCGAAAGTCCGAACAACCTGTAGCTAGACACTATGCAGAAAGTGGACATTCTCTGAGCGAACTGAATTTTCAAATTGTCGATCACATTCCGAAGAATATCCGATAGAGCTGGTTCCCTATTGAAATTAGAAGCGCGATGGCAATTCAAACTCAACACCACCAGACCGACGGGCCTTAATGACAGGATTCAATGGAGTGTCTTTTGAACAACTTTCCACTAACAATCATTATACTTTTTTTTTTGTGATGGGCAACTACACACACCCGGCGGATATATATTTACCTACTTATGACACACTGAATGGACAGATATACTTAAACATAACAACCGCATCATCTTTTGTCTCCCTTTAGATTCAGTGGCTGTTATTAGTTCAAATATTATCATTCTCCCTGAGCACACACACTTGTATAGTGTACAACCCACATATTAAGTGTTTTCCATTATTGCTTAGTAGATGATCACATATATGTCACACTTGGTTCCACATTTAACCATATACACTTCACAGCTGTGATCAGTGATCTCGCCCTGGACGCGAGCGCACGGAGTGTCCTGGTTGCCATGACCACGATGAGAACGCCTTGCCACTTCCGTTTACTGGTAGGCAACCATGACAACCCCTGAGAGCCACGCCGAACAGCGCGATCACATGAGCACAGCGTCCTGCACACACGTCACACCAGCTGGACGGGTAGTCACTGATCTTCCCTGCACGCAGCTGTCCTTCCCGCCGATGGGTCTCCCTCACACATAAAGGTAAGTTTTTCTGTTTCACATTCACTTCTTGTTTGCTCACCTTGACAAAGGGGTGGTTTATGCCCCGAAACGTTGGAATGCAAATTGTAACTATGATCCATTAAAAGCACTTTTTACAATTTTGCACAAGCCTCCGAGTGCCGCTGTATGGATTAGAGTTGTTGTTATATATATATATATATATATATATATATATACCCATACAATAGGCACGGCACTCCAGGGACTCGTTGCAGAAAGACTTTTAATAAGGTGCTGTGATCAACATGTTTCGGGGCATGCGCCCCTTCGTCAGGACCCACCAAAACAAACAGGACATACATACATAGAACATTTATATACCTGATACCAAGACTCACCTGTTGTCAGCGTCCGCATCCACAGCTGCCGCCGCTGATTCACTTCCGGGATCTCACTTCCGGGTTACGCAAGACGTGGTTGCCAGGCAACCCTTGGCTTGCGCTCCTGCTCTGCAAGTCCGGCTTCCGTGTAGTTAGACAGTGAGGCGTGTGGGCGGACCTGTTACAACAAGCATACACAAATAGGTTTAGATTTAAAAACAATGTTAAAACATTTGCCTGTCAGTACAGCAACAATTCACAAATTCTTATACTAACATATTTTATGCCATTAACCATATAGGTCCCATCAATTGGATAAATGCTCAAGATTATCTATTTGAGAAGTACAAAGTAATACCCTGGGATATTATAAAACATCTCATCGCAGGCTATTCCAGTTAATTTTGTCATTTAATCCATCTGGAGCTATCGTGCCCAATCTGACAATCCATCTGGATTCCAAAATACACAGAGCTTTAATACGATCACCTCCACGTGGGGATTCCACTACATGATCAATTATAAAATGTTTAAGGTCGGAAAGGGAATGGCCCATCATTCTAAAATGACGGGCCACCGGTTGGTCCATTGACTTGCCTTCAGCTGATAAGTGGATGGCAGACCTATGCAGGGCCATCCGTTCCCGAAATTTACGGGAGGTCTGCCCCACATAGTATAGCCCACATGGACATGTAATTACATACACTACAAAAGATGAAGTGCACGTAAGTACATGCCGGATATCATACTTTTTCTGTGAGTGTGGATGTTTAAATGATTTACAGGTTACCATATGTCTGCATGTAGTGCAATTATGGCAACCATAACAGCCTGCTGGTTTTACATACACATTGGGCAATCTAGGGATCCCTCTCCCTGTAATGTCAGTGATCATAAGTCTATCCTTAAGGTTACGGCCCCTTTTAAATGCTGCTATAGGTCGTACATCTTTAAAGCAAGGTAGATCTTTATCTGAGGCCACAATTGGCCACAAGGCCTTAGTGGCTTGATTAATTACCGGGCTGGCTGTTGTAAAACTACTGACCCAAGGAAGGACTTTAGCAGATGGTTTATGACATGACTGTAATAGTTGACTTCTAGGTATTTTTAACACCTGTTGTTTGTTATCTTGAAGCATTTTAGGATCATATCCTCGTGCCGTGAATTTAGCTATTAATCTATCAATAGACAGTGATGTTTTTACCGGATCACTTGAGATCCTAGCCACCCTCATCATTTGAGAGCGGGGTAAACCTCGCTTCAAAGATGTTGGGTGATGGCTTGAAGCGAGCAGAAAGGTATTTCTATCCACGTCTTTGTGAAATACCTCTGTTGCTATCCTCCCTTCAGTAATATTGACTTGTACATCTAAGAAGTGTGCCTGAACTTCACTATATTGCATGGTAAATTTCACTGCCGATGTCCCGCCATTGATCTTATCCAATAGATTCTTTAATGAATCAATATTGCCGGTCCACATTACAAAAATATCGTCGATATAGCGAGTATATACTTTGATATTACTAGCTATATCTGCCTGATCCAAGAATAATAAATCTTCTTGCTCAAACATGTACACGTTGGCGTACGACGGGGCCACTGGGGACCCATCGCACACCCCCGTTGTTGTAAATAATATTGACCGTCATAGAAAAAATAATTTCTGTAGAGGGTCAACTCCAATAATTTCAGAAAAAGATCATGGTTGAACAATACTGGATCAAGGAATTTATGTAAGAAATTTTTCATGGCTCGCAATCCACCCTCATGGGGGATTGACGTATAAAGGCTACATACATCTAAGCAGCATAACCATGTGCCCTTAGGTACTTGGGAAACATCGCCTAACAATTTCAAAAATTCCGTGGTGTCTTTTAAAAAAGACTCCTTCTTAATCAACAATGGTTGAAGCAGATGGTCCAATAGTTGTGCCACAGAATAATACAAAGAGCCCCGTGCCGATATAATCGGTCGACCGGGCGGATTCCTACTGTCTTTATGTAGTTTCGGCAATGTATATAGTGCCGGCACCCTCGGGTGCTCCATCAATAGAGCATTACAAATCTTGGAGGTGATATGTTTTTGTAGTACCGCTACTTTCAACATCTCGTGTAGTTCCTTTTGGAATTTGATTGTAGGATTCCCAGGCAAACGACTATATACTCCTTCTTCAGAGAGCTGTCGCTCAATTTCATGACGATAGGCGGTGATATCCTGTACCACAATGGCCCCGCCTTTGTCGGCTGGCCTGATAATTATATCTTCATAGGTGCTTAAATTTTTGATGGCAGAAGCTTCCTCTCTAGAGAGATTTTTGTGTACTTTACCAGGTGCCATTCTAAATCTCGTCACTGAATCCTGTAGTAGACGGTCAAATGTTTTTAATGAAGGATTGACCGACACTGGATCAAATTTTGATCTGGTCTTGCCTGTTAGGAACAATTCAAGAGGCGAACTCTCTGGAGTAGATTTCTGCTCGCTTCAAGCCATCACCCAACATCTTTGAAGCGAGGTTTACCCCGCTCTCAAATGATGAGGGTGGCTAGGATCTCAAGTGATCCGGTAAAAACATCACTGTCTATTGATAGATTAATAGCTAAATTCACGGCACGAGGATATGATCCTAAAATGCTTCAAGATAACAAACAACAGGTGTTAAAAATACCTAGAAGTCAACTATTACAGTCATGTCATAAACCATCTGCTAAAGTCCTTCCTTGGGTCAGTAGTTTTACAACAGCCAGCCCGGTAATTAATCAAGCCACTAAGGCCTTGTGGCCAATTGTGGCCTCAGATAAAGATCTACCTTGCTTTAAAGATGTACGACCTATAGCAGCATTTAAAAGGGGCCGTAACCTTAAGGATAGACTTATGATCACTGACATTACAGGGAGAGGGATCCCTAGATTGCCCAATGTGTATGTAAAACCAGCAGGCTGTTATGGTTGCCATAATTGCACTACATGCAGACATATGGTAACCTGTAAATCATTTAAACATCCACACTCACAGAAAAAGTATGATATCCGGCATGTACTTACGTGCACTTCATCTTTTGTAGTGTATGTAATTACATGTCCATGTGGGCTATACTATGTGGGGCAGACCTCCCGTAAATTTCGGGAACGGATGGCCCTGCATAGGTCTGCCATCCACTTATCAGCTGAAGGCAAGTCAATGGACCAACCGGTGGCCCGTCATAAAATATGTTAGTATAAGAATTTGTGAATTGTTGCTGTACTGACAGGCAAATGTTTTAACATTGTTTTTAAATCTAAACCTATTTGTGTATGCTTGTTGTAACAGGTCCGCCCACACGCCGCACTGTCTAACTACACGGAAGCCGGACTTGCAGAGCAGGAGCGCAAGCCAAGGGTTGCCTGGCAACCACGTCTTGCGTAACCCGGAAGTGAGATCCCGGAAGTGAATCAGCGGCGGCAGCTGTGGATGCGGACGCTGACAACAGGTGAGTCTTGGTATCAGGTATATAAATGTTCTATGTATGTATGTCCTGTTTGTTTTGGTGGGTCCTGACGAAGGGGCGCATGCCCCGAAACATGTTGATCACAGCACCTTATTAAAAGTCTTTCTGCAACGAGTCCCTGGAGTGCCGTGCCTATTGTATGGGTATGTTATGGAATGCTGCACAGGACACCGGGACCAGTAGTTCTTATGCAAGGAGTGCCGGCTGATTTGTATTGATATATATATATATATATATATATATATATATATATATATATACAGTTCCAATATGACCGGCACTCCAAACAAATTGATTAAATACCTGGGTGCCCTCCCACGGTCCAAGCAGAGCAAATACAGAGAGAGAAAAACGGGCGGCACTCCACGGATTTTCAAAGAGAATTGAGACAGCTACACAAGCTTGATTGTCAATGTTTCAGGTGCTGTTTAATCACACCTTGTATCCTGACGAAAGGTGTGATTAAACAGCACCTGAAACGTTGACAAACAAGCTTGTGTAGCTGTCTCAATTCTCTTTGAAAATCCGTGGAGTGCCGCCCGTTTCTCTCTCTCTCTCTCTCTCTCTCTCTCTCTCTCTCTCTCTCTCTATATATATATATATATATATATATACATATATCTATATCCTGTTGCAAAGCGGATTACTGAGGCCATAACAACTATGCTGGTGTTAGACGTGAGTCCGGTATCTGCGATTAGTGCAGTGGGACTGCAGTGCCAACCCTAGATGGGCCAGGTGTTTGTACCGCACACTTGGGTCGCTTAGCTTAGTCATACAGCTACCTCATTGCATCTCTTTTACATCTTTGCATGATGTGCTGTTTGGGGCCTTTTTTTTATATCTGCCCTCCTGTCTGACACTGCAGTGCCACTCCTAGATTTACAAGAAAGCAAACAATTTACAGCAGCAATTTACGAGCAGTTACCTACCAATTCCATCAATGGTAAAAACAGTAAATACAACAAAAGGTTTCCACTACTGCACAAATTGTGCTGGCTGCAAAAATCAACCTACAACTACAAAACCAGTGATGCATTTCATATCAAACACCACAAAAGAAAAATTTAGAATCCAAGATCAAATATTCTGCCTTACAGAAGGAGCTATCTACCTACTGGAATGTCCATGTAAAAAATAGTATATAGGACAAAACAAACGAAAAATAAAAACTCGAATTGCAGAGCATGTTTACAACATAAAAAGAGGATTGAAAACACATACTGTATCCGCACATTTCCTGATTAAACACAATAAAGATCCTTCAGGCCTAACATTCATCGGTATTCAACATATCAGTGCGCATTGGAGGGGTGAAAACTTACTCAACTCCTTGAAGAAAAAAAGAAACAGAATGGATCTATAATTTAAAAACATTGAAACATCATGGTTTAAATATCGATATCGAACTCAACGTATTCCTCTAAATCATTTACACATCATGAATCTTTTCTACACATCATAAATCTTTAAACATTATGAATCTTTTCTTCATTTATTTTATTTTTATTTTTATTTATTTTTTATTTATTTTTTCACTCGTTTATTTTATTTATTTATTTATTTTTATTTCAAACACTATTTTTATTATAGTATAAAACAGTACAATATCCAGTAACAAATTGACTGTTACATATAAAATTGAGGCTAAATTTATAACATAAAAATAGCAGGAAATGGAGACATTGTCTATACAAATGTAAATTGTACTGGGGTAGATCATATAATATCATTCTATGGATGATGCCGAGTAGCTTCAGTATATATTAAGAATTTTCAAAATGATCCAGAACTAAATAGTTGTACATAGAATATCAAAACATAGCGAAAGAGTCAGAGCATAAAAGATATATTTACTTTTAAAATGTTCTGAATCTAATGTGTACTAGAAGTATATAGATTAATAGCAAGTATTAAAGTATGGTAATATACAACCTAGTTTATTTAAACTAAATGGTAAAGAATTATATAAGTCGAAGTGAAGGAAAGAATCCTGGATATTTCAGATCCAGGTTATAACAGTCATTTAATCAACTCAGTACTAATAATAGGGGCAGGATGTGGAAGGGGGGACCCGGGGGAGGGGTAGTTTGGTTATGAAATATCTTTATGAACAGCTGTTGGACTTATTAGAAATATATCTGGTATGAGTTAGATGAGTGAGTACATAATAGGTACATGGAGGAGGCATTAGGAAGTGGTGTCAATGCGTTGTAGTTGCCATTCAGTGTTTTCAAACACATTCATTATGGCTTTTTGGGTTTGAGTGTCTGATGAAACATGGAAAAGGTGCCATTTCGCATTGAATTGAATTTTGTTATGTGTTTAGTAATGTCAATGAAAGTGTCTTTTCTGTCAAAATATAAGAGTTGAAGTAGTTTGGATTTAAGTTCATTAATAGACGGAGACGAGGAGGATGTCCAGTGGATTAGTATTTTATTCTTAGCTACTGTGACAATAATAGTCAGTAGTGGATAACAGGATGAAAGTTGTTGTGTAGTCGACCAATTTGAGAAATTGGCAAATAAACAAGCTGATGGATCTAGAGAGAGTTTGGTGTATAATAATTGATTGATATAGTTTATTGTTTTATTCCAGAATTTTTTAATTTTCCCACATTCCCAGAAACAGTGAAATAAGTTTTTATATGTACTTCTTGTAAGTAAGAGGATTTTAGCCATGTAAGAACTTTGTCAAAGTGTTTAATGAGAGTTAGAGGAAGATTAAAATCTGGAAAATCAGTAAGCCAGGCCAAATTTCGAGATTGCCATGTTGTCGTGTCTGATTTAGGTATTATCAAGTTGTATAGGTATTTGATATGATAGGGTTCTTTTTTAAGTAAGTGAAGGAGAGAAGATTGAGAATCAGAGAAAAGTGAATAGCGAGTTTCTATGATTAAAGAGCAAGCATAGTGTCTGGATTGTAGGTACATGAAAAAAGTGTTGTTTGGTATGTGATATAGTTCTTGCAAGTTGGTAAATGCTAAAATGGATCCGCCGGGATCAAAGACTTGTGATGTAAGGGACAATCCCTTTTCTTTCCATGTGAGGTATTGCAAATGATGTATTGAGGGGATGAATGAAGGGTTTCCCCATAGGGGAACATATGGGGATGTTGAAGGGTCTCAAGACAATTTTTTATTAATTGTCAACCAGGCTTTATAAATCCAGGAAAAAAGAGGATGTTGTAGTATATGTGATGGAATGAGGCATTTTTTAGAGTGTAGGAGGGCACTTGGGGAGTAGGGAGAAAAAAGATTTAGATCTAGAGAAGGCTGTGTGTAAGAGGAAGTAGAGAGGAGCCAGTCAGAAATGTATCTGAAGTGAATGGCTAAGGTGTATATATGAAGATTGGGTAAGGATAATCCACCATTAGATCTATGTGTTTGTAGTTTGAACAATGCTATACAAGGTTTTTTGGCTTGCCATAAAAAGATGGTGGTAAGACGGTCAAACTTATGAAGATCTTGTTTGTTTAAACCCATGGGCAGCATTTGGAGTAAATATAATATTTTTGGGAAAATTATGTTTTTAACAACTGCTATGCGACCAAGTAAGGATAAAGGTAATTTAATCCATGAATCATATATAGAAGATATTTTAGTAAGGATGGGAGTATAGTTAAGTGAATATAAATCTGTAATATCTGAGGGAATATAAATACCTAGGTATTTTATAGTGCTTTTACTAGGAGGTAGGTCAGGAAGAGCAGAGGGAGGTTGAAAGATAGAATTATTTCTGGATATTGTTAAAATTTCTGATTTAGAAGGGTTGATTTTGAAGCCTGAGGTTTTGCCAAATTGGTCAAGAAGGTGAAATAAATGTATCAGTGAGGTTTGAGGATCAGATCTGAATAGTAACATGTCGTCGGCATAGAGGACTAATTTTAAATTCACATCACCTATGGGAATACCAATGATATCAGGGGAAAGTCTAATTTGGATAGCTAGAGGTTCAATGGCTAGGGCGAAGAGTAAGGGGGAGAGGGAGCATCCTTGTCTGGTTCCGCAAAATAATTGGAAGGGGTCAGATAACAGCCTATTACAACACACTTGTGAAGTAGGAGATGTATAGAGGGTCTGAAGTAGGGATATAAAAGGAGGAGGGTACCCATAATGTTGTAGGGTCTTAAATAGATGTTGCGAGGAAATAAGGTCAAAAGCCTTTTCTGCATCTAGGGCTAAGATAATTTTGTTGACGGAAGATGAATTAATGATGAATTGCCGAGATAAGTTTACGTACATTGGTTACAGAATGTCGTCCCCATATGAATCCACTTTGATCTGTGTGTATGAGGAAGAGAGAGTTTAAGGCGATCTGCTAAAATTTTTGTGAGTATTTTGTAGTTAGTATTCAAAAGGGATATTGGACAATATGAGTTAGGAAGGGAAGGATTATGACCAGGTTTCAGGAATAGTTTTATAATTGCCAAATTAAAATAAAGAGGGAGAGTGTGAGATTCCATTATTGTATTATATAATGTCATAAGATGCGTATCTATTTTGTCAATAAGTATCTTATAAAATTCATTTGTGAAACCGTCTGGTCCATGGGCTTTGTGTGATTTTAAATGCTTTATTGTGTGTCGTATTTCTTCAATAGTGATAGGTACGGATAAAGAGGAGACAAATTCAGAGGGAATCTGAGGTAATTGAGGAAGGGACCAGGTCTGGGAGGTGAGGAGAGGCGATGGAGGATGGTCAGTAGGAAAAGGTTGAGTAGATAAAAGTGGATCAGTGTTATGTAAGCCGATTTCAGATTGTACAAGATCCGAATATAGGGTTTCATAGTACGATTTCATTATGTGTGACATCTGACAAGGATCAGAGGTTAATGATCCATCTGTTTGTTGTAGGGGGTAAATTATCATAGGAGAGGAAGAACCTTTAAGTAAATTTGTTAGGAGCCTACCCGTTTTATTCCCATGTTTATGGAAACGAAAATCTACATGAAATTTATGTTTGTCCCCCATGGAAGATAAAAATTAATTGAATTGAAGTTTGAGATTTGTATATGTAATCTTATGAGCTTATGTGGGATTGGTTTTAAATTGCTGGTAAGCATTAGATAGAGATTGTTCTATGTCCAGATAGGATTTAGCGTATTTCTTTTTCAATGCGGAGGAATGCGACATAATATGTCCACGATTGACTGCTTTTGCAGTTTGCCAAAATAGAAGAGGTCTGTTTCGGAGTGTGATTTGTTTGTGAGTGTGTAAAAGTCCCAGGCTGTATGAAGTCACAATTTTTTTTAGAGGATACTAGATGGGAGGGAAATTTCCAAGGAGAAGGAGGAGGATGAGTGGGATGTATCATCAAAGAAAACCATAGCAAGGCATTATCAGAAATCAAGATGGGTTCCACAGTGGAGGCTGAAATGGTAGGAAATAAATGTTGGGCAGCTAATATATAATCTATTCGTGAAAAAGTGTTGTGAGCTGCCGAGTGGCATGAAAATCTTTGCCTATCGGGTGTAGTGCTCGCCAAACATCTATTAATTGAAGAGTGGATGCGAAAAGTGGGATACCTAGTTTAGGGAGATGGAAAAGTGCGTTGGAAGGATTAAACAATCTAAATACGGTGAGGAGATTAAATTAAAGTCCCCTGTAAGTATTAAATTATCTGAGCTATATGGACTTAATTTAGATAAAAGATTTTGAAAGAAGGATTTACTATATAAATTAGGTGCATAGACCGACCAAAAAACAAAGGGCCTATCTTCAATCGTGGTTTGAGCTATTAGATATCTGCCCTCTGGATCTATTACAGTGGAGAGTGTTCTAATATTGAGGTGTTTTTTTGCTAAAAATACAATCCCTCTAGATTTTGAGTTAAATGGGGCTGTTGCTATCAAAGACCATCCTAGAAATTGAAGCTTCAAAGTCTCAGGTTGTGTAAGATGGGTTTCTTGAAGAAAAGCCAAGTCTATAATGTGTTGTTTATTTAGATACAATAATATCTTTCGGCGTTTAGCTCGTGTATTTATGCCTCCAACGTTTAAAGTACCAATTTTAATCTCAGTCATCTACTCACCCAATGATAGGATCTTCCTAAAAAGTAGGTCCATAGCTGTCGAGGAAATATAGTAAAGTAACCATGATGGGATTGGGGATAGGAGGAGGAGGGACATAGGAGTACACTAAAAATAACATAAGTAAGAAATGTAGTTTAGTAATAGGTTTGAGATACAAACCAACTTCCAGGCAACAAAGTAAAAAAACAACTATGACACGGTAGATGTCTATACAATAATCCGGCTGTGAACTCCGAGCAACCATTCGGCCAGATATATATAAGGAAACATTTACAGGGGGCCATTAAGCATAGCCCGTATCATGCAAAAACTCAAACAATGTGTAAATAACTACTGAGGTGCAACATATTGTAAAGAAAGATATAGTAAATAATTATTAGTTGTGGAAAGAATTGAAGAAGTTGAGGGAAATTAGATCCCGGAGATATAAGGGTCTTCATCTTGTGGATATTGATGTGCGTATAAAGATATATTTGTAGATATGTGTTTTTATTTTTTTGTAAATATTTCTATATAAAGTTCCGATCAAGTCGATAAGATTATAATACCAAAAGTGGGAGAAGAAGTATAATGTATGAGTCAGTACTTTGAGGGGTGAACGGACATATGATGCAGTGCCCTGACATATATAAAAGTCAATAGAAAATGAGTGAAAAAATGGGGGAGGAAAATAAACATATATAGTGAAGAAAAATATTAACATAAATTAATAGAAAATTATACACTGAATCAGCAAGACTCAGGTGTTTTTAATCATTTATCAGTAATGAGAGCTGATATTCCGCATAAGTCTATGGAAACAGACATTGTTAGAAGATACCATCACTTTCAAGCCGTATCGGTGGCAGGACGGTCAGCGATATCATCTGGGTCCGGAGAAAGAATCTCACTTAAATAGGCATCAGCATCCGCAGGGGAAGTGAAATCAGTGTGATTGTCCCCGCTAAAAATGCGTAATTTGGCTGGGTACATAACTGTAAATTTCATTTTTGCAGATACTAGTTTGGAACAGACAGGTTTAAATGATTTCCGAGCTCTTGTCAGTTCAGCCGAAAAGTCTTGAAATATGTACAGACGTGTGTTTTGCCACTGTAAATTACGCTGTTTTCGGGAGGAGGTCCAAAAAGCGACTTTATGTAGATAATTCAAACATCTAAATAGAGTCACACATGGGCGGCCATCAGGAGATACAATTTCTGTTTGTATATATTTAAGTAGGTGGCCATGGGCTACATGCACCCCACGCTATGAGTGGTGAGTGCAGACATTGCACCCCACTTCTGGAGTGGCGTGCTGTGGTTTTATATTTGTTGGTATGTATATATATATATATATATATATATATATATCTGTCCTGAGGGAAGGGACTTGAATAAAAAGCACTGCTTGGTTATATTTTACCGCTTCAAGCCTCATGAGTGCCGCCTGCTCTCCATTTCATGCATATGTAAGGGTGCAATTCCCTTAGGAGGGCACCAGAGCAAATTAATAGCTTTATTGGATACCGGGGTGCTGGGGCATTTGGATGAGAGAGAGATGGATAGATATATATATATATATATATATATATATATATAGTCAATGAAAGGCTGCGACACTCACAGGTCTTATGTGTGTATAACCCTTCTTTAAAAAAAAGTCTTTATACAGTATATATATATAGAGAGAGACCCCATATTAGGACCTTGTTTACCAAATAGACCGACTATGGTTTTCTGCAAATCTGCCAATTTGAAAAGTATACTAGCCCTCAGCAAGTTACCACAGAGGACTACCAAACATGAGACTGGCAACCTATGGCTCACCAAAAAAAAAACGGCTGCACACCATGCAATCTTTGCATTTGTTGCAAGTATATAGATCGATCTACTTTCAGTTTAAAATTGGATTCTGGGAGACTATATACCATGAATGATTCGGTTAACTGAAAATTCAGATTATGTGGTATACAAAGTCACGTGTGGCTGCGGCCTATTCTATGTAGGTAAAACCAAGAGACAGCTTAAATTCCGCATACAAGAACACGTGCGAAATATAAAAAATATAGTTAAGAACCATAGTGTACCTCGTCACTTCGTTGTAAAACATAATTCTGAGCTTCATACATCTTTAAATTCACTGTTCTTGAATACATTAAAAATCCAGTAAGAGATCTACTTTTTGCTAAACGAGAGAGCTTCTGAATTTATACTCTTGATACCTTAGCCCCTCATGGCTTAAACAAGGGTATTGATGTAGTCTCTTTCATTTAATTTCGCATGAGGATAGTAATGCAGCATTTATATTCTTCTAGATATCCAATAAATTGTATATTGTTAAAACCAGGTAGATCTCTCTAACATCACACTATTACTAGTTTACATTCAAACATTAAAAGTCTAGATATTTGTTAAATACATCATTGCATCAATACTGTTCCATATTGTTATCCATATAGGATGTTATCTGTGATTGTAACCCTGGTTGTTATTAAGTTATCGTATTCTGTTAATGGACTTACTAGATTCCTGCCACACCCTATAGACCCAAATCCGTGTTTTTTCCTAAACATGTCCAAGGCCCCTTCATAGAATCCTTCTCCACATTAATCATGGAGGATTTAAAAGGGATTCAACAAAAATCGAATAAACCTTTTAATATGACAGCCAAATAAAGGGAAGCCCTGGGTGACTTAAAAAAGAACAAACATATAGTTATCAAACCCACAGATAAAGGGGGGGGGGGGGGGGGGGTTGTAATGGACCTTGAAAAGTATGACAATGAGGTATTAAGGCAGTTGAATAATGAAACTGTATACAAAAAGTTACGGGGTAACCCCACAGAAATTACTACTTCCAAATTAAAAAACCTCATAGAGAAGTATGAAAAGAAAGGCACCATTAGCAATAAAGAAGCTAAATTCCTTCTGACCAAAAATCCAATGATCCCCGTGATCTATGTACTTCCTAAAGTGCATAAGAGCATTGTCAATCCTCCGGGGAGACCGATCATATCGGGGGTAGATTCCATTACATCGAATCTATCCCAATTTATAGATTATATATTACAGCCATTAGTCTTAACCAATAGATCCCACCTTAAAGACACTAAGGACTTTCTAATTGGTCTAGATTCTGTTGACTGGCAGGTTGGTTACTGGCTAGTCACCGCCGACGTCAGCTATCTCTACACCATAATAGATCATAAACAGGGTGTAGAGGCAACTAGACATTTTTTGGATTTATCGAACATGTCGGAAGAATTAAAAGAGCTCACTATTGAAGGCATACAGTTTATCCTAACTAATATTTTTTTTCTTTTTAAAGAACAGTTTTATATCCAAAAAACTGGGACTGCGATGGGCACCAAGTTCACACCGAGTTACGCAAACCTCTTCATGGGGTTATGGGAAGCAGAGACCATTTGGTCTAGCAGTACACTCGGTGCAAACTTGGTGTCCGACGTCCGATATATTGATGATATTTTCTTTATTTGGAGGGGTGACAGAGAGTCATTGGACATGTTCTGTAGCCTTCTGAATATAAATAATAGGAATATCGAACTGTCCTTCATTAAGGACCAATATGAGATCAACTTTTTAGACATAACTGTATATGTACAAGATAACAAACTCAATACCAAAACCTTTTCCAAGCCCACTGACTCGAGTACATATATCACCGCCACCAGTTGTCATCATGAGAACTGGTTGAGTTCGATCCCAGTAGGCCAATTCAAGAGATTGAAAAGAAATTGCAGCGACAACGCAATGTTTCATTCACAAGCTGCAGAATTGGCACATACCTTTGAGGTGTATGGGTATGATAGGGAGAAGGTAATGAGGGTCAAAAGTGAGGTTAGCCATATGGAACGTAAGGACCTTCTATCCAATGCAATACAAAAAAAAGAAAAAAATGGTAAATATGAATGAGCCTTTATCACGGAGTTTAATGTACAACATAAGGCCATAGAACGTATCCTGAGGAAACATTGGGGACTTCTCAAGAAGGACCCTGTGATTGGATCTCTCGTCCCAGAGAGACCAGTCCACATCTATCGGAAGGCCCCCAACTTAAGGCATAAGTTAGTTTCCAGCGCTCCACCGATACCTCCGGTCCCCTCAAGAATTACCTTGAAGGGATTCTATAGATGTGGTGGATGCATTGGCTGCAGGAACATAAAAAGTGAAGGCAGCAATAGGATTGAGAATGTGTTGATAAATAATAATAGAGTTGACATTAGAGATTTTGTGACATGTGACACTAAAAATGTAGTGTACGCCATCAGATGCAAATGTAACCTCTTCTATATTGGTCGCACATCACGTCCCCTAAAAGTTAGGTTGGGGGAGCACTTTAGGAATATAAAGAAAGGACTAGATAGTCATTCCTTATCACTACACTTTAAGACCCAGCACAGCTCCTCCATCTTAGACATTACAGGGTTTTTTGGACTGAGACATATCAAAACCACGGCTAGAAACAATAATGCAGTCTCACTCTTAGCAAAAGCGGAGATGAGCTTCATTTTCAATTACAACACTCTCAGCCCAAATGGATTGAACTGTGACTTTGAATTGAAGTGGTTTCTGTAACATCTATTGGCCATTTGCTAATCCATGCAAAGTCACTGTGTTTTAAACTCTGAGTCCAAATAACAACTGCACTACCTCAGTTAATTGCTGTCTCCTGTAAGATCATTCTATTCCAGATTTAGGTAATTTTTACCAAACCTGCTCCAACATTTGCATGTGATACGCACAAGAAAAGAGCATTAAAAAACGGCTGTATAGTTGAAGTGCTACTATAGTATAAAATCATATCTATCATGATGTAATATGAAATGTATATGTTCAAATGTCATTTTTTATTTCAAACAACATATTGAGAGCTCTAGAATCAAGTTTATTATTTTATTAGGAGCCACATTTACATTGATTTTATGCGACTTTGATGATTGAGTTATCCATATATATAAATATTTGTTTATTAGATTACATTTGGGGCAAAAAAGATTATTTGTAATATGCTGCCCCATTTTGTATATTTTATTCTTTGTCTAAAAGTATGTTTATGGTTTTAAAATTAATTAGTACCGGCATGCATTACGTTGCCATTTGGCTGTATTGTCAGGAGACTACATTGACCACAATGCCTCATTCTAGATTTCCATTATGGCCGATGGGACTTCTGGCCGCCAGATACTATTAAAACTACTATACCCAGAAGGACTGACCTAGTCACGGATGACGATTTCCTGTGGACGAACACATAGGAAAACGTCATTTCCGCCAGCAGAACCACGACGCCATGTGGGATGAGGAAACCAGAGTGCCCTTAAACATCGGGGAGAGTGATTCGCAGTAACCCGATGTGCGGAATGACCTCACTACCGGCGGACGCATCTACAGTACGGACTACATCCCCCATAACCGCCGGGGTTATGACGACTTCCGGCCGGCGTCTTTTACAGAAAATGTCAGTTTTCTATCGTTTTTTCCTGGATGCCCCACATAGTTATAACATCATTTAATGGTGTGGAAACGTATTGAATGCATGTATTCCTTTAATATTGTATTATGGAGGAGAAATCAGTTTTCTGTTAGTAAATTAAGGACGTGAGATCACTTCCTGTCTTATTGTAATTGGTCATGGCCAGGGATCATTTCCTGTTTCATTGTAATTGGTCATTGCCAGTATAAATACCAAGCTCCTGCACGCTCCACCATGTCTTGATAAAGGTGACTTACCGAAACGCGTTGACACAGGAGTGTGAGTAGCTTCATACTATCCAATAGATGCTTTTTTATCTTTTCATGTTTTTTTAGATGTGTTTTTGTCTGGATGTTGGTCCAACCTTTTAACTTTGTATGTTTAAACTGATATTTCAACCCCTTTTTATGGAGTTCTTTGGATGGATTTTTTAATCCAATAAAACATAGTCTTTTTTCACTGCTACCACGGCTTTTGAGTACTTTGGCCCTTCTATGAAAAGGAGTTCCTCCAGCTATATAAAGATACCTTTATGGGAGTAACAACATATCACAAACTGTGAGTCCGGGTACGCTATATATTGGACAGAACACCTATTTTAAAGATACCTTGATGTGCTTTTTCCTTTTCTCTTGCTGTGAGTGTTGGGTACGCTTTACTGATTATGTAAGCAATACTTCCACTGGTAAAATCACAAGACGGGTTTGCACTTTAAAGAACGAAAGACACTGAACTGGACTTTAAAGGGAGCAGGGCACCTCTCGATCTAAAGATACCTTGATGAGTACACTTCCCCTATTCCTTGTGTGAGTGGGGTACGCCTCTAGATAATCCTCTTAAAAACATCTATAGCATGTACTTTTTTCACTGTTAAGGCTATACTACACATTGTATTGTCTATTACTTTCCTTCCATATCGGGGTACACTTCTGAATATGTATCATGAGGGGAAGAATTGATAACACCGCCTCATGAAAAAGATACCTTGATGTGTTTGCCTTCATCCCTTTCGCTGTGAGTGTTACGGTACGCCCTCCTCAATATTGTAAGCAGTGTTGTGGAAATACTACCAGAGTGGGGAGCACCAAGAGAGTGAAAGACACTGGTCCAAACTTCAAAAGGGTTTAAGAACATCATCAGTCAAAGATACCTTGATGTGTTTATTTCTCCTATCCTTTGTGTGAGTGGGGTACGCCTGTGAACATTCTTTAGAAGTCTACCCGCTTACCCATTATTGTCATATAAGGACATACTACACCTTGTGTTGTTTATTGTGTGTTTTTTTATATATATTGGGACACACGCTCTGGATACACCACGCCAAAGGAAGGATCCACAGCACGGAAAATCCTCTACATTTCTCTTAACAAGGGACGTATTGGTTTCCTTTTTTCAAGCGCATTGTGTGTTATACAGGTTCAAAAATTGTTTATGTTCTTGTTATAAATGTGGTGAAATTTATCTTTGAACCTGAACACCTGAGCTGCTTTGCGCCACATTGACACGCCCTCCCCCAAAAAAACCTTTCTTCTTTAAGTTACTAGATTCCTTGTTTGATTATGTAAACTGGCTACACTGGCTTTTCCTTGTTATCCCACTATCACTTATGTAAATATGGAGGCAAATAAATTGTAAAGTTATCAGTGTCATTTACTAGTTGTGCGATGGGTCATAATATGCACATTTAGCATACAGTTCATTATTTATTAGTTATACAGGTTGAGTATCCCATATCCAAATATCCGAAATACGGAATATTCCGAAATACAGACTTTTTTGAGTGAGAGTGAGATAGTGAAACCTTTGTTTTTTGATGGCTCAATGTACACAAACTTTGTTTAATACACACAGTTATTAAAAATATTGTATTAAATGACCTTCAGACTGTGTGTATAAGGTGTATATGGAACATAAATGCATTCTGTGCTTAGATTTAGATCCCATCACCATGATATCTCATTATGGTATGCAATTATTCCAAAATACAGAAAAATCCCATATCCAAAATACCTCTGGTCCCAAGCATTTTGGATAAGGGATACTCATCCTGTATCTCTTTTTTCTATCATAGATTCCTGTTTTAACAGGTACAATTAAAATTGGGTTTCTATTTCAGTTAAAGTAATATTATGACATAATATTTTAATCTTGATTAAGAGAGGGGATTTAATCATTTATTAAATTAAATTCAAGCTGTTAACACATAATCCTTTAAATACGACGCCATAGTAGAATTCTTTATAATAAGGCTCTTTATCAGACCATTTTTTTCATTATATTCTATTCAGCACTAAGTTTTTATAACCTATGTCACTGTTTAGGGATCCATCTAATAAGGATTTATTCCGTCTCCACTGATTATTAATAATAATTATGTATATCACATATACAGTTTGAGAGCTGTAATATATTATTTTTTGTCTGGTTCTCATGACACCCAATATTAAGGTTTTCTAACATCACTGCCATTTCAGTTAATTTCATATGCTGGATTGAGCTAGGACCTATTTGCGCTCCACCGATAGACACATAACACCCCCTTCCCCACAGGCTTCAGCACAGCCGCACGGGTATGGTGGAACACATGGTGGTACGCATGATGTCATCACGTTCCACCAGCGCATGTCGGGCACTTCCCTTTCTTTCTATTGTGGCCTCACTGGGCTCGGTGGAACGCATGACATCATTGCGTTCCACCAACGTATGATTGGACACTTCCCTCCTTAATATGTCACAGCTCCACCGTAAGGCACGGTGGAGCGCATGACGTCATGCGTTCCACCGATGGAATGATGGACACTTCCCCCCTTTTACTTAGCGCGGTATGTGTGCGCTCCCTCTCCCCGCCTCAGGAGGGATATAATGAGTACCCTCCTCTGCGCGATGTACAGGTGCTTTAATTAGCCCCTTTACCGGTGGAACGCATAATGGTATTGCGTTCTACCGATGGGACTTTTCACACCCACATACGGCATGGTCATTTCCTGCGGCTGGAACACGAAAATATGCGTTCCACCCGCATTAATTAAGCTTTAGGAGTTATTTCTTGCTCATTCTTGCTTATTTCTAAACCTTAGATTTAATTAATAGGTAGCTAAAGCTCTCACTTATTTCACATTATCAATCACAGCCCCTCATTGATTATATATATGTCTTTATAATAGGATTTTTTTTAATTGCACCTCATTATTAGCTCATAGGAAGTGATGTCATCTTCATGTTGGTATAAGTATTAGTCTGTGGTCACCTCTCTCAGTATCACTCTGTACTCTGAGAGGACCACTAGCTGCCTATCTAGTAAGTATCACTGTTGCTGCCTTGCCTCCATATACTGATACTGGGATTTTTTTGTTATTTCTGGTTATGTCAAATTTGTTTTTGATTTTTGAAATTTTTGGTTATGCCCAATAATACTTACCTATTTCATCATAACCAATTAATTAAAATTATGTTTAATTATTAATATTTAAAAGTAACATGTATTATATAATTATCCTTATTGAATCATGTATGTATGGGGATGAGGGCATTATTAAGGTGTCTCAACTAAGAATTACTCACCAATCATTATAGGTCTTCCCTTTGTGGAGAGGCTATCATCTGGAGTTGTTTATCAGCTTTTCCATACAGAGCCAGAGTTAATCATAATCTGAATAAATGGTCGGTATGTATCTGGACCCCTTCAAATTAATTTGGAGTCTAAAGATATTTCTTTTGCATTATAGTTTAATCATAAACAGGTTGAGTATCCCATATCCAAATATTCCGAAATACGGAATATTCCGAAATACAGACTTTTTTGAGTGAGAGTGAGATAGGGAAACCTTTGTTTTCTGATGGCTCAATGTACACAAACTTTGTTTAATACACAAAGTTATAAAAAATATTGTATTAAATGACCTTCAGGCTGTGTGTATAAGGTGTATATGAAACATAAATGAATTGTGTGAATGTACACACACTTTGTTTAATACACAAAGTTATTAAAAATATTGGCTAAAATTAACTTCAAGCTGTGTGTATAAGGTGTATATGAAACATAAATGCATTCTGTGCTTAGACTTAGGTCCCATCACCATGATATATCATTATGGTATGCAATTATTCCAAAATACGGAAAAATCCCATATCCAAAATACCTCTGGTCCCAAGCATTTTGGATAAGGGATACTCAACCTGTATTAAGTCCAGACAATTTTTGCTTTTATACTCTCAGGTCACTAGACCATATTTTTAATGGTTTCTTTCCAAACGCGGAATCCTATTATTAGGCCATCCGCCATCTACTTATTGGTATGTACCAGTCCTCCCTCCTCGTATTTTCCTCATTTTCCCTCATTTTAAATTAGAAGAACCTTACATAGTAAGAAATTTTCTAATATATGTTTTATTCATTATGTTGACACCTATTTTTAATGATACACAATGATGTCCATGTCCTTTCAGGATATTTTCTAAACAGTTGGCACTTGGTATGTATATGCCCACTAGATATAAAACTTTAGCCAGATGGCTTAGATTCCTATTTAGTTAATATACATTTTATTGTCTAGATATATACCCCTGAAGAAGTCCCTGGAAAGGACGAAACGCGTTGGTTTTCTTCAAGTACTGTATCCATCTGTCGCCATTTGCTGCGAATACAATTTAGTCTATAACATTGAGCCTATATAGGATGTATACTATATGATGGTGTGAATTATATTGCCCAAAATCCTGAAAAATTGTTCTGTGTTTTTTTATAGGGTGTAAAAATCTTTTTTATGTAATATACACTAAAAACTGAGTTTTTGAAATATTGTGATAGCCAATCAGACGGATGTGATCTACAGTATTGACACATTTAGCGCACTCAGATCTCCTTTCCATATATATATATAATATATAGTGCTAGACACGCCCAGTAGGCAGTGTTAGACATGCCACTTCAGTTGTGCACCCCCTAATAAAATGTGCTGTGCACGCCTATGGATGTTGTTCATCACTGTACGCATATCACATAGTTGCAAAAAATGTATTGCTATCTAATTCACATATAATATAAATTCCCCTATGTGCACAGCTTACTATTCTCTTTATCTTCATGTATTAATTAGTGGTTCTCTCGAACAGCTCAGAATTGCAGTGGCAATTATTCTTTCTTCTGCTGTGCATGAAGTGCCCTCTTCATCCATAACATGCAGAAACATGCAGGACCGAGGATTATACTTTCTCAGACATCAGAGAATGCCAATGAGATTGACTCACTCCCAGTAACTCTGTGTCACCAACTATACCGGGAAAGCAGATCAGATATACATATGAATGGTTGCAACATATGTTTATTATTCATTTTACAAATATATCTCAGAGACAGTGATCATCCATTTTTATGAAAGACATAGAGACTGTAAATGCTTTAGAATATCCGATAACATAAAACTCACAAGAATAGACATTGTGCCTAATTCAAGGTTGACTGCAGAAGCAGAATCTCCCTCTAATGGGTAAAACTATGTGCACTAAAGGGGGGGGGGGGGGGGCAGATATCCCATGTGAATGGAGAGTTATGGTCCCTACACACTGGCCGATTACAGTGAAAGATATGAACAATTTTGTTCATTAATGAACGAGATATTGTTCATATCTTTCAGTGTGTAGGCACCAACGATGAACAATGCATGGCCCCGCTCTCGTTCATCATTTGTGCTGGCTCGTTTAAAAATGCAAGCCAATATGGACAATCTCATCCATATTAGCATGCAGGGCTATGGGACCCGGGGATGGGGGAGTGATCGGCCATCTGGCACTTCGGCAAGTGTGTAGGGCCCTTTAGATTTGGGTGGGTTATGCAGGGCCAGTGCAAGGTCTCTGTGCACCCTAGGCAAAGCTTCAGGCTAGTGCTCCCTACTCTGCAAAAAACCACCACCAACTCCTGTAGGGGAGATGCATGTGGCCACTAAGTGGGCTGGGATGAAATGCATCATTATACATATACAAAGAAAAGGGACAACACCCGGGGGCGTCATTTGGCAGCCATTGATGACAGACATGCTACTCTGGGGCTCCTGCCAGCAAGACGCCAAAGGGGCTTTTAGACTCCCTGGCCATGCTCCAATCCCTCATCTCTGAGTCCCCCTGTGACTTTCTACCTCATTCCCTCTAGAAGGCAGCGTTCGCGGAGCCGGGAGAGGCACTAGGCCTCTCTGCAGGTTGCGGCCTGCCTCCGCACAAGCCGGGAACTGGAGTTTTAGGCCTGCCTAGAAAACGGATCATCGGACTCCACCGAACTTCTTGAATCCCCCCGTGACCCGGAGGCACCCGGACTGTCACCTGCCACACTCACCGCTGGAGAGGCCATCTCCCTACTCCTGCTGTGGATCTCCGCTAAAGCCGCTGCTCTCTCTTCTCCCTGGGCCAGACGGACACCAGCCATCTTGCGACCGGAAGCTTTCTCCGCTGAGATGGCTCCCTACGCTCCGGTGAGTGGTCCTCTCTCTGCACCCTGCACAGCACTCGCAGGGAGGGATCAGACTGGTCTCCCACACCTGCTGTCGGTGTTAGGAATGTCTGTGTGTTTGTGTTGCCTTGCATTGTCTCATTCCTGCCTCTAGGGGTCTCACTTGCTGCCTTAGGTCTGAATGGCAGTTGCACACTCTGTCCCTGCAGGTTGATTACCTGATTGTGAGCAGCTGTGGCCAACACCTTGTGCTGCTATTTAGCTCCAGCTCACCAGCATTCATGTGCAGATCATTGTGGTTTCGTCTGGAGTGTGACTAGGCTCTCTCCAGTTATCCTGTCCTGCTTCTGCCATACCTACATCTTGGAGACATTTCCTGCAGTTTGCCATTACACATGCCTTGCTACAAGACTTCTAACCCTGCTGGATCAACATCTGCATTCCTGTATTATTATTTGCAGTCTGTTTCCACCCCTGCCTGATTACTACATTTTGGTATGTTATTTTCCCCCTGCTTGGTTTAAACCCGGATTTCTTCATGTTTATTTCACCTCTGTAATTAACCTGGACTATACCTATATTCGAGCATAATCATCCTCCCTGTTTCTATAACAAGCCATTACAATTATCTGGGAATATTGTGTTCTGTTCCATGTTAATCAAGGATCCAGTTTCTGTATGCTGATATTTTACTGGTTCTTTTCTACAATAAACCTTGTTTTAATTTTCACCTGGCTTCAGCTGACCTCATTTCAGGTATGCACACACAGAGAAACCTAGTAATCCTAACAGAATGATCTGCCCAAATAAACGTGTGCAGGAGTTTGAGGTATAGCTGAATTTCATAAAATGGCTTCATTTAAAAAATAATTCCCTGCCTCCCGAGTTTATGCCGTTCGTGGGTTCTACATTGCTACTGGATTTCAGAGAGAAACTGGAGAATATTCAAACCCTGTCTTCAGAGATATTGTCTGCTCTGCCTGAATATTCAATAAGATTACCAGTTCCCTTTAAGGAGACGCAGGGGAAAAGGGAAAAATATGAGTCTGGTGCTCTCAATTCTGGCCGCTGTCTTCCAATCCCAAGCAAAGGCAAGTTCTGGAGCTCTCCACGACCCAGCCTCTCTGAGGAAGAAAAAAGACACAGAAGGGATAAAAAACGTTGTTTTTATTGCGGCAGGTCTGGACATTTTATTCAATTATGTCCTGCTCGCAAACCTAAAAAGAGCTTTCCTCATTCTGCCATAGTGCCTAATTCTGCTCCGTTATGCCACTGTGGTGCTCAAATTTCAAAAGGAGGGGTGTCCGGCCAAGCGACCCCAGGAGGGGTGTCCGGCCAAGCGACCCCAGGAAAGGTGTCCGGCCAAGCGACCCCAGGAGAGGTGTCCGGCCCAGCGACCCCAGGAGGGGTGTCCGGCCCAGCGACCCCAGGAGGGGTGTCCGGCCCAGCGACCCCAGGAGGGGTGTCCGCCCCAGCGACCCCAGGAGAGGTGTCCGGCCCAGCGACCCCAGGAGGGGATAAGGACTCTACTTCCCTTGCCTTTGGGCATGAGGACTCTGCTGCCCTTGCCTTTGGGCATGAGGACTCTGCTGCCCTTGCCTTCGGGCATGAGGTCCCTGCTGCCCTTGCCTTCGGGCATGAGGACTCTGCTGCCCTTGCCTTCGGGCATGAGGTCCCTGCTGCCCTTGCCTTCGGGCATGAGGTCCCTGCTGCCCTTGCCTTCGGGCATGAGGTCCCTGCTGCCCTTGCCTTCGGGCATGAGGTCCCTGCTGCCCTTGCCTCACGGCATGAGGTCCCTGCTGCCCTTGCCTCACGGCATGAGGTCCCTGCTGCCCTTGCCTCACGGCATGAGGTCCCTGCTGCCCTTGCCTCACGGCATGAGGTCCCTGCTGCCCTTGCCTCACGGCATGAGGTCTCTGTTGCCCTTGCCTCACGGCATGAGGTCTCTGTTGCCCTTGCCTCACGGCATGAGGTCTCTGTTGCCCTTGCCTCACGGAATGAGGACCTGTCTGCCCTTGCCTCATGGCATGAGGATGCTGTTTTTCCGTCTATTGGGCAAATTAGGACGGCCGTGTCAATGGTCAGTCCAAATGTTATTTTGTCTTTCAGGGTCACTCAGTCATCCAAGTCTGCCATGCCAGAGGTCCGTGAGGTGTCTGCCTTGCCAGGGGTCCGTGAGGTGTCTGCCTTGCCAGAGGTCCGAGAGGTGTCCGCCTTGCCAGAGGTCCGAGAGGTGTCCACCTTGCTAGAGGTCCGAGAGGTGTCCGCCTTGCCAGAGGTTCGAGAGGTGTCCGCCTTGCCAGAGGTCCGAGAGGTGTCCGCCTTGCCAGAGGTCCGAGAGGTGTCCGCCTTGCCAGAGGTCCGAGAGGTGTCCGCCTTGCCAGAGGTCCGAGAGGTGTCCGCCTTGCCAGAGGTCGTGCCAAGGCCTGTCCAGCCCCAGGAGGGGGCTCTGCCTGTCCAGCCCCAGGAGTGGGCTCTGCCTGTCCAGCCCCAGGAGGGGGCTCTGCCTGTCCAGCCCAAGGAGGGGGCTCTGCCTGTCCAGCCCCAGGAGGGGGCTCTGCCAGTCCAGCCCCAGGAGGGGGCTCTGCCAGTCCAGCCCCAGGAGGGGGCTCTGCCTGTCCAGCCCCAGGAGGGGGCTCCGCCTGTCCAGCACCAAATAGAGGTGCCTGCCATGCCCGAGATCCAAGATTTGCCCGAGGTGTCTGCCCAGCCGGGGCCATCTGAGACTTCCCTGTCTAAGGTACAAGAAGAGTCCATCTTGTCTGAGAGGCCACGGTTGTCTATCCTCCCTGATGTAACATCTAATTTGGAAAGCCGAGTCGTTGAGGAAGTGCCTTACTTTGATGGAGATATCTCTCAGTGTTTAGCTCTCTTCAAGTATTATCTGAGTTTTGATGACTTTTCCCCTATTGATATCATTGCTAACATATGTATAAGGTTCAGAGGGAGGGCCTTGAAGTGGGTAAATGGTCTTATAGATGCGGAAGATCCAGTTTTACAAGATTTGCCCGCTTTCCTCAAGGCAGTGTCCGAAAGACTCAGTCCACCAACTGTCCTCGCTCTCCTGGATGAATCTGTTAAAGTATGCCCGTCTGAGAACCTGCCTTTGCAATGTGGGCAGCACCCTCAGTTTTTGAGATATGGGCACGTATCTTTAGGTGTTCACGCAGATTGCTCGGCAAGTTTGGCTTCTTCAAATTTACCATCCGCTCTTGGTACGATCCAAGAAAATAAGGGGTCACTACTGCCGTTGGGTTGTGGCTCTGATTCTGAGAGCGAGCTTCTGGAGGATCCTAGACTTATAATTGATGGACCTGTACTGCCGAGTAGTGTCTTTGTGACACCTTCAAATAGGTCTAGGCAACCCAAAAAGAGGAGAGGAAAAAAGAAGAGAAGGTGAACTTTTAGGCGTCTGGAATCTGCCTGTTTAAGGGGGGGATAATGTTAGGAATGTCTGTGTGTTTGTGTTGCCTTGCATTGTCTCATTCCTGCCTCTAGGGGTCTCACTTGCTGCCTTAGGTCTGAATGGCAGTTGCACACTCTGTCCCTGCAGGTTGATTACCTGATTGTGAGCAGCTGTGGCCAACACCTTGTGCTGCTATTTAGCTCCAGCTCACCAGCATTCATGTGCAGATCATTGTGGTTTCGTCTGGAGTGTGACTAGGCTCTCTCCAGTTATCCTGTCCTGCTTCTGCCATACCTACATCTTGGAGACATTTCCTGCAGTTTGCCGTTACACATGCCTTGCTACAAGACTTCTAACCCTGCTGGATCAACATCTGCATTCCTGTATTATTATTTGCAGTCTGTTTCCACCCCTGCCTGATTACTACATTTTGGTATGTTATTTTCCCCCTGCTTGGTTTAAACCCGGATTTCTTCATGTTTATTTCACCTCTGTAATTAACCTGGACTATACCTATATTCGAGCATAATCATCCTCCCTGTTTCTATAACAAGCCATTACAATTATCTGGGAATATTGTGTTCTGTTCCAGTTTCTGTATGCTGATATTTTACTGGTTCTTTTGTACAATAAACCTTGTTTTAATTTTCACCTGGCTTCAGCTGACCTCATTTCAGGTATGCACACACAGAGAAACCTAGTAATCCTAACAGTAGGGCTCCCATTGAAGCCGATGGTTGCCTCTCTCCTGGTGCAGCTGGGTGGTTGTACCGCTCTGCCGTGGTGGTGCCCGGCAGTTTAGGATTACCTGCTGGATGCCACCTCCCCCTCCACTGTCCCCTGTAACCCCGGCCCCTGCTGCACTGCACATAGTGGGAAGGCTCCTGATATTGGTGTTATTAGCACACCTGTGGGCATCGGGGACGCTCACACCATGCCACCCTTGATAAGGCTCCCTGGACCCATTAATCAGCACAGGGCCAGTCTTTATGTACAGCTATGGACTGCAGCCCTTTATTGGCTCCCTAACTGGCTTCTCTTCCCTGGCAAGGGGTATTATTACTGGGCATACACTCTGGTGTATTATCCACACCTGACTTCTCTACCTCAGGTAGCGTTATATACTATATATGTGATTTTAGCACCTGCTATCTGTGAGCCTTGGAACAAGGGGACATTTCCAGTCTTCAGTGTTATTTCTGATAGTGGGTCTCTAATTTGGTAGTGTGAGACGCTGCTGCTCAGGTCTCTCTGCACTTCTTTTAGGCTACCTACCTGGAGACTCCACCAATTTTAATGTGTGTGTGGCTTGGATGTTGCCTCCTCAGATATTGATACTCTATAACTTGTTGGAAGTCCTGGATAGAACTGTACTGTTTCCCTACGAGTACTATGGGCTCCCACTTCGACCTTTATCCATGATTGCCCTGAGGCACTCCGCCTAGGCAACTATGTAATTGTTTTTTCATAAAGGCTTAGGGCATACCTTGTTCACCGCTCCCCGCACCTAGATGAGTTACCATTCCTCGCATGTTATTTAAGAGGATCTAGGGGATGGGCTGAGATAACAGATGAATTAACAACACCAATACACTTCTTGTTCGTAGTGGAGACATAACTCATATCAACTAGATATCCTACTGTTCCTAGAGTTGACATTCTTCAGAAACCCTGAATATGACCAATAAGAATCGCAAGGCGCCCCCTGGGGACTCAACCTCCATTTTTGTTCCTAAGCATGGCAAAAATGCAAATCAACAACCTGCTTCACCAAGATCCTCTCAGGCACCTTCTGCCTCCCCACCTGGGGCTACTTCCGCCATGCCTACTGACTCTGATCCTCACGATTCTCTAGTGCAAAGGATAGCTACCACCTTCAGTGTGGAATTGCGTGCGGCAATTCAAGACCTTAAGATGGAGATATCCTCTCTGGGTACTCGCATGGATACTTTGGAACAGAGAATGGACGAGATATGTAATTACCAGGATCTTCTCACTCACGAGGTTTCAGACCTACGCACAGAAGTTGAATTTCTGCAAGAGCATGTAGAGGATCTTGAAAATCGCTTGCGCAGGCACAATCTATGGATACGCAACGTTCCTGAGTCTGTTGACAATGACGCCATCCCTGCATATCTCAACAGCCTGTTCCATCAACTCCTCCCGGATCTTCCTAATAATGAATTTTTGCTGGACAGAGCTCACAGAGCCCTCCGAGTGAGACCCCGTCAGACCAACCTCCGAGAGATGTTATTCTTAGAATTCATTTTTTCCATGTTAAAACGAAAGTTTCTTGCAGCATCCAGGGGAATGTCAACGATATCCTATAAAGGTTCTCACCTCCTCATGTTTCAGGACTTGGCCCCCTCTACCTTGAAAAAGAGATGTGAAACACTGCCCGTCACTAAAGCTCTTCGTAATCGCAAGATTCTATATAGATGGGGTTTTCCATTCTCTCTCCAGTTCTCCCTCAATGGCTGCAACCACATTGTGAAAACTCCCGATGGGGGTCTTGACACCCTTCGAAGATTGGGTCTCCTTTCAACTCCCCCCCCCCCCCCCCGACGCCTTCTCCAGATTCTCCGAGAAGTTCCAGGTTGAAACCCCCCCCCCCCCCACTCACCTTGTTTGAGACTCTCTTTTTCTTTCCCAGGTTACGGATGCACGGACTGTAGCTATCCGGCAGTTTTTCTAGATAACTATTAGTTTAGTTTGGTTTGGTTGTGCCTACACATGCTTTGTCTCTGCCCCCTGGAAGGGGACATGAGGCTCCCTGACCGCATTACTGTAGACTCTTAGTCTTAGCTGCTCGCTAGGCTGTCGATGTGTATTATACTACTACCTGTGGATTGACCTCGTGTCCCTGCTCCAGGATGCAATGACTAATACATTTAAATCACATAACTGTTTTATGTTTACTGCTGGTGGATGCCTTCTCTAACTGTTCATATGTATTTGTTTTACTGTTATATTGAGACATGTTTTTGGTTATACTAGACCACCTCCTTGTTAGGGTAGCCCTGCGCTGCCTTGTACATCTTTCCATGCTAGACCATACGTTTGGAGCGCTGCTTTGGATTGCTTTGGTTGAGCTCGCCTTTTTTCCTCTAACAGCCCCCCCCCCCCCCCCACAACACTTTGAACCCCCCTACACAATCCAGGCTTCCCTCCAGTGTTGTCATGTGTGTAAGACTGCGACTTATCTTTGTTTCTGGGTTGGCTGCCTGGCCACCTTCCCCTTTCAGCTCTACCCTACTTTTGCCCTGCTCCTCTAGTCCTGTTTTAGTGCAGCGTTATGCGATGACACAGATCATTAGACTCTCTTTTAGCCAATTCCATCACTGGTAACCTCCATGACTTTGAATATCCTAATATTAAATGTGAATGGCCTGAACTCGCCGCATAAGCACACTATGGCCATTCAGTTCTTTAAAAGCCAGAAAGCCGATATTGTTCTTTTACAGGAGACGCACTTTAAAACCACCCATCCCTCCCTGGCCTCTCAAACTTACCCTCAAACTTTTTACTCCACTACTCCCAAGAAGAGGAAGTTCACTGCCATTCTTCTCCATAACACGCTCACTTACACAATTGAAACCTCCTTTTCTGATCCCAAGGTTCACTATAGTGGTACTACATCTTGGTCACTCCTACTTAACAATTGCCTCAGTGTATGAACCCAATATGGAGCATAATGATTTTTTTCCCACTACTTGACAAAATAAGTAAGGACCGTGTCATTATAGGCGGTGATTTTAATGCGGTCCCTGATCTGTGCTGGGCCCGTACAGAATCTCGTACCCCGAGCTCCTCGACTGTCAAAGAGTCCAAAAGACTTGCAAGCTCTATAGCCTCACAGGGCTACTGTGACACATGGAGAGTCTTATATCCCTCTGAATGTACTTATACTCACTACTCGATACCTCACCCTCTACACTACAGGATTGACCTTTTCTTAATAGATGCTAGCTCGGTCCATGATTTATGTAAATCCTGGGTTACTCGGACTCCTATTGTTTGGGCTTACCACCTAGCCATTTCCTTTGCTATTTCCTCGATGCAGTCTAGCTCTCCGACATTTCGGTGGAGGTTAAATTCTTCCCTTCTGTTAAAAAAAGATTATATTACCCAAACGAGCAAGGCATTGGAAGAGTTTTTTGCTTTGAATGTGACTGATGAGATCTCTCCGGCTATCGTATGGGAAGCTCATAAGGCATCCATACGAAGTCTCTTTATATCTTTAGCTAAAGCTCAAAAAATAAAGGATGAGCAAGCGGTGGAAGATCTAGAATGTCAGATAGACGAGCTAACATCTAAACATCAGCAGTCTCCTAAACGATCAATGTATAGTAAACTCCTAGCTCTGAAAGGCCAACTGTATCAGATTCTTTCCGCTAAGGCGGCTAAGACCATGAGATGGCTGCAACAAAAATTTTACACTAAAGGTGACAAAGCTGACTCTCTCCTAGCTTCTCGCCTCCATGCTCAGAAACAGAGAAATATAATTCTCTCCCTGAAAGACTCACAACATAACCTTACTTACGACCCACAGAAGATAGCCCAATGTTTCAAAGAGTTCTATCACTCCCTTTATAATCTACCTAGGTTCGAAGAGCGATTTACGCTTACAGGAATGTACTGATGAATTTCTCTGTAGCTGCTACCTTCCAGCCCTCTCTGACTCACAGGCTCAGTCTGTGAATGTAGATTTTACTGAAGATGAGATTGAGGGTACAATTAAATCACTCAGAAACACATCAGCACCCCGCCCTGATGGTCTCCCTGCCATTTATTATAAAAAGTTTGGTAACATACTGATTCCTGCGCTAAAAACACTTTTCAATGCTGTCTTAATGGGCACTCCTTTTGATAGTGCAACAACAAGAGCAGAAATTGTTGTTATCCCGAAGCCTGGTCACGATCATGCGGTGTGTGGTAGCTACCGATCCATCTCACTCTTGAACTCTGATCTCTGCTCGAGTGATCACCTCCCTGGTTCATCCTGACCAGGTCATATTCATCCCTGGAAGGCAAGCCTTTGACAATATCAGATGGGCGGAAGATACCATTCACTTCTCAGATTCTCGCAAAGTCCCATCTTTAGTTGTGGGACTGGATGCAGAAAAAGGATTCGACCGTGTATCATGGCTTTATATGGATAGGACTTTACAACGCTTTGGCTTAGTGAACCGCTTCCTCACAGGTATTCGGTCCCTTTATGATTCCCCAACCGCATGTGTTTTAGTGAATGGGTTAATGTCACAATCTTTCCCAATTAGGAACGGTATTAGACAGGGTTACCCATTATCACCCATAATATTTGCCCTGATGGTCGAACCCCTGGCCTCTAAAATCTGTGAGTGTCCTGATATCTCAGGAATTACAATGTGCTCTATTAAATTCAAAATTTCACTTTACGTGGACGACATCCTACTTACTCTATCAAAACCTCTCATTTCCCTTCCCAATCTCTTTAAGATTATACGAGAGTTCGGGACTGTTTCGAACTTTAAAATTAATGCCTCCAAAATGGAAGTATTAGATCTTCACCTTGACCTCTCTCTAAAAACATCATTAGCCAATAGTTTTGACTTTGACTGGAAGAAATCTCACCTGAAATACCAAGGCATACATCTTACCAGACAATACTCTCAACTATATGTGGCTAATTATCCTAGTCTAATTGATACCCTCTCTACTGATATTCATAAGTGGTCAGGCCAGTTTATTTCATGGATGGGACGTGCCAACGCTATGAAAATGAATATTTTACCCCGTTTGCTATATCTTTTTCAAGCTCTCCCAGTAATGGTTCCCTCACATGTCTTTCTAAATTTGCAGAGAAAATTATCTTGTTTCCTGTGGTCTGGTAAACAACCCTGGGTGCGTTTCAAGACTCTATACAAAGGCACCAAGGAAGGTGGCTTAGGCATACCAAATATTAGACTGTATTTTTACGTGGCTCATCTCTCCCAAGCTGTACTATGGTACTCAAATACTTCCTCGTGTAGATGGATGCAGTTAGAATCAGCAGTAGCTCAGATGTTCTCCATATCCTCCCTTCTGTGGGTATCCCCTAATCAGAGACCCTTAGGCTGGTCTACCTTCCCATCCATTGCCTTCACTGTTTCATTGTGGGATAGATTAACTGGGACTTTTGGATTAGTTTCTCCTCCCCCCCCCCCCTGCTCTCTCGCCCCTATGGGATTACCCGGCTTTCCCTGAAGGTAGGGACAGTCAGGCTTTCAAACACTGGCCTTGTAAAGAGCTACTTTTCATAACTGATATTGCCCCCTTACGTACGTTTCTGTCCTTTGCAGATTTACAGGATATAATCTCCCCCATCAGTGCTTTTTCCAATACCTGCAGCTTCGTAGCTTTGACTCGGCAACACTACATTCACATAACCCCATGGTTAAGACTGCCAAAGAATCGCTATGTTATATTCGCTCCTCCTCTAAGGGCCTCATTTCAACTATATATCACCTCCTCCTTAATTACAACCCTCATTAGCCCCACACGAGATTTCTTGGGAAACTGATCTCCAAGAACAAATGGGGCCTGATATCTGGGATCAAATAAGGCAGAATTTGGTTTCCTCTACTACCTCAGTTAGACATAAAGAGAATTCATTTAAAATTTTTGTTCGCTGGTACTTAGTCCAGACCCGATTACATTGTGCATTTCCCAATACCTCAGATCTTTGTTGGAGGGGATGTGGTTTGAAGGGCACTCTACTCCATATATTTTGGGACTGCCCCAAACTTGTCCTGCTTTTGAAGGCTGTTCGGAGATTGATCTTGCGAGTTACTGAGGTTGATATACCCTTTTTCCCTTCTTTCTTTCTATTCCCCTGGATCATTCCTGGGACAGCTAGACCTACTCAAACTCGTATGGCATATCCTTAACGCAGCAAAATGTAGAATTGCTCGCCACTGGAAATCCCACATTGTTCCATCTATGGCTGCCCTTACCACCGCTATTTGGGACACATATCATATGGAATTCCTGTCCAGTGTAATTGAATGTAAAGCATCACCTTTCACAGAATCATGGGCCCCCTGGTTGACTTATCATAGAGCTCCTCCCCCTCTGACATATGGCTTTTAGAACAACTTGATATTTTAGGAGTCACATAGCTCTTATCTACTGTATATTCACTCTCATTCCTTGTGCCATGTGATATCTGTCCTGACTGCGTTAGTTGTACTATTTTTGTGCATTGATGATTTGTTGTCTTTACCGCTTGTCTGTATACTTCTTGTCATGCTGTATGAAGCTGCACTACCCTGTTTCGCTTGTACCCTTTTTTCCTTCTGTCTACCCCACCCCCCTTCCAACTGTTAACTCATTGTGTTCTGCTAAAATTCTTTAATAAACAGTCTTTAAAAAAGAAAAGAAAAGGGACAACACCCAAAGTGAAAAAGTATATTGTAAACAAAGTCACAAAGTTTTGTATAGGACACTGAGGCCAATTTCACATTTTTGCTGGGTGCTAGGATAATAGTATACAATGCATCTGCATATGGGGTCTGCTGGGGATATTTAATTGGAATGTGTATACATACCCATATACACACATACATGGAACATATATGTGTTCTATCCCGCCATCTGTAAGATCACTGAACCCCCCCCCCCCCCCGAACTGTATTGTGCCCCAGTGCCTGTATTTTCCCTATTATGTTCTGTACAAGTGCAATCCACCCATCGGGCTGTAAGACCTGTACTGTCTGTGGTCCTGCAGAACCCCCATGGGATGCTTACCTAAAAGTTGTTTCCTTGCTTTCCCTCGTAATTGGCATGGTTCCTCTTATAGGTGGCTGAAGCATTACAGCGACGCTACTGGGTGCAGACATGTAGTCAGGTGCTGCTTGCTGCTGGAGAGCTGTGATCCAGGGGCCTGGAGGAGGTGCATCAGGGCTATGAAGAGCTGCCATGGGGGTGCCCCTTGGGAACCATAGTTACATCCGCCTCCTATGTGCCTTAACATGACTTGATGTTACACATGTCAGCATGGAGGAAGCGCTGAGACACTATGTGGTATATCCTGATAGTGGCGGTTGCATCTGATTATACCCGCTGCAGCAGCCGACAGCCCAGTGTGAAAGGTTGAGGCTGCATACAGAGACATCTTTCAGTTTTTTTGCTAGAAGAATTTAGTAGCGCCCTCCAGGGGCCGGCGCCCCTAGGCAGCTGCCTAAAGCTGCCTAATGGTCGGCCCTGGGGTTATATTGTTTCTGTGCAGGGTAAATAAATACTGGCTGCTTTATTTTTACACTGCAATTTAGATTTCAGTTTGAACACACCCCACCCAAATCTAATCTTTCTGCACGTTATATCTGCCCCACCTGCACTGCACATGGGGGCCGATTCAGACCTGATTGCTGCTGTGCATTTTCGCACAGTGGGCGATCAGGCACAAACTGCGCATGCGTATGCACCGCAATGCGCAGTCGCATCGCACGGGTACAAAGCGGATCTCCGCTCAGCGATGGGTCTGTGCGACGGGCGATCTCAAGGAGATTGACAGGAAGAAGCCATTTGTGGGTAGCAACTGACCGTTTTCAGGGAGTGTTTGGATAAACGCATGCGGTTCCTGATGTCAATTCCGGTCCTGAACTGGTTGAAGTGATCGCAGCAGCTGAGTAAGTCCTGGGATGCACAGAGACTGCACAAAATCTATTTGTACAGCTCTGCTACACATGCGATCGCACACTTGCATAGCGAAAATACACTCCCACCGGAGGCGGCGACTATCCGATCGCAAGGCTGCAAAACTCGCTGCCCAGCGATCAGGTCTGAATTACCCCCATGGTTTTTACCATTAGAGGAAGATTTTGCTTTTGCAATCAACCTTGTATTAGGCCCATTATACAGTGTTCCATTCTGAAAAACAGGCATGATATTAGTTGTTCAGTAGTTCATATTAAAGGTGAGCACACTAATTCAGGCATATGTATCTAGGATTCATGTGAATAACTGCATGTTTGCAGAGATCTAATGAAGTGCAGATTGAACTGAGCTACTGGTTTATTCTGAGTTGACCTAAGAATGTTAGGGGATTACAAGGTCATCTTTTACAAACTGGAACATGAAAAAGTAATACATCTTTTCTAAACAGACCACCAATCACAACTCAGTTATCCAAAACAATAATCACAACACACTGAAACAAATTTTGTAACCCTTTCCTAACCACCTAGGTTGTAAAACACACTTGTCTCTTAGTTGGTGTCAGAACTCTGGTATTTTGTGAATTCAAGGGCACCATTCAGATCTGATCATTGCTGTGCTTTTTTCACACAGTGGGCGATCAGGTCCTAATTGCGCATGCGTATGCATCGCAATGCGCACGCGGGTCGGACAACAACCACGGGCATTGCCGATCAGCAATGGGATGGTGCGAAAAATCCATTCGCATGGGCTCTTGCAAGGTGATTTACAGGAAGAGGTCGTTTGTGGGTGGTAACTGAGCGTTTACAGGAAGTGTCCGGAAAAACGTAGGCGTTCCCAAGTGTTTTCACAGGGAGGGTGTCTGACGTCAGCCCCAATCAGCCTGATATGATTGCACTGTAGGAGTAAGTCCTGGGCTGCGTACAGACTGCACAAAGTGGATTTTTGCAGCTCGGCGTACACATAGGATCGCACACTTGCACTGAGAATATACACTTCCCCTGGAGGTGGTGACTATCTGAACGCAGGACAGCAAAATTAGCAGCCCAGCGATCAGATCTGAATCACCCCCCCCAAGTTTGAATTTGTTTGTGGCTATGTGGTAGGCACACGGTGCAGGAAACATGGAGGACGTGGGCAAATCTGGCGCATGAGGGACACAGGGAGAAGATGATAACTTCAGGAATACTTTTATTAAAATAATTCACAGTAGAAATACTGGAACTAAAAATTTAGTTGGAATCTGATTTGTTTGAACCAGACTGGGACTGGAGAGACTTTAACTGGAATCAGCTTAGGAACTGACTTGCTTGAACCAGACTGGAACCAGAGAGACAACTGGAACTGGAGTCAGCTTAAGAACTGACTTTCTTGAACTGGACTGGAACCAGAGAGACAACTGGAACTGGAGTCATCTTAGGAACTGACTTTATTGAACCGGACTGGAACCAGAGACACAACTGGAACTGGAGTCATCTTAGGAACTGACTTTATTGAACCGGACTGGAACCAGAGAGACAACTGGAACTGCAGTACGCAAGAATGCACACCGGATAACTTGTTTTTAGACTGGAGTTCATGTGACTGAACCAATGCTTGCTCTTAGTGGAGTTGCAGTCAGCTGACCATCAGCTACGTGGCGGTTCCCAATACCCACATCTGGCGGGAAAGATATTGGAGAGCTGGAGCAGAGTTCAGGGGTGTCGGGACTAGTGCAGCGGGAGGTTAAATGAGAGGTAGCATGACACCTGCAGGACCCCAGAGCCAGACTAGACTGTGCACTGGTAAGATGTGTGATGCAAAGTTCTGGTTCCTGACAGTGGGTCAGTGGCCTCAGGGTTTCATTTCTTTCAGGTTCAAATTAAACCTTCAGTTGCCCAAATGGTCTTTGGAGCTCCCAAATATGCATGGCCAAGATTCCAAGAAAACATTAGAAATTCTACCCTTTACGGGTGATATTCTCTTTGGGGAAGAGCTGAATAAGATAGCAGTATCATTGGTGGCTGTCAAAACAGCCTTTTTGTCCCCTGCTCCTACTCAGTGGGTCAAAAGTTCCACTTTTCGTCCACAAGGGAAAGCGAAAGGACAGATGTTCCCTAGGCAAACACATGCTACAAAGACCTCTAAGCCCAAGTCCAAGCAATCTGGGGCTGAACGTCAACCTGCAGCAAAACCTGACAAGCTTGCAGCCTGATGGGGCGGGCCTCCCCCTGGGGGACCTCAGGGTGGGAGGCCAACTTCTGCACTTTGCGCAGATTTGGACCACAACCACTTCAGACACCTGGGTGCAGGATGTAGTCTTTCACGGGTACGCCATCTCGTTCAAGACCCCTCATAACAGTATTTTACCACGGGCCTTCCATCAGATAAGGAAAAGGCTCAGATACGACAAAACATGGTCAACTCGCTTCTACACTCTGGTGTGATAGTGCAAGTACTTCAGTCTCAACGGGGAAGAGGCTACTATTCGACCCTATTCCTGGTACCAAATACCAAGGGGTCCCACCAGGTTGATTCTCAACCTCAAATCTTTAAACAGGTTTGTGAAATTTTCCAAGTTTCGCATGGAAACCCTGCTATCCATAGTTATGGCCATGGAACTTGGGGACTTTATGGTTTGCCTGGATATACAGGATGCGTACCTGCATATTCCTATTGCACTGTCGCATTATCGATTCATGCAGTTTGCTATTTGCAACCAACATTATCAGTTCCAGGCACTGCCATTTGGCCTAGCTACGGCTCCAAGGATATTTACCAAGGTCATGACTGTCATGGCAGCACACCTTCCTTGTCAGGGAATCGGAATTCTCCCATACTTGGGCGACCTGCTGATTCTGGCAAACGCACACGAGGTTCTCCTCTGTCATCTCCAACTTTCAGTAGACTTCCTGCAATGTCACGAATGGCTGATAATTTGGAAAAAGTCCTCCCTTACACCGTTGCAGTGGATGTTACACCTGGGAGCACTTCTGGACTCTCAAAGTCAACAACTTTTCCTATCACTAGACAAGATTTTGAAATTGAGGAACAAAATACGCCTTTTCCTTCACCATCCTCGAGTGTCCGTTCATTCGGCAATGCAAGTTCCCGGTCTGATGGTGTCCACATTCGACATGGTTAAATTCGCACAGTTTCACTCAAGCCCCCTTCAGTGGTTGATTCTTGCCAAGTGGAACGGTCAGCATCATCACATCAATTCACAAATGATAACTCTGACTTCCGAGGTTCGACTTTCACTGACTTGGTGGCTCCGCGACCAGTTGCTGGAGAGGAAACAACTCTTCTGGATCCCCAACTGGGTGCTGCTAACAACAGATGCCAGCCTTCACGGTTAGGGAGCTGTAACCGTACAACACTCGTTTCAGGGGCGATGGAGCCTGACAGAGTCTCACTTACCAATGAATGTGTTGGAATTGAGAGCAGTGTACAATGCATTGAGTTTAAGCTGTACTGTTCTTCAGGGCAGACCTGTTCAAGTTCAGTCAGACAATGCCACAACAGTGGCATATATCAATCATCAAGGCGGCACTCGCAGCAAAATGGCAATGCAAGAAGTGACCAAGATTCTCTGGTGGGCTGAACGTCATCTTCCAGCCATATCAGCAGTGTTCATTCCAGGTGTTCTCAACTGGGAAGTGGATATCCTCAGTTGTCAGGATGTTCATGCTGCAGAATGGGCTCTTCACCCAAAGGTCTTCCAACTCCTAGTGGACAGATGGGGTCTACCAGACATGGATCTCATGGTCTCATGCCACAACCACAAAGTTCTGGTATTCGGATCCTGGTCCGGCAGCATTTGTAGATGCCTGTCAGGAGCCAGGGCCTTACCTCCGGAGTCGGGGTCCAGAACTTGCCTGTCCGGCAGTTGACGATGTGGCACACCCGTGGTGAGATGTAGTGGGTCTGGTTGCGGTGCGGGTTCCAGAGAGCAGGGGATGGGTAACCATGAGTGGAGAATGGACGCGCCCTTGTGTGTCTGCAGCACTGGGGGCTGCCATGTTGGAGACCATGTTCACTGCATCCAATGGTTGAGCTCTGTGGAATGCTCAGCCAGTCCAGGGCAGTTTCCTCTTACAAAAGGGGTCAGCCCATTTTTTCATGCTGCCAGTGCTTCATGTTACTGCCCTGTGCAGAAGCTCCAGCTCTGAGCTCCCTCGAGAATTTCCTGTGGTCTCCGTGCTCTAAGGGTCTTTAGCTCCACTCTTCATGCCTTCATGCTACCTCTTGCTGCACCCTTTCCGGTAGCTTCTCTGTTCCATGGTCCACAGCTGCTTGCCTTCTGGGCTGCGCTCCGGGAGTCCTGTCACCATAAAGGGGCCTCCCAGTCATTCGCAGTGCCCTTGAGCCATGGCTCCTCAGCATTCATTTTCCAGTCTTCATTCATCAGAGTTCTTCAGCCACGTTTGCCAAGCATTCATTCTTCAGTCTTCAGTGTTTTTCAGCCACGTTTACCAAGCATTCATTCTTCATTCTTCAGTGTTCTTCAGCCATATTTGCCAAGCATTCATTCTTCAGTCTTAGTCTTCATTCTTCAGTGATCTTCAGCCACGTTTGCCAAACAAACACTCTTAAATCTTCAAGTCTATATTCGTCAGTGATCTGCAGCCTTGCTCTCCAGGCATATCTCCTCAGCCTCCCTAGGCTTCATTAGCCTCCTTTAGTGCTCCAAGTTTCAGGAGAAGGAACTACATCCAACCACCTCAAATCTTACCTGCTGTGGCATCCACTTTTCCAGCAAACACCCACGCACTGTCTCTTCATCTTCAGCCCGTTGTGACAACGCATTGTCAGTCCAGTGGCCCTTTCATCTACCTAACAGCCTCCCTCCGGAATCCCTTCTGTCTCGGGTCCTTCGGAAGTTCAATCAAGAGTGTGGAAACCTTATTTTGGTAGCTCCAGCATGGCTGAAACGGCATTGGTTCTCTGATCTCCAGAGCCTCTCAGTAGGGCAACCCTTCAACTTCCTCAATGATGGGACCTTTTATCACAGGGTCCATGTCTTCATCTAGATCTAGGCCGTCTGTCTTTGATCCAACTATCTTCAAACTCTCAAGAATACTTTGTTTTTCTTCAACAAGGTTTGGATTTATGCTCATTCAGGGCAAATTTCTGCATTGTCTGGTTCCAACGCAGAATTGCCTCCTTATGTCCCTCCAGTAGCTCCATGGGATCTGTTTGTTGTGCTGGACTCTCTTCAAGAGTCCCGCTTTGAACCTTTGGCGTCAGCCGATCTCAAATGGCTGATGACGAAAGTGCTGTTTTTGCTTCCTATTGCATTAGTCAGGAGGTTGTTGGACTTGGGAGCCCTCTCCTGTTGGCCCCCCTTACTGATCTTTCATCAGGACAGGGCGGTTCTCCGAAATGGGCCTGGTCACCTTACTAAAGTGGTTTCTGAATTCCTCCTTAATCAAGAAATTGTGGTTCCTGCCTTTGTCTCACCGTCAGGGCTGCCATCAGAAATGATGGGGATCGGGACTGACAAATTTGGCAGGGCCCCCCGTCCCATAGCGCCCCCAAATCTTACCAATTTGAGAGGTCCCGGGTGACAGCAGTGAGGATTGTGGGGACAGGCCAGCTGCCTGCGCATCGGAAGGGCAGGCAGCCACAGAGGCACAGCGCACACAGAGGTGCGGTTGTAATATTCTATATATTAAGCTGCCTATGAGCCAATTGGAGCTCTAGGACCAGCAGCCAATCAGGAACTGGCAGTTCCTGATTGGCTGCCAGTCCGTGAGCTCCGATTGGCTCACGGCCTGCTCAATAGAAAGAATATTACAACTGCAGCTCTGTGTGCCTCCGTGGCTGCCTGCACTGCCGATGCGACCCGGGCCCCCTCTCAGTCAGGGCCCGGCACTGGAATCCCAACCATCCCCCCTTGATTGTGTGCCTGCTCACTGGACCTTTCAACAAAAGAATGTTCTTTGGATGTGGTTTGTGCTCTGTGTCTATACAGACTGTACTAGCTCCATCAGACGGTCTGATACTCATGTCGGTCTGATGTTCATTCTATTTGTATTTCACAAGCATGGTTGACTTGCTAATAAGGTCTGTTGGACCTTCTTAGGCAGCACGCCATGGTGCCTCCACCTGAACAATTGTGCAAGGTGTTTGCGTGGTCTTTGGTCCACACATTGTTAGGTTTTATGCCTTTGATACATTGCCTCCCAGGATGCTTCTTTTGGACACCAGATTATTTTATTCTCACAGACGCGTCCCCTGTCTTGGAATACTGCCTATTCTATTCAGTATGTAGGACCTTCTTGGGCGGCATGCCCTGGTGCGCTCGCCTGAACAATTGTGCAAGGCGACTACGTGTTCTTTGGTCAACACATTTCTTCGGGTTTCCTGGAAACCCCAAAGAGAAATAAGTAATAGAAAATATCTTTGGCGCTACCACCTTTATGTTTTTATTCCTGGAAACCCCCCTCCTCTTTACAAGTGACTCAAATTATGACAATAGCAATAGAATATAATACGATTACTAGAACTGCCGTCACATCAAGCAGTTTAAGAGACAGAGCAGAGCTGCTGAACATGGCCATTGGTAGCAGATTATTCTATCATGTTTGCTCTATGTGTGGAGTCCTCAATTAGTGCACTGGACCAGAGAGAAGCTACCAGAAAGAAAAGACTGGAGTGTTACCATCAGGTGGGAGAATGTGTGCTTAGAAAGTGCAGTACTAGTTCTATTATGTTTGTTTGTCTATTTATTTATTATGGTATGTTTAACCTTTTCCTAACAACTTATTTATAATATTTAAATGTTTGATACAGTCTATACTATAGACCAACTATAGTGTTAAATATTATTAGTGTATTCCATACAGTATCCAGTGTGTGAAAAGACCAATGTATACCTTAATGTCCAGGGTCGCTACTAGGTTCTTCTACCGCTCCCCCAGACTCCTGCACTTGCGCCAATGTTACTCAGAGTGGGAGATTGTGGACTGCATTTGAAAATCTAGAAATCCTGTGGTGGTGCCTTTATGATTCACTTGGCCCTGTGATTTCTGATAGCAATACTGAGGTCCCCTCTTTATGACGACATCACATGTTCTGCTATGTCCCTGGTGCCACATACCCTACCTGCCACGGAGACTGGTAGGAGTCAAGAGCAATCACCCTCCTCTCAGCTTGCTCTACACATTGTAAGATATATTGGGGTTATGGTGTTGCATATATGCCCAAGTCTGCTGGAGAAAACATGAGTTTTTATATTGGAAATTGTTTGTATCCTTTCTGTTGATGTTTGAAGTCTGATTTATATGACGTTAGCTGCAGGCTATTAAATGTAATATAGAACAGAATGAGCTGATTACAATTACATACAAGCTTTATACTTGCACTGCAGGTAAAGACTTGCAGCTCTGGACCTGGCAGGTGACGTTGAAGCAGTTACATCACCAGGTCATTACAAAGGTCCAATAAATAATAATTATAGATATTGGGCAACACTCTTAACCTTATTGCTATTAAACATATTTCACACTTACACTAATCACTTTCTATGGAACTATTAATGTATAACACAAGTTGACCTAAAATATGTACTGTATAGCTGCTTTTATGGTAGTGGCCCTATGTAAGAGTTGGGGGTTCGTTTCTGAACCCAGGTGAACACCCTGCACATTCTCTACTTGATCAGCCTGGCACTGCCGCTGTAGATCCTGTGAAAAGTTCCCCCACTGTCCACAGCACAGTAGTTTCATCCGATGGGGATCAAACTAACCCTTTCGGTCTTCACAGGTGTAGGTAACACCATTAAAATGATGTGTTCTGTTGCTTTGTTTTACTGAACAGATACTACAGCCTCATAGCAGTGGTTTCCCTGCAGTATCACCGTTATATTATAACAGGAGTTATCATTGCTTCATAGTAGACCCCCTTGGGGGTGTGCTGCAATTAAAGTAATCACCATCTTACATCCTCAGATGCAGATGTGAGGTGATAAAATTGACCTAATCCACACTGCGATAATTGACAACATCACATGGATTTATCAATTATCGCATGCAGGGACAGAGCTTGCGAGCAGCACTGTTCCTGTGAATGCCCTCTGCAGCATTATCATGGTATTTTTCATAACGAATACCCCGATGCCCTGCTGCGTATGCGCCGCCATTACCACTACTGCCACCGCTGGATAACCCCCCCATCGCGATTATCCCCTGCGCCATGGACCCCCCTCACCAGTAAATATACTAGAGATAGACTTTTCGGGTTTTGTGTTTGGTTCTGGATCCTCGCTCATGTTTTGGATCTGGAATGGTTTTGCCAAAACCACCCTTTCGTGTGTTGGTTTTGGTTTTGGATCTGGATGATTTTTGAAAAAAACATAAAAACAGTTAAAATCACAGAATTTGGGAGTAATTTTGATCCTACGGTATTAACATCAATAACATTCATTTCCACTCATTTCCAGTCTATTCTGAACATCTCTCAACTCACAATATTGTTTTTAGGCCAAAAGGTTGCACCGAGGTGGCTGTATGACTAAGCTTAGTTACACAAGTGTGCGGCACAAACACCTGGCCCATCTAGGAGTGGCACTGCAGTGTCAGACAGGATGGTGGATTTAAAAAATAGGCCCCAAACAGCACATCATGCAAAGAAGTAAAAGAGGTGCAATGAGGTAGCTGGATGACTAAGCTAAGCAACACAAGTGTGCGGCACAAACACCTGGCCCATCTAGGAGTGGCACTGCAGTTGTAGACAGGATGGCACTTAAATAAATTAGGCCCCAAACAGCACATCATGCAAAGAAGAAAAAGAGGTGCAATGAGGTAGCTGTATGACTAAGCCCAGATGTAATACACGCACAATATTGGTGGCACAGGAGAGCGTACCTCTAAACCACACACACATATGGTAAAGCCTGTAAAATTAATTTGGATAATAATAACCCTTTTATTTGGAGCTATTATAATAATATGCAGCACAGGCGAGCGTACCCCTACACCACACAGGGCAAACCCTGTAAAAATTATTTGGATAATAATATAAGTAATGTATATAACTCTTTTATTTGGAGTAAATAATATACAGCACAGGACACCACCACTGGATTTATGGCAATACAAGACAGCACCACTGGACTGGACGTATACGGCAGTATCACTGGAATTATACAGCCGTACCACTGGAATTATACGCCCGTACAACCGTACCACTGGAATTATACGCCCGTACCACTGGAATTATACGGCAGTATCACTGGAATTATATGGCAGTATCACTGGAATTATATGGCAGTACCACTGGCATTATACGGCAGTACCAGTATCACTGGAATTATATGGCAGTACCACTGGCATTATACGGCAGTACCACTGGACTAGATTTATACAGCAGTATCACTGGACATATACGCCAGTACCACTGGAATTTTACGGCAGTACCACTGGACTTATATGGCATTATCACTGGACTGGATTTATATGCCAGTACCACTGGATTTATACGGCAGTACCGCTGGATATATACGGCAGCATCACTGGAATTGTATGGCTGTACCACTGGACATATACGGCAGTATCACTGGACATATACGGCAGTACCACTGGACATATACAGCAGCACAGGGACACCACCACTGGACTGATGCAGTATAACACAGCAATACTGCAATGGACTGGACTTATACAGCAGCACTGGACATATGGCAGCAGAGGACACCACCACTGTGACTGGACTAATGCAGCACAATACACAACCACTGAACTGATGCAGCACAACACAGCACTACTGGACTGGACTTATACAGCAGCACTGGACATATGGCAGCAGAGGACACCACCACTGTGACTGTACTAATGCAGCACAAGACACTACCACTGGACTGATGCAGCACAACTCAGCACCACTGGACTGGATTTATACAGCAGCACTGGACATATGGCAGCAGAGGACACCACCACTGTGACTGGACTGATGCAGCACAAGACACTACCACTGTACTTATGCGGGACTCTGAGGACGGAGACACGTCCTCTCGCTACACTCTCCAATGCCGGAGTGAAAATGTCGGAGACGAGCGGCTCCTTATATGGATTTCAAAACCCGCCAGAATCCGACAGCGAGATGATGACGTTTTGCCTCGTTCTGGTTTCCGAGTCAGGCAGGAAGACCCGAGCCAGGCTCGGTTAGTGAAGTTAAGGGGGGTTTGGTTCTCCGGGAACCGAACCCGCTCATCTCTAAAATATACTTACCAATCCAGTGAGCCAGTGATCGGTGCTCCAGCAGGGCTGCTGGGCCTCAGATCCTGTGCGCTGCTTTGACCTCCGGTGCTGTAAAGTGTGCTGTCAATTTGCAGAATCACTTTACTGCACCGCGGGTGTCACAGCAGTGCACACGAGGTCCCAATGACAGGCAGCCCGCACCGGAGCACCGATTCCCGGCCCCTGGCACGAATCTTTAAACTTTATTTTTTTTTTAACTGTGATCAGCTTATCTGAGCTGATCACTGAAGCCGGTCCCAGCACAGCTTTCTCTGCTGGAGGATAGAGAAAGCTGTGCAGAGTTAGGGCTCTCGCAGTGAGCACTGTAATAATGCCAGCTGGAGCTGGCGTAATTATCACAGGGCTCATTGCATTTTTTTTTAACAAGTTTTTTTTTTTTTTTTAAAGTTGCCCAGATCGCATTTCCAATTATAAGTCTGGGAAATGAGATCTGATTACTTAAAAAAAAGTGAATTAATGGGTTTGGATCAGTTTTTCATGAAAACTGCCCCAAAACCCCCTTAATAAATTTGGGTGATACTAAAATAATGTGAAAACGGTGTGAAAACACCCTTTTTTTCTCATTTTTTGTGTGGAAAAATAATGTTAATATATAGGCCCCATTGTCTTTTTAAATATGGGGCTTAGACACACAAAAAAGTCTTGACTTTTGCAAGCCACCCCTTAGTACATAAACTACTTGGTCACCTTAGTAATTATGTAATTGTGAAAGATTTTAACTGCATTTCACTGATGCTTTGAGCACAGATGCACTGGCGTAACTATAGAGGGTGCAAGGGGTGCGCTTGTTATGAGGTCCCACTGGCAACGCAAGTAACCATGCTTTTTTTTTTTTTTTTGTATTTCTTAACATTCCGCCGCCTGTGGGTTCCAGGCCTGGAAGTTCCTAGTAGTATGGGTGTACGAAGGGCGGTTTCACCGGGACAGTGCAGGTGGAAGCAGGTGCAGAGAAGAAGGAGGATCATCCCTACTACACGTCACCGGGACTTGCAGCTTTTCCCCCTGGAGGGTATGTCACCAAGTTCAATCCATGCCCGACATCTGCCGCTGAGGTAGTGCCCAAGCGTCCCCCTTGTCACCGGGTCAGTGGTGGGGGTAGGGGGCTCGCATGCGCAGGGGGGATTTCCAAGTACCTGGAACCGCCCCCCCCTGTCCACTGATATATCGCCGCCTAAAGCCCTGCCAGGATGCGGGGAGCCCACCAAGGCTACTGTACATTCTGGGGCGCCTGGCTGGCAATAAAACGTGACTTCCTCTCGGACCTACAGGTAACTGCAATACTGGGCACTTGAGTGCAAGCTCTTCTGCTACTCTCTTTCTCTCTCCCCATACTGTTTCTCTTTTCCCGTGCCTCTCTCCCTATGCCCCCTCTCTCTCTTCATGCCCCTCTCTCGCCCCCATGCCTTACTCACCATGCCCCCTCTGCCTCTCCCCATGCCTCTCTTGCGCTTTCTCTCACTCCTCCGTGCCTCTCTCTCTCTCCCCACATGCCTCTCTTGCTGTCTCTTTCCATGCTCCTCTCTCCCACATGCCTCTAACTCTCCCTCCCTATGCCCCCTCTTTCACCAAGCTTCTCTCTCCCCCTGTGCTTCTCTCTCTCCAAATGCTCCACATCTCTCTCCATGCCCCCCCCCCCCCCCCCCCCATGACTCTCTCTCTTTCTGTCACCATGCCATTCTCTCTCCCTGTGCTCTCTGTGCAAGCTGTCACCGGGTCCAGTTGTAGGGGGTGGTTTGTGGCTGTCTGTGCATGCTGTCACCGGATCTGGTTGTGAGGGGGAGGTGTGATTGTGGCTGTTAGTGCAATCTGTCTCCAGGTCCAGGGGGAGGGGAGGTTTGTGACTATGCATACTGTTGCCAGCTGCCACTGGGTCCAAGGGGAGGGGGAATTGTGACTTTTTGTGCAAGCTGTCACCAGTTTGGGGGGGGGGGGGCGCAATGTCTCTGCAAGCTGTCACAGGGTCCATGGGGGGGTGTATATTGACACGTCAGTGTCCACCCTGTTCGCTGTCAGGCCCCGCCCCCACTGAGGTGCTGTTTTGACCCCCATAAACTGAAACCGTACCACCAGAGCCGGCCTTAGGCATAGGCAAACTAGGCAAATGCCTAGGGAATTTGGTATGCTTAGGGGCACCAGCAGCTTCTGCTGATTAAAATGATATGTAGCATGCCTATATTCTGTGTGTGACTGCGGCTGTATCTGCATACGAAATGCTACATTGCAGTGTATTCCTGGAAATCACTGTAATGTAGCATTTCGTATGCAGATACAGTCACAGTCGTACACAGTATATAGGCATGCTGCATATCATTTTAATCAGCAGAAGCTGCTTGTCCATCCTAGCCACATAGTAATGCAAATAATATGATGCATTTTCATAAACAAAAGGCACCCGACGTTAGCAGAGCTGCCAGCTGACTCATGCCAGGCATCTCCTGCACAACTAGCAGCGGTGCTAGGGGGCACCAGCCAAAATCTTGCCTAGGGCATGATATTGGTTAGGGCCGGCTCTGCGTACCACCCTCCAGCAGAGCAGGGTGGCCCTTTCAAAACTTTGCTATGGGGCTCACAAAGGTCTAGTTACACCCCTGCACAGATGTGTATAAGTACTAGTGTTTTGGGAAACATATTAAATGTAAACTTAAGCAATTATAATGGGAAGCAGTAAGCTTCCTGACAGACGGGATGCCCCGGCATCACATTAACGACACCGGCCATCCTGATCGCCAGGACAGCGAGGCAAAAGAATAGGGGTTAGGGTCAGGCTGCATGGCTGGGAAAGTTAGAGCTAGGGACCGCGGAGGGAGGGTTAGGCACACAGAAGGGGAGGTTAGGGTTAGGCACCATCAGGGTGGGTTAGGGTAGGGAGCAGAGGAGAGTTAGGGTGTTACTGGGGGGCTATCAGGATTCTGCGTGATGTGTTGCCGCTGTTGGTATTCTATCCGCTGGCATCCCGTCCATCGGCAAATCATTCTGATTCCCTTATAACTTTACAGAAAGGTTCTATAGACAAAACTATCTAATCAGATCTAATTGATATGTATATGAAAACAGCAATAAATATTCCTTGTCTCTGATTGTAGACTAAAGTATATAGCTTCCTTCTATCCCTGTAGTGTGCGTCAGGATTCAACGTGTTGCTCTTGGCATTGTAACCCTGACTGACACCATTTCTTACCTACAGTAATTGCTGATCACACAAATGAAATTTGATATACTGAGTTTACGACACAATAGAAAGATCGAGCTGTAGAGATGAGTCACAACGTTCTAAACACCTAATTCACTGGCATTCTTCCACATTTCCTGAAATGAATAACTAATTAAACACTCAAAATATCATATGTGATTGTGTGCTTGTAACACCCATACATACTAGAGATGTGCAGCGGGCATTTTTCGTGTTTTGTGTTTTGGTTTTGGATTCGGGTCTGCGGTCGTGTTTTGGATTCGGACGCGTTTTGGCAAAACCACCCTTTCGGGTTTTGGATTTGGATGTGTTTTGGATTCAGGGTGATTTTCTAAAAAAAACTCAAAAATAGCTAAAATCATAGAATTTGGGGGTAATTTTCATCCTATAGTATTATTATCCTCAATAACAATAATTTCCACTCATTTCCAGTCTATTCTGAACACCTCACAACTCACAATATTATTTTTAGTCCTAAAATTTGCACCGAGGTTGCTGGATGACTAAGCTAAGCGACCCAAGTGGGCGGCACTAACACCTGGTCAATCTAGGAGTGACACTGCAGTGTCAGACAGGATGGCACTTAAAAAATAGTCCCAAAACAGCACATGATGCAAAGAAAAAAAGAGGTGCACCAAGGTCGCTGGATGGCAGTCGCTGGATGGCTAAGCTAAGCGACACAAACACCTGGCCCATCTAGAATTAGACTCCAGTATCATGTGAATTATAAGGCAATATCACTGGAATTATTCGTTATAATCAATGGAATTAATGGTCCAAATCACTGGAAGAAAATGACAAAATCACTAGAATTAAAAGCCAGTATCACAGGAATTATTCGTTCTAATCAATGGTATTATTGGTCCAAATCACTGGAAGAAAATTACAAAATCACTGCAATTAAATGGCAGTAATGTTGGGAATTATATCAAATGGCAGTACCACTGGACATATACGGAAGTGTCAGACAGGATGGCACTTTTAAAAAAATAGTCCCCAAACAGTACATGATGCAAAGAAAAGAGAAAAAGAGGTGCACTGACACTGAGCACTGACCAGTGATTTTGAGCACTGATGATACTACTGAGCAGTGATACTGAGCACTGATGATACTACTGAGCAGTGATACTGAGAACTGACACTGAGCAGCACAAGACACTGAGCACTGACCAGTGATTCTGAGCACTGATGATACTACTGAGCAGTGATACTCAGAACTGACACTGAGCAGCACGATGCAGCACAAGACACTGAGCACTGACCAGTGATACTGAGCACTGATGATACTACTGAGAAGTGATACTGAGAACAGACACTGAGCAGCACAAGACACTGAGCACTGACCAGTGATACTGAGCATTGATGATACTACTGAGCAGTGATACTGAGCACTGATGATACTACTGAGCAGTGATACTGAGAACTGACACTGAGCAGCACAAGACACTGAGCACTGACCAGTGATTCTGAGCACTGATGATACTACTGAGCAGTAATACTGAGCACTGATGATTGATGATACTACTGAGCAGTGATACTGAGCACTGATGATTGATGATACTACTGAGCAGTGATACTGAGAACTGACACTGAGCAGCACGATGCAGCACAAGACACTGAGCACTGACCAGTGATACTGAGCACTGATGATACTACTGAGGAGTGATACTGAGAACAGACACTGAGCAGCACAAGACACTGAGCACTGACCAGTGATACTGAGCATTGATGATACTACTGAGCAGTGATACTGAGCACTGATGATACTACTGAGCAGTGATACTGAGAACTGACACTGAGCAGCACAAGACACTCAGCACTGACCAGTGATACTGAGCACTGATGATACTACTGAGCTATGATACTGAGCACTGATGATACTACTGAGCAGTGATACTGAGAACTGACACTGAGCAGCACAATACACTGAGCACTGACCAGTGATACTGAGCACTGATTATACTACTGAGCAGTGATACTGAGAACTAACACTGAGCAGCACAAGACACTGAGAACTGACCAGTGATTCTGAGCACTGATGATACTACTGAGCAGTGATACTGAGCACTGATCATTGATGATACTACTGAGCAGTGATACTGAGAACTGACACTGAGCAGCACGATGCAGCACAAGAAACTGAGCACTGAGTAGTGATACTGAGCACTGATGATACTACTGAGCAGTGATACTGAGAACTGAGCAGCACAAGACACTGAGCAGTGATACTGAGAACTGAGCAGCACAAGACACTGAGCAGCACAAAACACTGAGCACTGACCAGTGATACTGAGCACTGATGATACTACTGAACAGTGATACTGAGAACTGACACTGAGCAGCACAAGACACTGAGCACTGACCAGTGATACTGAGCACTGATGATACTACTGAGCAGTGATACTGAGCACTGAGGATACTACTTAGCAGTGATACTGAGAACTGACACTGAGCAGCACGGTGCAGCACAAGACACTGAGCACTGACCAGTGATACCGAGCACTGATGATACTTCTGAGCAGTGATACTGAACACTGATGATACTACTGAGAACTGACACTGAGCAGCACGATGCATCACAAGACACTGAGCACTGATGATACTACTGAGCAGTGATACTGAGCACTGATGATACTACTGAGAACTGACACTGAGCAGCACAATGCAGCACAAGACACTGAACTAGTATTAGTATTAGTGAGCAGCACAAAAGCACTCTGGAATTGTCATCCCCCCAGATACCACTGTGACTGGAATGATGATGACCGATGCACAGTCCCATGACACTACTACCACAGCACCCTACAGCAGCAAGATGCAGCACAAGACACTGTACTAGTAGTACTGAGCAGCACGATGCAGCACAAGACACTGAGCACTGATACTGAGAACTGACACTGAGACTACGTAGCCACGTCCTCTCTGTACTCTCTACAATGCCCGAGTGAAAACGGCGGCGACGCGTGGCTATTTATATGGAATCTGAATCCCGAGAGAATCCGACAGTGGGATGATGACGTTTTGCCTCGTTTAGGTTTTCCAGAGTCAGGCGGGAATAACCGAGTCGGGCTTGGAACCGTGTTTGACACGTGGAGTTTGGTAGGGTTCGGTTCTCGGCGAACAGAACCCGCTCATCTCTAATACATAGTGAAGGTAACTTTTTGTCTATGGGAGCAATTTATCAAATAATACTTGTGGGATAACCCCTGAAAACAAACAAATATTAAGTATCCCCCAAATGTACCATGGATGGACCACAGCTGATTTCTCCACAACTGCCATGCCTCTCCATTTCTGACAGCAGCTGCAAGCACCATAGGGAACTGCAAAGCAGTTAGAGTCAACAATATTTACTTGCTGTCCATGTACATACACACACTTACACAGTAGGGTTACTTTTTGTCAGGATCCAATTAACCTACCAGTATACTGTATTTTAGGACTGTGTGAGTCCCGTAGCAGTATCGGACTGGGGCATGAAGGGCCCACCGAGGGAATGCACTGCAGTGGTAGGGGCCTATGCTTAGATGCTTGGCTAACCATTAGTGAGTGCATGGTCAGGGACTCTTGATAAATATATACAGTAAATAATGCTAGTGCATGCATGATAATGTAGGAAATGAATAAAAGCACTGCACTGTAGAAAACTATATAGTCTTGTGTAGTATAATGTAATGCATAATTCAAGTGCACAGTTTGAAACATGATCCCTAGGGGAGAGGGTGGGGCCCCAGGCAGTAGGGCCCACCAGGGGTTTCCCCTGTGCCCCTGTGGTCCAGTCCAACCCTGACACGGAGGAATCTCAAACAAGCACAGGGAGAATATACCAACTCCACACAGTTATATGAACTCAGTGCTGTGACGCAGTATTACTAACCATTACACCCTCCTACTGTTCACAGTCATGTTTAAACTTACTTTGCCGACATGGTTACAATGGTTTAAGTAACATTAGCACCGTGATGGGACAGTATGCTCAGCATCAGATTGCAGACAAACTGTCCCCATTTTGACTGTTGGCAAGGCATACCGATCCCGAAGACATATATGCTCCTCAACCATCAGGGTTCCACCTGAGATAACTCATACACTCCTCACTTATACCTCATTCATGGCAGTGATGGTACTCCTGTAGGCAATGGAAATGTGGCTGATCTCTATGAGCTTTGCCGAGACAGATCTGTAGCGCGAGGTTTGTCCCGCCATCTGAACTCATTTAAATAGTGCTAAAGTAGTTTGAAGATGCTGTGTACCGCAAAAACAAGCGTTATATTTCGAATTATTTTTGCACTTACTACTACATAAAGCCCTTAGACTTATCTATCTCTTGTCATTTTTTTCCCTCATACAAGCACTTTTAATAATAATAATAATAATAATAATAATATTTATATAGCACTTTTCTCCCAATCAGACTAGTAACATAAATATAGAGTTTTTGGGGACTAGCCCCGAAGAAGATTCCTTTTTTGGGGCACTCTTTTACTTAGTATAAGAGTGTTCCAAAAAAGGAATCTTCTTTGGGGCTAGTCCCCAAAAACTCTATATTTGTGTAGTCTCTTCATGTTCCAGGAGTAACTCCAGCCCTATAAATATTTTATTTTTAACCAGGTTCTCTGTTAAATATTGAATATTACAATAATAGTCTGGTGTAGGATAAGAACTTACTTTCTCACAGTAACATAGTTTCTGAGGTTGAAAAAAAGACAATTTGTCCATCGAGTTGAACCTATATGTGGTCTCCTACGCTGTTTTTTTTTAGGACTAATTTTGTCTGTTGCTAATGTTGGCCATTGTGTTTATACCTTATTCCTCTTTAATAACTATAGTGCATGACTACGCACCGTAACCCTGTATATCCTTATCCATTAGGAATTTATCTAGCCCATTCTTAAAAGTGTTGAACGAGTCCGCCAATACTACTCTATCCGGCAGGGAATTCCAAACACGTATTGTCCTTGCTGTGAAAAAACCTTTTTCGCCTCTGTGTGCGAAATCTCCTCTCCTCTAACCTAAGCGGGTGTCCACGTGTCCTCTGTGTTGATCTTACCAAAAACAGATCCCCCTCAAGCTCTGTATTGTCCCCTTTTATATCTGTAAATGTTGATCATGTCCCCTCTTAGGGGTATATTCAATTAAAGTCTGATCCATTCCGACATGTATTTGTCGGAATGGATCCGACAACCCCTATTCAATCCTATCTAAAATTCGACTTTTTCAAGTCGAATTTAGATGGGACCCAGAGGAGGAGAGGGGGGGCGAGCCGCGGGGGGACAGCCGGCGGCATCCAGAGGAGATCAGTGCTACGGAGTAGCACTGCAGCTGGATGTCACTCAGCCGCCCGACCTCACGGCAGATTCCACCCGGCTCCAGCAGCGTGCTGGAGCCGGGTGGAAGCTGCCGTGAGGTCGGGCGGCTGAGTGACATCCAGCTGCAGCGCTACTGTAGCGCTGATCTCCTCTGGATGCCGCCAGCTGTCCCCCCGCTGCTCGCCCCCCCCCTTGCCTCCTCTGGGTCCATCTTATTCCGACATAATTTTGATGTCGGATTGAGATGGTCGAAAAGGGGGCCAAAACCTGTCGGATTTTGCCCCCGTTTTCGACATCAACACGTGGATCGGCAGCTATTCCGCCGATCCACGTGCTTTTCGACAAGTCGAATGTCTCGACTTGTTGAAAAGCTTTGAATAGATCGAATCACGTTTCGACCTTAAAAAGTCGAAAACTGCCGTCTTTTCGACAGACGGCAGTTTTCGACTTTAATTGAATATACCCCTTAGTCTCCTCTTTTCCAGTGTGTACAAGCATAGCCTTGCAAGCCTTTCCTCGTATTCCAGCGTCTCCATCTCTTTAATTAGTTTGGTTGCACACCTCTGAACCTTTTCTGGTTCCAGGATATCCTTTTTGTAGTATGGTGCCCAAAATTGTGCACAGGTGTGGCCTCACCAGGGATTTAAATAATGGGAGTATAACACTCTCATCCCTTGCATCAATTTCCCGCTGCGCTTTATACATGCTAATACCTTATTAGCCTTCTTTGCTGCACTCCTACTTTGGGTACTGCTGCTAAATTAGCTATCTATGTGAACACCTAAGTCTTTTTCCAGTACAGAATCCCCTAATTTTACCCCACTTAGTATGTAGCTGTTATTTTTGTTCTTGCTACCAAAGTGCATTACCTTACACTTGTCTGTATTGAAGCCCATTCTCCATTTTGCTGCCTATGCTTCCAGTTTAACGAAGTCGTTCTGGAGAGACTCAGCCTCTCCCTCCGTATTTATTACCTTACACAATTTGGTATTATCTGCAAAAATTTACACCATGCTCTCTAGATCTACTGCTAGATTGTTAATGAAAATGTTGAACAAAAGTGGTCCAAGTACAGAACCTTGTAACTTGTAGATAAGTCTCATGTGCGGTACTGTGTCGAAAGCTTTAGCAAAGTCTAAAAAGATTACAGCCACCTCCTAACCCTGATCAAGGTTTGCACTAACTGTTTCAGAAAAGCCTATTAAGTTTGTTTGACATGATTTATCCTTTACAAGTCCATGTTGGTTCCTATTAATAACCTTATTGGCTTCAAGTAACTTCTGTATACTATCCCTTAGAATACCTTCCAGTACTTTCACCACTATAGATGTAATACTAACTGGTTTATAATTACCCGGTTCAGCTTTACTTCCCTTTTTGAATATCGGCACTACTTCTGCTATACTCCAGTCTTTGGGAACTATGCCTGATGTAAGTGAGTCCTTGAAGATCAATAATAGCGGTCTTGCTAATTCAGAGTTCAGGGTGAATTCCATTGGGACCAGGTGACTTATTAATCTTGATTTTTTTAATCGGTCACAGACTACATCCTCACTTATATAAACACTTAGCAGTGGGACATTATCTTTGTTGGGATTATGTGTTAATCCCTGCATCTGGTCCTGTGAAGACCGATGAGAAAAACTCATTTAATTTGTCCACTGTGTCATAATCGTTTTTGATTAAGACACCCAGCTTGACCTTTAGAGGGCCTATACTCTCCTTTTTTAATCTTTTGCTGCTGATATATTTAAAAAATATATTAGGGTTTGATTTGCTTTCCTTTGTTACTTGCTTTTCAGTTTCTACTTTAGCCTCTCATTTCTTTTTTGCGTGTTTTGTTACAATCCTTATAGTGCTGGAATTCCAGCATTCCCGTCTGATTTGTATTTTTTGAATGCTCTCCTCTTTTTGCCCATTAGTTCCTTAATCTTTTTGTTAAGCCACATTGGCTTGGAATTTTTGGTCCTATGCTTTCTGTTCATGGGAATACATTTGCGAGTGTTATTAATGAGCAGTTATATTAATACCTCCCATTTCTCCATAATATTTTTTCCTTGAAACAAAGTTTCCCATTCAATGTCCCTTTAAAGCTTCCCTCATCATGTCAAAGTTAACTTTGCTAAATTTAAAAAAGTCCTAGTTGAGTAGATGTAGGACTCCTTATGAAAACTGATACTGAATGTTTCCATATTGTGATCGCTGTTTCCCATGGGCTCCCCTACTATAATATTTGATATCAATTTCCCATTGTTAGTTAATACTAGGTCTATGATTGCATTGTACCTAGTTGGTTCTTCGATTAGTTGAAGTTATCATTTAGTGTGTTTAAAAACATATTACCCCTAACAGTATCACATGAGTCGTTTGTTCAATTTATCTCTGGATAGTTAAAATCTCCCATTACTATTACGTCTCCTACTGCTGCTGCTTTTTCAATTTGCTTCAGTAACATCATCAGACACACTAATACCAGGAGGCTTGGTTCCCTTACCCCCACATGCAATTTCTACCCATAACATCTCAACAGTATTTACAGTCGCCTCGTGAATATCTTCCCTTATATCAGGTTTTAAAAAACGGCTTTACGTAAAGACATACTCCTCCACCCTGTTTATTTAATCTGTCTCTCCTGAACAGTGTATATCCCTCTAGATTGACTTTCCAATCATGAGATTTGTCCCAAGTTTCAGTAATGCCTATAATATCATACTGCTTGCTTGCTGCAAGGACTTCTATTTCCCCCTTTTTACCTGTAAGGCTTCTAGCGTTTACATACATACATTTAAGATAAATATTTCCCCTAGTGCTAGGGACATCCTTTTCCATATGCAGTAATGATGACCCACACTCATTGTTAGTTAGTGTTTTGGCAATACCTTTGGTAATACCCTTGTTAGTGCCCATGTTAATACCCTTGCCCTTGCTGGGTGCTCTTTCCCTCCCCCCTTCTCCACCCCCATTTCATTCACTACCCCATCCCCACTATTCTCACTGCATGACCCGTAGTTTCTAGCTAAACCCTCCCCCCAGGCTCCTAGTTCCAAATCTCCTCCAACCTTCTAACCATCCTTTCCCCCAGCACCGCTGCCCCCTCCTCAGTCAGGTGCAATCCATTGCGACAAAAAAGATGGCGCCTGACTGAGAAGTCCGCCCAGTGTTCCAGGAACACAAACCCCTCTTTCCTACACCAGTCTCTGAGCCACACATTTACCTCCATAATCTCCCTCTGCCTCCCTGGGCTAGCGCGTGGCACCGGTAATATTTTGGAGAATATTAACTTAGATGTCCTTGCCTTTAGATTCTGGCCTAAATCCCTATAATCTTTCTTAAGGACATCCCACCTACCACTAACTTTGTCATTGGTGCCAGCATGCACCAAGACTGCTGGGTCTTTCCCAGCCCCTCCCAACAATCTTTCTATCCGGACCATGATGTGCCGCTCCCGAGCGCCCGGGAGACAACAGACTGTACGGTGATCATGGTCCCGGTAGCAGATTGCCCTATCTGTCATCCTGATAATAGAATCCCCTAACACTACAATCTGACTAGGTACCTCACTTTCTTTAGTCCCATCAGTGCCGGAGGGACCGCTCCTCCAGATGCTAGAGGGAACAGTCTCCTCCAGCTCCGTCATTTCTTCGCTACCATCCACCGAAACCTTGTCCAACAGGGTAAATTTGTTCGGGTTTGGTAGTTCAGAGATGTTGTGCCTTCCCCTTCTTTTCCTACTTCTAACTGTGACCCAGCTGGCTACATGTTCGTCCTCATCTACCGGTGTCCACCCCTGCAATTCCTCCACCGTTCTATCTAAGCTTTGCTCGAGATTGTGAATATGCCTCAGTCGCATAACGGTTTGCTCTAGATCAGTTACCTGGGCTTCCAGAGCAACCGTTCGCACACACCTCGCGCAGATGTATTCACACTGGGATGGTTGCTCCAGGTGCGCATACATCTTGTGCATACATCTTGCACAAGAGCATAGAGTAAATATTGCTGTACTACTATCTACTCCTGCCCACCCTGAGACTGCTATAATAGTAACTGTACTTATTAACAGATTAACTTTACTTACACCACTGCTAAGAACTGACGTATTTTATCCAAAGTCCACAACTGTATGACTATATGAAACTGTGTAACAATTTGATAAGGGGAATGAACTGCCAACAAAGCTAGCCTGTCCCTAATACCATGTCTTTGATCATACCTACAAAACTACTACTTTAAACTAGTGATGTGCACCGGAAATTTTTCGGGTTTTGTGTTTTGGTTTTGGATTCGGTTCCGCGGCCGTGTTTTGGATTAGGACGCGTTTTGGGAAAACCTCCCTGAAATTTTTTTGTCGGATTCGGGTGTGTTTTGAATTCGGGTGCTTTTTTACAAAAAACCCTCAAAAACAGCTTAAATCATAGAATTTGGGGGTCATTTTGATCCCATAGTATTATTAACCTCAATAACCATAATTTCCACTCATTTTCAGTCTATTCTGAACACTTAAAACCTCACAATATTATTTTTAGTCCTAAAATTTGCACCGAGGATGCTGGATGACTAAGCTAAGCGACCCAAGTGGCCGACACAAACACCTGGCCCATCTAGGAGTGGCACTGCAGTGTCAGACAGGATGGCACTTCAAAAAAATAGTCCCCAAACAGCACATGATGCAAAGAAAAAATGAGGCGCAATGAGGTAGCTGTGTGACTAAGCTAGGAATGGCACTGCAGTGTCAGACAGGATGGCACTTCAAAAAAATAGTCCCCAAACAGCACATGATGCAAAGAAAAAAAGAGGTGCACCAAGGTCGCTGGATGGCTAAGCTAAGCGACCCAAGTGGCCGACACAAACACCTGGCCCATCTAGGAGTGGCACTGCAGTGTCAGACAGGATGACAGATTTAAAAAATAGTCCCCAAATAGCACATGATGCAAAGAAAAAAAGAGGTGCACCAAGGTCGCCTGGATGGATAAGCTAAGCGACCCAAGTGGCCGACACAAACACCTGGCCCATCTAGGAGTGGCACTGCAGTGTCAGACAGGATGGCAGATAAAAAAAAATAGTCCCCAAACAGCACATGATGCAAAGAAAAAAAGAGGTGCAAGATGGAAGCTGTGTGACTAAGCTAAGCGACACAAGTGGCCGACACAAATACCTGGCCCATCTAGGAGTGGCACTGCAGTGTCAGACAGGATGGCACTTCAAAAAAATAGTCCCCAAACAGCACATGATGCAAAGAAAAAAAGAGGTGCACCAAGGTCGCTGGATGGCTAAGCTAAGCGACCCAAGTGGCCGACACATACACCTGGCCCATCTAGGAGTGGCACTGCAGTGTCAGACAGGATGGCAGATTTAAAAAATAGTCCCCAAATAGCACATGATGCAAAGAAAAAAAGAGGTGCACCAAGGTCGCTGGATGGCTAAGCTAAGCAACCCAAGTGGCCGACACAAACACCTGGCCCATCTAGGAGTGGCACTGCAGTGTCAGACAGGATGGCAGATTAAAAAAATAGTCCCCAAACAGCACATGATGCAAAGAAAAAAAGAGGTGCAAGATGGAAGCTGTGTGACTAAGCTAAGCGACACAAGTGGCCGACACAAATACCTGGCCCATCTAGGAGTGGCACTGCAGTGTCAGACAGGATGGCACTTCAAAAAAATAGTCCCCAAACAGCACATGATGCAAAGAAAAAAAAGAGGCGCAATGAGGTAGCTGTGTGACTAAGCTATGCGACCCAAGTGGCCGACACAAACACCTGGCCCATCTAGGAGTGGCACTGCAGTGTCAGACAGGATGACACTTCCAAAAATAGTCCCCAAACAGCACATGATGCAAAGAAAAATGAAAGAAAAAAGAGGTGCAGGCATCGCAACCGACACAATTGGACTCTCCTTGGGGATTTGTGATTTAGAAGAATGCACAGTTCTTTGCTGTGCTTTTGCATTCTTAACTCTTTTAAGTTTTCTAGCAGGAGGATGAGTGCTTCCATCCTCATGTGAAGCTGAACCACTAGCCTTGAACATAGGCCAGGCCCTCAGCCGTTCATTTGCCACTCCGTGTCGTAAATGGCACATTGGCAAGTTTACGCTTCTCCTCAGACGATTTAGATTTAGATTTTTGGGTCATTTTACTGAGTTTTATTTTTTGGTATTTTACTTGCTCTCTACTATGACATTAGGCATCGGCCTTGGCAGACGACGTTGATGGCATTTCATCGTCTCGGCCATGACTAGTGGCAGCAGCTTCAGCACGAGGTGGAAGTGGATCTTGATCTTTCCCTATTTTACCCTCCACATTTTTGTTCTCCATTTTTTAATGTGTGGAATTATATGCCAGTAATATATCAATAGCAATGGCCTACTACTATATATACTGCGCACAACTGAAATGCACCACAGGTATGGATGGATAGTATACTTGACGACACAGAGGTAGGTAGAGCAGTGGCCTACTGTACCGTACTGCTATATATTATATACTGGTGGTCAGCAAACTGTGCAAAACTGAAATGCACCACAGGTATGGATGGATAGTATACTTGACGACACAGAGGTAGGTAGAGCATCCGCCCACCAAACGCTTCGACATGCCTGCGTTGGACTCGCCACTCCCCAAAAATGGTCAGTTGACGCCCGGACCCGGCTTCCTGCTGTCAATTGTTTGCGGTTGCCGCTGCAACCACTTTCTTCGTAGGAAGCGTCGCTGCCCGGCGACGGCCGTCGCTGGGCAATGATGCGCCTGCGCATTGCGACCGCAGCGCATGCACAGTTCCGACCTGATCACACAGCTGCGAAAAAGTGCAGCGTGCAATCGGGTCAGAATGACCCCCATTACTACCATCAATTATACGGTACCACCAGCAATGGCTGGCTCAAGCTATGAGGATTGATGAATAGGAGAAATGCCTAAATTTGATGAAAAGGTTTGGCTGGATTTATGGCTCATCTGCCTTAGATAGCTAGGTCCTAAATTCGTTATTAAACATAATTAATTTGTAAAACGTTTTAGTATACATTTACTCTAATTTCTTTTTTCAGTTTGACTGTACAAGTGAAAATTCAAGGAATTATACCCAGGAAAGTCTCAGCTGAATGGCTACAGAGTTAGCCCTAACCAATATGATGCCCTAGGCAAGATTTTGGTTGGTGCCCGCTAGCACCACCACTAGTTCCGCATAAGACACTGCACCCCTTTTCCAGTACCGTTACCCTGCACCCATAGCAGTCCTTATTTTGGTATTACTACTCCCTATATTTTAAATAGGAACAGTGGCCCTCATTCCGAGTTGATCGCTAGCTGCTGTTGTTCGCAGCGCAGCAATCAGGCTAAAAATCGGCACCTCTGCGCATGTGTATGGGGCGCACTGCGCACGCGCGACGTACTTTCACAAAAGCCGATGCAGTTTTACACAAACTCTAGCGACGCTTTACAGTCGCACTGCTGGCCGCAGAGTGATTGACAGGAAGTGGGTGTTTCTGGGTGGTAACTGACCGTTTTCGGGGAGTGTGTAAAAACGCAGGTGCCAGATAAAAACGCAGGAGTGGCTGGGGAAATGTAGGCGTGGCTGGGCAAACGCAGGGCATGTTTGTGACGTCAAAACGGGAATTAAACAGACTGAACTGATTGCTAGCTAGGAGTAGGTCTCGAGCTACTCTGAAACTGCACAATCTTTTAATGGAGCAGCGCTGTGATCCTTTCGTTCGCACTTCTGCTAAGCTAAGATACACTCCCAGAGGGCGGCGGCTTAGCGTTTGCACTGCTGCTAAAAGCAGCTAGCGAGCGAACAACTCGGAATGAGGGCCCGTGCGCACATTCGGCGCACAGCCCAGAAAGGGGTGCGTTTTTGCTGGCAGGGGCATGGCCACATAATAGTACCTCCAATTTAAATTATGTCACACAGTACTGCAACTTTATTCACATTTAATCATGCAATAGTGTCCCTAATTCACGTTACATCACACAGTAGTACCACTTTACCTTGTAGAAGTTACTCCTCACAGTAGAGCCCCTTATTCAAATTACATCACACTGATTTGCTCCTTTATCACATTACACTACACCATATTGCTCTTTTTTTACATTAGACAACATAGTAGTGCCCTTTTCTATACGTAACGCCACACAGTAGAGCACCTTATACACATAATACCACACATTAGTAATGCCTTTATACACATAATACCACACTGTAATGACCTTTACACATAAGACACACATTATTAATGTCCCTTACACATATGCCACACATTATTAATGCCCTTATACACATAATGACACACACAATGTCCCTTACACATATGGTTCACATTATTAGTGCCCTTATACACATAATGGCACACATATTACCACTTACACATATGCTGCACATTATTAATGCCCTTATACACATAATGACACAGTGCCCCTCACACATATTCCGCACATTATTAATGCCCTTATACACATAATAACACACATAGTGCCCCTTACACATATGCCGCACATTATTAATGCCCTTATACACATGACACACATTACCCCTTCCACATATGACGCACATTATTAATGCCCTTATACACAAAATGACACACATAGTGCCCCTTACACATTCGCTGCACATTATTAATGTCCTTATACACATAATGACACACATATTACCACTTACACATATGCCGCACATTATTAATGCCCTTATACACATAATGACACACATTACCCCTTCCACATATGACGCACATTATTAATGCCCTTATACACAAAATGACACACATAGTGCCCCTTACACATTCGCTGCACATTATCAATGCATTTATACACGACACACATAATGCCTCTTACACATACTGTATGCAGAATACTATTGCACAACCAACCCACTCTCACACAGCCACTAACACTGTGACCTTTGCCTCTGCTTGGATACAGATGTGTTCTCATACATTTTGACTCAATGCGCCATGCAGCAGGAGATGTCTGGCATGAGTAAGCTGTCAGCTCTGCTACCATCGGATCTGGTGCCTTTTTTTTATGCAAATGCATCTTATTTCATTGCTATGTGGCTAGGATGCACAAGCAGCTTCTGTTGATTAAAATGATAGGCGGCATACCTATATACTGTGTTTGACTTTGGCTGTATCTGCATACAAAATGCTACACACAGAATATAGGCACGCCGCATATCATTTTAATCAGAAGAAGCTGCTGGTGCCCTTAGGCATACCAAATGCCCTAGGCACTTGCCTAGTTTGCCTATGCCTAGGACCGGCTCTTAATGGCTAAGAATCACAACAGTAATATTGTAGCAGGGAGTACATCACGAATTAAATATTGCAAACTGTTTTAGTAATTCTATGTTTTGTTTCAGTATTTAAAAAATGAATGTCATTTAAATGCATTTTTATATTTGTTTTGTAAATGCATTGCTCAAATGAGAGTAAATGTTGTAGTATTACAGAATATCCTGTAGATGGTGCTATGTGCACAAAGTATTGTTGCTGTAGAAACTAGAAAGCCTTCACATTATAGAATAGTGGCATTTATCATCCTATCCTCAAAGTTGTAAAGTTGTAGATGCATTATTGGGGGTCTAGCTATAAAAATACATTAACCACTTACCTGTCTATATATTTCTAAAAATCACTGATAAATTGTTTTTAAGTTTCAACAGATATATATATATATACACTGCTCAAAAAAATAAAGGGAACACTAAAATAACACATCCTAGATCTGAATGAATGAAATATTCTAATTAAATACTTTGTTCTTTACATAGTTGAATGTGCTGACAACAAAATCACACAAAAATTATCAATGGAAATCAAATTTATTAACCCATGGAGGTCTGGATTTGGAGTCACACTCAAAATTAAAGTGGAAAAACACACTATAGGCTGATCCAACTTTGATGTAATGTCCTTAAAACAAGTCAAAATGAGGCCCAGTAGTGTGTGTGTGGCCTCCACGTGCCTGTATGACCTCCCTACATGCCTGGGCATGCTCCTGATGAGGTGGCGGATAGTCTCCTGAGGGATCTCCTCCCAGACCTGGAATAAAGCATCCGCCAACTCTTGGACAGTCTGTGGTGCAACGTGGCATTGGTGGATGGAGCGAGACATGATGTCCCAGATGTGCTCAATTGGATTCAGTTCTGGGGAATGAGCGGGCCAGTCCATAGCATCAATGCCTTCATCTTGCAGGAACTGCTGACACACTCCAGCCACATGAGGTCTAGCATTGTCTTGCATTAGGAGGAACCCAGCATATGGTCTCACAAGGGGTCTGAGGATCTCATCTCGGTACCTAATGGCAGTCAGGCTACCTCTGGCGAGCACATGGAGGGCTGTGCGGCCCCCCAAAGAAATGCCACCCCACACCATTACTGACCCACTGCCAAACCGGTCATACTGGAGGATGTTGCAGGCAGCAGAACGTTCTCCTTGGCGTCTCCAGACTCTGTCACGTCTGTCGCATGTGCTCAGTGAGAACCTGCTTTCATCTGTGAAGAGCACAGGGCGCCAGTGGCGAATTTGCCAATCTTGGTGTTCTCTGGCAAATGCCAAACATCCTACATGGTGTTGGGCTGTAAGCATAACCCCCACCTGTGGACGTTGGGCCCTCATACCACCCTCATGGAGTCTGTTTCTGATCGTTTGAGTAGACACATGCACATTTGTGGCTTGCTGGAGGTCATTTTGCAGGGCTCTGGCAGTGCCCCTCCTGTTCCTCCTTACACAAAGGTGGAGGTAGCGGTCCTGCTGCTGGGTTGTTGCCCTCCTACGGCCTCCTCCACGTCTCCTGATGTACTGGCCTGTCTCCTGGTAGTGCCTCCATGCTCTGGACACTACGCTGACAGACACAGCAAACCTTCTTGCCACAGCTCGCATTGATGTGCCATCCTGGATGAGCTGCACTACCTGAGCCACTTGTGTGGGTTGTAGACTCCGTCTCATGCTACCACTAGAGTGAAAGCACCACAAGCTTTCAAAAGTGACCAAAACATCAGCCAGAAAGCATAGGAGCTGAGAAGTGGTCTGTGGTCACCACCTGCAGAACAACTCCTTTATTGGGTGTGTCTTGCTAATTGCCTATCATTTCCACCTGTTGTCTATTCCATTTGCACAACAGCATGTGAAATTGATTGTCAATCAGTGTTGCTTCCTAAGTGGACAGTTTGATTTCACAGAAGTGTGATTGACTTGGAGTTACATTGTGTTGTTTAAGTGTTCCCTTTATCTTTTTGAGCAGTGTATATGTGTGTGTATATATATATATATATATATATATATATATATATACATATACATATACACAGAAAGTGGGCTGTTATCGATGTGTGAATTGTACCACCTGCAGGAGCATGTCTGTAGGTGAATATTTTCACCATCCACATACAGGGCAAAAAAAAAAAATTCGACGAGTGAGCTGCACCTCTGAGTCCATGTGGTGTATATATCCTTACCTGCCCATGCTCCCTGATGTATGTAGGGAAAACCATTCGCCCATTTCATGACAGAATGGTGAATCACCGTCTTTCTATCAGAACAGCTCTGACTGATGGACACTCTGACAAACCTGTTCACTTCTATGAGGCACGCCACACTCTAGCATTATTGAAGTGCATGATAATTGATTGGATTGCTCCTCTAAGAAGAGGTGGTGACAGAGCAAGAATGTTGCTTTGTGTGGAAGCCTCATGGATTCACTGATTAGATACTGTTCACCCTGGCCTTGAGGTTTAAATGAGGGCATTCACTATGGTACCTTTCTGGACTGAGTTATGAAGGTCCTTTGGAAAACGACTACCATTGTTTTTTTGTATTTCTTTTTTGGTCTATCACTTCCAATAATGCGGTCTGTGTCCCTGTCCTATGGATGATTTTTTTATATCTTTTATGATTGTGGACTCTATATGGTTCCTCTCTTGTTGTATAATCCTCATTGAATTGCCTGTGGTATTATATTTTGATATATCTAAATACCTTTATATGTATTTGAGACTTATGAAGCTAGACACCGTAGACAGGATCTAGGATGGATGCATAGACTGAGCGCTGGTATATTGCCTATATACCTAGATGGAGCGCAGCTATATTGATTGGGTGACCGTTTATAGTGCTCCATTGTATTGGATGAGACAACTGATGATGCGGGAGCTGACTGCGGTGTATCTGATATGTTTAGCGCTGACTTCCGGTCATATGACTGGGGCTTGTGCTCCAAACACTGGAAGTGTGGTGCATGGTGGAACGCATGCCGAGCGCTAGTGGATACACATACAATTCACTGAGGAACTTCTATTTTGGTGACTTATGGTATATTTTATATGCAATTCACTTACACAATGCTTTTAGTGATATTTATTTTACATTGTGATGGGGTTGTTGCTTGTACTAATTGGGGGCAGGGCTATATGGGTATATAATTGGGTGTTTTGCACTGTCTTGTGATCTTGACAAAGGTCTCATATTGGACCGAAATGTTGATGCCACAAACCCCTGTGCTGATGTCTTGATATTATTTATTAACAGTTTCTTATATAGCGCAGCAAATTCCGTTGGGCCTTACAATTGATGTAATAAAATAAGGCTTATGAAGACTGGTGAGTGCTCCTATCAATATTGTATTTATATATATATATATATATATATATATATATACAGGTTGAGTATCCCATATCCAAATATTCCGAAATACGGAATATTCCGAAATACGGACTTTTTTGAGTGAGAGTGAAATAGTGAAACCTTTGTTTTTTGATGGCTCAATGTACACAAACTTTGTTTAATACACAAAGTTATTAAAAATATTCTATTAAATGACCTTCAGGCTGTGTGTATAAGGTGTCTATCAAACATAAATGAATTGTGTGAATGTACACACACTTTGTTTAATGCACAAAGTTATAAAAAATATTGGCTAAAATTGCCTTCAGGCTGTGTGTATAAGGTGTATATAAAACATAAATTCATTCTGTGCTTAGATTTAGGTCCCATCACCATGATATCTCATTATGGTATGCAATTATTCCAAAATACGGAAAAATCCGATATCCAAAATACCTCTGGTCCCAAGCATTTTGGATAAGGGATACTCAACCTGTATATATATATATATATATACACGTATACATGTATATATATATATCTATATATATATATATATATATATATATATATTTATAAATATAAATGTCCAATAGACTGGCACACCCTTGCTAATTCTGTAGCTGCATCCTTGTGCCATCTAATCCCATAGTGGATAAGTAATAAACAGTTTGCAGCAGTGGCACTCAGACGTCTTTCCACGAAATTAAAGCACCATCACTCTGATTTCTTTCAGCGTTTCAGGATCATTTATTGGGACCCTTTCATCTTTTGTATCCTGATGAAAGGGTCTCAATAAATGATCCTGAAACTTTGAAAAAACCCAGAGTGATGATGCTATATATATATATATATATATATATATATATATATAAAATTTAAAAAAAAAAAGTCCCCCAGATCAAATGAAGTCCATATAGTGTTAATAGAAACAGCAGGTCATTTAAGATTAGTATCCATACTTTGCATGCAGCTCCCTTTAAAACTACTCCTACAATAGTCCAGCAATCGACATAAAAATGGAAGTGAAATTAAGTCAGTCACAATTTAATAAGGTATAAAACATTGCACATACATCCGTACATAGCCGTTAGAGCTTGTTAATAGCATTATCTGCTTTTCAGTCACGATTCTGCACCTCCAAATGTACAGCACTAGCGGCAGCCCTGATCTCCGGCAGTATAGTCCCACTGTCAGCTTCCTGGTGATGTCATGACATCAGCTCACAGCACACCCGATGTATTTGCAATAACATTTTCTTCCTCATTTTACTGCATGCAGTTTAGGAACTAAAATCTAAAAGTAATATTACATAAGTGTGCAGGTATTAATGTGGGGAAATTACAGCTGGGATTGTCATGCAGAGTTTATTTATTATTTACTAGCTAGAGTACCTGGGGTTGCCCGGGATTTTAAGAATGTTTGTTTACAAAAATGTATTTAAATATTAAACACACAGTATAAATAACAATATGCTCATATGTAAAATGTCACGATCTTCGCTTGTAAACTGTGGATTTGTATAAAAAGACAGAAGGACAGAAGGGCAGAAGCACAATTGTTTTCTTTTATATTTTAGATAAGTACCTAGATAGATCCTCCTCCCCCAAACACTCCACAGTTTCTTATATAGCGCAGCACATTATGTATCTCCTGATATACTCTGTGCTGCTGGGGGACCATGCTGCTTCCACTATATATCTCTCAGTGTGTGGGTTCGTGCTACCTCCATTCCCCTCCTCACATCATGTCACTTGCCCTGTCACATGCAGCCCTATCATCACTGACATATCATGCATGTCCTGATATAGTCTGTGCTGCTGGCCCACCCCTAGGGGTGCTAGGGGTGTTGCACATGCATCCGCACTTTCTGCGGGGGGCCGCAGAAAAAGTGATTGCCTTTGCCTGTCAATCAGGCAGAGGCGGTCGCGGGGCAGAGGGTGCGGAAACGCTCCATTTCCAGGGAGGAGACAGAGTGTTGCGGGGACAGGCGGCGTGAACGGTGGGCAGTGCGGCGCGAATGGGCGGTGTCGTGGGTGTGATCATGGCGGCTGCATGACATAACACGCAGCTGCCGCGATAGGTAAGATGGCTCTGGGTCTCCTGCGGGCACAGCTAAGCGGCACCAGCAGGCGGCATCAATAGTTTTTACGATTAAGCAGAAAGTGCGAGGCAATCACAATTTCTGCAGTGCACATGCGCTAAGTATTTTAGCACAAAACTTAGTACATTTACTCACATCCGAACAAAGAATTTCCATCGTTGAAGTGATCGTAGTGTGATTGACAGGAAGTGGGTGTTTCTGGGCGGAAACTGACCGTTTTCTGGGAGTGTGCGGAAAAACGCAGGCGTTAGAAAATTCTTAGCAGTTTCTGAGTAGCTCGAGACTTACTCCTACACTGCGATCAGCTCAGCCCATTTCGTTCCTGGTTTGACGTCACAAACACGCCCTGCGTTCGGCCAGCCACTCCCCCGTTTCTCCATACACTCCCGCGTTTTATCCTGGCACGCCTGCGTTTTTCCGCACACTCCCAGAAAACGGTCAGTTTCCGCCCAGAAACACCCACTTCCTGTCAATCACACTACGATCACTTCAACAATGGAAATTCTTCGTTCGGACGTGAGTAAATCTACTAAGTTTTGTGCTAAAATACTTAGCGCATGCGCACTGCGTACCATGCGCATGCGCATTTTCACCTTAATCGCTCCGTTGCGAAAATCGGCAACGAGCGAACAACTCGGAATGACCCCCAGAGGGCGGCGGCCTAGCGTGTGCAATGCTGCTAAAATCTGCTAGCGAGCGAACAACTCGGAATGACCCCCATTGAGCTCCACGGTACTCCAACTGAAAGCGGTAGCGAAGAGGAGGTGGATTCAGAGAAAAGGACACTGAAAGAGCGATTAGATAAGTAGGATAGGAACCAAGAGAGGGCCGTGTCCTGAAGACCTAGGGATTGCAGTGTTTGTACGAAAAGAGGAGTGGTGAACAGTGTCAAAAGCAGCAGAGAGATCTAGAAGGATAAGTAGTGAGTAATGGCCTTTAGACTTCGCAGTGACCAAATCATTAACCACTTTAGTCAGTGCTGTCTCTGTGGAGTGTTGGGAGCGAAAGCCTGATTGAGGAGTTTACAATTTCATGACATGGCTTGCTTATATAATCCCCATTTGTTTTACGTCCTAGAGGATGCTGGGGTCCATTTTAGTACCATGGGGTATAGAGGTTCCGCAGGAGCCTTCAGCACTTTAAGACTTTTCAACAGTGTGAACTGGCTCCTCCCTCTATGCCCCTCCTCCAGACCTCAGTTTAGAAAATGTGCCCAGGAGACTGGCTGCACATCAGTGAAGCTCTACTGAGTTTTGCTGGAAAAGACTTTGTTAGGTTTTTTATTTTACAGGGAAGCTGCTGGCAACAGTTTCCCTGCTTTGTGGGACTTAGGGGGGGGGGGGGGGGGGGAGTAGGAACCAACTTCTCAGTTAGTTTAATGGCTCTGCTTCTGCTGACAGGACACCATTAGCTCCTGAAGGGTACTGAACACCCTTGCCTGGCTGCTGCTCACTCCCACAGCACTGCCGCCACCCCCTAACAGAGCCAGAAGTCAGAAGGCTGGTGAGTATTAACCGGAGACCTGCAGAGAGGGGCCCTCCGGTCATCATGGCGGCATAAAGGTACCAGCGCAGTGCGGGACGCTGCGCAGCAACATGTCTCTCAGCACAGGGTACAGGGCGCGGGGGGGGGGGGGGAAGAGGGGGGGCACGCTTTGAGGGACATGATAAATCCTTACTCTCACTGGCAAAATGTACATATATGTGAGCCGCTGATGTACACTACCCCCGCCAGTATAAATATTACTGTGGCTAAATCGCGCCATTACAGGGGGCGGGGGCTTCACCTCAGAATTGCTTGTAACACTCATTTGGCGCTATTTTCTCCTCACAGAGACGCCGGAGCGCTGATCCTACAGGCTGCTTCTCCTCACACATCGCTGATACAAGTACCAGGGTGTTATAGAAGGGGAGGGGAGCACATAATTTATTGAAATCTGCGGGCTTCACATTGGATAAAAAGCGCTGTTTTGGTATATATGTATATTCATTGTATGTAATACATATAGGGCGCGTGGTGTGAACTGGCAATCCCCTCTGGGTCTCTCTGACAGACTTTAGGTAGATCTGTCCGCAATAGCTCCCCTGTGTGTGTGAGTGGTGTGACTGTACACGTGTGTAACATGTCTAGAGAAAGTTCTTCCCCAAAGGAAACCATTTTGGAGGCACAAGAGTGTTCTGAGCCTGTGTGGGTGAGAAAGCTGCGAAGTAATATGTAAATTCTCTGAGTCTGAACAACAGACAAAGCAAGACAGTCTGTGGAGGATGCTCTGCTTGCTGATTCCTCCATGTCACCCACTGGGGACCCCTCCTGTTCCCAGAAAAGGTCTCTGACCCAAATTATGCAAAGGGACAGTGACACAGAAGATTTGAGGGGGGTAGATCCCAAACTGGCTAAGAGCATTCAATGTATGATAGTCACTATAAAAGAGGTGTTGGAATTTCCTGACACAACACCTCCACCTGAGGAAAAAGATTATTTTAAATTAAATAAAAAAACAGGTGATAACTTTTCCTCCGTCTAAGGATAGCGTACCGTTTCCCTGAAGAGGATATGCGTAAGTGGGAGTCACCCTCAATGATAGACACCTCAGTCTCTAGGTTGTCAAAGAAAATCATTTTACCTGCCCCAGGGTCAGCTTCATTAAAAGAACCTGCTGACCGCAAATTAGAGACGACTTTTTAAAGTCCATCTGTGTTGCTACGGGTACGTTACTCAGGCCCGATAAAGATGATATGCTGCAAATTCTAGGTCATATCAAAGATTCTGCAGGTTACTTGGTTGAGGCTATGAAGGACATAGGCTTTCTGGGCTTGTGGGCCTCTACTATGGCGATTTCAGCCGCAGGGCGCTCTGGATCTGCCAATGGAATGATGACGCTGATGGTGAGGCCCTCTTTGGAAACTAGATGCCATGATATCAACTACTACATCTGGCAAGTCAGCATTTCTGCAGCTACACTGGCTAAAAAAAGTAAGAAAAAAAAAAAAGTATATCACTCTCATACTATGCAGTCCTTTCGTCCAACAAGTACAAAAAGGCTAAGAGTACCCCTTTTGTCACAGGAAAAGGGAGAGGAAAAGGTAGAAAATCTACAACACCGTCAAGCTTCCAGGAGCAGAAGTCAGCAACTACTTCTGCAAAAACCACAGCATGACACTGGGGCTCCTCTGCGGGAGTGCGATCAGGTGGGGGCACGTCTATTATATTTCAGCCAGGTCTGGCTTCACTCAGACCTGGATCCTTGGATATTACAGATAGTGGCCCTCATTCCGAGTTGTTCGCTCGCTAGCTGCTTTTAGCAGCATTGCAAATGCTAGGCCGCCGCCGTCTGGGAGTGTATCTTAGCTTAGCAGAATTGCGAACGAAAGATTAGCAGAATTGCTACAAAAAATTTTCATGCAGTTTCTGAGTAGCTCCAGACCTACTCCTAGATTGCGATCACCTCCAGTCCGTTTAGTTCCTGGTTTGACGTCACAAACACGCCCTGCGTTCGGCCAGCCACTCCGCCGTTTCTCCAGCCACTCCTGCGTTTTTTACCTGGCACGCCTGCGTCTTTAGCACACTTCCAGAAAACGGCCAGTTTCCGCCCAGAAACACCCACTTCCTGTCAATCAAACTACGATCACTCGAGCGATGAAAAAATGTCGCTCGAGCTTGTGCAAATCTACCAAGTTTTGTGTTAAATTACTGAACGCATGCGCGCTGCGTACCATGCGCATGCGCATTTTCCACCTAATCGATCCGTTGCGAAAAACGGCAACTAGCGAACAACTCTGAATGACCACCTGTATCCCAAGTTTACAGGTTGGAATTTCAAGACCCCTCATGCCGATTTTTCAAATCAGCCTTGCCAGTTTCTGCTCAGGATGGCACAAATGTCCTGAACGCAATACACAAATTATCTCAAGACAAAATAATTACCTTGGCTCCTGCCAAACAAAGAAACCAAGCTTTTTATTCAAGCCTGTTTGTGGTGCCGAAGCCGGATGGCTCGGTAAAACCGATTTTAAACCTAAAATCTCTGAATCTTTCTGGTGTCGGTGGACATCAAGGATGCTTACTTGCATGTCCCCATTTACCCGCCACATCAAGCATACCTGAGGTTTGCGGTTCAGGATTGCTACTACCAATTCCAGACATTACCGTTCGGAATCTCCACGGCTCCGAGAATATTCACCAAGGTGATGGTGGAGATGATGGTTCTCCTTCGCAAACAAGGAGTAAACATAATTCCATACTTGGACGATCTCCTCATAAAAGCGAGATCCAGGGACAAGCTACTCCAGAACATAGCATTGTCCCCGAAGGTGCTTCAACAGCATGGTTGGATCATCAACTTTCCAAAATCGCAGTTTGAACCGACAATGAGATTATCATTTTTGGGCACCGAGATACAGAGAGTATTTCTACCGGTGGAAAAGGCTCAGGAGATCCAGAGCATGGTCAAACAACGTTTGAGACCAAGAACAGTATCAATTCATCAGTGCATTCACCTGTTGGGGAAAATGGCTTACGAGGCGCTACAATATGGCCGATTCCATGCCAGGGTCTTCCAGTGGGACCTACTGGACAAGTAATCCGGGTCGCATCTCCACATGCATCAATGGATAACCTTTTCAGCGAAAGCCAGAATTTCGCTTCTGTGGTGGCTACAAATTTCTCACCTACTGGAGGGACGCAGGTTCGGAATTCAGGCCTGGATCCAGGTGACCACGGATGCAAGTCTCCGAGGATGGGGAGCAGGCACGCAAGGCGAAAGGTTCCAAGGAAGATGGTCAAGTTAAGAAACTCGCCTTCACATAAACATTCTGGAGTTGAGAGCTGTGTACAACAGTCTTCATACAGCGGCGCACCTTCTTCAAGGTCGTCCCATACAGATCCAGTCAGAAGAGCAACAATGGCAGAGGTGACAAAGATACTCCTCTGGGCAGAAAGACATGCAAAGGCTCTGTCGGCAATTTTCATTCTGGGAGTGAACAACTGGGAAGCAGACTTCCTCAGCAGACACGATCTCCATCCAGGAGAATGGGGCCTCCACCCAGAAGTCTTTGTAGAGGTGGCAAGTTGTTGGGATGTTCCTCAGTGGATATGATGGCATCATGCCTTAACAAGAAGCTTCAGAAATATTGTTCCAGGTCAAGAGAGCCACAAGCAATAGCGATAGATGCACTGGTGACCCAGTGGGTGTTTCGGTCGGTGTATCTGTTTCCTCCACTTCCACTTATTCCAAAAGTTCTCAAGATCATCAGAAGAACAGGAGTTCGAGCAATACTCATTGCTCCGGACTGACCAAGGAAGGCTTGGTATCCAGATCTTCAAGAGTTATTAATGGAAGATCCTCGGCCTCATCCTCTTCGCTAGGACCTGTTTCAGCAGGGGCCGTTAGTTTATCAGGACTTACCGCGGTTGCGTTTGACGGCATGGCTGTTGAGCGCCAGATCCAGTCCCATAAGGGTATTCCCAATGAAGTCATTCCCACACTTATTCTGGCCAGGAAAGGAGTAACGTCCAAACATTACCATCGTATTTGGAGAAAATATGTATCTTGGTGTGTATCCAAGAAGTCTCCTGTGGTGGAGTTTCAATTAGGACGACTTCTCCTATTTCTACAGGCAGGTGTGGATGCTGGATTGAAATTAGGATCTCTCAAGGTTCAGATTTCGGCCTTGTTAGTTTTCTTTCAGAAACAATTGGCTTGTCTTCCTGAGGTCCAGACGTTCATGAAAGGGGTTCTGCGCATCCAACCTCCCTTTGTGCATCCTGCGACACCATGGTATCTTAATGTGGTGTTGCAGCTCCTTAAATCGGACTGTTTTGAGCCTCTGCAAGAGGTGGAGTTAAAGTTCTCACTTGAAAAGTAGTCATGCTGTTGGCCTTGGCTTCAGGCAGACGAGTGTCTGAGTTAGGAGCTCTGTCACAGAGTCCTTATTTGATATTTCATGAAGATAGGGCTGAACTGAGAACACGTCAGCACTTTCTTCCGAAGGTTGTGTCTTCTTTTCATATCAACCAACCAGTGGTGGTGCCAGTAGCTTCTGACACCTCAGCCGTCTCAAAGTCCTTGGATGTCGTCAGAGCGCTGAGTACTTATGTTGCAAGAACGGCTCGGATAAGGAAAACAGAATCTCTGTTTGTCCTCTATGACCCCCAACAACATTGGGGGTCCTGCTTCTAAGCAGACTATTGTGTGCTGGATCAGGGGTACCATTCAGCACGCTCATTCCACGGCAGGATTGCCTTTTCCGACTTCTGTAAAATCCCACTCTACAAGGAAAGTGGGTTCGTCCTGGGCGGCTGCCCGGGGGGTCTCGGCTTTGCAAATCTGCCGAGCTGCTACTTGGTCGGGTGCAAACACATTTGATAGGTTTTATAAGTTTGACACCTTGGCTGCTGACGACCTTCAATTTGGTCAGTCAGTTCTGCAGGAACATTAGCACTTTCCCGCCCGTACTGGAGCTTTGGTATATCCCCATGGTACTAAAATGGACCCCAGCATCCTCTAGGACGTAAAAGAAAACTGGTTTTTAATTACCTACCGGTAAATCCGTTTCTCGTAGTCCGTAGAGGATGCTGGGCGCCCGACTAGTGCTCATTTTTCCTGCTGATTATGTTTCTTTTTCTGCACATTTTTTCATGTGTTCAGTTGCTGTTGCTGTTGCGTTATGCATGCTGGTTGGCATGACTTATGTGTTTAAGGGCATGTTAGCCGACATGTTGCTCTCTCGAGAATGTCCGTCTCCTCGGGCACAGTTCCTATACTGAGGTCTGGAGGAGGGGCATAGAGGGAGGAGCCAGTTCACACTGTTGAAAAGTCTTAAAGTGCCGAAGGCTCCTGCGGAACCGTCTATACCCCATGGTACTAAAATGGATCCCCAGCATCCTCTACGGACTACAAGAAAAGGATTTACCGGCAGGTAATTAAAATCCTATTACTTGTCATAAGAAGATATAATAAATAGCGCAGAGAAATGGGAGGGAACAATATGAAAGTTATGGAAACATGGCAGAATAAAAAGAGCAACAGACTGTATTGTGCTGACAGTTTAGTTGTGATTCCATAGGAAATACATATAGATTGGGAAGATGAGCAAGTGTTTCATTTACTTCATCTCTGTTGTTTTGCTTTCTGCTCCCTCTGATTTCACCTGAAGATCCTATAAGAGACACACAAATGGTGTTAGGAAAACAAATGTAACAAAATAGTCACACTACAGTTTTATTGCAGTGCGGTCTGTTAGTGGCTCTATGGACTTTATTAGATACAAATTGACCTTTGCCAAAAAAGTAGTACACTAAGGAGGGAATTAAGGACTAATTCAGACCTGATCATAGAAAAAAAAAAGCACATCTATAGTCAAACGTTTTGACATGCAGGCGGACACCCAGCACAGGGCAAGTCCGCCCTGCATGCCGAGTCCTGCCCCCACTCGCCCCCGCAGACATGCGAAAGCATTGCACATTAGTGATGCTTTCACACCTGCCAAGTAGATCTCTGCCTACGCAGCCTAGCTGTGAAGTCAGATGGCTACCTGCCATGTTTTTGCAGCCTCCACGAACCACCCCGGCAATGGTCCAGACACGCCTCCGTTGTCCGAATGGCGCACCCTCAACTCTGCTGCAATGCTGTCCCAATGCTCCTGTCCGCCTTGTGACCGCCTCTCACTGTGTGCGTAAGTGCAGTGTGGCTTCTGCGCGTGCGCACACTGCACTGGCCTTCAGCCTGCGTATGCTCTAGCGACCAGGTCTGAATTAGGCCCTTAATTAGCTGTGGTAAATTACTGCTGGCTAATTGATCCCTGAGGGCTATCCAATTAGCTCCAAAGCCATCAGGGATTATTTTTCACCTGCCTCAGGGTGTGCCGCGGCCGCGTTAACACATGAATCCGTGAACTTTTCATGAATCCTGTGCATTAACGCCCATTAACCCTTGGTATCGCCTGTTAGTGCAGTGCTTTAACAGGCGTTAACAAAGCTGTCGGGGAATTCAGGAGTTCAATTGAATAGCCCTGGGTGTTAAAGCCTAAGGCTACCTCCCATTTTCACCCATGGTAATTTGCAGGGGATGATTGAATTTCCCCCTAACTGTACCTTGCAGAAATATATCTACATTACAATCTACCATACAGCAATATTCTCTAATTACTGTAAACTCTTTGGCACAGAATGTGTACAAGGGAGAGGAAGTATTTTATAATAGTACCTGGCAGGCCCGGCGCTACCCGCTCAGCGAAGGGATGCAGTGCAGGGAGGCGCTGGGATGGAGAGGTGCTCTCCCTGCTCTGCATCCCTTCCCTGCTGCGCTGTCCTGTCCCCCCTGCTGCTGCTGCCAGCTGCTGTGCCTGTCACTGTATGACAGGTAGCAGCGCTGGCAGCATGAAAAGCCTCCCCCCCATCACCTGTGACAGCGGCTGTGTATGATCAGAGGAGGGGGCGTTTATGTGCGTGTGTGTATGGTGGGGGTGTATGTGTGTGTATATATGTGTGAATTGTGTGTGTGACGTATGTCTGTGTGCGCACGCATTATGGACGCTACTACAGGGGGGCCATTACATGTAAGGACTCTACTACTACAGGAGGGGGGGCATTACATATAACGACGCTACTACTGGAGGGGGCATTACATGTAAGTACGCTACTACTACTGGGGGGGCATTACGTATAAGGATGCTACTACTGGGGGAGGGGGCATTGCGTATAAAGACGCTACTACTGGGGGAGTGGGCATTACGTATAAGGACGCTACTACTCGGGGGCATTACGTATAAGGACGCTACTACTACTGGGGGGGCATTATGTATAAGGACACTACTACTGGGGGGGGCATTACATGTAAGTATGCTACTACTACTGGGGGGGCCATAACATGTAAGGACGCTACTACTACTGGGGGGCCATTACATGTAAGTACGTTACTACTGCTGGGGGGGCATTACGTATAAGGACGCTACTACTGGGGGGGGCATTACATATAACGATGCTACTACTACTGGGAGGGGGCATTACGTATAAGGACGCTACTACTACTGGGGGAACATTACGTATAAGGACGCTACTACTACTACTGGGGGGGCATTACATATAAGGAAGCTACTACTGCTTGGGGGCATTACGTATAAGGACTCTACTATTACTGGGGGGGGGCATTACATATAAGGAAGCTACTACTGCTTGGGGGCATTACGTATAAGGATGCTATTACTACTGGGGGGCATTACATATAAGGACGCTACTATACTGGGGGAAATTACTTATAAGGATGCTTCTGCTACTGGGGGTGCACTACGTATGGTGGGCATTACGTATAAGGACGCTACTACTACTGGGTGGGCTTACGTATACAGACGCTAATATTACTGGGGGGCATTACGTATAAGGAAGCTACTACTACTTGGGGACATTACGTATAAGGATGCTACTACTTCTGGGGGGGCATTACGTATGAGGACGCTACTACTACTACTAGGGGGGGAATTACTTATAAGGACGCTTCTGCTACTGGGGGTGCACTACTTATTAGGATGCTGCTGCTACTACTACTGGGGGGAATTACGTATAAGGACGCTTCTACTACTGGGGGTGCACTACGTATAAGGACGCTACTACTACCGTGGGTGTATTATGTATAAGGATGCTACTACTACTGGGGTGCATTACATATAAGGACGCTACTACTACGGTGGGACATTACGTATAAGATTAATAAGATTGTGCTACTGTGTGGCGTAATTTTAAATGGGGGTACTATTGTGTGGCCATGCCCCTTACTTGTGAGACCACATCCCTTTTCCCGGCGCGCGCTGACCCTTTGTTGAATATGGGAGGGCGCAAATTTATAGTTTGCAGGGGGGCGCCGAACAACCTAGCACCGGCCCTGGTACCTGGTTTCTACATAAGCTAACATAACAGCATCACAGTTTGGTAGTGTAGTACTCGATTGATGAGTGCAGTAGAGCAATACTCACAGCCAGTGTTGGACTGGGGCATGTAGGGACCACCGGGGGAATGCAGTGGTAGGGGCCCATGTTTAGGGGTGTGGTCAGTCTGCAGAGGTGGTGTGGCCTGCCAACTCATTGGTTTGACTAACCATTAGAGAGTGCATAAATATATACAGAAAATTCCCCTTCATAAATTCCCCTTCATAAATATATACAGAAAATTCATCTGCTGCATGCATGATAATGTACCAGATTAATGACAGATTAATAACAGCAAAGCACTGTAGAAAATACACCATAGTCCAGTATAAGGTAACATATGTAAAATGTATAATTCAAGTGCACAGTCTGGAACCTGATCCTTAGAGCAAGAGGTGGGCCCCCAGGCAGTGGGGTCCACTGGTGGTTTCCCCTGTACCTCTATGGGCCAGTCCAAGCCTGCTCACAGCTGATTAAGGGGGAAATACATCAATCCTTTAAGAGAAATAAAGTGGAGAAGTTGCCCATAGCAACCACCTTGTCTGTCTTTTCACATTTTGTGCTAGATAAATGATATCTAGATGCTGATTGCTTGCTTTGTGCAACCTCTCCACTTTATTTCTCAAAGGTTTGATACATCTCCTCTTAAGACTTAAAAATGTAGTATTTATTTATGTTTATTAAATCACATTTTGGGCAGATGCTTACGATTGCCTGGTTTGCAACCTGTATTTGCTATTGTATTATACAGATGTAGCCATGTTCAGCTTTGCTGCATCCCGGCCTGTTGCATGTCGCAACAGGCTGTGACTATTGCAGCCAGAAATCGCTCCATAATTCTTGTGGATGAACTTGTGTGTATATGTATGTGCGTGTCCTCGTCATGGGCACATGCATCGCAGAAAGCTGGGCAAGGCTACATCTGTACTTTTGCCTCATTACCGTATGCCCCCAGTGTTTCACAAGAAGTAAAAAAGGCTCAGAGCAACCCAGGGGTAACCATCATAGAAGGAATATGGCAAAATGCCCCCAGCTGGGAACTATAAGGATCTTAGAAGTCACCAAGGTGTTTAGTGCCCATACAGCAGCAGGGGAATTGAGAGAGCAGGAGAGGCTTAACTATGCCCACATACTGTAATACTGTGATCGTGCCCACTAGTGCACTGGAGCCATAGCCGCGCCACCCACACCCAGGTGCACCCAAAGTCTTGGTGGCTATGCAAATGAGTAAAAATATATTTACCCATCCCTAATGTTGCTATTTCTTGTTAAAAGTGTAGAAGTCAAAAATATTACATAGAGAGAACATACAGAGTCCACACATTATAAGTCGCTATGCTTGTAAATACGCGCAGCGAGCACAGCACTATATGGTAACATACGCATTTACACAGACATGCCACAGAGATAGATTCAACACATATTTCATACAGCACATAATTTGAACATATCAAGCACCAGACATCATAATGTTTTAAATGTATTTAATGGAGCAACGTCATGTATGTGTATTATTGGAACGAAGCAAGATGGACATGTCGTATTTGGTATTAAAGCAACCAGATTAATGTGTATATCAATTTGATGCCTGTTATTAAGTTGTAGCTCATTGCAACAAGTAGATATGATTAAGACTAGTCTGTGCACTCCCCCAAACTACATAGTACATTGCTGATGAGACACACAGAGGTCTCTGTTCTTTTTCCCTGGGTGCTGTTCAAGATGCTGTCTGCCCAGTTCCTGTATTTATTTGCTGAGAGAGAGAGATATATGGAGTGGAAGATGCATTGAGGGAATGGTATTGTATGCTGGCCTGTAACTGTATGTATTTGATTTAGTTTGTATTAACTGCTTACTGTATAAATTGTAACCATGTAACTATATATATATATATATATATATATACTGTACATTGTGATATATTGAATTCATATCCTTTTAATAACAAATATATACATCAATGAGCTTAGGAACTCAGACGTGTGGGTGTATTGTTTTCTCTTAAAGGATGTAGTGTTTTGCGATGTACAGCGCACTTTTATCGTATATGGTAATAAGATGCGCCTGGCGTCCGCAGTATATATTAGAGCGGGCATTTTAAATATTTGTTAGAAAGCAAGTTGGTATTTACAGATGGGGGCTCATCACGGTATCACGGATATCACGGTCTTAATGATGCACTGTACATTACAAACGCGACGCTGTGGTCGATCAGCTAATGGTGGACGCATAGTGATGCTGACAAATCAAATCCGTGTGTTCTGTTGTGTTATCAGTAAGCCGCTGATATGAAAATCATGGGACAGTGTGTTTCTCATAATACAGCATATTTTTATTGCTGCAAAACAAAGTTCAAATAAGTCATATTGTGTTTGATTCAGATTGGATTGTTTATCTGTTAAGTAGATTTAAAAGTACATTTAAAAGCTGCTGCAAAGCCTTGATATAGTTTTTTTTTTTTTTAACTCAGGCCTAAAGTAACTTTGGTGCCAGTGTGGAGTGTGATTTCTTTGTGAAAAGGAAGCCGCACGGTCTGTCCTCCATTTTGGACTAACTACATGGCCTGTCCACCATCTTGTGTAAACCTCATGGATGTGGAAGGGGGAGGAGCAGTGGCCATTTTAGAAAGGCCACTTTCTAAATAGCTGATTTTCAGTGTGCTCAGAACAATCAGTTTCCTTTGTCACATCCTGCACCATTTATGCGTTACCAATGAATTTATTTAACCCATGCCATAGTCAATTACAAATAGTTTCAATTGGGCCTAGTGAGAGTAAATGGTGAGATAAGTGAATTTTTTTTCCTTCTTGTCTGTGAAAAAAAAAAAAAAAAAGAGTTTTGTTTTTTTTCTCTCTTTCTTTTCCTCCAAGACTTGTGGAGGATAGCCATTGAAATGCAAATTAACCTGTGTAACTACTTTTTTTTTTAGTAGTGAACAGCAAATATCTTTGATATGCAAATTAGAGGCAGTGAAGAGGTAAGGTGTCTCATAGGAGGCTAGTAAATGATATATATATATAATATTATTATTATAATTATGTGTATATTTATATCGGTGTATGTTCTGCAAGATAGCTATCCAATCTGAATCATGGCATTTAAATTATAGGTTATTAGTCATTTTAGATCTGTGTGAAATCGGATACATTTGTTGCTATATAGATAATTTTGAATTATTGTGTTGAGGGAATAATTATAAAAACACAAAACGCAGTTCTGGCTGAGTCATAAAGGGTTACACAGAACAAGTGTGGGTTGTGCTTGTGAGCGATTATAGTTTGTATTGCTCACATTTATAGAGGTTGTGTGATTTGTTTTATTGCGGACGCACGTTTTGTACACGTGGCTCGGACAAAGTACAGGGCCGCGCACGCAGCGTAAAAGGCACGCACGGTCGCGTGTTTATGCAAGGTTGCGTAAGAATATGGATGCTAAGTACAAATTACATGATAGTTGTTTAATTAAAGGCGGGATAGTATACATTTAACACAATAGCACATAACTATCTGATTTCAAAAACAGGTTACCTTAAAAATTTAGTTTAAAAACTGTAAGTACCTCTGGGGTAAAGCGGCCGACCTAAGGGAGTAAAAATTTTCTGTACAGAAAAAATAACAAGGTGTATTTGAGTGAGTGAAAGTAGGAGTGAGTTTTTTTGAACCCCGGAATTCAGGATCCCGTGGGTACACCAAGTGAGTGGAGACTTGGTGGCGTGAGGTAGCTGACTCACGTTAATATAGATAGAGATAATACGCAAATCGTGAGGAGATTTGTAGAGGAGCATAATATAGAATTGTGCATTGTGCAGAAGTATAGAAATTGTGAATTGAAGTTTAAAGGTTTTGTATTACGCTCCGGCTGAGGTTTCGCAGCTTGTGATTCGATTCCACTGATCGTAAGGCGGATAGGTAACAAGTACCTATACGCTGTGCGATCGGACCGCATGTTTGTGGGTGCGATACATAGCGCAACTTGATACCCCTTTATGTGCTTTTGCGTAAAATCGCGGTATCATTAGCGCTGTGTAGAGCATACGCAAGCGTGATTTGTGTAAGTCAAAAAAGGAAGTTTTCGCTGTTCTCTCTCAGGAAAATCTTCAACGGTAGATATTCACTGGAAATGGTAAGTTACTCCTAAAACTTCCAGTGAATAGAAGCCAGTTGGGGCCTCACTGGGTACGCGGTGGTCACTATGGAGTGAGTCGTGGTACGTCAGCGTAGAAGGAGCGAGTGAAAGCGTTAGATGTCTTTCACCATCTATTGTGTTGTGCATTTGGGAATTGCGTTTATAGGCAAAAAATCCGCGATGGGATCCAATTGCACAAGCAGTGGGCGTTTGGTAGCTAGGGTTCAGGCTGAACAGTTGGGACCGGGAAGGTCAGAATTGCGGCCGAGAGGGTCAGTGTGACAGGACGGTACCGTACGAAAGCACTCGCCACTTTCGCGTCCCGTTGACTGCACACAGATTGGAAGGTCAAGCCGCACGAGGCCTGACCATATAGGGGATTCCCGCTTACCGTCAGTAACCGCCTGTTACTGACTCCACCCACTGCGCTGTGGGCGGGTTCTCGCTGCCACCACCAAACTCCTAACCTGCCGTGGCGTTTGGAACCACGGTTCTGCTCTGTATGTGCCGACGCACTGCTTTACCACACCTGTGTGGTGTCGACGAATCCCCACTAGCCACTTGCTAGGCCTCTACCGGTAGCTGGCGGAAGGCGGAGCTTGGAGACGCTAGGTACTTCCCTGGACAGCCGGAGGACGGGGCTAGGTTTGGCCTAACCCTGTTGGTCACAAGATGAAGCAGTCTTCTTGAGGCAAAGATGTTTATTTGCTCAATAGTTCTAAAGAGAACCCTTCCCTATTGCTAGGGGCAACAGCATACAATTAGATGTTTCAGCAGAATAAAGATAGTACAACTACAACTCTGGAGGCACGCAGGTCTCCTTTTTATGTCAGTTTTCCACACAGTATCACAGGGGAGTAAGCCCTCCCTGTCTTCTCCAACCAATCAGGTTATTTTACAAAATACCAATAAATTACATTTTACAAGGATATAAGTGCAATAAAACAATATCCTCCTTCCTGTCACCCAGACAACGTTTGGTATCAGATTAACATTCACTATTGATACATTTATCACATATCTTCAAAATACAGATGTTTCTGGTCATTCACATCTCCAGGCAATCCCAGTGTTTAAGATTACAACAGGAATGGCTACAATACAAACAAACAGTCTTCCTTCCTTTATCTTCCATTCAGGGATCGTATATCAAATCCAAGCCCATAAACCCAATGATTAGCATCTCTCTCTAAGGAACTTACACATCAAAAGGTATTGTCCTTCACACCTCTCTGATAGAACAGGGCCATTAGCATGCCACTTCCTATTTCCAGAGGATAAGAGATGCGTATTCAGACATCTATAGTAACTGCATTTTTCCTTTAAATATACACCAAGCCTGTCTTGAATATAAAATAGATACAGTTAAACATGCATTCCTGCAATAGTGCACAGAGCACTACCTATGACATGTTAAAAGTAAAACACACGATTCAACAAACTTTTAAACAGTCCGCAACATGGCGCTGGGCACGAGGGTTAACCCCTTCAGTGCCGCAGACGCCATTACACGTGTGGCTGGCTAGTCTCTCCGGCCACAGTCAGCAAGGTTTATTATGTGTGAGAAATATGGCTCACACACGGAGGCTTTTTGCAATGAATGGGTACGTATGACTGCTAATGATAGGGCATCATTCCCTAAGATGGGCAGCTTTGAACCAGAGGTACTGCAGAATGTAGGTAGTAGAATATGCCTGATCAAATCTAGAAAACAAAGGGTCAGACATACAAATTGTTTAAACCTGTGGCAGCAAGAGGGGTTGGTGAGTTTGATCCTAAGGTATTGCAGGTGGTATGTCTAACCAGGGTCATATAAGACAAGAACGGAAATATAAGAACTGTTTGAACTTGTAGCAACAATAAACAAGTAGGAAGAAAAAGAGAAAGCAAGTACACCGCCATATGTAGATGTGGAAGCAGTTACGGCCAGCATACAAACTATAGAAAATAATAAAAATATGAAAAATATGACTGTAACCTATATATGTACTAATGAATGTTGAAGTTTTATTTAGGAGGAGAAGGCGACCTGATTGGTTTCAGGCATTTCTCATGCACTCAGAGGAGTATCCAACTGGTAAAAGAAGAGCAGTAGCCTGCGGGGGAAGTGGCTGAGACCAGTGGAACTGGTAAGTATGGTATCATTCATGTACATATATATTAAAACCCAAAAATAAAATAAAAATCAAGAAAGTAAAGTCAGAAATGGAGAAAAACCTGTCCGCACATTAGTATTTGCCAGTAGGAAAGCGGACAGAGACAGGGTAACCCCCGGGTATTTCTTTTAGTTACCATATAAGAAGTATTCATTCCTAGTAATGCCCCTAGTCAAGATGAGCTCGGAAATGTTTCTTGGACCATGTACAGACCCTTAATACGGGATGAGAAGGACTGAATGAATACTTCGCATGACCTAGAAGCTTGTTAAATATTTTTTTTGTTGTCTTTTGCAGTAATAGAAAACTCTCCGTCTGGATAAGATCACTTGTAAACACTAATTTGGCAAATGGGAGGTGGCTGTCTCTGTGCTAATGGACGGGCTCAATAAGGCATTGAGGGTCAGGGTGCAGACTTCTTTGCCAAATTGGAAAGGGGTCACAGTAGCTAATCTTAGAGAGTGCACTATTGAACATCACAAGAATATTGCTAGGCGCAGAGAACAACAGGTGGAGAGGTTGAGGATGGTAAGTATACAGGCACATACAGTAAAGACCCATCAGTCCAAACCCCAGATCCCTAATGGTAAGTCAAGGTCAATAATATGTTACACTTGTAGGAAGGAAGGGCATTTTGCCAGAGATTGTAGGAGTAGTAGGACACATAGTCAATATAGACCCCCTAGACAGAAAACACAAGCCACATTATTAAACACATAGACGGGATCAAGGGACATATAGTAAGGAATCACAAGCCTTATAGAAAACACAGATTCGGCTAATGGGAAGAACATAATAAATGCAACATTACTCTTTGACAAAACTTGCTGGGGTTAAGATGGGGCCTCTAAACTTTTGCTTCCTTTTCCTAGCAGAAATGGACCCTGATTAACTTAACAGGAGCTTTGTTAGATATGATATACATATAATGTGCTGCCGCTCAGGAAGTACAAAGTATGTTAGACACCCACGAAGATTATTGTTACATTTCACTGTTCTAGATTCATGTCCATCACAGGTAGAGGAAATTATCTCACAGATACCGGGTTCCCTATGAACTTAGGATGGACAGGATACTGGATTGATGGCTGGGATAGTCCCAATAGTGATAAAACAAACACTGAGGTTTTTTTTAAGGGGAGTAGACCAAGTAGAGAATCACTTCCCGTAGTGCCCAATCCAGTCGTCAAATTTTATTAAAATCTTCTCCACCTCTACAAACTCATCTGTCACCAACCTCTATTCTGTTTCTCCTCAGTTTCCTCTTCATCTTTTGTGTTCACACAGGGTGGTACAATACATGGACCCGATTACAGTTCAAACACTACTTGCCTAATTGGTCCTTCAGAGTTCTGCCCGAACCCAGTATATCTCACCAGCACAATAACACCAGTATTACTGCAGTGTGCCTTGTCACGCACAAAGGGTGAAGGAAGGATAAGAATACTGGTGAAGGGAAATTTTGTATAGACACTGATATGCCTGTTGGTGAATGGCAATCCTGACATTTTCTTTTTCATTTTCTCCTTCTTTCTCTCTAGAGATGTTTTGTTTTCTTTTTCTTTTTTTGAGTTATGATAAATGGATATGTAAGATATGTTCCTGCGCTCACTGACTGCTGCCAACCCTGGTATTCTCCGGGTGTGTCACCTAACACACCATGAACATATACACAAAGAAAATTTGGAAAAAACCTCAGGTGGCGCAGGCCATAAAAGGTAGACAAATGTATTACCCGTGTGGGTTATAGTCCAAAACTCTTGAAACAGGAAAGTCCTTTGTAAGTCCACTTCCAGGGAGATGTTTATGCAAAAAAACAAACAGAAAACAGAGGTTCAGAATGTATCCTGTTGGAACACAAAAGGTCGAAGTGGGAGACAACCCAGACTCTTTCGGCTAAGCAATATCCAAGGCGTGTGATTTTATCCGTAAGGTTCACCTCAGTGGTTCATATGGTGTGTCGCTTACGTGTGTGCTTACATAGCATATAAAGGTATCTTTAGCCTTCTACGATGATTCTTTATCCAACAAGGTTCTTATGTGGGTGTATTTCCCAAGAGGTTTTTATGCAGAAAAGCACAAATAAGGTACAGATATTCAGTATACTGCTTATGTGAACACAACAGGCAGGGGCCAACCCAAAATCCTTAAGCTAATTATTTAGAGTGTATGCTTCTATCCGTAAGGTTCACCTCACTGGTTCATTTGGAGTGCTGCTTACATGTGTAGAAAAACAAGAAATGTTGCAGTGCACATAGATTGGGCAAAGATTTTTTATTTATTTTTATTACTATTTCATTAAAAGTAATTAAAAACAACATTCAAAAATCAATAACCACCGGCCGGTGAATTTTAATGGCTAACGTGTTAAACTAAAAAGACATATGACACAGTCTACTCTCTGCAGAGCATACAATTCCTATACTTATTTGGTAAAATCGCTTAGATATAAATAGCACACTATGTCCGATTTAATACAGCCACAGAGAATCACTCCCACCTAAAATATCTGTCTAAATAAACAAGAAAATGTATAGAGGCTCAATCAGGAATTGATGTCACTATATCACTGTAAGAATGTAACAATGTGGCACTCTAAACAACTTTTCTTGTAGCTAATAAGTAGCAGTAACACCTCTCATGTGTAACTTAACAACTGCACTGTGTTAATCAGTCCGTTTTGACAATGGCAGTCCATTCAGTAATTAGTAATACTGTGTCACTATGGATTTAAATAACAACGAGACATAATGCACACTGATTCATGCAGCTGGTGAACGTCACTGATAGCCATAGTTATATGATTCAATAACTGCAAGATATAGAACAGTCCGTTCAGCAATTAAAATCCATTTGTATTGAATATAATAAATAGATTCTTTGAATCGTCTGACCAGACAAAATTGTTATTCTCACCGCTCCTTCCAGCAATATAATAGCAAAGGACTCCTCCCGGCTGCTGGTGCTTTTAACCTTGAAGAGCAGTCATCTCTGGAGGATAAAGTCCGTGTGTAAATATAAAGCGGCCGGAACTGCGGCTTGCGGTGAGTGTTTCCAATAGCAGTGGTATGGATGAAAGTACCGTGAGTCCTTTAACGTGTTTCCCCGCCTCCCTCCGGGTTCAGCGGCTTCATCAGAAATAAACTCACTGCTCCCTTTGCTCTAATTAAACCTCGCGGCTAAATACCACGATGACGTCACCCCGCCGTTCTGGTTTTCTTTGGCGTGTCAAGCCTCTCTCTGGCTATGAACTGCATAGCGGTCTCGGAATGTGTAGCAGCGGCTTTATTTGTCACACCTGTATTAATTATACTAATATCCACAAGTTGTTGTTCTATATAAAACCAGTGTGAGATAAGAATTTTAACAAATAAATAATATATAAATACAATCCCATCGATGCCGTTAATAAACTGCTTAATAAGAGCACATAGGAGTCTTACTTAGACATAGGATAAATAATAATATTTTAACAATGAATAAACAAGAAGTTGTTATTAATAAACAAAAATCTTAACTTAATTTTCTCCCCTCCGGGAGACATGTCATCTCAGCATAAGGGAAAGGGATAGACACTCCTTCGTGTGTTTCATATCCCTTATTGAACTTATAAAGGCAAACATAACTAAAACTAATGTGCATAATCAGAGAATTTCAGATAAAATCATTACACAAAGATGATTTTCATTATTCCTATAAATAAACACAAAAGAACTAAGTTTATACCCATCTTATTAATTAACTCTGTATGTTCTTTAATACTTTCAATGATTCGATGAAAAACCTCATTGTCAATTATAGAGGAGTTTCGATGAGATAAAACACTCACAAATAAATGAGCTAATCGCTAATGACAAAAAAATCAAAATAAAGATCAAATAAAAATAAAGATGATACTAAAACAAAAAAACATATTCACAAAGAGAAAATAGAAGAAAACATAGAGAAGGCACACATATGCATCTTCATCATACCATCAAAGCGTGTACATATCCATGTCCATGCATTGATAACATATCAAGTAAATGTATATATACATATATGCATGCACAACGTGCATACATATAAACATACACACAGATTAACCATACGATCCTGATATAAGGACAGCCTGAGGAAGAAATGAAGAGTTTCCGAGATTTGGCATTAAACGAGTTGAAGGAATAGAGGGGGATGGCACCTGAGGATATTGAAAGATACCTTTATATGGAAGTACCTCGCCATTTGAAGTAAGCGCTCATGTGAGCATTCTTTTTGGAATTACGAGTGTATAAATGCACATGGTCCTAAGTTTGCCCATATCACCGGTAGAAGGATAGATACCTTTATATGTTTCATTTCCATCTATCCTATGTAAGCACACATGTAAGCGGCACTCCAAATGAACCACTGAGGTGAACCTTACGGATAGAAGCATACACTCTGAATAATTAGCCTAAGGATTTTGGATTGGCCCCTGCCTGTTGTGTTCACATAAGCAGTATACTAACATACATAGTAACACATAGTAACATAGTATCTAAGGTTGAAAAAAGACAATTGTCCATCGAGTTCAACCTATTTGTGGTCTCCTATGCACGATTACTTTGTATAAAATTTTGACTGAAGTTGATGACTGCCGTTACGTTTTACCCCTCTTTTTTATAATAACCATAGTGCGTGACTATGCCCCGTAACCCTGGATATCCTTATCCATTAGGACTTTATCTAACCCATTCTTAAAGGTGTTGACTGAGTTGGCCATTACAACTCCCTCAGGCAGGGAATTCCAAACACGCATCGTCCTTACAGTAAAAAAACCTTTACGCCGTATTGTGCAGAATCTCCTCTCCTCTAACCTGTGCGAGTGTCCACGAGTTCTCTGTGTTGATCTAACCAAAAACAGGTCCTGCGCAAGATCTGTATATTGTCCCCTTATATATTTGTAAATGTTGATCATGTCCCCTCTTAATCTCCTCTTTTCCAGTGTAAACATGCCTAGTCTTGCAAGCTTTTCCTCGTATTCCAGAGTCTCCATACCCTTAATTAGTTTGGTCGCCCGCCTTTGAACCTTTTCTAGCTCCAGGATATCCTTTTTGTAGTAAGGTTGCCTAGAACTGTACACAGTATTCAAGGTGTGGCCTCACAAGTGATTTATATAACGGGAGTATAATACTCTCGTCCCTATCATCAATTCCCCATTTTATGCATGCTAATATCTTATTAGCCTTCTTTGCTGCTGTCCTACTTTGGGTACTACTGCTTAGTTTGCTATCTATGAGGACACCTAAGTCCTTTTCCAGTACAGAATCCCCTAATTTTACCCCATTTAGTAGGTAGGTGTTATTTTTGTTCTTGTTACCACAACTGTTACTGTTACCATTACTGAATATCTGTACCTTATTTGTGCTTTTTCTGCATAAAAACCTCTTTGGAAATACACCCACATAAGAACCTTGCTGGATAAAGAATCATCGTAGAAGGCTAAAGACACCTTTATATGCTTCATCTATATCTGTCCTATGTAAGCACACACGTAAGCGACACACCATATGAACTACTAAGGTGAACCTTACGGATAAAATCACACGCCTTGGATATTGCTTAGCCGAAAGAGTCTGGGTTGTCCCCCACTTCGACCTTTTGTGTTCCTACAGGATACATTCTGAACCTCTGTTTTCTGTTTTTTTTTTTGCATAAACATCTCCCTGGAAGTGGACTTACAAAGGACTTTCCTATTTTAAGAGTTTTGGACTATAACCCACACGGGTAATACGTTTGTCTACCTTTTATGGCCTGTGCCACCTGAGGTTTTTTCCAAATTTTCTTTGTGTTTTTTTGAGTTATGCTCATGGTACTCTACATTGCAAACACACAACAGTTACATTAAGATACAAATTTGTGTTCCCTACAGGAAAAGGAGGTCTGGAAGTCGAAGGGGTATGGTAAGGAGTCCCCAGGATTCTGGAGAGATGGACACGGTAAGCCAGTGGCCCCCAGAGCATGTCTCCCAAGCCTAGCTGAGGCGGCATATGGTCTGACTCACCTAGGGTAAGGAAGGTATGTGCAAGCTGGTAAGAGCCTACTGGAGTGCACCAGAGTTTTCTTCTCATGCAGGTGAGAAAGCAATGACCTGTCTTACTTGCTTGAGGAAGAATATTGGTAAGGCAATACCAACAGAGCCATCCCATATCCCTCCTGCAGACGGACCTTTTCAGGTAATACAAATCGACTTCGTGCAGTTAACACCCTTTAGGAATTATTGTTATGTATTGGTGTGCACTTATTTTTTCTCAAACTGGGTAGAGGCATTTCCTGCTGCCACGGATGCTGCTGTGTTTACCGCAAAGAAAAATTGCGCAGAAATTTGTGTGTAGATAATGGTACCCCTAGAAGTAGGAGCAAAGCTTGGAATTGGACTATTGTGATCATAGATACTGCCACTAGTATTATGTAGCATCGGAACCACTCCCAGATCTTCACTTAATGAATCACCCTCTTCGAAATTTGTATTTGTTTTTTGTCTTTTTTTGTTGTTTTTGGAAGACAATCTCATGTCATGATTGATCAGCACAATGATCAGAAATACACCAATGAGGTGACAGTACAGTACCTTATTGAGATGAGCCAGCATTTGAGAACTTGACAAAAGAACTTGAAACTGTTGATTCCTGGTATGCCAAATACTAACTGTCTTGATTGTGAACCAAGAGACTGTATGATTGTTCAGACGCTCAGGTTGCCTAATAGACAGGTGGGAAGGACCATACCAGTGGGGTAATTCCAAGTTGATCGCAGCAGGATTTTTGTTAGCAATTGGGCAAAACCATGTGCACTGCAGGGGAGGCAGATATAACATGTGCAGAGAGAGTTAGATTTGGGTGGGGGTGTGTTCAATCTGCAATCTAATTTGCAGTGTAAAAATAAAGCAGCCAGTATTTACCCTGCACAGAAATAAAATAACCCACCCAAATCTAACTCTTTCTGCACATGTTATATCTGCCTCCCCTGCAGTGCACATGGTTTTGCCCAATTGCTATGAAAAATCCTGCTGCGATCAACTTGGAATTACCCCCCAAGTTTTGATGACAGCACTATCCCAGTGAAAGTAGCCGAGAGAGAGACTTGGGTCCATGATTCCCATTGCAGGAAAGTCGGTAGTCCGGAAGGAACTCGTAAATGGAGTGAGATCGCAAAAGTATCACCAGAGAGTCTGTTCCGTGAAGACTGAGAGGCGGCATTGTTGAACTTTACCTGAGCATATTAAAGTATTACAGAAAGACCAATCGTTGTAATTGATTTGCTATGAACAAGAGTTGTTTTGTTCTATTTCTCTTTTCTCTCTGTCCCGCTGACAAACATTTTTTTTCAGGACATTCTATTTTTGTGAGGATTTTTTTATGAGGAGTCGAGTGTGGGACTGGAACTGGTTCTGGAGGAAGGGGTGATTTCCTTATAGGATCCCAGGATTAGCCGATCAGTTTGTTAAAGCCAGAGAAAAATCAAAGGTCTAGTAGTTACGGAGTTCGGAGGTAACGTGATAGGCTATTGTCTGGGGAATACTGTATTTTGTAGCTATTGTGACCCCATATTTGAAGATAAGAGCATCCAGAGATGTCAGTCTAGCAATAAGGCAGCATTTGATAGACATCTCTTGAGTGATTACCACTCACTAGTGGGTAAGGTCTTAAACCAAACGGAATGTTGGATGTGCTCACAGGTACCTCTAAGACGAAAAAATGCAGGATTAGTGCCATATTTTTTTTTTAGAGTAAGCTGAGGTACTTGAAATACACGGAAGGGGGAGGGGACCGGTGGACAAAGAATATAATATAACTAGACCCCCTAGCCTTAAGATCCACCAGTACCATAGATAAATCCTTGGTATGTTTAAATCTCACCAATTTCAGGAAATTGGGAGGTAATCAGGAACAATCAGACAATGGCTATTCACACATAGTAGATAAAGAGCTCATTAATATATGCTGAAGAAAGGTTTATGAGTGGCTCTCCCCGAACTCCGAAGGTTTATGTTATTTAGGAAGGACACTACTTATAACCTTTGATCAATGATTAAACAGACCTAGAATACATTCCAGAAATGGAAACAATGTTCAGAAAATGATAGGAATATGTAAATCATGAGAATTTTATGTCACTTTCACGATTTGTTTGTGTCTTCTTCATCTACCCAGCAGAACCTCAATTGACAGCAAAGTTTGGGTGGTGGCAAGCTGCGCTCAACTCTTTAAAGGTATTGTATACAAAGTAGCTGCTATTGGAAATATGGGGTTGTTAGGGGTACTCCTTCCCCAAAACAGTATATGTACTATGAAAAAGAGAAAAAAAATTCCAGCGCTTCACTTTGTATAAACCTAATAAAAACTTTTATAGACAGATCTTTATAAATATATTCTGTTTATTGTTAACACAAATTATAAGCACTTTGACAGATAAAAATAGTATTTATAAAATGTTTTTCCACTTATAAGCACTTTGACAGATAAAAAATAGTGTTCTAAAATGTTTTTCCACTTGTGATCACAAGAATGTATTTACTTGTAAGAGTATTTGGTGCAAATTTAAACATATATGGACATTACACATACACATACACAAACAAACATTAAAACATATATATTTTAACATAAATATTTGTGGTAACTGTTTCTAATTCGGAGGGAGTTGACACACTTTGTAGCGGTTTACTCTACTCCCCTGTGTTCTGTATTATTTCCTCTTTTAAAATGTCACTTTGTGTCGGTTTGATTTGGTATCATACAAAGTTGCAGTCTATTGATATGCGGGTTCAGATGATGTGTCCCGCATTAGTCAAATGACAGATCAAAGTTGCTGCTCCGCAAATGCAAATGATTTTAGTCTGCCGGCAGACTTAGACGTTCGCTTACCGCGTCGTCCTCCTCCTTGGTCCTGGGCTCCCCGTTTACGGTGTCCGGCGTTCGGTGAGGACTTGCGGGCTCAGCGGTGGTCCGTGCTCTCTCTGTCACAGCCAGAGAGAGGCAGCGTGCTGCGCCGGGGAAGAGGAGGAACTGAGAGTGCACAGAAGGCGAAACGCGTAGATCGTAGAGAGCACGGACCACCGCTGAGCCCGCAAGTCCTCACCGAACGCCGGACACCGTAAACGGGGAGCCCAGGACCAAGGAGGAGGACGACGCGGTAAGCGAACGTCTAAGTCTGCCGGCAGACTAAAATCATTTGCATTTGCGGAGCAGCAACTTTGATCTGTCATTTGACTAATGCGGGACACATCATCTGAACCCGCATATCAATAGACTGCAACTTTGTATGATACCAAATCAAACCGACACAAAGTGACATTTTAAAAGAGGAAATAATACAGAACACAGGGGAGTAGAGTAAACCGCTACAAAGTGTGTCAACTCCCTCCGAATTAGAAACAGTTACCACAAATATTTATGTTAAAATATATGTTTTAATGTTTGTTTGTGTATGTGTATGTGTAATGTCCATATATGTTTAAATTTGCACCAAATACTCTTACAAGTAAATACATTCTTGTGATCACAAGTGGAAAAACATTTTAGAACACTATTTTTTATCTGTCAAAGTGCTTATAAGTGGAAAAACATTGTATAAATACTATTTTTATCTGTCAAAGTGCTTATAATTTGTGTTAACAATAAACAGAATATATTTATAAAGATCTGTCTATAAAAGTTTTTATTAGGTTTATACAAAGTGAAGCGCTGGAAATTTTTTTCTCTTTTTCATAGAACCTCAATTGAATCCGAACATCAGTGTACAAAGATGTAGGTACATGTATGTGTGAAATGTTCGTCCAACTCAGACATTATAGGCCAAAGCACTGTCCCAGCATACTCTATAGGTTGAATGTTGTCCCACAGCCAACGAGTGGTCCCGTGACCACTGAGTGCATATAGAGGATGTCTCGTCCTCCTCCCTGTCTTCCCCAAATATAGTCAAATGTCTGATTTGTGAAATGAATACATACGTGTGTCTAGGTCACCGATTATTGTCTGAAATATTTTTTCTTATGTTATTAATTGATGGCAATTATTGTGTACTGCCAAAGGGTGGACTGTCGAAGTAAAAAATATTACATAGAGAGAACATACAAACGCCACACATATGAGTCGCTATGCTTGCAAATACGTGCAGCGAGCACAGCAATATATGGTAACATACGCATTTACACAGACATGCCACAGAGACAGATTTGACACATATTTCATACAGCACATAATTTGAACATAACAAGCACCAGACTGTATTTAATGGAGTAACGTCATGTATGTGTATTATTGGAACGAAGCAAGATGGACATGTCGTATTTGGTATTAAAGCAACCAGATTAATGTGTATATCAATTTGATGCCTGTTATTAAGTTGTAGCTCATTGCAACAAGTAGATATGATTAAATGTATGAAAGCTAAAGTCACTCTTATTAGAATAATGGACATTCCAAGCATGTGATGGACAGGAAACTCTGGCCAGCCCTTTTGATGTCTTCAAGGCTGAACCATGTTTGCATATGAACCGATCAGTGACTCATCATGAATGAGAAAGATCCCTCCTCTAGACTAGTCTGTGCACTCCCCCACACTACATAGTACATTGCTGATGAGACACACAGAGGTCTCTGTTCTTTTTCCCTGGGTGCTGTTCGAGATGCTGTCTGCCCAGTTCCTGTATTTATTTGCTGAGAGAGAGAGATATGGAGTGGAAGATGCATTGAGGGAATGGTATTGTATGCTGGCCTGTAACTGTATGTATTTTATTTAGTTTGTATTAACTGCTTACTGTATAAATTGAACCATGTAACTATATATACTGTACATTGTGATATATTGAGTACATATCCTTTTAATAACAAATATATACATCAATGAGCTTTGGAACTCAGACAATGTGTGGGTGTATTGTTTTCTCCTAAGGGATGTAGTGTTTTGCGATGTACAGCGCACTTTTATCGTATATGGTAATAAGATGCGCCTGGCGTCCGCAGTATATATTAGAGCGGGCATTTTAAGTATTTGTTAGAAAGCAAGTTGGTATTTACAAAAGTAACCAGGGAAAGGAACACATTAGGCATACACTAAAGAATTAAATCTAAAGAGCCAGCAAATGGGGAGAGGCAGTGCCAGATTAAGGTCCAAATGAGCCTGGAGCTGAAAGTTAGGAAGGGCCTATTGCGTGCTGCCACAAGGGGGTGTGACCAGTGTTGCGGGGTGGGGGTGTGGGAGGACTAATAGTAAGTCATATAAAACAGCAGAGGACAGATAGGGTACTACATGGGGCAGATATTAGGAAAGTCCAGGTAAAGGTAAATATGGGGCAGATGATGAGAGGTCAGACATCAGGCAAGGCAGCAGATCTGAAACAAGGTATGAAAGAATGACACGTAACCTATGGGCAGGGGCGTAACTTCCCCTTGGCCAGGATGGCACTTGCCAGGGGCGCCGTTCAGCCGTGCCACCTGTGGCAAAGGGATAGAGCTCTACAGTCTGGAAAGGCTCAGTGGCAATCAGTGTGGGACTGACCAATTAGACGGCGAGGGGAGGTTACTGAAATTGTGCACTCCCGAGTCCCGACCCTGCTACAGTATAAAACGCCCCTAAACTGCTGCTCCACTGCGTCCCTCCTAGCTCTGCCCCTTTGAAATAATGAATCCCTGCCCCCGGTAGGTGGAGTTCTCCAGGCCTATGCTCACCACTGCTGTACAGTATGTGCCCGTTGTAGTGGCAGCACTGGGAACATCAGTGGAGGTGCCTGCCACGAATCACACAACGGGCAAGGAGATGGCTGGAGACAGCTGCACAGCCATACCTTGCAAGTTCAGGAGAGCTGTTGAATTTCAGTGCCTCGATTCAGAGCCTGCCCCCTACTGACATCATGGTGAGCCCAAGCAGTCCATGACAGTTAGTGTGGAGGTGGGGGGATTTATGTATGTGTGCTATCAGTGGCCCTCATTCCGAGTTGTTCGCTCGCAAGGCGATTTTAGCAGTATTGCACACGCTAAGCCGCCGCCTACTGGGAGTGAATCTTAGCATAGTAAAATTGCGAACGATGTATTCGCAATATTGCGATTACACACCTCGTAGCAGTTTCAGAGTAGCTTCAGACTTACTCGGCATCTGCGATCAGTTCAGTGCTTGTCGTTCCTGGTTTGACGTCACAAACACACCCAGCGTTCGCCCAGACACTCCCCCGTTCCTCCGGCCACTCCTGCGTTTTTCCCGGAAACGGTAGCGTTTTTTCCCACACGCCCATAAAACGGCCTGTTTCCGCCCAGTAACACCCATTTCCTGTCAATCACATTACGATCGCCGGAGCGAAGAAAAAGCCGTGAGTAAAAATCCTATCTTCATAGCAAATTTACTTGGCGCAGTCGCAGTGCGGACATTGCGCATGCGCACTAAGCGGAAAATCGCTGCGATGCGATGAAATTTACCGAGTGAACAACTCGGAATGAGGGCCAGTGTGTGTGTGAGTGGGGAGGGGGGAGGATGTGTGTGAGGGAGCTGTCAGTGTCGGTGGGGAGGGGAGCAGGGGGGAGTTGTCAGTGTGTGGGAGTGATGAGAGCTGTCAGTACAGGCGGATATGAGTGTGTGTACTAGATTTAGGAGTGTGTGTTTGTGAGAGTTTTCAGTTGGAGGATTAGTGTTCATACAGTAATTAAGTGTTTTGATATGGAGAACTACATCTCCCAGCATATATAGTGTGTTGGAGATGCTAATAAGCTTTATTTAAAAGTTTAAAAAACATATTGCTTTTATGACTGGAATGGTTAAAAAGGGAGTGCTATAAATCATGTTACCAGTGAATGATCGCAGTTTGAGCTGTTACATTTTACTGAACCACCCCCAAGTATAAATGCACCCACCTACATCATCCTGGGTAATGATTGGCAGAGGGATATAGTTACAGCTGTTCTATCAATAGTGGGCTGTTGAATGCAGTCAGCAAGAATATTTCACCTATCCCTCCACACTCACTATCTGTCCTCAGGATACGTTTACCATCCCGGCAGACGGGATACCGGCGGTCATTTGACCGACGCCGGGATCCCGACACCACTTGGGAGACCGGCACCGGAACACCGACAGCCAACATCCCGAAGGTGAGTATTGGGGGGAGGGTTAGGACCGGAGGAGGGGGTGTTAGGGAAGACACTAGGAGGGTGGGTTAGCCCTAGCTACCACCCCATGAGGGTTAGTCCCCACGGAGGGTTAGTATTAGGATAGGGGATGGATGAGGGTAGAAATAATCACCCCCTCCGAAGTCGGGATTTTCAATGTCTGGATGGTGCGGTCGGTCATGTGACCACTGGCATCCTGACCGCCGGGATGACATACCCAACCCCCTTTACTTTTTCAGGCATTTCTATCTCTCCTCTCTCTATGGTGTTCCAATTGCCCACTTTCCCTTGTACTTTACTCTCTCTCTCCTTCGTCTAGACTCTAGAACATCAGTGTCTGTTGTCCACTTTACCCTTATTTTTTCCAGTGTTTCTCTCTCTCTGATGTAATGAGGATGTATGGTATAGAGGGATCAGTAATGCATTGTACTGTATAGAGGGGTCGGTGATGTATGCAGGGTATGGAGAGGTCAATGATGAAGTGTAGGGTATAGATGGGTCAGTGATGTATGTAGGGTATAGAGAGGACAGTGATGTAGTGTAGGGTATAGATAGGTCAGTGATGTAGTGTAGGGTATAGAGAGGTCAGTGATGTAGTATAGAGAGGTCAGTGATGTAGTGTAGGGTATAGAGAGGTCAGTGATGTAGTGTAGGGTATAGAGAGGTCAGTGATGTAGTGTAGGTTATAGATGGGTCAGTGTTGTATTAGCAGGTATATAGAGGTCAGTAATGTATTGTACTGTATAGAGGGGTCAGTAATGTAGTAACTGGTATAGAAAGGTCAGTGATGTAGTGTAGGGTAAAGAGGAGTCAGTTATGTAGTGTGGGGTAAAGAGGGGTCAGTGAAGATACTAAGCTCAAGTACTTAGTACACTTCTTGAATTAAGACACAAAATGCAAGAAAAAGTATGCAATATGGGTAAAAATAAGAATTTACTTACCGATAATTCTATTTCTCATAGTCCGTAGTGGATGCTGGGGACTCCGTAAGGACCATGGGGAATAGCGGCTCCGCAGGAGACTGGGCACATCTAAAGAAAGCTTTAGGACTAACTGGTGTGCACTGGCTCCTCCCCCTATGACCCTCCTCCAAGCCTCAGTTAGGATACTGTGCCCGGACGAGCGTACACAATAAGGAAGGATTTTGAATCCCGGGTAAGACTCATACCAGCCACACCAATCACACCGTATAACCTGTGATCTGAACCCAGTTAACAGCATGATAACAGAGGAGCCTCTGAAAGATGGCTCACAACAATAATAACCCGATTTTTGTAACAATAACTATGTACAAGTATTGCAGACAATCCGCACTTGGGATGGGCGCCCAGCATCCACTACGGACTATGAGAAATAGAATTATCGGTAAGTAAATTCTTATTTTCTCTAACGTCCTAAGTGGATGCTGGGGACTCCGTAAGGACCATGGGGATTATACCAAAGCTCCCAAACGGGCGGGAGAGTGCGGATGACTCTGCAGCACCAAATGAGAGAACTCCAGGTCCTCCTCAGCCAGGATATCAATTTTGTAGAATAAAAAACGTATTTGCTCCTGACCAAGTAGCTGCTCGGCAAAGTTGTAAAGCCGAGACCCCTCGGGCAGCCGCCCAAGATGAGCCCACCTTCCTTGTGGAGTGGGCATTTACAGATTTTTGGCTGTGGCAGGCCTGCCACAGAATGTGCAAGCTGAATTGTACTACAAATCCAACGAGCAATAGTCTGCTTAGAAGCAGGAGCACCCAGCTTGTTGGGTGCACACAGGATAAACAGCGAGTCAGATTTCCTGACTCCAGCCGTCCTGGAAACATATATTTTCAGGGCACTGACAACGTCTAGCAACTTGGAGGCCTCCAAGTCCCTAGTAGCCGCAGGCACCACCAATAGGTTGGTTCAGGTGAGACGCTGAAACCACCTTGGGGAGAAACTGAGCACGAGTCCTCAATTCCGCCCTGTCCGAATGGAACATCAGATAAGGGCTTTTTCAGGATAAAGCCGCCAATTCTGACATGCGCCTGGCCCAGGCCAGGGCCAACAGCATGACCACTTTCCATGTGAGATATTTTAACTCCACAGATTTAAGTGGTTCAAACCAATGTGACTTTTGGAACCCAAAACTACATTGAGATCCCAAAGTGCCACTGGAGGCACAAAAGGAGGCTGTATATGCATTACCCCTTTTACAAACGTCTGAACTTCAGGGACTGAAGCTAGTTCTTTTTGGAAGAAAATTGACAGGGCCGAAATTTGAACCTTAATGGACCCCAATTTCAGGCCCATAGACACTCCTGTTTGCAGGAAATGTAGGAATCGACCCAGTTGAATTTCCTCCGTCGGGCCTTACTGGCCTCGCACCACGCAACATATTTTCGCCAATTGCGGTGATAATGTTTTTGCGGTTACATCCTTCCTGGCTTTGATCAGGATAGGGATGACTTCATCCGGAATGCCTTTTTTCCTTCAGGATCCGGCGTTCAACCGCCATGCCGTCAAACGCAGCCGCGGTAAGTCTTGGAACAGACAGGGTCCTTGCTGGAGCAGGTCCCTTCTTAGAGGTAGAGGCCACGGATCCTCCGTGAGCATCTCTTGAAGTTCCGGTTACCAAGTCCTTCTTGGCCAATCCGGAGCCACGAATATAGTGCTTTCTCCTCTCCATCTTATCAATCTCAGTACCTTGGGTATGAGAGGCAGAGGAGGGAACACATACACTGACTGGTACACCCACGGTGTTACCAGAGCGTCTACAACTATTGCCTGAGGGTCTCTTGACCTGGCGCAATACCTGTCGAGTTTTTTAATCATGTGGACGACTTCTGGGTGAAGTCCCCACTCTCCCGGGTGGAGGTCGTGCTGAGGAAGTCTGCTTCCCAGTTGTCCACTCCCGGAATGAATACTGTTGACAGTGCTATCACATGATTTTCCGCCCAGCGAAGAATCCCTGCAGCTTCTGCCATTGCCCTCCTGCTTCTTGTGCCACCCTGTCTGTTTACGTGGGTGACTGCCATGATGTTGTCCAACTGGATCAACACCGGCTGACCTTGAAGCAGAGGTCTTGCTAAGCTTAGAGCATTGTAAATGGCCCTTAGCTTCAGGATATTTATGTGAAGTGATGTATCCAGGCTTGACCCTAAGCCCTGGATATTCCTTCCCTGTGTGACTGCTCCCCAGCCTCGCAGGCTGGCATCCGTGGTCACCAGGACCCAGTCCTGAATGCCGAATCTGCGGCCCTCTAGAAGATGAGCACTCTGCAACCACCACATGATGGATACCCTTGTCCTTGGTGACAGGGTTATCCGCTGATGCATCTGAAAATGCGACCCGGACCATTTGTCCAGTAGGTTCCACTGGAAAGTTCTTGCGTGGAATCTAACAAATGGGATTGCTTCGTAGGAAGCCACCATTTTTACCCAGAACCCTTGTGCATTGATGCACTGAGACTTGGTTCGGTTTTAGGAGGTTCCTGACTAGCTCGGATAACTCCCTGGCTTTCTCTTCCGGGAGAAACACCTTTTTTCTGGACTGTGTCCAGGAACATCCCTAGGAAACAGAAGACAAGTCGTCGGAACCAGCTGCGATTTTGGAATATTGAGAATCCAATCGTGCTGCCGCAACACTACCTGAGATAGTGCTACACCGACTTCCAACTGTTCCCTGGATCTTACCCTTATCAGGGAATCGTCCAAGTAAGGGATAACTAAAATTCCCTTCCTTCGAAGGGATATCATTTCGGCCATTACCTTGGTAAAGACCCGGGGTGCCGTGGACCATCCCTACGGCAGCGTCTGAACTGATAGTGACAGTTCTGTACCATAACCTGAGGTACCCTTGGTGAGAAGGGTAAATTTTGACATGAAGGTAAGCATCCTTGATGTCCCGAGACATCATGTAGTCCCCTTCTTCCAGGTTCGCAATCACTGCTCTGAGTGACTCAATCTTGAATTTGAACCTCTGTATGTAAGTGTTCAAAGATTTTAGATTTTAGATTTAGAATCGGTCTCACCGAGCCGTCTGGCTTCGGTACCACAATAGTGTGGAATAATACCCCGTTCCCTGTTGCAGGAGGGGTACCTTGATTATCACCTGCTGGGAATACAGCTTGTGAATGGCTTCCAAAACTGCCTCCCTGTCAGAGGGAGACGTCGGTAAAGCCGACTTTTGGAAACGGCGAGGGGGAGACGTCTCGAATTTCAATATGTACCCTTGAGATATTACCTGAAGGATCCAGGGGTCTACTTGCGAGTGAGCCCACTGCGCACTGAAATTCATTGAGAACGGGCCCCCACCGTGCCTGAGCTTGTAAGGCCCTAGCGTCATACTGAGGGCTTTGCAGAGGCGGGAAAGGATTTCTGTTCCTGGGAACTGGGTAATCTCTTCAACCTTTTTCCTCTCCCTCTGTCACGAGCAGAAAAGAGGAACCTTTTGTCCGCTTGCCAACAAAGGACTGCGCCTGATAATACGGCGTCTTATTTTGAGAGGCGACCTGGGGTACAAACGTGGATTTCCCAGTTGTTGCCGTGGCCACCAGGTCTAAAAGACCGACCCCAAATGTCCCCTTTCAAAGGCAATACTTCCAAATGCCGTTTGGAATCCGCATCACCTGACCATTTTACTGGTAGAATTGGACAACGCACTTATACTTGATGCCAGTCGGCAAATATTCCGCTGTGCATCATGCATATATAGAAATGCATCTTTTAAATGCTCTATAGGCAATAATATTCTATCCTTATCTAGGATATCAATATTTCCAGTCAGGGAATCCGACCATGCCAACCCAGCACTGCAACTCCAGGCTGAGGCGATTGCTGGTCGCAGTATAACACCAGTATGTGTGTGAATACATTTTTGGATACCCTCCTGCTTTCTATCAGCAGGATCCTTCAGGGCGGCCATCTCATGAGAGGGTAGAGCCCTTGTTCTTACAAGCGTGTGAGCCCCTTATCCCCCCTAGGGGGTGTTTCCCAACGCACCCTAACCTCTGGCGGGAAAGGGTATACAGCCAATACTTTTTAAGAAATTATCAATTGTTATCGGGGGGAAACCCACGCATCATCACACACCTCATTTTATTTCTCAGATTCAGGAAAACTACAGGTAGTTTTTCCCTCACCGAACATAATACCCCTTTTTGGTGGTACTCGTATTATCAGAAATGTATAAAACATTTTCCATTGTCTCAATCATGTAACGTGTGGCCCTACTGGAAATCACGGTTGTCTCTTCACCGTCGACACAGGAGTCAGTATCCGTGTCGGCGTCTGTATCTGCCATCTGAGGTAACGGGCGCTTTAGAGCCCCTGACGGCCTATGAGACGTCTGGACAGGCACAAACTGAGTAGCCGGCTGTCTCATGTCAACCACTGTTTTTTTATACAGAGCTGACACTGTCACGTAATTTTCAACAGTACATCCACTCAGGTGTCGACCCCCTAGGTGGTGACATCACTGTTACAGACACTCTGCTCCGTCTCCACATCATTTTTCTCCTCATACATGTCGACACAAACGTACCGACACACAGCACACACACAGGGAATGCTCTGATAGAGGACAGGACCCCACTAGCCCTTTGGGGAGACAGAGGGAGAGTATGCCAGCACACACCAGAGCGCTATATATATATACAGGGATAACCTTATATAAGTGTTTTTCCCCTTATAGCTGCTGTATGTTTTAATACTGCGCCTAATTAGTGCCCCCCTCTCTTTTTTTAACCCTTTCTGTAGTGTAGTGACTGCAGGGAAGAGCCAGGGAGCTTCCCTCCAACTGAGCTGTGAGGGAAAATGGCGCCAGTGTGCTGAGGAGATAGGCTCCGCCCCCTTTTCGGCGGCCTTATCTCCCGTTTTTCTGTATATTCTGGCAGGGGTTAAATGCATCCATATAGCCCAGGAGCTATGGCCCTCATTCCGAGTTGTTCGCTCGGTATTTTTCATCGCATCGCAGTGAAAATCCGCTTAGTACGCATGCGCAATGTTCGCACTGCGACTGCGCCAAGTAACTTTACTATGAAGAAAGTATTTTTACTCACGGCTTTTTCTTCGCTCCGGCGATCGTAATGTGATTGACAGGAAATGGGTGTTACTGGGCGGAAACACGGCGTTTCAGGGGCGTGTGGCTGAAAACGCTACCGTTTCCGGAAAAAACGCAGGAGTGGCCGGAGAAACGGTGGGAGTGCCTGGGCGAACGCTGGGTGTGTTTGTGACGTCAACCAGGAACGACAAGCACTGAAATGATCGCACAGGCAGAGTAAGTCTGGAGCTACTCTGAAACTGCTAAGTAGTTAGTAATCGCAATATTGCGAATACATCGGTCGCAATTTTAAGAAGCTAAGATTCACTCCCAGTAGGCGGCGGCTTAGCGTGTGTAACTCTGCTAAATTCGCCTTGCGACCGATCAACTCGGAATGAGGGCCCATATGTGATGTATTTTTTGCCATGTAAGGTATTTTTATCATGTTTTATTGCGTCTCAGGGCGCCCCCCCCAGCGCCCTGCACCCTCAGTGACCGGAGTATGAAGTGTGCTGAGAGCAATGGCGCACAGCTGCAGTGCTGTGCGCTACCTTATTGAAGACAGGAACGTCTTCTGCCGCCGATTTTTCCGGACCTCTTCGCTCTTCTGGCTCTGTAAGGGGGCCGGCGGCGCGGCTCCGGGACCCATCCAGGCTGGGCCTGTGATCGTCCCTCTGGAGCTAATGTCCAGTAGCCAAGAAGCCCAATCCACTCTGCACGCAGGTGAGTTCGCTTCTTCTCCCCTTAGTCCCTCGATGCAGTGAGCCTGTTGCCAGCAGGTCTCACTGAAAATAAAAAACCTAAACTAAAACTTTCACTAAGAAGCTCAGGAGAGCCCCTAGTGTGCACCCTTCTCGTCGGGCACAGAAATCTAACTGAGGCTTGGAGGAGGGTCATAGGGGGAGGAGCCAGTGCACACCAGTTAGTCCTAAAGCTTTCTTTAGATGTGCCCAGTCTCCTGCGGAGCCGCTATTCCCCATGGTCCTTACGGAGTCCCCAGCATCCACTTAGGACGTTAGAGAAAAGGCAAAGGTCAGGGGTCTGATACAAGTGACCAGCTCCATACTGTACCTTGCACCACATAGCGTTATGTAAAACTGAGATATGTTCATTTTTGATGTGGAGGGGGGGGGGCCAAAGGAAATTTTCACCATGGGCTCCTTTGGTCTAGAACCAGCCCTGGACACTGATCAGCGTTGGATCATTATCACCCTCTGCTGCTAAAAGACTTCTCTTAGCTAGCTAACCTTCTGCCTGCGCTATCTATGATGCATAGTCTGCTGCTGCTGCTGCTACCAGAATGTTCCCAGTGGCTTCACACTGACAGTGAGTCCCGGCCAGTGATGTGGGGCAGCATGAGGGGGACGGGGGTCAGTTGCTGTGGCTCCAACATACAGTAGCAAATCGCCAATGGACTGCAATGCTTTTTCTGCAGGGGGGGTGCCAGTCCCTTACTTTGCCAGGGGCGCTTGGACCCCTAGATACACCTCTGCCTATGGGGGAGACAGGTGAAGGTAAGCATAGGGCACAATGTTAAATACTGTATGATAATGGTGTAAAATGAGACAGAGGGGCAAGAAATGGCCCTACTGTGCTGGGAAAGCAAGACATGATGGGAAAATCAAATTGTTTTTAAGTGCCTGATGGGGGGAATTAGGGTGAGGTGGCTTTTAGGGTTAAGGCAGAGGGGATGTTAGAGGTAATGTGGGGAGAAGGGGATGGGAATCTGACCTTAGCCAGTGATAGAGGCCCCAGGACATTTTTATAGTGTTATTGTCGCTCACTAACACCAAGAGGGTAACTGAGTGGTATCTTACTGGGTAATTATCCCAAAAATCTGCTATTGCTACTTTTCATTTAGAGAGCTCCAGATGCCTCCATGGAGCTCAGCTGCTCTGTCATGTGTCCATTTGTGAATGCCCAGCATGGTAGTGGGCGGTATGACAAGTGGCGCGGGAGGGGCAGGTCCGGCTGCCCTCCCCCCTTTCCTGATGTAGACAGCCAGGAGCTGGGAGAGAGAGGACACTGCTGCAGCGGCAGTGCAGCACACACACTGCAATTGTTGCACCGGGGAGAGAGACAGCTAGAGCAGTGTCCTCTCTCTCTCTGCGTGGCGTCCACCATCCCCTACTGCTCATCCATAGACCCCGCTGTTCAGCACATTTGGTCTCTGAGTGGCCACGCAGACATCTTTTTAACAAATATTTCTAAAGGAGGGAGGCTGGCCACACCTCCCTGCATTGGCCACAGAGCGGCGTGGCAGTATACTTATGAGTCTGTTTGACTCATTATAAAGCTGCCGGCTGTGGGCCCCTGAACAGAGACGACCCAGATGCAATGCACCAGCTGCACCTTTGCTAGTTACGCTGCAGAAACCATCTATGACACCATCTGTTCATTGCTTTGTTTCTACTTTGAAAATGGTATACATTGTTTGTCTTACCATAAAATTCTTGAAATTTTAATCAAAGAAATACAAAACAAAACATTTTAGCCATTTTAGGTGCATTTATTTTGCTGTATAAATAAAGGTTTTTTTTCTGAAAATGTAAGTTCTTCTGAAATAAGGTACGGTAAAATGGGTATTGTGTACACAGCTAACATTGGGGTTGGAAGGTAACCGGCATCACAATTGCTGAAGTACAGTAGTTCACAGCACACGGGTATAAAAAGCCTCAATGGCATCCGATAGATGATCCTAAAACTAAAGCAAATTGTAGAAATTAAGCCATATCAGGCTATATTTACTAAAGTGCGGGTTTATAGAAGTGGAGATATTGCCCCTAGCAACCAATCACTGAATTTTCTGGACATGCTGAAGACAGTGGCTACGTCTTTGGATGCAGCTTCACTGGTTTCAGCAACGTGAATTTCCCCGGTCAGTCTAAGGGTTTTTTCACATGATCAGATTCTGCATCTACAGACACAGCAGCGGATCAGAGAAGTCATCAGGAGGCCTCTATTTACACATTATGCCTCCTGTGGCATTAGCATATTATTGCACAGCTGCTGCGTGCAAAGACACAGCGACTGTGTGATCTGCGTCCATCTCTGAATCAGCCCTGTGAGCGTTAGGAAGGACTAGGCTGGTGTCAGGTGCAATAGTTGTTACGAGTGAGGAATCTCTGGCTTAGGTTTATAACACGGATGAAAAGAAAAATTATAGAGAATACTGTATATCACTATTGTTCATACAGCACATGAACCACATTGTCTTATGTTTTCTGCTCTCTGACATGGATGAGGTCTGTACCAGTATGGACACAATGGCGATTATTATTTTGGTAACTAACTGATCTCCGAGAACTGCAAACATATTAATATTTTTCCAGAAGGGCACAAGATTTCACATCACTCATAAGAAGTCTGTGTGGTGGCCACATATGAATCACAGGTCTCATCTCAGAGCTGGCCCTAGACATAAGCAGCATTGGCAAATGCCTAGGGGCATCTGAAAAATGCCAAGGGGGACTTGATGTTACATCAGAATCATTCACAGCAGAGAGCATGCAGCGGAGGTAAAAGTAGAGCAGGGGTCAGGGATCTTTTTTACCTTTTACCCCAAAATATATTTAGATACGCCGACGTTACCCCTTTGATTTAAAAGGAAGGAAATCATATACTATTGTGCATATATACTGGTTATCACTGTTTATATGACATTTCTAAGATACTGTGTGCATATATATATATATATATATATATTGTGACAAGAACACTGGGACAGTGTTTGAGGGCAGGTATGTTTGTCCCAGGTTCTTGTCTTACATGTTTTAGAAAATTAAAACTTCTAGGAAAATGCTTTTGTTTTGTTAGAACCTTTTCAGTTTGCTGGAAAAGCTGGATAAGGGCCCTGAGAGAGAGATAGGGCGAGTTCCAGACATTGGGCCCAGTTCGGATCTTTGGCCTCACAGAGGGCTAATCAGGGCTTTCAGCTGTGCAAGAGCCTTATAGGGCTTCTAGCCTGATTAATGTGGGCAGACTGCCTGGGAAGACTGCAGGATCTCTGTGAGAGAAACACGCTTCCTGATACAAGTGAGCTATACAGTGTTTACTGGAGAACTCTGTGTTTTTGTTTAGTGGTAGTTAGGAACATCTTGTGTTTAGTTAGTGCCGGACAGGCAAGGTATTTTCTTTTGGTGTTTGTTTTATTTTCTGTATAATAAAACTGGCTGGGGCCAGTTGTACCACAAACTGGACTTGTGTAATTCCTCAGCTGCTGCGTGCTGCCATTTACCCCAGGAAACGGCACCTTGTACCCTTACAGTGTTACAATATATATTTATATATATATATATATATATATATATATCAGAAAAAACAATTCCTAAGTGCGCTGTAATATTTGTATAGATTGAACAGAAGTCCTTCCAATTGCATATATCTTATACTGTAGAAGGCGAGGTTCTCTGGGTTCCTGCAGTGGATAACCCCTCACCAAAGAGTCACCCAAACAAATGGCCCAAGGCCAAATAGAATAAAATTATTTAATAACAGAATATCAACATATTCATAAAAAGCCTTATACAAAAGTTCTTACAGAATATTGTACATAAAGATTTTTTTAGTAATTACATAAATATCCAGTAGGTGATACAGATGTATGTACTCCCTCACCTTGGCAAGGTGTAAACTCAACACAAGGGAGCGTTATCATCAACTGGATTACTGATTTATAGCTGATAAAAAAGGGTTTATCAGCTATAAATCAGTAATCCATTTGGAAGGACTTCCGTTCAATCTATACAAATATTACAGCGCACTTAGGAATTGTTTTTTCTGCTTCATGTAAATTTGAGATTTGGCAACGGAAATCTCACCTGGAGTGCTGCTTTTTCTCTTTGGGCGCAAGATAAGGATAATTTCCCACTGTTATGTGGGCCACTGTCTGATCCTGCGGGACTCCGTCAGCGGTCAGCCACAGAACACTTCAAGTTCTGTATGTGGGTTGGCGGGCTGCGGGTGGGAGGACAGGACAGCGCAGGACGGGCGGGCGTGAGGGAGCGCGGTGTGACATCAGCAGAAACACAGCACAGGGCAGGCAGGAGGGATCGCGTGTGACGTCAGCACGTCACATCGCGAGCCAGCCAGTGCTGGACAGGGCTGTGTCTCGGCAGCACGACCATCCATTACCCCCAGGAATTTCATTTTTACCCGATTTGGGGTAATTTACCCCTGTTCCTTGACCACTGAAGTAGAGGGAAGTCAGCAATGGTAAGTAAATAATGAGAGCTTGTTAAAGAGACAGGTTGGTGAATGGATTGCTGGAGACAAACAAGGGGGAGAAATTTGATTGCAGGAGACAAAAAGTGGAGGAAGTCTTTATGGCCGATGACAAAAAGGGGAGATATTTAATGTCTGGATACACACAAGGGGAGAGATTTGATGTCTGGAGACACACAAGGGAGATTCGATGGCTGGAGAGACCGACACCCTCTGCCTCCCCAATCACCCACTTTCATGAGGCCACGCCCAATTGGTGAGGCTACGTCTCCGTCTAGGGTGGTGGAGGGGGAGGGGTAACCAGCCAAAATCTTGCCTAGGGCATCAAATTGGTCAGGGTCATCCATGTCTCACCTTATACGATGATTCCTCCTTTGACTTCTGTACCTGGAAAAAAAAAGAAAGAAAATAAATACACAAGACACTTTAATAGGAACAGTTATATGGAATAGACACCGAGGGGCCTATTCATGAGTACTGTATCTACGGTGGAACATCAAGAGTTTATCTCACTGTGAATTGCAGTGGCAGACACAAGTACACCAAAGCAATTCAGTATTGCTTTGTTGCAGTGACCACATTCCCTAGTGGCTAGAGTATAATACAGATCACATTTTGGGTGGCTTATGGGGGTAATTCAGACCTGAACACACATCTGCGAATTTGCAGAGGTTTACGATCATATAGTCGTCGCCCAGACAGAAAATCTGCCCCGTGCAAGTCTGTGTACGCAATGCGAAAATCTCTGCGGACGCCAGTCAGCTGGAAATCCGTTCGCAGCTCACTCACCATCTAATTTTATTTTCCTATCTGTGCAGTCTGTGTGCAGCCCAGGACCTACTCCTACAGTGCAAAAGAATGAGGCGGATCGGGGCCGGAGCTTGGGCACGCCTGCGTTTTTCCTGAGACTCCCAGAAAACGGCCAGTTACCACCCACAAATGTCCGCTTCCTGTTAATCAACTTGCGTATGCCTAGCGATCAAAAAAGAAGCTGGATTATTTAGCAGTTTGCCCTTGCGCGTGTGCACTACGGTCCGTATGCATGCGCAATCGATTGATAGTCAGCCACCTTGTGAAATCACACAACAGTGATCAGGTCTGAATCGGGCCCTATGTACAATACAGAACTCAATCTTTTGTGACTTATGGACAATATACACCACATTCTTTGGTCACTTATGCACATTACAGACCAAATTCATATCACATTCTCCGATGGCTAGAGTACAATACAGGCTACATTCTCTAGTGGCAATTGTAAAAACAATCCGCATTCTCTGGTAGCTGGTGTACAATATAAAACATTTGCTTGTTGTATAACATGGATTACAAAATGTAGCAGGAAACAGCTAATCAGACAGTAACTGAATTAAATGACTTTCCCTGTGCAAGAGCCAAGATATATGGAACAATGAGACAGATATACTGTAGTGAGAAAGTTCCCGTAAGAAGACAATTGTTGGGTTGCAGTGTCAGGAGTCAAGAGCAGCCAAGTAAACAGTAAAATACCAAACAGGCAGTCAGTGAGGCACAAGACAATACCAGGAGCCAAATGAAAACATAAATATGATACAGACACAGCAAATTACATCAGACAACACTGAATCAGGCATAGTAAGCACAGGAATGGTAAAGGATTCCTCAGCCTCTACATGCTCTTCTTCCTATAGGAGCCACCTTTTCTCTTGGTGCTGCCCTCCGGTATTTAGAAGCCCCAGGACTACAAAAGCACAAGATACTCCAGAAATACAGCAGTGGAAAGGTGAGCCTATCAGGACAAGCACACAGGGCCTGATTCAGAGGTGGACACAATTAAAGAAATGTTGGCAAATGGACAATATTTTTCCTACAAGGCATGAGTCTGAGTCACACTGCACATGTACTGTGATGGTCTTGCCAAAGGCAGTATTAGCATTAGGATGTACAGTGATTGAAAGTGACCATTTGAGGGAAGAAACAAGGGTGTGGCATACTGCAACCGTTTTAGGGGCATGTTATAACTAGAGATAAGCGGGTTCAGTTCTCAGAGAACTGAACCGTACCGAACTTCACGCGCTGAACCCGGTTCCGAGCCCGGCTTGGGTTATCCCGCCTGACTCTGAAACCCGAATGAGGCAAAACATAATCACCCTGCTGTCGGATTCTCACAGGATTTGTAAGGAGCCACGCGTCCCCGCCATTTTCACTCCGGCATTGGAGAGTGTACAGAGAGGACGTGTCTCCGTTATCTCAGTGTCCGTGTCTTGTGCTGAATCTGTCCAGTCACAGTGCTTGTGTCCTCTGCAGCCATATGTCCAGTGCTGCTATATAGGGTGCTCTGTTGTGCTGCATCAGTTCAGGGTGGTGTATTGTGCTGCATCAGTCCAGTCACAGTGGTGGTGTCCTCTGCTGCCATATGTCCAGTGCTGCTGTATAATAAGTCCCTTACAGTGTTGCTGTGTTGTCCTGCATCAGACCAGTGGTAGTGTCCTGGGCATCAGTCAGTCCAGTGACCATTCAACAGTGGTGGTGTCATCTGCTGCCATATGCCCAGTGCTGCTGTATAATTATCTGTGTTGTCCTGCATCAGACCAGTGCTAGTGTCCTGTGCATCAGTCAGTCCAGTGACCATTCACAGTGGTGGTGTCATCTGCTGCTGTAAAATAAGTCCCTTACAGTGTTGCTATGTTGTGCTGCATCAGACCAGTGGTAGTGTCCTGGCCATCAGTCATTCCAGTGACCAGGCAGTCCCAGTGGTATACGCTGCTGCTATATGTCCACTGCTGACGTATAATAATAATAATAATAATAATAATAATAATAACAACCACCACAAGTCCCTTACAGTGTTGCTGTGTTGTCCTGCATCAGACCAGTGGTAGTGTCCTGGCCATCAGCCATCAGTCATTCCTGTGCCGCATATTGTGTTATATAACTCCAGAAAAATAATGGAGAACAAACATTTGGAGGATAAAATAGGGAAAGATCAAGAACCACTTCCTCCTAGTGCTGAAGCTGCTGCCACTAGCCATGACATAGACGATGAAATTCCATCTACGTCGTCTGCCAAGACCGATGCCCATTGTGATAGTAGAGGGCATGTAAAATCCAAAAAGCCAAAGTTCAGTAAAAAGACCCCAAAAAATACATTTAAATGGTCTGAGGAGAAACGTAAACTTGCCAATATGCCATTTACGACACGGAGTTCATGACTAGTGGTTCAGCTTCACATGACGATGGAAGCCCTCATAACTGAGGCCTTGACACTTATGTTGGTGTTAGACGTGCGTCCGGTATCCGCCATTAGTGCAGTGGGATTTAGACAATTGATGGAGGTATTGTGTACCCGGTAACAAATCCCATCTAGATTCAACTTCACTAGGCAGGCGATACCGAGATTTTGCCATTTAATTCCAGTGATTCGGACGTATAATTATTAATTACAGTGATTTTGCCAATTTATTCCAGTGATTTGGACGTATAATTCCAGTGATTTTGCAGTATAATTCCAGTGATTTGGACGTATAATTACAGTGATTTTGCAAATTAATTCCAGTGATTTGGACGTATACTGTAATTCCAGTGATTTGGACGTATAATTCCAGTTGGAATTGTTTGTGTCGCTTGGCTTAGTCATACAGTTACCTCATTGGACCTCTTCGACATCTTTGCATGTGATGCTGTTTGGGGCCTAGTTTTTGAAACGTGCCATCCTGTCTGACACTGCCGTATGAGTCCAGGGGTACTGCTGTATTAGTCCTGGGGTACTGCCGTATAAGTCCAGCAATTGCAGGATTTTAAAAAAAATGGGGCGTGCTGGAGATGCTGTCAGTGGACGAAACAATTGCGGCCCACTCTCGACATTCAGTCACTGCGTGACACTACTAGATGGGCCAGGTGGTTGTGTCGCTTAGCTTAGTCATACAGCAACCTCAGTGCACCTTTTTCTCTTCTTTGCATCATGTGCTGTTTGGGGACTATTTTTTGAAAGTGACATCCTGTCTGACACTCCCGTATATGTACAGTGGTACTGCCATTTAATTCCAGTGATTTGGACATATAATTCCAATGATTTGGACATATAATTCCAGTGATTTAGCAGTATTATTACAGTGATTTTGCAGTATAATTCCAGTGATATGGACATATAATTCCAGTGATTTTGCCATATATTTCCAGTGATTTTGCCGTATAATTCCAGTGATTTGGTCGTATAATTCAAGTTGGAATTGTTTGTGTCGCTTGGCTTAGTCATACAGCTACCTCATTGCACCTCTGCAACATCTTTGCATGAGGTGCTGTTTGGGGCCTAGTTTTTGAAAAGTGCCACCCTGTCTGACACTGCCGTATGAGTCCAGGGGTACTGCTGTATTAGTCCTGGGGTACTGCCGTATAAGTCCACCAATTGCAGAGTTTTTTAAAAATGACAGGGGCGTGCTGGAGATGCTATCAGTGGACCGAACAATTGCGGCCCACTCTCGACATTTAGCCACTGCGTGACACTACTAGATGGGCCAGGTGGTTGTGTCGCTTAGCTTAGTCATACAGCAACCTCGGTGCCCCTTTTTTTCTTCTTTGCATCATGTGCTGTTTGGGGCCTTTTTTTTATATCTGCCCTCCTGTCTGCCACTGCAGTGCCACGCCTAGATGGGCCAACTGTTTGTGTCGCTTGGCTTAGTCATACAGCTACCACATTGCACCTATTCTACATCTTTGCATGAGGTGCTGTGTGGGGCCTAGCTTTTGAAAAGTGCCATCCTGTCTGACACTGCAGTGCCACTCCTAGATGGGCCAGGTGTTTGTGTCGCACACTTGTGTCGATTAGCTTAGTCATACAGCAGCCTCGTGCACCTCTTTTTCTTCTTTGCATCATGTGCTGTTTGGGGACTAGTTTTTGAATAGTGCCATCTTGTCTGCAACTGCAGTGCCACTCCTAGATGGGCCAGGTGTTTGTGCCACACACTTGTGTCGCTTAACTTGGTCATACAGCCACCTCGGTGCAACTTTATATGTTATGCCATATAATTCCAGGAGTACTGGCATATAAGTCCAGCAGGGGTGTATCTAGGGGTCTGAGCGCCCCTGGCAAAGTATGTGTCTGGCGCTCCCCTCCCCCCTCCTTAGTCGTGTGTCAAATAGGGATGTGATCTCATGAGGAAGGGGCGTGACCACACAATAGCACCCCTTAGTCATATTGCAACACACAGCAGTGTCTCTTATTTACATTACAACACACAGTAGTACTCCTTATGCATGGTACGCCACACACTAGAGCCCTTAATTCACATTACACAGTAGTACCCCTCCCCTTATACCTACACAGTATTAGTGCCCTTGCACATTATGCACACACAGTAGTAGTGCCCCTTACACATTATGTCCACAGTAGTAGTGCCACTTTCGCATTATGCCCTGGGCATAATTAATATAATAAACACACTTGCTCTGTGCAAGTATGTTTATCATATTCAACTTTTTTGTAAACGATTAAAGATCCAAGGTTCAAATGCATCCTTGCAGCAATGCACATGGGCAGAAGCAGGCAAATACGATCATTTGTATTAAAAATATGGTGTTATTGTTTATTGTTAATAATTATTGGCACATTGGCAGCAATCAAGTATCACATATCATGCGCTATATAAGCAGTCTGCAGTATGCACATAGGAGGAGAGTCAGTATATTGTGCATGGTGTTGTGTGGCCACCTAATTCACAGGATTTGCAGCAATATACTATAATATTACATGACATTAGCCCTTCTATGGCTATTATACATGTAACGGTTGGAGCAGGCTGCAGTAACATAGCTCATGTCCAGCTTTACAAGTCCATAAACATACCATTATTCTTGTGAGGTGGCTGATAAAGCAGGCTGCAGAGAGGGTATGGCAGGGACTGCTTCCTGGCCAGGGATTGGTCAGCCGTCACTCGTGGGCCCGCTTCCCTGATTAAGTGGTGAGCGGAAGCAAGGTGTGCGGCTTGCAGCCGGAAGTTCAGGGGAAACTGGGGGAAGAGTGAGGCATAGATAACAGGGTCCGCGGGACTCCCTGGACAGAACTGCTATGTGATTCTATCTCCTGGCCATGGGTAGCACTGCTGAGTGGTGCCCCCACCTTGGCCGGTGCCCCTGGTGAGTGCCATCCTGGCCAATAGGTAGATACACCCCTGAAGTCCACTCCAGTGATACTGCTGTGTATGTCCAGTGATACTGCCGTATATGTCAAGCGGTACTGCCGTATAATTCCAGTGATCCTGCCGTTTATGTCCAGTGGTACTGCCATATAATTCCAGTGATACTGCCGTACATATATATATACCCTGTTGCAAAGCAGATTACTGAGGCCATAACAACTATGCTGATGTTAGACGTGCGTCCGGTATCCATTAGTGCAGTGGGACTGCAGTGCCAACCCTAGATGGGCCAGGTGTTTGTTCCGCAGACTTGTGTCGCTTAGCTTAGTTATACAGCTACCTCATTGTCCTCTTTTACTTCTTGGCATGATGTGCTGTTTGGGTACTATTTTTTTGTTTAAGTGCCATCCTGTCTAACACTGCAATGCCACTCCTAGATGGGCCAATTGTTTATGTCGCTTAGCTTAGTCATACAGCTACCTCATTGCACCTCTTTTACATCTTTGCATGATGTCCTGTTTGGGGCCTTTTTCTCTTACGTCCTAGTGGATGCTGGGGTTTCATTTAGTACCATGGGGTATAGACGGGTCCCTATTGAGCCATGGGCACTTTAAGAGTTTAATAGTATGGGCTGTCTCCTCCCTCTATGCCCCTCCTACCAGACTCAGTTTAGAAAATGTGCCCGGAGGAGCCGATTACAGCTAGGGGAGCTCTTAGGAGTTTTTATAGTTTTATTATTTTCTGAGTTTAGTTAGGTGCAGGCAGGCTACTGGCAACAGCCTACCTGCTTCGTGTGACTTAGGAAGGGGGAGTAGGAACCAACTCTAGAAGTTAATGGTTCTCTATCTCCACTGACAGGACACTCAGCTCCTGAGGGTGCCCACTCACGCAGCATGACCGCCACCCCCTAACAGAGCCAGAAGAAAGAAGAGTGGTGAATACAGCGCCGGCGGGCCCAGAGAGCGGGTCGTCGGGCGGGAATGGCGGCACAAGGGTGGGAGCGCAGCTCTGACAGGCTGCGCTATAGAAGGCTCAGTGGCACACTGTGTACGGCAATGTGAGGGGCGTCCTGGGCTTGCGCAATCACCCTACACTGGTCAGCACTGCTAACATGGGCTAATCCCGCTGTTAGCGACAAAATACCTCAGGCCAGTATAATACAGTAAGTGCGTCAAGACGCACCATTACAGGGGGGCAGGACTTCTCCTCAGAGCAGATCCAGCACTCACCAGCGCCATTTTCTCCCTCCAGTTCATCAACAGAGATGCTGGCAGGGAGCGCTGCCCTCCACATAAGTAACACTGTGTTATAGATAAACCAACTATCAAGCCAGCTAACTATACATTGCAGCACAAGTATTGGTGAGATTAATTGTTCATATGAACAGTAAGGAACTGTAAACATACACAAGGAATGATATTAGAAATGCTGTGAGAAATAATTTCATACACAACGTGTGATAAATAGAATCTCCTTTATATGACACAATCATCTGAGGGACTGCGTCAACATTTATTATCTGCCATTTACCAGTAGAGTAGATTGGCCTAATACAGTACCTGGTCCATTTTATTAAGATATCTGACCATTATTAAAAGTGGTAGAATTCATGTAATTTGATCTATCATTTGTTCCCTGAAACATAGCAACAGTGTGACTGATATATTTAGTATCATATTTTATCAGATTACAGGTATAGGGTTAATTTGGTACCGCACAGGATTAAAGTAATGTCTTTGAAATGGGTTTTTATAAAATGTGTCCCTTGTAGACCAACAGTGCATGTGCATAAGCGATGCCTGAAATAGGTATTCAAGGAGTTGCTGTTGTTGGTGGTGCACCCAGAGTCAATAGCATATGTCAAAGAGGAGAGAAAAAAAGAAAGACTCTGTGTTGGGGCACGCTTAAGAAATAAAACTTAACTTTTAATTAGAATGTATAAAATTAGATACACAAACAAACACACATATAATGCTTGATAAGAAGATTTGTAAAGAATTTCAAACCTTCATCTACTTGTATTTTTGAATCTGAGAAAAGATTCTCTTATTAAAAATAAGAAAAAATAAATAGGAGTATCAAGTCTCCAGCTTCAACAAATATTTTTGCGGTGACAGTGACACCCACGATGAAAATATCATAAGTTCAATTTCGACATAACAGGAAAAAGGTTTCCGACATACGACATATAGGCATTCGATATGGCAATCTAGATTAAGAATTATCATCCAATAACCATTGCCTATTATGATATTATAACCTGGTATCTGACTATCTGCTAGTGCTAGGTTGCTAATCAACATGTACAGTGAAAGAAAACATCTCTAAATTGATCTAGAATAAAATGAATGAATGAAAAAAGAGAGAGATTGTAGGTGTGAAGTTGGTAAGGGTCAAGGGTTGCTCCAACACTTCTGCTTTTCACATGGAGACAGAGGTGTTTAATACTGCACCTGATATTCCCTAGCAGTCTCCCATCTAGGTACTGATCAGGCTCCTTACTGCTTAGCTTCCAAGATCTGGCGAGATTGGGCGTAGCCAGTGAGATATGGCAGTAATGTCCATGGATTGTGAATGAGAGGGTGTCTGGTTATTGGCACATACCAGAAGGTACTTCTACTATCCATCCAAGTGCACAGTCTCTCTGTTACTTTTGCATTGCAGAGAAATTATATGACCGGCATCAGGATGAGAGAGTACTGAAAAAAGCAAGATACAGGAAACGTATAGGTTCAGGGCCCGTCTTCTAATGTCCACCTCTTATGACGATATGGCGGACAGTGGATAAGAGAGGCGGGTTACCAGGACCTATTGAAAATTAGTGTGAAATTACACAGGTATCTTAAAGTTACCTATAAGGGTGAAATGACCAAATATTTAGAATTTGATTTAGATCTCGCCCCAAAAAGGGACAAATTTAGAAAACAGAAAAAAGAACCTCTATTAGAAGTACTGCGTAGTTATGTGTGATCAGAAATGTTTGTGCAGCAGAATATTATGGTTTGTAGATAACCATCTATGCAGCAAAGTAAAAATTAAGAACGTAAACATAAGAATAAAGAGTAATCACTGAGCATGTTAAATATTAACACATTATAGTTTAGTGATAAAGTAGCAGATTTTACAAATATCAGACATTTTGATAATCAAGAAAATAATTTCCTCCAATATACGATACCAGGGGATGAGTGGGCTGAACCGTGCACTGTTCAGCACCACAGAACACAGACAGCCGTTTCACCTGAAGGTGGCTTGTTCACTGTGTGACGTAGTTGTGGAAGACAGCTTATTTAAGGTCAAGGTCGGGGAGTGGTCTCCTAGTAAGGGCCAATAATAGTGGAGGGAATAAAACATGTGATGTTTGTGAGGTGTCTATTACATCACTTCCGGTTGCAGAGGCCGGAAGTAGTATCGATTTGCGTCATTGCAAATGCCTTATTGTAGCTACTAAGCCTTGGAATTTAACTAAAATAAATGTCAGTAGCAAGTAATAGATGCTGTGGCCTGAGTATTAAGGCCACAGTAAGGGCACTAATTGCGGTGACGATAGTCCTCTGGTAAACATACTGAACTGTAGCGCGTCACAAAGCGTTAACGCGTCACTTCCGGTTTCGAAAGCCGGAAGTGGCGCGGGTGCCGAACGCGTCCAATCTTAGCCATGCAACTGAATTATAGGTTGGACAGGGCCAAGGCTGACTGATTGCATAGGGGAGTGACTAGCTTTAAGGTGATAGTGGTCAAAAACATCAAACGCTCGGCCACGGTACCCGTAGCCATATTACCGAAAGTTCCCAACCAATGGGACTATTCAAAGGTGCATCACCCATCATCCACGCGTCATGGATCAGACAGGAGGGGAGGAAGACCCAGATTTCAACAAAGAGGAAGACGAGGAGGGGGAACAAAAAACCAACGCGACTTATCAAATTGGGAACCCAGATATCCAGTCAGAAACAACAGGAGGAAGTAAGACAGGATGACAACCTTAGAGAGATCAACCTTTCAGACAAAACCCTTACTGATGATCATATCACTCTTTTATCCAAGGGCCTATCCTTCTCGCCCACGCAACCATTGAACCGTTTCCTTTGGGAAAAGGACCTAAAACTCTTTGGGCAATAACTACTTCTTAGGAAGTTCTTTGCAACACGCCAAGAATCTCTGCTGGCAAACGATACAGCACATAATAGAATAGATGAATCGATAACCACAGAAGAGATAGAGGCTTTAGCAGCATTAGAGGAACTTCAAACAGGTGAATTGGAATCAATAGACATTTCAACTAGACCAAAATGTAAGAAGAAATCTACCTTCTTTCCTCCTGAACATATCTCCCCTGAAATCAGAGTATTTCAAGAATTAGTAGCCCGTGACTTAGACAAAATATATACTAAATCCAAGTCTAAGCCATTTCATGGCGACAATCTAAGCAAAATTGAGAGGCAAACCTTACGAGAAATCCAGTCCTGGTCTGACATAGTGATTAAGCCTTCAGACAAGGGGGGCAATATAGTCCTCTGGCCCAAATCAATGTACATCATTGAAGCAATGAGACAGTTGGGGGACAAACAGTGCTATCAGCAAATTACATTCAATCCAACAGACAACTTTAGGATTGCCCTCAACAGAATTTTAGATCGTGCATTTTCTCAGGGCACTCTAACTAAGGAAGAAATTGAATACTTAACAACTACTAAACCCAAAACGCCCACACTATATCTTCTACCGAAGGTTCATAAAAACATTTCCATACCACCAGGACGACCAATTGTATCGGGACAGGGTGGAATCCTGGAAAAACCGAGTACCTTTTTGGACTTGCATTTACGACAACATGTTTTAAACCTTCCCTCATATCTACGTGACACAACAGATGTACTTCAAAAATTACATGACGTCCAATTAGATGAGGACCACTTGTTGGTGACACTCGATGTAGAATCTCTCTACACCAGCATCAAACATCAAACCGGCATAAAGGCTGTCAGATATTTTCTTGAAATGGCTGGTAACAATGAATTTCATGACCTACTAATCGAACTACTTGAATTTATCCTAACGAGGAATTATTTTACCTTCAATGACAAGTTCTACCTTCAAACTCGTGGCACAGCGATGGGCGCGGCCTGTGCACCAACATACGCTAACCTATATTTAGGTTGGTGGGAGAGGGAAATTGTGATGCATCCAAACAATGAGAAGTACACACGGCATGTAGTTGCATGGTGGCGCTACATCGATGATATCATCTTAATATGGGAAGGTTATAAAAAACTATTATTGGCATTCATTGAGGAATTGAACACCAATGAGAACAACCTTAAACTCACACACCATATCAGTAAGGACTCAGTATGCTTCTTAGACCTAATGATATCCAGAGCACCCAATGGACAGATAGAAACTGAACTATATCGTAAAGAAACATCCACCAATAGCCTTCTACATCAGACCAGCGCACATTTTCCCCCCACAGTAGAAAACATCCCCAAAGGGGAGTTTCTACGTTTAAAAAGAAATTGTTCAGACTCAGCAACCTTTTCACAGAAAAGTATGGAATTGACAACAAGATTACGTGAACGTGGCTATAGTCACAGGTCTATCAAAAAAGCCAAATGGCATACCAGCCAGACATCAAGGAATGCATTGATCTTTCCACAGACTAAAACTAACAAATCACCAGGACAAGATAACAAGCTCAGATTCGTGGACAATTTCTGTAGAGAATGGAGGGAAATACAGGAATCCATCAATAAGCACTGGCCAGTCTTACTTTTAGATAAGGACCTAGCAGAAACCATAGGACAAAAACCCTCCATGAGTTGGAGAAGGTCCAGAAACCTTAAAGACAAACTTACTAGCAGCCACTTCACTAAGAACCCCAAAAAACAATCTACCCTCAAGGGCTCCTTCCCATGTGGGACCTGCAAAGCATGCCCACATATGGTCAAGACATCATCCGTAACTGACCGATTCGGAGAAGAAAGATCAATTAATCAATTCATCAACTGTAATGCAGTTGGGGTAGTATATTGCATATCATGTAGTTGTGATATGAAATATGTGGGCATCACTACAAGAGGCCTGAAACAACGTATCTTGGAGCACATAGGTTCTGTAAGAAATGCGCCATCTGACATTCAAAAAATGAAAAAATTAACGTCAGTAGCACGTCATTTTTTCAAGTATCATCAGGGCAATCCTAAAGAACTAAAAGCCTTTGGTTTGGAAAGAATAAACCTAGGTATACGTGGAGGAGACTTGATGCAAGAATTGCTGAAACATGAATCCGAATGGACATTCAAATTGGATTGCCTTGCACCTAAAGGCATGTATGAACATATCAATTATGGAGTCTTTATTTAACGTTCCTTAATCTGCTTACCATCGTGGTTCAACAATCCCCTCCTGTTCGTTAATATTCACCTTTTTTGTTTAACATAGCACCTCTTCTCATTCCTTCCTTTTATTCAACACTAAGATACCATGGCCCAGCATATTGGCTCTCCTTATTGCTATTTATATAGTTTTGGCATCACTATCTTCCATTTTTCTCCACAGACACCTCACACAACCACGCCTTCCCCCCCCCCCACACTCCTTATCCTATTATTCACATGTCTTCGTAAAACACTTCCATCATTATCATTATTATTAAGACACAACCATAGGCCATGTCTTACACACAATATACTCACTACATTTCTACCTTGCTATAATCACCTTACTATGTCTTACTCACCCCTGTTTACCGAGCAATCTGTAGGAAATACTCACCTTGTTTGCTTTTTTCACCCTTGGTTACTTAGTAAACCAGTGAGAGCTCACTTTTCTCACTAGACCTCCCCTTGTCTTACCCCAATAGGACCCCTGCTAGTCCTCTACATACATCGCTTATTTTTCTCTATATTTTTAGGACACTCTCTGCAATCTGTCCCTTACTTTCTTATAGAACACCTATCCTTATCTCATCAATTCCTATGCTCCACCACACCCTCATCATTATTATTATTATTATTATTATTATTATTAATACTATATGATATAACCATGGGAGATGGCTATCACATAAGATACTCAATATATTTCTGCCATATAAAAATTCCTTTACTATGTTTTATTCACCCAACCTGTGTGAATTAATTACCATGGTTTATTTACCTTAGGATATTTAGTAATCTGCAAGTGCCAAGTTTTGATCACAAGATTTCCCTTTTTACTCATGGAACAAATGACTACAGATAACACTTTCCTCTCTTAACAACTCTTTCTTTCAAAATTAATACAGCCTGCTAATTACACCAGGTAGGAATTCTATAGCACTATTATGTGCCCCTATGTGACTCTTTGTTTGCGGCCTGAGAAAAATATATAAAATTTAATTATTAATCGCCTCATATGCGCAAACAAGTTATTATTACTATTATAACGTTTCTCATATATAACCTTATTGTAACTTTATCCAGTCTCTTAAATGACCTTATTAAGCGTCTATTATATAACTAAGATGCTTACCAAAATCTCACTTTATCTATACACTTAACCATTCCTTTATGGCTACCTAGTAACCAGATAAACATAAACACGATCACATGACTAATTGGTACCATGTGACTGGCTGTACAGAGCACTTTCCACTTCACATTCTTTCTACATAGAAACTCTGGCGGTCCTCTTAGTACATACCCCTGTGTGTATTTTACAGCGGATATGACGTTGCGTGACGTGACTTCCGGTCACGGAGCGACTTCCGAACACGGAGCTAATGCTCCAATAGCGGGACATACCCCTGTGTGTATTTTACAGCGGAAATGACGCTCCGTGACGTGACTTCCGGTCACGGAGCGACTTCCGAACACGGAGCTAATGCTCTAATAGCGGGACTATTATCTAAATTATATATTTAAAAACTATTTGTTCCCGCTCACATTACAATAGCTATTCAGTTCTACCCAAACCTCAATCCTAACCTAGTGGCCTAAAAACTCATATGCTACGGGTCCCGCACCACTTCCGGGTTTTGAAACTGGAAGTGACGCGTGGATGATGGGTGATGCACCTTTGAATAGTCCCATTGGTTGGGTACTTCCGGTAATATGGCTACGGGTACCGTGGCCGAGAGTTTGATGTTTTTGACCACTATCACCTTAAAGTTAGTCACTCCCCTATGCAATCAGTCAGCCTTGGCCCTGTCCAACCTATAATTCAGTTGCATGGCTAAGATTGGACGCGTTCGGCACCCGCGCCACTTCCGGCTTTCGAAACCGGAAGTGACGCGTTAACGCTTTGTGACGCGCTACAGTTCAGTATGTTTACCAGAGGACTATCGTCACCGCAATTAGTGCCCTTACTGTGGCCTTAATACTCAGGCCACAGCATCTATTACTTGCTACTGACATTTATTTTAGTTAAATTCCAAGGCTTAGTAGCTACAATAAGGCATTTGCAATGAAGCAAATCGATACTACTTCCGGCCTCTGCAACCGGAAGTGATGTAATAGACACCTCACAAACATCACATGTTTTATTCCCTCCACTATTATTGGCCCTTACTAGGAGACCACTCCCCGACCTTGACCTTAAATAAGCTGTCTTCCACAACTACCTCACACAGTGAACAAGCCACCTTCAGGTGAAACGGCCGTCTGTGTTCTGTGGTGCTGAACAGTGCACAGTTCAGCCCACTCATCCCCTGGTATCGTATATTGGAGGAAATTATTTTCTTGATTATCAAAATATCTGATATTTGTAAAATCTGCTACTTTATCACTAAACTATAATGTGTTAATATTTAACATGCTCAGTGATTACTCTTTATTCTTATGTTTACGTTCTTAATTTTTACTTTGCTGCATAGATGGTTATCTACAAACCATAATATTCTGCTGCACAAACATTTCTGATCACACATAACTACGCAGTACTTCTAATAGAGGTTCTTTTTTCTGTTTTCTAAATTTGTCCCTTTTTGGGGCGAGATCTAAATCAAATTCTAAATATTTGGTCATTTCACCCTTATAGGTAACTTTAAGATACCTGTGTAATTTCACACTAATTTTCAATAGGTCCTGGTAACCCGCCTCTCTTATCCACTGTCCGCCATATCGTCATAAGAGGTGGAATTAGAAGACGGGCCCTGAACCTATACGTTTCCTGTATCTTGCTTTTTTCAGTACTCTCTCATCCTGATGCCGGTCATATAATTTCTCTGCAATGCAGAAGTAACAGAGAGACTGTGCACTTGGATGGATAGTAGAAGTACCTTCTGGTATGTGCCAATAACCAGACACCCTCTCATTCACAATCCATGTGACATTACTGCCATATCTCACTGGCTACGCCCAATCTCGCCAGATCTTAGAAGCTAAGCAGTGAGGAGCCTGATCAGTACCTAGATGGGAGACTGCTAGGGAATATCAGGTGCAGTATTAAACACCTCTGTCTCCATGTGAAAAGCAGAAGTGTTGGAGCAACCCTTGACCCTTACCAACTTCACACCTACAATCTCTCTCTTTTTTCATTCATTCATTTTATTCTAGATCAATTTAGAGATGTTTTCTTTCACTGTACATGTTGATTAGCAACCTAGCACTAGCAGATAGTCAGATACCAGGTTATAATATCATAATAGGCAATGGTTATTGGATGATAATTCTTAATCTAGATTGCCATATCGAATGCCTGTATGTCGTATGTCGGAAACCTTTTTCCTGTTATGTCGAAATTGAACTTCTGATATTTTCATCGTGGGTGTCACTGTCACCGCAAAAATATTTGTTGAAGCTGGAGACTTGATACTCCTATTTATTTTTTCTTATTGTTAATAAGAGAATCTTTTCTCAGATTCAAAAATACAAGTAGATGAAGGTTTAAAATTCTTTACAAATCTTCTTATCAAGCATTATATGTGTGTTTGTTTGTGTATCTAATTTTATACATTCTAATTAAAAGTTAAGTTTTATTTCTTAAGCGTGCCCCAACACAGAGTTTTTCTTTTTTTCTCTCCTCTTTGACAGATTACAGGTATATCAGGGTTAAAATTCCCTATGATGAGACAGACTTTATATACATTGGCCCTCATTCCGAGTTGTTCGCTCGCAAGGCGAATGTAGCAGAGTTACACACGCTAAGCCGCCGCCTACTGGGAGTGAATCTTAGCTTCTTAAAATTGCGACCGACGTACGCGCAATATTGCGATTACAAACGAGTTAGCAGTTTCTGAGTAGCTTCAGACTTACTCTGCCTGTGCGATCAGTTCAGTGCTTTTCGTTCCTGGCTGACGTCATAAACACACCCAGCGTTCGCCCAGGCACTCCCACCGTTTCTCCGGCCACTCCTGCGTTTTTTCCGGAAACGGTAGCGTTTCCAGCCACACGCCCCTAAAACGCCGTGCATCCGCCCAGTAACACCCATTTCCTGTCAATCACAATGCGAACGTCGGAGCGATGAAAATGCCGTGAGTAAACTTACTTTCATCATAGTAAAGTTACTTGGCGCAGTCGCAGTGCGAACATTGCGCATGCGCACTAAGAGAATTCTCACTGCGATGCGATGAAAAACTCAGAGCGAACAACTCGGAATGAGGGCCATTATTCGATACATAAGGCATTAGAACCACTATGGAAACAAATGCATCAAGTAACAACACTGTGTTCCAGGCTTTCAAGCACAAGCAGTAAGTTCATTAGAGGTCTGAAATAAATATAACTACACGACAGAACGGGTATAATAATATTTTTAATACTTTAATCACATACACTTATTAGTTTTCTCATCACTTTATTCTTGTCACGTTTTTCTTTTTGTATTTATTCTTTAATACTTCGCTTTATTCAGCCCCCAAAAAAGGCTGATTTGAAATATATAATATATAGCCTTACAGGCTTTCAGATAAGGGTGGTATGTCTATACCTAATTTTAAAGAAATATAATAAATTGTATTTTAAACAATAATCTCAAGGGTTGGTGTGCACCCATCAGAATCCGATTCTTCCTCCTTCTTGTGAAATTCTTAAACATGTTGTTTAATCGGAGGGTAGCACCCATGAAATTGGTTATAATTACTTAAACAATATAGTGTGTTATACCAAAAGCACCAATAGACCCTGAAACTCTGTTTAATAACAGACTTGTGTCTCTGGTGCGGATGAAAACTTCCTTCTCCTTCTCTACCTACACTGCAATCCCTTCGAACCGCAAGGTTTAAATTTGAGTCCAAGGGTTCCTCCACTTCCTATAGAGGACGTTGGGGAACATCCATAAAACCTGCACAGCCAGGTTCCCAGGGATGGATTTTGGATTCTGCCTTCTCAAACCCTTCGGTTTGTCGGTGGACCTCACTGTCTGGGGATCAGGAAGGTGGGAGCGAGACTAAAGATATTTCAGTTAAACATCTGGGCGTTATATTGCCTAGACCCCTGGAAATGGTTATGTTGCCCAGGGCAGACTGGAGTTTCTAGTACTCCCGCCTCACAGAGTATGACTAGCTTCTCGGAGCAAGCTATTCAAACATTTGGGCCAATTGTTTGTGTCGCTTAGCTTAGTCATACAGCTACCTCATTGCACCTCTTTTTCATCTTTGCATGATGTGCTGTTTGGGGCCTTTTTTTATATCTGCCATACTTTCTGACACTGCAGTGCCACTCCTAGATGGGCCAGGTGTTTGTGCTGCACACTTGTGTCGCTTAGCTTAGTCATACAGCCACCTCGGTGCAACCTTTTTGCCTGAAAACAATATTGTGAGGTGTTCAGAATAGACTGGAAATGAGTGGAAATTAATGTTATTGAGGTTAATAATACCGTAGGATCAAAATTACCCCCAAATTCTGTGATTTTAGCTGTTTTTATGGTTTTTAAAAAAATCATCCAGATCCAAAACCAAAACTCGAAAGGGTGGTTTTGGCAAAACCAACACAAAACCAAAACATGAGTGGGGAATTAAAACCCAAACCAAAACACAAAACACGAAAAGTGCCAGCCGCACATCTCTACTGTATTGCCATACAATGTATAACGCATTTCCTGGTGACCACTAGAAATAGGTTGCCCATAGTCTGGTGGCTCATAACACATTAAAGCCCATTTCCAAGCCGCTCAGTGTAACATACAGAGTCAATTCCCTGGTGACAAAGCATTCAGTAGAAACTCCTCATTAATGAGGCATTACCCACAATATGATAATGTAACCAAGTGTTTTATGCATAAGAGAATTGTGTCTGTACTCTGTACAGTTATTATTAAATTGTAATAAATAACTTACATTGTCCAGATCCAGTACTTTGTCATATGTGGCACACGGGTCTTGCCTGTCACTGGATGGGCCTAGAGTCATTAAAATAAATCCATGCAGTACATAAAAGTAAACAAGTGATGTACAGTATTTCAACAACACCAATATGCTATTCTTATTATGCCAACTCTGGTGTCATAGTGGCTTAGCAAGGGTATCTTTATAAGATGTTGATTAATAAAGGGATTAATATAATTATTAGGTACTACAGTCCCTAGAGGTTTTATAGGTATTCATGAGATGACCCTATTGAATTTCATACTATCAGGTTAGGAATTTGGGAGTTACTGTACATGTTCATTTTGTCGACTTGTGCATGTCAAAATCAAAATGTTGACACAGCATTTTTCATGACCTTAGCCTAACCCTAAACTAAACCCTAACCCTAAACCTAATCCCTTAAAGTAAACCTAACCAAAAATTTGTCACTAAAATGCAATGTGGACATTTTAACTGTTGGCAAGCACAATGTTGACATAACATCCATGTTAATAATAATAATAATAATAATTTTATTTATATAGCGCTCTTTCTCCAATAGGACTCAAGGCGCTTAACAGATACATAGCATAATATAGCACAGAAAATAATGAAGTATGCTTTCATAAAATACAGAAGCATGAAGATACTAAAAGGAACATTATGGAAATGCTTGAGTAAACAGGAAAGTCTTGAGTGTACTTTTGAAGGTTTCTATAGTTGGGGCCTCTCGCACTATGCGGGGAAGTGAGTTCCATAGAGTCGGAGCAGCATGACTAAAAGCTCGACCCCCAGATGAATTACGGGAGATTCTAGGTACTGTTAAAAGTCCTTCATCTACAGATCGCAGTAATCGAGTGGGGCAGTATGGGGTCAAAAGCTGCTTCAGGTACCTTGGGCCCTGGTCATGTAATGCTTTGAAACTCAGCAAGCCAATCTTGAAGATGATTCGCCATCTTACAGGCAGCCAGTGAAGGGAGTAGAGGATGGGTGTTATGTGGCTAGAACGGGGCTGGTTGGTTAACAGCCTGGCAGCTGTGTTTTGCACCAGCTGTAAGCGGTGCAATTCTTTTGCTGGGAGACCAAGGTAGAGGGCATTACAGTAGTCTAATCGAGATGATACAAATGCATGTATGACTTTTGGCATTCTAAATGGCGACATTCTGACTGGATACCAGTTTGTAAATAGAAATGCCTTCCAATCTGCAAAGAATGGTTAGATGTATGTTATGTATGTAGAGTATCTAACACTTCTTGAAATTGGTATAAAGTAATCTCTCTTCACAGAGGCAGGCCTGGCAGTGTCATAGACGAATGTCATCGTGTTTGAACTGAACAGTGGCAACAGCAATTTGCAATGTTCAGGCCAAAGCTGCTGAAAGACTAATAATGTTAGTGAACTTAAAGAGTGGACTTACCTCTTTGCCCTTTTCTTACAGGAAGGACCAATCTCCTATACAGAAGGTAGGTTACACTAATGATCAATATGGTTCCCAGTACTGTGCCAGAGATGATTCCCATTATAATAGCAGCATATGAATACGGAGAGCACTCAGGAGTATCTATGATAAATGATAGGCAGATGTGATTTAAAGAGTACCAGAATAGCATGGTGCATATCAGAGCATCTCTTTCACCTACTTCAGCAGTCAGCGTACACTTAGGTGCGCATAACATTTTGTAATTAAGGGGGACATTTACTAAGCAGTGATTAGAGCGGAGAAGTGAGCCAGTGGAGAAGTTCCCCATGGCAACCAATCAACACTGAAGTAACATCTATAATTTGCATACTATAAAATGGTAGAGCTGCTGATTGGTTGATGGGGCCACTTCACTGGCTCACTTCTCCGCTCTTATCACCGCTTAGTAAATGTACCCCTAAATGTACCATGGGGTTGATGCAGAGTGAGTTCTATACCAGATTGTGTATCGTATAGTCACAGCACTAGGGGTTTGTTAATTCGGGTCAAGGCTGCTTGGGCTAGAGTAGCTGTATGTGCCGGAGTGTGAGTGAAACTGGATGGCTTAATATTGCTATTCGCCATGCAGGCCACTAGAAGTAGCAGAGGACTGATACTGCAGATACATTAACAGAACAGTTATTGAGAATAGGTTCAGGCAAGCAGGATAGCCTGTGACTGTAGCAATAAGTAGAATATCTTGGAGCACACTACACTCATGCCGGAACTGGGTACCGGGAGAACAACTTATGCAAAAATGCACTGGATGCAGATGCTGGAAGCACAGCTTAAACAAACTGCAATGAAACACTGGAACTGGTTGCCGACAGCACTGATAGAGATCCTGCATTGATAGATATATAGTATGATGTGCAGGAAACACAGGAATTGGGTGCTGGGAGCACTAATACAGTGGCTGCAGTGATATTACTAAATTGATTAAGTGGATACCATTTTATATTGCTATTCTGAGCAGTGGCGCACTCAGGGGGGGTTCTGAGTACCCAGAATCCCCAACCCCCCTAAACGAGTTTTTGTATTGTAGGACAGTTGCAGCCATTATCCACAGTCACAGTGACAGTTGTAGCCAGGATAGGAGCTGCTGCTTGCTGTTCCTAAGACACGGAGATCTACTTATCAGAGTTCCCTGATGATACTCAACAACGGCGGGCATTAGGCAGTGGCGCTGCGGCAGTGCCATGTACTGATGCGGCCAGGGCAGTGGCAGAATGTACTGATGTGAGCAGGGCACTTGGCAGCTGTGGACATTAGGCAGCAGCAGTGAGTACTGATGCGGGCAGGCACTCAGCAGCAGTAGGCATTAGGCAGCGGCAGTGTGTACTGATGTGGGTACAGAAGGCATTTGACTGTCTTTACCACCTGAGTAGCATGCACTCGGCTGCAGATATGCAGCAGAAGTGGGTCAGTCAGAGGAGGACAGAGGTGTGTGAGTATACAGTATATTCAGGTAGCCAGCTCTGCCCGTCTATATATATAGTGTGTGTGTGTGTGTGTGTGTGTGTGTGTGTGTGTGTGTGTGTGTGTGTGTGTGTATATTAGGAGTGTGTGCTGGGCCAGTTTTAGGTTTTTGTGCTTTGGTTTTGGATCTGTATCGCCTTTGTGTTTTGGATCTGTATTGGTTTTGCCAAAACCGGCCTTGCGGGTTTTGGTTTTGGTTTTTTGATTAGTATTTTTTTTTAATAATAAAAACACCTAAAATCACAGAATTTTGGCTGTTTTTGTTCCTATAGTATTATTAACCTTAATAATATTCATTTCCACTAATTTCCAGGCTATTCTGAACACCTCACAGCTCACAATATTGTTTTTATCCAGTTTAGGCCAAAAGGTTGCACCGAGGTAGCTTGATAAAGCAGCAGCAGTAGATGTACAGTATATACTGGGAGGACAAAATATTTTTTAAAAAGAATGTATTTTAAAAAATGACGCATTAGACAAGACTCAAGATTTCAGATCACAAAAAGATAACTAAGGCAAAGAAAAAAAAGACAATATTTTAGATTTAATTTATTTAATTTAATTTATCTTTGATCAAGTTCTTCTGTTCCTCAAATATATATTTGATATGCAGAAGGTGATAAAAAAGATGATTAAGGCAAAGAAGAATAAAAAAAAGACAATATTTTAGATTTAATGTTAGGCGCCGAGGGTCCGCTCGTCAGTGCGGCCGGCGCCTAGCAACGGGGACGCCACTGTCGGATCGTGTTCCCCGGTGCTGGGTCTAAGTTTATATCATCACTGGTTTCCTGGCTGTGTAGCATGCAGCTGCACGGCATGTTGTAATTATCACTCATCTGTTTCCCTGGCCATGCAGCTTGTCAGCTGCATGGCATTTAATCCAATCAGCCTCCAAACAGCTGATTGGAAGACTCTCTGTTAAAAGCACTCCCAGGACTCCTCACAGACGCCGGTGATAGCTTCCTGTTTGCCTGATTCTGCTGCAGAGAGAGTTCCCAGTCCCGGTCTGTTCGTTTGTTCCTGTTCTCAGTGATCCTGTACTCGGAAGTTACCATCTGTTCCTGGAGTCTGATCGAGCACCTTTAACATCTGGTGGCGTTCGTGAGTCGCGGCGCAGCCGTGTGTTGCGGCTTGTCCGCTACTATTTATTATTGTGTTTATTTTGAGTTCTGGAGCTTTGCGGAGGATTCCGCTTCCACAAGATCCACTCTGGTGTCCAGCGGTGCCGGATAGGAGTGTCGGATCCGTGGATCTTTGGTTGTCCTTTTCCCTGGCGGCTAGTCCGCACATACCTTTTGATTTAGTTTAGTTAGCTTGTAACCCCTGGCTTGGTTGCTTAGTCAGAGGGCCCCTTGTTATCACCCTGTCTCGGACTTCCCCTTGTCTCCCATTAAGACCTGCGGGGGCATCGGGGTTGGGCAGACATAATCCGCCCTTCGAACGCGGCTGCCATGGGCTCAAGCAACCATAGTCTCGCAGGGGATTTCTGATAACACGGGCGAGACAACGGAGTTAGGGCGCCAGGGGTTACTAGGCTCTCCAGCTCCCACAACCTGTATTTCATTCCTGTACTCAGATCTCTGCCATAAGATCTTCTCCAGTCTGGAGTACAGGAATCGTAACATTATCACCGGCCTGACAAAAGAAAAAAATTTTCAACAGGAGTTAATTTTTTCACTTATCCAGTTGGGAGAATTTTTGTCGGCCTCATGAATCCCACCGGTGTTGGGCCAAATCCTGGCCAGTTTTTGGTTAGTCAGATTCAGGAACTTACCCAGATGGTTCAGGATCTGTCCCTCCGGGTAAGCTCACAGGAAGATCTGTTACGGACTTCCCCGAGGGTCATCCCTGAACCAAAAATGCATCTGCCTGACCGTTTTTCTGGGGATAGAAAACAGTTTTTTAATTTTAAAGAGTCTTGTAAACTGTATTTTCGTTTAAGACCAGTTTCCTCAGGTACGGAGGCTCAGCGGGTTGGAATTATAATTTCTCTGCTTCAGGGGGATCCTCAGACCTGGGCTTTTGGTTTAAAGACAGACGATCCGGCCTTATCGTCTGTAGACGCCTTTTTGAAATCTTTAGGGCTATTGTATGACGACCCTGATAGAGAGGCATCCGCAGAAAGTCAGTTGCGTGCTCTAAGACAGGGTAGGAATCCTGCAGAGAATTATTGTACAGAGTTTCGCCGTTGGTCGAACGACTGTGGCTGGAATGATCCTGCCCTGCGCAGTCAGTTTCGCCTCGGCTTATCTGAATCTATAAAAGACAGCCTCCTTCAGTATCCCGCTCCTGAGAACCTTGATAAACTCATGGAGCTCTCTATTAAAATAGATCGTAGGCTCAGAGAGCGGAGGACTGAGAAAGGGGCATCTGTAGTTTCTTTTCCCTGTGTTTCTTCCGTTCCGGTAGACATGGAGGAGCCTATGCAGATTGGTCTCTCCAAATTGTCTCCGGAAGAAAGAACCAGGAGGCAAAATTCTGGTCTGTGTTTGTACTGCGGAGGTAAGGGACATTTTGCCCGTAGTTGCCCAAACAAGTCGGGAAACTTCCTGACCAAGTGAATTGTGAGGGGGTTCACTTTGGTCTACAGCTCATCTCCTCAAATAATTCACTATTGGTTCCTGCTAAAGTTTCTTATGACAGCCTCTGTTCCTCGGTCTCTGCTTTTGTGGACAGTGGAGCTGCAGGAAACTTTATGGACTTAACATGGGCCAAGGCCTTAGGTATTCCTCAGTTAACCTTAAGTAGGTGTATCACCATGCATGGTTTAGATGGGAGTCCCTTATCCAATGGGGTTATTTCTCTATGTACACCTCCTGTTTTGCTCTCGGTGGGAGCTCTACATTCTGAAAAGATTGAGTTTTTTCTTACCCATTGTCCAGCAGTTCCTGTGGTTCTGGGTCACCCTTGGCTGGCCTTTCATAATCCCATCATAGATTGGCAGTCTGGGGAGATCCTACAATGGAGTACCATCTGTGATAAAGAATGTATTACACTTCCTATCCGAGTAGCTGCTGCCAGGTCCGCACATATTCCTGGAGAATACCAAGATTTTTTGGATGTGTTTTCCAAGGGCAATGCGGATATTTTGCCTCCCCATAGGCCTTATGATTGTACCATTGAGTTAATTCCTGGTGCCACGTTGCCTAAAGGAAGGTTATATGCATTGTCTGGTCCTGAAACTGTGGCCATGAATGAGTATGTGAAAGAAAGTCTTGAGAAAGGGTTTATCAGGCCATCTAAATCCCCTTTAAGTGCAGGTTTTTTCTTCGTAGAGAAGAAGGATGGTTCCCTCAGACCCTGCATTGACTTTCGAGCCCTGAATAAAATCTCAGTAAAGAATACTTACCCTCTGCCTCTGATCTCTGTCCTCTTTGATCAGCTACGTTCGGCTGTTATTTTTTCTAAGATTGACCTGAGAGGAGCATATAATCTCATTAGAATCAGATCAGGGGATGAGTGGAAAACGGCATTCAGTACTCAATCAGGTCACTATGAGTATCTGGTCATGCCATTCGGCCTATCTAACGCTCCGGCAGTCTTTCAGGATCTCATTAATGATGTGCTCCGTGAGTTTCTGGGAAGATTCGTTGTGGTCTATTTAGACGACATTTTGATTTATTCTGACTCTATAGAACAACATGTTACCCAGGTACGTCAGGTACTTAAGAAATTACGTGAAAATCACTTGTATGCCAAACCGGAGAAGTGTGAATTTCACGTCACGGAGGTATCCTTTTTAGGGTACATTATTTCCCCTCGGGGATTCCGAATGGAACCTAAGAAGCTCCAAGCCATCCTGAGTTGGGCGCAACCCACCAACTTAAAAGCAATTCAGCGCTTTTTAGGGTTTGCAAACTACTATAGAAGGTTTATTCACTCTTTCTCTGACATAGTTGCTCCCATTGTGGCACTCACTAAGAAGGGAGCAGATCCTACCAATTGGTCATGTGAAGCTAAAGTATCTTTTCAGGCCTTGAAACAAGCCTTTGTCTCAGCCCCTGTCCTTAGACATCCCAACCCAGAATTGCCTTTCATCGTTGAGGTAGATGCTTCGGAGGTTGGTGTAGGGGCTATCCTTTCTCAGAAGGATCCAGATTCCCTTGAGTTACATCCTTGTGCCTTTATGTCCAGGAAATTCTCATCTGCTGAATCCAACTACGATGTTGGTAATCGGGAGTTGCTGGCTATTAAATGGGCTTTTGAGGAGTGGAGACATTGGCTTGAAGGAGCGACCCATACCATTTCTGTTTTGACGGATCACAAAAATCTTCAATACATTGAATCAGCTAAGCGACTGAATGCCCGACAGGCTCGTTGGGCTTTATTTTTCACTCGTTTCAAATTCATTATCACCTTCAGACCTGGTTCCAAGAATACCAAGGCAGATGCCCTCTCACGCAGTTTTCTTCCCGTTCAAGACAATAGTCCGGTTACTCTCATACTTCCGCCTTCAGTCATTCAGGCAGGTCTCACACAGGATGTTTTTTCTCAGTTGAAGCTGCTTCAACATCAAGCTCCGGGAAATACTCCTGCTGGCCGTCTTTTTGTTCCTGAGTTTTTGAGAGCAACTGTTTTGGAGGAATTTCATGATAGCAAAGTTGCAGGGCATCTGGGAGTCGCTAAAACTTTTGAATTGGTATCCCGCTCAGTGTGGTGGCCTGGTCTTTCTAAAGACATTAAAGAGTTTGTTGTTTCGTGTCAGGTCTGTGCACAGCATAAAGTTCCCCGTTCTTTGCCTATTGGTCAACTTATGCCATTGAATGTTCCCCTTAGACCATGGTCGCATATCTCCATGGATTTTGTGGTGGATCTCCCTCTGTCAGCTGGATGCACAGTCATATGGGTGGTAGTGGACCGTTTTAGTAAGATGGCTCATTTTATTGGTCTTCCCCGATTGCCATCTGCCCAGGGATTGGCAGTCTTGTTCCTCCGTCATGTTTTCAGACTCCATGGGTTACCCACTGATATTGTTTCTGACAGGGGTCCACAATTCATTGCACAGTTTTGGAAGTCTTTTTGTGCTTCGTTAAAAATGAAATTATCATTAACCTCCGGTTATCATCCACAATCAAATGGACAGACTGAGCGAGTGAACCAATCCTTAAAACAATATTTGCGTTTGTACTCGGCCAAACTCCAAAATGACTGGTCTGAGTTTCTTCCATTGGCAGAGTTTGCTTATAATAATGCCTGTCATTCCTCCACCAATGTGTCTCCATTTTTTGCAGTTTTTGGTTTCCACCCCAGAGCTAATTCATTTTTCCAACATTCCTCTGTCTCCTCTCTGGCCCTGACCTCTCATCTTAAACTTATTTGGAAAAAAGTGCACATAGCTCTCAGAAAAGCAGCTTTCAGGGAAAAAGATTTTTCGGACAGGTTCCGGCGGCCGTGCACTTTTAGAGTAGGAGACAGGGTGTGGCTGTCGACTCGCAATATCAAACTTCGACAAACCTCAGCCAGATTGGGTCCTAGATTTATTGGACCATTTCTCATTATCAAAAAAGTCAATCCAGTTGCTTTCCGGTTACAGCTACCAAAAACGTTACGGATCGGAAATACCTTCCATTGCTCTTTGCTCAAACCATATGTTTCATCTAGCAGATTTCCTCGTAAAAAACCTCAGGGGAGATCACCAGTTAATGTACAGGGTCAGCAGGAGTTCGTGGTTGAGAAGGTTCTCGATTCCAAGTTGTCCCGGGGTCGGCTTTATTTTTTGGTGCATTGGAGAGGTTATGGTCCTGAGGAAAGGTCATGGGTCCTAGATGAGGACCTTCATGCCCCAAGGCTCAAAAGGGCATTTTTTCAAGAATTTCCTCAGAAACCCGGATTTAGGGGTTCCTTGACCCCTCCTCAAGGGGGGGGTACTGTTAGGCGCCGAGGGTCCGCTCGTCAGTGCGGCCGGCGCCTAGCAACGGGGACGCCACTGTCGGATCGTGTTCCCCGGTGCTGGGTCTAAGTTTATATCATCACTGGTTTCCTGGCTGTGTAGCATGCAGCTGCACGGCATGTTGTAATTATCACTCATCTGTTTCCCTGGCCATGCAGCTTGTCAGCTGCATGGCATTTAATCCAATCAGCCTCCAAACAGCTGATTGGAAGACTCTCTGTTAAAAGCACTCCCAGGACTCCTCACAGACGCCGGTGATAGCTTCCTGTTTGCCTGATTCTGCTGCAGAGAGAGTTCCCAGTCCCGGTCTGTTCGTTTGTTCCTGTTCTCAGTGATCCTGTACTCGGAAGTTACCATCTGTTCCTGGAGTCTGATCGAGCACCTTTAACATCTGGTGGCGTTCGTGAGTCGCGGCGCAGCCGTGTGTTGCGGCTTGTCCGCTACTATTTATTATTGTGTTTATTTTGAGTTCTGGAGCTTTGCGGAGGATTCCGCTTCCACAAGATCCACTCTGGTGTCCAGCGGTGCCGGATAGGAGTGTCGGATCCGTGGATCTTTGGTTGTCCTTTTCCCTGGCGGCTAGTCCGCACATACCTTTTAATTTAGTTTAGTTAGCTTGTAACCCCTGGCTTGGTTGCTTAGTCAGAGGGCCCCTTGTTATCACCCTGTCTCGGACTTCCCCTTGTCTCCCATTAAGACCTGCGGGGGCATCGGGGTTGGGCAGACATAATCCGCCCTTCGAACGCGGCTGCCATGGGCTCAAGCAACCATAGTCTCGCAGGGGATTTCTGATAACACGGGCGAGACAACGGAGTTAGGGCGCCAGGGGTTACTAGGCTCTCCAGCTCCCACAACCTGTATTTCATTCCTGTACTCAGATCTCTGCCATAAGATCTTCTCCAGTCTGGAGTACAGGAATCGTAACATTTAATTTATTTAATTTATTTAATTTAATTTATTTTATTTATTTTATTTATTTTGGATCAAATTCGATATTTGATATTTGATACTCAGAAGGTTTGTTATACAAGTGTGTAGAGTTTATATATATGTATATATATATATATATATATATATTAATTTAATTTAAATTTAGTTAATTTATAATTATTATTATTAATTTTAATTAATCACAATGTGGTGATAAGAAGAATTATGAATATAGGACAATAAGTATAGCATAAGAATGTGAGCTATGGAAACAGCACCCTGAAATGGACGCCTGGATGTATACTAACACAGCAAAAAATATTAATTTAAATAAAAATATATATATATTATTTTGTATATCATACACTGCGGTTACAGTGTCGCACAAATGAGTCAGAAATATACATAATAATTACACTCTGCGGTTGACTTCACCGACAGCATCGCACATTGCGTTTATGAGTAGGAAATAATATACTGCAGTCTGACTGGCAGTGTCACAGTATTTATGAAAATAAAATAAAAATTGTACAGTACACTGGGGTACAGCACAAATTAAAAATATATTTTTTTTTTTACAATTATCATTTTAGGATTTTTCTTTGTAGCTTATATTATTTTAATTTTACACTGGGGAAGAGCCCCTGGATGGAAGGACAGATCACCCCTTTCAGATACAGCAGGCAGAGAGAGCACCCATTTTTCAGATACAGCAGACAGAGAGAAAGCACCCCTTTTTCAGATACAGCAGACAGAGAGAGCACCCTTTTCAGATACAGCAGACAGAGAGAGTACCCCTTTTTCAGATACAGCAGACAGAGAGAGCACCCCTTTTTAGATACAGCAGACAGAGAGAGTACCCCTTTCAGATACAGCAGACAGAGAGAGTACCCCTTTCAGATACAGCAGACAAAGAGAGTACCCCTTTCAGATACAGCAGACAAAGAGAGTACCCCTTTTTATAGATACAGCAGAGAAAGCACCCCTTTCAGATACAGCAGACAGAGCACCCGCCCCACACCATGCCACACAGTACTGTAGACAGACACGTCCGTCCAGTACACTCTCCATAGCCAGAGTGAAGATGGCACAGATGCACAGGACTTATATAGAATCCAAACTCCGCAAGAATCTGACAGCGGGAAGATGACGTTCAACCTGGCTATGGAATCCGAGTACGGCGGGAAGTCTCGGGTCGGACTCGGATCTCGCCTCGGATCACAATGTTCGCGGGGGGGAGGTCATTTTATCCCTGTATCATCTGCTCATCCCTAATATATATATATACAGTAGAGATGAGCGCCGGAAATTTTTCGGGTTTTGTGTTTTGGTTTTGGGTTCGGTTCCGCGGCCGTGTTTTGGGTTCGACCGCGTTTTGGCAAAACCTCACCGAATTTTTTTTGTCGGATTCGGGTGTGTTTTGGATTCGGGTGTTTTTTTCAAAAAACACTAAAAAACAGCTTAAATCATAGAATTTGGGGGTCATTTTGATCCCAAAGTATTATTAACCTCAAAAACCATAATTTACACTCATTTTCAGTCTAATCTGAATACCTCACACCTCACAATATTATTTTTAGTCCTAAAATTTGCACCTAGGTCGCTGGATGACTAAGCTAAGCGACCCTAGTGGCCGACACAAACACCTGGCCCATCTAGGAGTGTCACTGCAGTGTCACGCAGGATGGCCCTTCCAAAAAATACTCCCCAAACAGCACATGACGCAAAGAAAAAAAGAGGCGCAATGAGGTAGCTGTGTGAGTAAGATAAGCGACCCTAGTGGCCGACACAAACACCGGGCCCATCTAGGAGTGTCACTGCAGTGTCACGCAGGATGTCCCTTCCAAAAAACCCTCCCCAAACAGCACATGACGCAAAGAAAAAAAGAGGCGCAATGAGGTAGCTGTGTGAGTAAGATAAGCGACCCTAGTGGCCGACACAAACACCGGGCCCATCTAGGAGTGTCACTGCAGTGTCACGCAGGATGTCCCTTCCAAAAAACCCTCCCCAAACAGCACATGACGCAAAGAAAAAAAGAGGCGCAATGAGGTAGCTGTGTGAGTAAGATAAGCGACCCTAGTGGCCGACACAAACACCGGGCCCATCTAGGAGTGTCACTGCAGTGTCACGCAGGATGTCCCTTCCAAAAAACCCTCCCCAAACAGCACATGACGCAAAGAAAAAAAGAGGCGCAATGAGGTAGCTGTGTGAGTAAGATAAGCGACCCTAGTGGCCGACACAAACACCGGGCCCATCTAGGAGTGGCACTGCAGTGTCACGCAGGATGTCCCTTCCAAAAAACCCTCCCCAAACAGCACATGACGCAAAGAAAAAAAGAGGCGCAATGAGGTAGCTGTGTGAGTAAGATAAGCGACCCTAGTGGCCGACACAAACACCGGGCCCATCTAGGAGTGGCACTGCAGTGTCACGCAGGATGTCCCTTCCAAAAAACCCTCCCCAAACAGCACATGACGCAAAGAAAAATTAAAGAAAAAAGAGGTGCAAGATGGAATTGTCCTTGGGCCCTCCCACCCACCCTTATGTTGTATAAACAGGACATGCACACTTTAACCAACCCATCATTTCAGTGACAGGGTCTGCCACACGACTGTGACTGAAATGACGGGTTGGTTTGGACCCCCACCAAAAAAGAAGCAATTAATCTCTCCTTGCACAAACTGGCTCTACAGAGGCAAGATGTCCACCTCATCATCATCCTCCGATATATCACCGTGTACATCCCCCTCCTCACAGATTATCAATTCGTCCCCACTGGAATCCACCATCTCAGCTCCCTGTGTACTTTGTGGAGGCAATTGCTGCTGGTCAATGTCTCCACGGAGGAATTGATTATAATTCATTTTAATGAACATCATCTTCTCCACATTTTCTGGATGTAACCTCGTACGCCGATTGCTGACAAGGTGAGCGGCGGCACTAAACACTCTTTCGGAGTACACACTTGTGGGAGGGCAACTTAGGTAGAATAAAGCCAGTTTGTGCAAGGGCCTCCAAATTGCCTCTTTTTCCTGCCAGTATAAGTACGGACTGTGTGACGTGCCTACTTGGATGCGGTCACTCATATAATCCTCCACCATTCTTTCAATGGTGAGAGAATCATATGCAGTGACAGTAGACGACATGTCCGTAATCGTTGTCAGGTCCTTCAGTCCGGACCAGATGTCAGCATCAGCAGTCGCTCCAGACTGCCCTGCATCACCGCCAGCGGGTGGGCTCGGAATTCTGAGCCTTTTCCTCGCACCCCCAGTTGCGGGAGAATGTGAAGGAGGAGATGTTGACAGGTCGCGTTCCGCTTGACTTGACAATTTTCTCACCAGCAGGTCTTTCAACCCCAGCAGACTTGTGTCTGCCGGAAAGAGAGATCCAAGGTAGGCTTTAAATCTAGGATCGAGCACGGTGGCCAAAATGTAGTGCTCTGATTTCAACAGATTGACCACCCGTGAATCCTTGTTAAGCGAATTAAGGGCTCCATCCACAAGTCCCACATGCCTAGCGGAATCGCTCCGTGTTAGCTCCTCCTTCAATGTCTCCAGCTTCTTCTGCAAAAGCCTGATGAGGGGAATGACCTGACTCGGGCTGGCAGTGTCTGAACTGACTTCACGTGTGGCAAGTTCAAAGGGCATCAGAACCTTGCACAACGTTGAAATCATTCTCCACTGCACTTGAGACAGGTGCATTCCACCTCCTATATCGTGCTCAATTGTATAGGCTTGAATGGCCTTTTGCTGCTCCTCCAACCTCTGAAGCATATAGAGGGTTGAATTCCACCTCGTTACCACTTCTTGCTTCAGATGATGGCAGGGCAGGTTCAGTAGTTTTTGGTGGTGCTCCAGTCTTCTGTACGTGGTGCCTGTACGCCGAAAGTGTCCCGCAATTCTTCTGGCCACCGACAGCATCTCTTGCACGCCCCTGTCGTTTTTTAAAAAATTCTGCACCACCAAATTCAAGGTATGTGCAAAACATGGGACGTGCTGGAATTTGCCCATATTTAATGCACACACAATATTGCTGGCGTTGTCCGATGCCACAAATCCACAGGAGAGTCCAATTGGGGTAAGCCATTCCGCGATGATCTTCCTCAGTTGCCGTAAGAGGTTTTCAGCTGTGTGCGTATTCTGGAAAGCGGTGATACAAAGCGTAGCCTGCCTAGGAAAGAGTTGGCGTTTGCAAGATGCTGCTACTGGTGCCGCCGCTGCTGTTCTTGCGGCGGGAGTCCATACATCTACCCAGTGGGCAGTCACAGTCATATAGTCCTGACCCTGCCCTGCTCCACTTGTCCACATGTCCGTGGTTAAGTGGACATTGGGTACAGCTGCATTTTTTGGGACACTGGTGAGTCTTTTTCTGAGGTCTGTGTACATTTTCGGTATCGCCTGCCTAGAGAAGTGGAACCTAGATGGTATTTGGTAACGGGGGCACACTACCTCAAGAAATTGTCTAGTTCCCTGTGAACTAACGGCGGATACCGGACGCACGTCTAACACCAACATAGTTGTCAAGGCCTCAGTTATCCGGTTTACAGCAGGATGACTGCTGTGATATTTCATCTTCCTCGCAAAGGACTGTTGGACAGTCAATTGCTTACTGGAAGTAGTACAAGTGGTCTTCCGACTTCCCCTCTGGGATGACCATCGACTCCCAGCAGCAACAACAGCAGCGCCAGCAGCAGTAGGCGTTACACGCAAGGATGCATCGGAGGAATCCCAGGCAGGAGAGGACTCGTCAGAATTGCCAGTGACATGGCCTGCAGGACTATTGGCATTCCTGGGGAAGGAGGAAATTGACACTGAGGGAGTTGGTGGTGGGGTGGTTTGCGTGAGCTTGGTTACAAGAGGAAGGGATTTACTGGTCAGTGGACTGCTTCCGCTGTCACCCAAAGTTTTTGAACTTGTCACTGACTTATTATGAATGCGCTGCAGGCGACGTATAAGGGAGGATGTTCCGAGGTGGTTAACGTCCTTACCCCTACTTATTACAGCTTGACAAAGGCAACACACGGCTTGACACCTGTTGTCCGCATTTCTGATGAAATACCTCCACACTGAAGAGCTGATTTTTTTGGTATTTTCACCAGGCATGTCAACGGCCATATTCCTCCCACGGACAACAGGTGTCTCCCCGGGTGCCTGACTTAAACAAACCACCTCACCATCAGAATCCTCCTGGTCAATTTCCTCCCCAGCGCCAGCAACACCCATTTCCTCCTCACCCTGGTGCACTTCAACACTGACATCTTCAATCTGACTATCAGGAACTGGACTGCGGGTGCTCCTTCCAGCACTTGCAGGGGGCGTGCAAATGGTGGAAGGCGCATGCTCTTCACGTCCAGTGTTGGGAAGGTCAGGCATCGCAACCGACACAATTGGACTCTCCTTGTGGATTTGGGATTTCGAAGAACGCACAGTTCTTTGCGGTGCTTTTGCCAGCTTGAGTCTTTTCAGTTTTCTAGCGAGAGGCTGAGTGCTTCCATCCTCCTGTGAAGCTGAACCACTAGCCATGAACATAGGCCAGGGCCTCAGCCGTTCCTTGCCACTCCTTGTGGTAAATGGCATATTGGCAAGTTTACGCTTCTCCTCCGACAATTTTATTTTAGGTTTTGGAGTCCTTTTTTTACTGATATTTGGTGTTTTGGATTTGACATGCTCTGTACTATGCCATTGGGCATCGGCCTTGGCAGACGACGTTGCTGGCATTTCATCGTCTCGGCCATGACTAGTGGCAGCAGCTTCAGCACGAGGTGGAAGTGGATCTTGATCTTTCCCTAATTTTGGAACCTCAACATTTTTGTTCTCCATATTTTAATAGGCACAACTAAAAGGCACCTCAGGTAAACAATGGAGATGGATGGATACTAGTATACAATTATGGATGGACTGCCGAGTGCCGACACAGAGGTAGCTACAGCCGTGGACTACCGTACTGTGTCTGCTGCTAATATAGACTGGATGATTGATAATGAGATGAAATCAATATATATATGTATGTATATATAATATCACTAGTACTGCAGCCGGACAGGTAGATAATATATTTATTAGGTATTGGTAATGATGACTGATGACGGACCTGCTGGACACTGTCAGCTCAGCAGCACCGCAGACTGCTACAGTAAGCTACTATACTATAGTAGTATGTACAAAGAAGAAAGAAAAAAAAAAAAACACGGGTAGGTGGTATACAATATTATATATATATATATATTATATACAATTATATATATATTAAACTGGTGGTGATTGATTATTAAACTGGTGGTCAGGTCACGTTGCAACTTGCAACTAGTACTCCGAGTCCTAAGCAGACAATCACAAAATATATTATTATACTGGTGGTCAGTGTGGTCACAACAATGGCAGTGTGGCACTGACTCTGGCAGCAAAAGTGTGCACTGTACGTTATATGTACTCCTGAGTCCTGCTCTCAGACTCTAACTGCTCCCCACTGTCAGTGTCTCCCCCACAAGTCAGATAATACACTTACAGTCACACTATCTAATCTATAAATATCACTTCAGCAAGTAGTATAGTAGTATACAGTATAGTAGTACTCCTCCTAATAATGCTCCCCAAAATACTGTGTCTCTCTCTTCTCTAAACGGAGAGGACGCCAGCCACGTCCTCTCCCTATGACTCTATAAATATCACTTCAGCAAGTAGTAGAGTAGTATACAGTATAGTAGTACTCCTCCTAATAATGCTCCCCAAAATACTGTGTCTCTCTCTTCTCTAAACGGAGAGGACGCCAGCCACGTCCTCTCCCTATGACTCTATAAATATCACTTCAGCAAGTAGTAGAGTAGTATACAGTATAGTAGTACTCCTCCTAATAATGCTCCCCAAAATACTGTGTCTGAGTAGTATACAGTATAGTAGTACTCCTCCTAATAATGCTCCCCAAAATACTGTGTCTCTCTCTTCTCTAAACGGAGAGGACGCCAGCCACGTCCTCTCCCTATGACTCTATAAATATCACTTCAGCAAGTAGTAGAGTAGTATACAGTATAGTAGTACTCCTCCTAATAATGCTCCCCAAAATACTGTGTCTCTCTCTTCTCTAAACGGAGAGGACGCCAGCCACGTCCTCTCCCTATGACTCTATAAATATCACTTCAGCAAGTAGTAGAGTAGTATACAGTATAGTAGTACTCCTCCTAATAAAGCTCCCCAAAATACTGTGTCTGAGTAGTATACAGTATAGTAGTACTCCTCCTAATAATGCTCCCCAAAATACTGTGTCTCTCTCTTCTCTAAACGGAGAGGACGCCAGCCACGTCCTCTCCCCCTATGACTCTATAATATCACTTCAGCAAGTAGTATAGTAGTATACAGTATAGTAGTACTCCTCCTAATAATGCTCCCCAAAATACTGTGTCTCTATCTTCTCTAAACGGAGAGGACGCCAGCCACGTCCTCTCCCTATGACTCTATAAATATCACTTCAGCAAGTAGTAGAGTAGTATACAGTATAGTAGTACTCCTCCTAATAATGCTCCCCAAAATAGTATACTGTGTCTCTCTCTTCTCTAAACGGAGAGGACGCCAGCCACGTCCTCTCCCTATGACTCTATAAATATCACTTCAGCAAGTAGTATAGTAGTATACAGTATAGTAGTACTCCTCCTAATAATGCTCCCCAAAATACTGTGTCTCTCTCTTCTCTAAACGGAGAGGACGCCAGCCACGTCCTCTCCCTATGACTCTATAAATATCACTTCAGCAAGTAGTAGAGTAGTATACAGTATAGTAGTACTCCTCCTAATAATGCTCCCCAAAATACTGTGTCTCTCTCTTCTCTAAACGGAGAGGACGCCAGCCACGTCCTCTCCCTATGACTCTATAAATATCACTTCAGCAAGTAGTAGAGTAGTATACAGTATAGTAGTACTCCTCCTAATAATGCTCCCCAAAATACTGTGTCTGAGTAGTTTACAGTATAGTAGTACTCCTCCTAATAATGCTCCCCAAAATACTGTGTCTCTCTCTTCTCTAAACGGAGAGGACGCCAGCCACGTCCTCTCCCTATGACTCTATAAATATCACTTCAGCAAGTAGTAGAGTAGTATACAGTATAGTAGTACTCCTCCTAATAATGCTCCCCAAAATACTGTGTCTGAGTAGTATACAGTATAGTAGTACTCCTCCTAATAATGCTCCCCAAAATACTGTGTCTCTCTCTTCTCTAAACGGAGAGGACGCCAGCCACGTCCTCTCCCTATGACTCTATAAATATCACTTCAGCAAGTAGTAGAGTAGTATACAGTATAGTAGTACTCCTCCTAATAATGCTCCCCAAAATACTGTGTCTGAGTAGTATACAGTATAGTAGTACTCCTCCTAATAATGCTCCCCAAAATACTGTGTCTCTCTCTTCTCTAAACGGAGAGGACGCCAGCCACGTCCTCTCCCTATGACTCTATAAATATCACTTCAGCAAGTAGTATAGTAGTATACAGTATAGTAGTACTCCTCCTAATAATGCTCCCCAAAATACTGTGTCTCTATCTTCTCTAAACGGAGAGGACGCCAGCCACGTCCTCTCCCTATGACTCTATAAATATCACTTCAGCAAGTAGTAGAGTAGTATACAGTATAGTAGTACTCCTCCTAATAATGCTCCCCAAAATAGTATACTGTGTCTCTCTCTTCTCTAAACGGAGAGGACGCCAGCCACGTCCTCTCCCTATGACTCTATAAATATCACTTCAGCAAGTAGTATAGTAGTATACAGTATAGTAGTACTCCTCCTAATAATGCTCCCCAAAATACTGTGTCTCTCTCTTCTCTAAACGGAGAGGACGCCAGCCACGTCCTCTCCCTATGACTCTATAAATATCACTTCAGCAAGTAGTAGAGTAGTATACAGTATAGTAGTACTCCTCCTAATAATGCTCCCCAAAATACTGTGTCTCTCTCTTCTCTAAACGGAGAGGACGCCAGCCACGTCCTCTCCCTATGACTCTATAAATATCACTTCAGCAAGTAGTAGAGTAGTATACAGTATAGTAGTACTCCTCCTAATAATGCTCCCCAAAATACTGTGTCTCTCTCTTCTCTAAACGGAGAGGACGCCAGCCACGTCCTCTCCCTATGACTCTATAAATATCACTTCAGCAAGTAGTAGAGTAGTATACAGTATAGTAGTACTCCTCCTAATAATGCTCCCCAAAATACTGTGTCTCTCTCTTCTCTAAACGGAGAGGACGCCAGCCACGTCCTCTCCCTATGACTCTATAAATATCACTTCAGCAAGTAGTAGAGTAGTATACAGTATAGTAGTACTCCTCCTAATAATGCTCCCCAAAATACTGTGTCTGAGTAGTATACAGTATAGTAGTACTCCTCCTAATAATGCTCCCCAAAATACTGTGTCTCTCTCTTCTCTAAACGGAGAGGACGCCAGCCACGTCCTCTCCCTATGACTCTTTAAATATCACTTCAGCAAGTAGTAGAGTAGTATACAGTATAGTAGTACTCCTCCTAATAATGCTCCCCAAAATACTGTGTCTGAGTAGTATACAGTATAGTAGTACTCCTCCTAATAATGCTCCCCAAAATACTGTGTCTCTCTCTTCTCTAAACGGAGAGGACGCCAGCCACGTCCTCTCCCTATGACTCTATAAATATCACTTCAGCAAGTAGTAGAGTAGTATACAGTATAGTAGTACTCCTCCTAATAATGCGCCCCAAAATACTGTGTCTATCTCTTCTCTAAACGGAGAGGATGCCAGCCACGTCCTCTCCCTATGACTCTATAAATATCACTTCAGCAAGTAGTAGAGTAGTATACAGTATAGTAGTACTCCTCCTAATAATGCTCCCCAAAATACTGTGTCTGAGTAGTATACAGTATAGTAGTACTCCTCCTAATAATGCTCCCCAAAATACTGTGTCTCTCTCTTCTCTAAACGGAGAGGACGCCAGCCACGTCCTCTCCCTATGACTCTATAAATATCACTTCAGCAAGTAGTAGAGTAGTATACAGTATAGTAGTACTCCTCCTAATAATGCTCCCCAAAATACTGTGTCTCTCTCTTCTCTAAACGGAGAGGACCCCAGCCACGTCCTCTCCCTATGACTCTATAAATATCACTTCAGCAAGTAGTAGAGTAGTATACAGTATAGTAGTACTCCTCCTAATAATGCTCCCCAAAATACTGTGTCTGAGTAGTATACAGTATAGTAGTACTCCTCCTAATAATGCTCCCCAAAATACTGTGTCTCTCTCTTCTCTAAACGGAGAGGACGCCAGCCACGTCCTCTCCCCCTATGACTCTATAATATCACTTCAGCAAGTAGTATAGTAGTATACAGTATAGTAGTACTCATCCTAATAATGCTCCCCAAAATACTGTGTCTCTCTCTTCTCTAAACGGAGAGGACGCCAGCCACGTCCTCTCCCTATGACTCTATAAATATCACTTCAGCAAGTAGTAGAGTAGTATACAGTATAGTAGTACTCCTCCTAATAATGCTCCCCAAAATAGTATACTGTGTCTCTCTCTTCTCTAAACGGAGAGGACGCCAGCCACGTCCTCTCCCTATGACTCTATAAATATCACTTCAGCAAGTAGTATAGTAGTATACAGTATAGTAGTACTCCTCCTAATAATGCTCCCCAAAATACTGTGTCTCTCTCTTCTCTAAACGGAGAGGACGCCAGCCACGTCCTCTCCCTATGACTCTATAAATATCACTTCAGCAAGTAGTAGAGCAGTATACAGTATAGTAGTACTCCTCCTAATAATGCTCCCCAAAATACTGTGTCTCTCTCTTCTCTAAACGGAGAGGACGCCAGCCACTTCCTCTCCCTATGACTCTATAAATATCACTTCAGCAAGTAGTAGAGTAGTATACAGTATAGTAGTACTCCTCCTAATAATGCTCCCCAAAATACTGTGTCTCTCTCTTCTCTAAACGGAGAGGACGCCAGCCACGTCCTCTCCCTATGACTCTATAAATATCACTTCAGCAAGTAGTAGAGTAGTATACAGTATAGTAGTACTCCTCCTAATAATGCTCCCCAAAATACTGTGTCTCTCTCTTCTCTAAACGGAGAGGACGCCAGCCACGTCCTCTCCCTATGACTCTATAAATATCACTTCAGCAAGTAGTAGAGTAGTATACAGTATAGTAGTACTCCTCCTAATAATGCTCCCCAAAATACTGTGTCTCTCTCTTCTCTAAACGGAGAGGACGCCAGCCACGTCCTCTCCCTATGACTCTATAAATATCACTTCAGTAAGTAGTAGAGTAGTATACAGTATAGTAGTACTCCTCCTAATAATGCTCCCCAAAATACTGTGTCTGAGTAGTATACAGTATAGTAGTACTCCTCCTAATAATGCTCCCCAAAATACTGTGTCTCTCTCTTCTCTAAACGGAGAGGACGCCAGCCACGTCCTCTCCCTATGACTCTATAAATATCACTTCAGCAAGTAGTAGAGTAGTATACAGTATAGTAGTACTCCTCCTAATAATGCTCCCCAAAATACTGTGTCTCTCTCTTCTCTAAACGGAGAGGACGCCAGCCACGTCCTCTCCCTATGACTCTATAAATATCACTTCAGCAAGTAGTAGAGTAGTATACAGTATAGTAGTACTCCTCCTAATAATGCTCCCCAAAATACTGTGTCTGAGTAGTATACAGTATAGTAGTACTCCTCCTAATAATGCTCCCCAAAATACTGTGTCTCTCTCTTCTCTAAACGGAGAGGACGCCAGCCACGTCCTCTCCCCCTATGACTCTATAATATCACTTCAGCAAGTAGTATAGTAGTATACAGTATAGTAGTACTCCTCCTAATAATGCTCCCCAAAATACTGTGTCTCTCTCTTCTCTAAACGGAGAGGACGCCAGCCACGTCCTCTCCCTATGACTCTATAAATATCACTTCAGCAAGTAGTAGAGTAGTATACAGTATAGTAGTACTCCTCCTAATAATGCTCCCCAAAATAGTATACTGTGTCTCTCTATTCTCTAAACGGAGAGGACGCCAGCCACGTCCTCTCCCTATGACTCTATAAATATCACTTCAGCAAGTAGTATAGTAGTATACAGTATAGTAGTAGTACTCCTAATAATGCTCCCCAAAATACTGTGTCTCTCTCTTCTCTAAACGGAGAGGACGCCAGCCACGTCCTCTCCCTATGACTCTATAAATATCACTTCAGCAAGTAGTAGAGTAGTATACAGTATAGTAGTACTCCTCCTAATAATGCTCCCCAAAATACTGTGTCTCTCTCTTCTCTAAACGGAGAGGACGCCAGCCACGTCCTCTCCCTATGACTCTATAAATATCACTTCAGCAAGTAGTAGAGTAGTATACAGTATAGTAGTACTCCTCCTAATAATGCTCCCCAAAATACTGTGTCTGAGTAGTATACAGTATAGTAGTACTCCTCCTAATAATGCTCCCCAAAATACTGTGTCTCTCTCTTCTCTAAACGGAGAGGACGCCAGCCACGTCCTCTCCCTATGACTCTATAAATATCACTTCAGCAAGTAGTAGAGTAGTATACAGTATAGTAGTACTCCTCCTAATAATGCTCCCCAAAATACTGTGTCTCTCTCTTCTCTAAACAGAGAGGACGCCAGCCACGTCCTCTCCCTATGACTCTATAAATATCACTTCAGCAAGTAGTAGAGTAGTATACAGTATAGTAGTACTCCTCCTAATAATGCTCCCCAAAATACTGTGTCTGAGTAGTATACAGTATAGTAGTACTCCTCCTAATAATGCTCCCCAAAATACTGTGTCTCTCTCTTCTCTAAACGGAGAGGACGCCAGCCACGTCCTCTCCCTATGACTCTATAAATATCACTTCAGCAAGTAGTATAGTAGTATACAGTATAGTAGTACTCCTCCTAATAATGCTCCCCAAAATACTGTGTCTCTCTCTTCTCTAAACGGAGAGGACGCCAGCCACGTCCTCTCCCTATGACTCTATAAATATCACTTCAGCAAGTAGTAGAGTAGTATACAGTATAGTAGTACTCCTCCTAATAATGCTCCCCAAAATACTGTGTCTCTCTCTTCTCTAAACGGAGAGGACGCCAGCCACTTCCTCTCCCTATGACTCTATAAATATCACTTCAGCAAGTAGTAGAGTAGTATACAGTATAGTAGTACTCCTCCTAATAATTCTCCCCAAAATACTGTGTCTCTCTCTTCTCTAAACGGAGAGGACGCCAGCCACGTCCTCTCCCTATGACTCTATAAATATCACTTCAGCAAGTAGTAGAGTAGTATACAGTATAGTAGTACTCCTCCTAATAATGCTCCCCAAAATACTGTGTCTCTCTCTTCTCTAAACGGAGAGGACGCCAGCCACGTCCTCTCCCTATGACTCTATAAATATCACTTCAGCAAGTAGTAGAGTAGTATACAGTATAGTAGTACTCCTCCTAATAATGCTCCCCAAAATACTGTGTCTCTCTCTTCTCTAAACGGAGAGGACGCCAGCCACGTCCTCTCCCTATGACTCTATAAATATCACTTCAGCAAGTAGTAGAGTAGTATACAGTATAGTAGTACTCCTCCTAATAATGCTCCCCAAAATACTGTGTCTGAGTAGTATACAGTATAGTAGTACTCCTCCTAATAATGCTCCCCAAAATACTGTGTCTCTCTCTTCTCTAAACGGAGAGGACGCCAGCCACGTCCTCTCCCTATGACTCTATAAATATCACTTCAGCAAGTAGTAGAGTAGTATACAGTATAGTAGTACTCCTCCTAATAATGCTCCCCAAAATACTGTGTCTCTCTCTTCTCTAAACGGAGAGGACGCCAGCCACGTCCTCTCCCTATGACTCTATAAATATCACTTCAGCAAGTAGTAGAGTAGTATACAGTATAGTAGTACTCCTCCTAATAATGCTCCCCAAAATACTGTGTCTGAGTAGTATACAGTATAGTAGTACTCCTCCTAATAATGCTCCCCAAAATACTGTGTCTCTCTCTTCTCTAAACGGAGAGGACGCCAGCCACGTCCTCTCCCCCTATGACTCTATAATATCACTTCAGCAAGTAGTATAGTAGTATACAGTATAGTAGTACTCCTCCTAATAATGCTCCCCAAAATACTGTGTCTCTCTCTTCTCTAAACGGAGAGGACGCCAGCCACGTCCTCTCCCTATGACTCTATAAATATCACTTCAGCAAGTAGTAGAGTAGTATACAGTATAGTAGTACTCCTCCTAATAATGCTCCCCAAAATAGTATACTGTGTCTCTCTCTTCTCTAAACGGAGAGGACGCCAGCCACGTCCTCTCCCTATGACTCTATAAATATCACTTCAGCAAGTAGTATAGTAGTATACAGTATAGTAGTACTCCTCCTAATAATGCTCCCCAAAATACTGTGTCTCTCTCTTCTCTAAACGGAGAGGACGCCAGCCACGTCCTCTCCCTATGACTCTATAAATATCACTTCAGCAAGTAGTAGAGTAGTATACAGTATAGTAGTACTCCTCCTAATAATGCTCCCCAAAATACTGTGTCTCTCTCTTCTCTAAACGGAGAGGACGCCAGCCACGTCCTCTCCCTATGACTCTATAAATATCACTTCAGCAAGTAGTAGAGTAGTATACAGTATAGTAGTACTCCTCCTAATAATGCTCCCCAAAATACTGTGTCTGAGTAGTATACAGTTTAGTAGTACTCCTCCTAATAATGCTCCCCAAAATACTGTGTCTCTCTCTTCTCTAAACGGAGAGGACGCCAGCCAAGTCCTCTCCCTATGACTCTATAAATATCACTTCAGCAAGTAGTAGAGTAGTATACAGTATAGTAGTACTCCTCCTAATAATGCTCCCCAAAATACTGTGTCTCTCTCTTCTCTAAACGGAGAGGACGCCAGCCACGTCCTCTCCCTATGACTCTATAAATATCACTTCAGCAAGTAGTAGAGTAGTATACAGTATAGTAGTACTCCTCCTAATAATGCTCCCCAAAATACTGTGTCTGAGTAGTATACAGTATAGTAGTACTCCTCCTAATAATGCTCCCCAAAATACTGTGTCTCTCTCTTCTCTAAACGGAGAGGACGCCAGCCACGTCCTCTCCCCCTATGACTCTATAATATCACTTCAGCAAGTAGTATAGTTGTATACAGTATAGTAGTACTCCTCCTAATAATGCTCCCCAAAATACTGTGTCTCTCTCTTCTCTAAACGGAGAGGACGCCAGCCACGTCCTCTCCCTATGACTCTATAAATATCACTTCAGCAAGTAGTAGAGTAGTATACAGTATAGTAGTACTCCTCCTAATAATGCTCCTCAAAATAGTATACTGTGTCTCTCTCTTCTCTAAACGGAGAGGACGCCAGCCACGTCCTCTCCCTATGACTCTATAAATATCACTTCAGCAAGTAGTATAGTAGTATACAGTATAGTAGTACTCCTCCTAATAATGCTCCCCAAAATACTGTGTCTCTCTCTTCTCTAAACGGAGAGGACGCCAGCCACGTCCTCTCCCTATGACTCTATAAATATCACTTCAGCAAGTAGTAGAGTAGTATACAGTATAGTAGTACAGCTCCTAATAATGCTCCCCAAAATACTGTGTCTCTCTATTCTCTAAACGGAGAGGACGCCAGCCACGTCCTCTCCCTATGACTCTATAAATATCACTTCAGCAAGTAGTAGAGTAGTATACAGTATAGTAGTACTCCTCCTAATAATGCTCCCCAAAATACTGTGTCTCTCTCTTCTCTAAACGGAGAGGACGCCAGCCACGTCCTCTCCCTATGACTCTATAAATATCACTTCAGCAAGTAGTAGAGTAGTATACAGTATAGTAGTACTCCTCCTAATAATGCTCCCCAAAATACTGTGTCTCTCTCTTCTCTAAACGGAGAGGACGCCAGCCACGTCCTCTCCCTATGACTCTATAAATATCACTTCAGCAAGTAGTATAGTAGTATACAGTATAGTAGTACTCCTCCTAATAATGCTCCCCAAAATACTGTGTCTCTCTCTTCTCTAAACGGAGAGGACGCCAGCCACGTCCTCTCCCTATGACTCTATAAATATCACTTCAGCAAGTAGTAGAGTAGTATACAGTATAGTAGTACTCCTCCTAATAATGCTCCCCAAAATAGTATACTGTGTCTCTCTCTTCTCTAAACGGAGAGGACGCCAGCCACGTCCTCTCCCTATGACTCTATAAATATCACTTCAGCAAGTAGTATAGTAGTATACAGTATAGTAGTACTCCTCCTAATAATGCTCCCCAAAATACTGTGTCTATCTCTTCTCTAAACGGAGAGGACGCCAGCCACGTCCTCTCCCTATGACTCTATAAATATCACTTCAGCAAGTAGTAGAGTAGTATACAGTATAGTAGTACTCCTCCTAATAATGCTCCCCAAAATACTGTGTCTCTCTCTTCTCTAAACGGAGAGGACGCCAGCCACGTCCTCTCCCTATGACTCTATAAATATCACTTCAGCAAGTAGTATAGTAGTATACAGTATAGTAGTACTCCTCCTAATAATGCTCCCCAAAATACTGTGTCTGAGTAGTATACAGTATAGTAGTACTCCTCCTAATAATGCTCCCCAAAATACTGTGCCTCTCTCTTCTCTAAACGGAGAGGACGCCAGCCAAGTCCTCTCCCTATGACTCTATAAATATCACTTCAGCAAGTAGTAGAGTAGTATACAGTATAGTAGTACTCCTCCTAATAATGCTCCCCAAAATACTGTGTCTGAGTAGTATACAGTATAGTAGTACTCCTCCTAATAATGCTCCCCAAAATACTGTGTCTCTCTCTTCTCTAAACGGAGAGGACGCCAGCCACGTCCTCTCCCTATGACTCTATAAATATCACTTCAGCAAGTAGTATAGTAGTATACAGTATAGTAGTACTCCTCCTAATAATGCTCCCCAAAATAGTATACTGTGTCTCTCTCTTCTCTAAACGGAGAGGACGCCAGCCACGTCCTCTCCCTATGACTCTATAAATATCACTTCAGCAAGTAGTATAGTAGTATACAGTATAGTAGTACTCCTCCTAATAATGCTCCCCAAAATACTGTGTCTCTCTCTTCTCTAAACGGAGAGGACGCCAGCCACGTCCTCTCCCTATGACTCTCAATGCACGTGTGAAAATGGCGGCGACGCGCGGCTCCTTATATAGAATCCGAGTCTCGCGAGAATCCGACAGCGGGATGATGACGTTCGGGCGTGCTCGGGTTAACCGAGCAAGGCGGGAGGATCCGAGCCTGCTCGGACCCGTGGAAAAAAGCTGAAGTTCGGGCGGGTTCTGATTCAGAGGAACCGAACCCGCTCATCCCTAATATACAGTTGTGCTCATAAGTTTGCATACCCTAGCATAATTTGTGATTTTCTGGCCATTTGTCAGAGAATATGAATGATAACTCACAAACTTTTCTTTCACTCATGGTTAGTGGTTGGGTGAAGCCATTTATTGTCAAACAACTGTGTTTACTCTTTTTAAATCATAAAGACAACAGAAACTACCCAAATGACCCTGATCAAAAGTTTACATACCCTGGAGATTTTGGCCTGATACCATGCACACAAGTTGACACAAATGGGTTTGAATGGCTACTAAAGGTAACCATCCTCATCTGTGATCTGTTTGCTTGTAATCAGTGTGTGTGTATAAAAGGTCAGTGAGTTTCTGGACTCCTGAAAGATCCTTGCATCTTTCATCCAGTGCTGCACTGACGTGTCTGGATTCTGAGTCATGGGGAAAGCAAAAGAATTGTCAAAGGATCTGCGGGAAAAGGTAATTGAACTGTATAAAACAGGAAAGGGATATGAAAAGATATCCAAGCAATTGAGAATGCCAATAAGCAGTGTTCAAACTCTAATTAAGAAGTGGAAAATGAGGGATTCTGTGGACCAACAAACATTTCTGCCACAACTGCCAGGAAAATTGTTCAGGATGCAAAGAAAAATCCACAAATAACTTCAGCTGAAATACAGGACTCTCTGAAAAAAAGTGGTGTGGTTGTTTCAAGATGCATTTGAAGAAAAAATGGGCTGAATAGTCGAGTCGCCAGAAGAAAGCCATTACTACGCAAATGCCACAAAGCATCCCGCTTACAATACTCCAAACAGCACAGAGACAAGCCTCAAAACTTCTGGAACAAAGTCATTTGGAGTGATGAGACCAAAATTGAACTTTTTGGCCACAACTAGTGATGTGCACCGGAAATTTTTCGGGTTTTGTGGTTTGGTTTTGGATTCGGTTTCGAGGCCGTGTTTTGGATTCGGATGCGTTTTGGCAAAACCTCCCTGAAATTTTTTTGTCGGATTCAGGTGTGTTTTGGATTCGGGTGTTTTTTTACAAAAAAAACTCAAAAACCGCTTAAATCATAGAATTTGGGGGTCATTTTGATCCCATAGTATTATTAACCTCAATCACCATAATTTCCACTCATTTTCAGTCTATTCTGAACACCTCACACCTCACAATATTATTTTTAGTCCTAAAATTTGCACCGAGGTCGCTGGATGACTAAGCTAAGCGACCCAAGTGGCCGACACAAACACCTGTCCCATCTAGGAGTGGCACTGCAGTGTCAGACAGGATGGCACTTCAAAAAAATAGTCCCCAAACAGCACATGATGCAAAGAAAAAAAGAGGCGCAATGAGGTAGCTGTGTGACTAAGCTAAGCGACCCAAGTGGCCGACACAAACACCTGGCCCATCTAGGAGTGGCACTGCAGTGTCAGACAGGATGTCAGATTTAAAAAATAGTCCCCAAACAGCACATGATGCAAAGAAAAAAAGAGTTGCACCAAGGCCACTGGATGGCTAAGCTAAGCGACACAAGTGGGCGACACAAACACTTGGCCCATCTAGGAGTGGCACTGCAGTGTCAGGCAGGATGGCACTTCAAAAAAAATAGTCCCCAAACAGCACATGATGCAAAGAAAAAGAGAGGCGCAATGAGGTAGCTGTGTGACTAAGTTAAGCGACCCAAGTGGCCGACACAAACACCTGGCCCATCTAGGAGTGGCACTACAGTGTCAGACAGGATGGCAGATTTAAAAAATAGTCCCCAAACAGCACATGATGCAAAGAAAAAAAGAGGTGCATCAAGGTCGCAGGATGGCTAAGCTAAGCGACACAAGTGGCCGACACAAACACCTGGCCCATCTAGGAGTGGCACTGCAGTGTCAGACAGGATGGCACTTCAAAAAAATAGTCCCCAAACAGCACATGATGCAAAGAAAAAAAGAGGCGCAATGAGGTAGCTGTGTGACTAAGTTAAGCAACCCAAGTGGCCGACACAAACACCTGGCCCATCTAGGAGTCCCCAAACAGCACATGATGCAAAGAAAAATGAAAGAAAAAAGAGGTGCAATATGGAATTGTCCTTAGGCCCTCCCACCCACCCTTATGTTGTATAAACAGGACATGCACACTTTAACGAACCCATCATTTCAGCGACAGGGTCTGCCACACGACTGCTTCGTTTTTGGTGGGGGCCCAAACCAACCAGTCATTTCAGTCACAATCAATCTCTCCTTGCACAAACTGGCTCTACAGAGGCAAGTTGTCCACCTCCTCCCCATCGTCCGATTCCTCACCCCTTTCACTGTGTACATCCCCCTCCTCACAGATTATTAATTCGTCCCCACTGGAATCCACCATCTCAGGTCCCTGTGTACTTGCTGGAGGCAATTGCTGGTGAATGTCTCCACGGAGGAATTGATTATAATTCATTTTGATGAACATCATCTTCTCCACATTTTCTGGAAGTAACCTTGTACGCTGATTGCTGACAAGGTGAGTGGCTGCACTAAACACTCTTTCGGAGTACACACTGGAGGGGGGGCAATTTAGGTAAAATAAAGCCAGTTTGTGCAAGGGCCTCCAAATTGCCTCTTTTTCCTGCCAGTATACGTACGGACTGTCTGATGTGTCTATTTGGATGCGGTCACTCATATAATCCTCCACCATTCTTTCAATGGTGACAGAACCATATGCAGTGACAGTAGACGACATGTCAGTAATCGTTGGCAGGTCCTTCAGTCCGTACCAGATGTCAGCACTCACTCCAGACTGCCCTGCATCACCGCCAGCGGGTGGGCTCGGAATTCTTAGCCTTTTCCTCGCAGCCCCAGTTGCGGTGGAATGTGAAGGAGGAGCTGTTGACGGGTCACGTTCCGCTTGACTTGACAATTTTCTCACCAGCAGGTCTTTGAACCTCTGCAGACTTGTGTCTGCCGGAAAGAGAGATACAACGTAGGTTTTAAATCTAGGATCGAGCACGGTGGCCAAAATGTAGTGCACGGATTTCAACAGATTGACCACCCGTGAATCCTGGTTAAACGAATTAAGGGCTCCATCCACAAGTCCCACATGCCTAGCGGAATCGCTCTGTTTTAGCTCCTTCTTCAATGTCTCCAGCTTCTTCTGCAAAAGCCTGATGAGGGGAATGACCTGACTCAGGCTGGCAGTGTCTGAACTGACTTCACGTGTGGCAAGTTCAAAGGGTTGCAGAACCTTGCACAACGTTGAAATCATTCTCCACTGCGCTTGAGTCAGGTGCATTCCCCGTCCTTTGCCTACATCGTAGGCAGATGTATAGGCTTGAATGGCCTTTTGCTGCTCCTCCAACCTCTGAAGCATATAGAGGGTTGAATTCCACCTCGTTACCACTTCTTGCTTCAGATGATGGCAGGGCAGGTTCAGGCGTTTTTGGTGGTGCTCCGGTCTTCTGTACGTGGTGCCTGTATGCCGAAAGTGTCCCGCAATTCTTCTGGCCACCGACAGCATCTCTTGCACGCCCTTCTCGTTTTTTAAATAATTCTGCACCACCAAATTCAAGGTATGTGCAAAACATGGGACGTGCTGGAATTTGCCCAGATGTAATGCACGCACAATATTGGTGGCGTTGTCCGATGTCACAAATCCCCAGGAGAGTCCAATTGGGGTAAGCCATTCTGCGATGATGTTCCTCAGTTTCCGTAAGAGGTTGTCAGCTGTGTGCCTCTTATGGAAAGCGGTGATACAAAGCGTAGCCTGTCTAGGAACGAGTTGGCGTTTGCGAGATGCTGCTACTGGTGCCGCCCTGCTGTTCTTGCTGCGGGAGGCAATACATCTACCCAGTGGGCTGTCACAGTCATATAGTCCTGAGTCTGCCCTGCTCCACTTGTCCACATGTCCGTGGTTAAGTGGACATTGGGTACAACTGCATTTTTTAGGACACTGGTGACTCTTTTTCTGACGTCTGTGTACATTTTCGATATCGCCTGCCTAGAAAAATGGAACCTAGTTGGTATTTGGTACCGGAGACACAGTACCTCAATCAAGTCTCTAGTTCCCTGTGAATTAACGGTGGATACCGGAAACACGTTTCTCACCACCCAGGCTGCCAAGGCATGAGTTATCCGCTTTGCAGCAGGATGACTGCTGTGATATTTCATCTTCCTCGCAAAGGACTGTTGGACAGTCAATTGCTTACTGGAAGTAGTACAAGTGGTCTTCCGACTTCCCCTCTGGGATGATGATCGACTCCCAGCAGCAAAAACAGCAGTGCCAGCAGCAGTAGGCGTTACACTCAAGGATGCATCGGAGGAATCCCAGGCAGGAGAGGACTCGTCAGATTTGACAGTGACATGGCCTGCAGGACTATTGGCTTTCCTGTGTTAGGTGGAAATTGACACTGAGGGAGTTGGTGGTGTGGTTTGCAGGAGCTTGGTTACAAGAGGAAGGGATTTTGGTCAGTGGACTGCTTCCGCTGTCATCCAAAGTTTTTGAACTTGTCACTGACTTCTGATGAATGCGGTCCAGGTGATGTATAAGGGAGGATGTTCCTAGGTGGTTAACGTCCTTACCCCTACTTATTACAGCTTGACAAAGGCAACACACAGCTTGACACCTGTTGTCCGCATTTGTGTTGAAATAATTCCACACCGAAGAGGTGATTTTTTTTTTGTATTTTGACCAGGCATGTCAATGGCCATATTCGTCCCACGGACAACAGGTGTCTCCAAGGGTGCCTGACTTAAACAAACCACCTCACCATCAGAATCCTCCTTGTCAATTTCCTCCCCAACGCCAGCAACACCCATATCCTCATCCTGGTGTACTTCAACGGTGACATCTTCAATTTGACTATCAGGAACTGGACTGCGGGTGCTCCTTCCAGCACTTGCAGGGGGTGTGCAAATGGTGGAAGGCGCAAGCTCTTCCCGTCCAGTGTTGGGAAGGTCAGGCATCGCAACCGACACAATTGGACTCTCCTTGGGGATTTGTGATTTAGAAGAACGCACAGTTCTTTGCTGTGCTTTTGCCATCTTAACTCTTTTAAGTTTTCTAGCAGGAGGATGATTGCTTCCATCCTCAGGTGAAGCTGAACCACTAGCCTTGAACATAGGCCAGGGCCTCAGCCGTTCCTTGCCACTCCGTGTCGTAAATGGCACATTGGCAAGTTTACGCTTCTCCTCAGACGATTTTGATTTCGATTTTTGGGTCATTTTACTGAGCTTTATTTTTTTGGATTTTACATGCTCTCTACTATGACATTGGGCATCGGCCTTGGCAGACGACGTTGATGGCATTTCATCGTCTCAGCCATGACTAGTGGCAGCAGCTTCAGCACGAGGTGGAAGTGGATCTTGATCTTTCCCTATTTTACACTCCACATTTTTGTTCTCCATTTTTTAATGTGTGGAATTATATGCCAGTAATATTATTATATCAATAGCAATGGCCTACTGTACTGTACAACTATATACTGTTGGTCACCAAAATGCTGCACTGTACTACTATATATACTGCTCACAAAAATGCAGCACAGATATGTGTGGAATTATATGCCAGTAATATATCAATAGCAATGGCCTACTACTATGTATACTGCGCAAAACTAAAATGCACCACAGGTATGGATGGATAGTATACTTGACGACACAGAGGTAGGTAGAGCAGTGGCCTACTGTACCGTACTGCTATATAGTATATACTGGTGGTCAGCAAACTGTGCAAAACTGAAATGCACCACAGGTATGGATGGATAGTATACTTGACGACACAGAGGTAGGTAGAGCAGTGGCCTTCTGTACCGTACTGCTATATAGTATATAGGCTCGGACTGGCCCACAGGGGTACAGGGGAAACCACTGGTAGGCCCCACTGCCTGGGGGGCCCTCCTCCTCTAGGGATCAGGTTCTAGACTGTGCACTTGATTTATATATTATACATATGTTACCTTATACTACACAGGATTATGATGTATTCTCTACAGTACATTGCTGTCATTAATCTGGCACATTATCATGCATGCACTAGCATTAATTACTATATAAATTATCAAGGAGTCCAGACCAGGTACTCTATTATGGTTAGCCAAACCTCTGTGGTGGCTAGCCACACCCCCTTGGAGGCTGGCCACACCTCTAATCATGGGCCCCTACCACTGCATACCCCCGGTGGGCCCTTCATGCTCCAGTCCGACACTGATAGTATATACTGGTGGTCAGCAAACTGTGCAAAACTGAACTGCACCACAGGTATGGATGGATAGTATACTTGACGACACAGAGGTAGGTAGAGCAGTGGCCTTCTGTACCGTACTGCTATATAGTATAAACTGGTGATCAGCAAACTGTGCAAAACTGAAATGCACCACAGGTATGGATGGATAGTATACTTGAAGACACAGAGGTAGGTAGAGCAGTGGACTACTGTACCGTACTGCTATATATATAGTTATACTGGTGGTCAGCAAAATTCTGCACTGTCCTCCTACTATATACTACAATGAAGCACAGCTATGGAGTTTTTTTCAGGCAGAGAACGTATAATACTGGTGGTCATTGGTCACTGGTCAGCAAAACTCTGCACTGTCCTCCTACTATATAATACTGCTGGTCCCCAGTCCCCACAATAAAGCAATTAGGGTTGCTCGGACCCGTGAAAAAAAAGGTGAAGTTCGGGCGGGTTCGGATCCCGAGGATCCGAACCCGCTCTTCACTAGCCACAACCATAAACGTTACATTTGGAGAGGAGTCAACAAGGCCTATGATGAAAGGTACACCATTCCTGCTGTGAAAAACGGAGGTGGATCGCTGATGTTTTGGGGATGTGTGAGCTACAAAGGCACTGGAAACTTGGTCAAAATTGATGGCAAGATGAATGCAGCATGTTATCAAAAAATACTGGAGGAAAATTTGCACTCATCAGCCCGGAAGCTGCGCATGGGACGTACTTGGATGTTCCAACATGACAATGATCCAAAACACAAGGCCAAGTCGACCTGTCATTGGCTACAGCAGAATAAAGTGAAGGTTCTGGAGTGGCCATCTCAGTCTCCTGACCTCAATATCATTGAGCCACTCTGGGGAGATCTCAAACGTGCAGTTCATGCAAGACAGCCCAAGAATTTACAGGAACTGGAGGCTTTTTGCCAAGAAGAATGGGCAGCTTTACCATCTGAGAAAATAAAGAGCCTCATCCACAACTACCACAAAAGACTTCAAGCTGTCATTGATGTTAAAGGGGGCAATACACGGTATTAAGAACTGGGGTATGTAAACTTTTGATCATGGTCATTTGGGTAGTTTCTGTTGTCAGTATGATTTAAAAAGAGTAAACACAGTTGTTTGACAATAAATGACTTCACCCAACCACTAACCATGAGTGAAAGAAAAGTTTGTGAGTTATCATTCATATTCTCTGACAAATGGACAGAAAATCACACATTCTGCTAGGGTATGTAAACTTAAGAGCACAACTGTGTATATATATATATATATATATATATCCTATATAATAGCCCTATTCTGTGACTTTGTGACTCATTTGCTAACGCTGGGCGGAGTCACAACACTGGGCGGAGTTAGTCAAATGAGTCACAGATCTGGCCAAATCTATAGGAGACTAGGAGCAGAAGCAGATGGTATGGGCATGGCACAGGCAGGGATGCATACCTCCCAGCTTTCTTCAGGAGCTTTCTTCAGGCAGAAGGAGGGACACACACTCGGCGAAAAAGGGGCGTGGCTTCACGGGAGGGCCTCCGTTTTCGTCAGTGAGGGGGCATGCCCAGCGCTCTGTGAGCTGCTGGCATGCCCCCAGGGGCTGATTATGAGTCCGGGGGGCCCAGGGCACTTGAGACAGGGGAGCCCTATCTCATTGCTGTGCCTGCTGTGGGGTTGGGGGCGTGGTCTAATCGCGGCCCGCGAGGCCACGCCCCCTTATGCAAATTCCAGGATTTATTTATTTTTTATGGAATTTTGGCCCATCAGCTAGGGCTAAATCCAGAGGAGGTGGTCGCTCCCCCCTACACACCCGCACAGGCAGAAGAAAGCAGGGAGACTGCTGCCTCCCTGCAACACCACAGACCTGCCAACACGCAGCAGCGTGTGCTGACTGTAGCACAATGCTGCCGTTGTTGCTGGCAGGACGGGGGAGCTTCTGAGCTGGGACAGAGCTACTCGAGCCGGGGGGCCCCCTAAAACTGTGGGGCCAACGGTACGTACCACCTGCCCCCCCCCCCTTAATCTGGCTCTGCTGCTGGAACCCCCAATTAATCCGTACCCCCTGATGCCCCCTCTCCCTCTGTCTCCACTATTCACCACTGCTCATGCTAAGCAGAACAGCGAGTACAGGAGCTTTCCAACTGCCCCCCCCACCACCACCGCGGGACACTGCGACCTGCGGGTGGGACAGCGGGACAGACCCCCAAAAATGGGACTGTTCCACGAAAATCGGGACATTTGGGAGGTATGGGGGTGTGTGAGGGGGTATGCCATACAGACAGACGGGCACCGGCTCACTGTGTGCTTGACCCCCCCACATCAGCATACTCAGCAGGGTCTCTCTGGCACGGAGGAGCGTCACTTTCTGGCACACTCCACGCTTCTTAGCTGCAGTTTTGTGGGGCACCAGCTGCTGTGCAGGTTCCGTACTGCCTCTGTTATCTCCAGCCCCAGCAACCCCACCGCTAGCTGCAGCGCTGCCACCCACAGTGAGGTGCGCCCAGCTCCTTCACACACTTTAGCCGGCGGGTAGAGCTGCAGAAGTCCGAGCTGCTTGCAGGCTCCGACCCCCTCCTCCCTCCAGCCGCAGCGTCTCCTGGCAGCTAACCAGTCACTCCCAGTCTCCCCTTACCACAGTGCCCAGCAGCCGCGAGGTCCGCGCCACGTGCATGCTATGACCCCCTCTCCCTCCAGCCGCAGCATCTCCTGGGGGCTAACCAGTCACTCCCAGTCTCCTCTTACCACAGTGCACGGCAGCTGAGCGAGGTCTGCGGTGTGTGACTGAGGAGGGGGGGAGGGATGCGGACGGGCAGAGGAAGCAGGACTCCAGCCTAAGAGAGTCAGCCATTCCAAGCCTCCACCAGCAGCAGATCCCAACAAGTTGGAGTGGAACAGCAGCAACCAGCAGCAGTGACTACGGTAAGACACATCTGTCTGTCACCACTGTTTTGTCCCTAATACCAATCTCTCCCGTGCCCTGTGTTCTGTCATGTCCCTGTCACCCCTGGCCTTGCCCTGCCACCCTTATCCTGGCCCTTTCACCCTTATCCTGGCCCTTTCACCGTTATCCTGGCCCTGTCACCCTTATGCTGGCCCTGTTACCCCTATCCTGGCCCTGTCACCCCTGTGCTTGCCATGTCAACCGTATACTGGCCCTGTCACCCCTGTCCTGGCCCTGCCGCCCCTACCCTGGCCCTGTCACCCCTATCCTGTCTCTGTCATTTCTGTCCTGGCCCCGTCACCCCTGTCCTGGCCCCATCACCACTGTTCTGACCCTGTCACCCCTGTCCTGGCCCTGTCACCCCTGTCCTGGCCCTGCTACTACATACCCTCCAACTACCTTTTTGGCAGGTACAGTACCCGCAGCGCCTCCAGACCTCTCCCCAATGCACCACACCTCCGCACCTTCCCCTCCACCACATGCGGCACTCCACCCCTCCACCACACGCTGTGCCTCCAGACCCCCTACACCACCAGCGGCTCCCACTCCTCCGCCCCTTCACAACCCACAGCACCTCCAGGCCTCCTCCACCATCCACCCCCCTTATATGTCTCCCCCCACACCTGCCCCCCTCCACCCGCAGCATCTGCAGACACCCTCCTTCATCCGCGGTCCCCCCCTCCCCCACCCCTCCCCCACCCCTCCCCCACCAATGGCACCCCCGCACCTGCCCCTCCACCACCTGCAGCACCTTCCCCATCCGAGCCCCACCCCCACTTCCGCCGCCCCTCCACCCGCAGCATCTGCAGACACCATCCGCAGTCCCCCCGCTACATTCTGTACATCGTGCCCTGCAGGTGCTGTTCACGGCGTCGCAAGGGGCTGCGCCTCCTTCACCATCGCACGCCCTTTCATTATGCAATATTTAACCACTAACAAAGGAATGCAGGTAATACTCCATATAATACAAATATTGAACCCCAGAAAGGCATGCAAGGGTTAAGGGGGCGTAGCCCCTTGCAACGGTGTGAAGAGCGCCCGTAGGGCGCGATGAAGCACCTAGTATATATATATATATAGGGGTATCTCCAGGTAAGCTGGCTCTCAGATGCTGTAGGAGCCATTACCATGTGGCCTTACACTGGGAATTTAACCCAGACATATTTGTAATTATTTATGGGGTGGGTGTGGGGTGCGGTGGCCCCTGTGTCGGTATGGCTGGGCTGCTTCAGGTCGGCATACCCTAACACTTTATTAACACTTATGATTTTCCCTATCACTTTGTATATATTATTTTAATCACACCACTTACATAGCACTTCTGTGCTTCTTATTAACCCTTATTCTCACCTGTGTGCTGACCTGGGGTGGCCGACCTGTGCCGACATCATGGGGTCCTGCACCCCGGACCCATACCTAGTATTAGGGACCCCCAGTGACGGAGAAGCCTTGTCGATCGGCCTGGGGGCTTAACCCTATATCTGCAGATATACGCAACTAAGATCTCCGTATTATCTGACTATTATGTAGTAATATTTTTCACTCGGTGTGCATTAGGGAACACATTGTTTTTTCCTCCTACTATATAATACTGCTGGTCCCCAGTCCCCACAATAAAGCAATTAGCACACTGAGCACAGATATTTGCAGCACACTGAGCACAGTCAGATATGGAGCGTTTTTTCAGGCAGAGAACGTAGATATTTGCACTTGCAGCACACTGAGCACAGATATTTGCAGCACACTGAGCACAGATATTTGCAGCACAATTTGCAGCCCACTGAATATAGAAACTGAGAGGACGCCAGCCACGTCCTCTCACGATCATCTCCAATGCACAAGTGAAAAATGGCGGTGACGCGGGGATCCTTATATAGAATACGAATCTCGCGAGAATCCGACAGCGGGATGATGACGTTCGGGCGCGCTCGGGTTAACCGAGCAAGGCGGGAGGATCCGGGTTGCTCGGACCCGTGAAAAAAAAGGTGAAGTTCGGGCGGGTTCGGATCCCGAGGATCCGAACCCGCTCATCACTAGCCACAACCATAAATGTTACATTTGGAGAGGAGTCAACAAGGCCTATGATGAAAGGTACACCATTCCTGCTGTGAAAAACGGAGGTGGATCGCTGATGTTTTGGGGATGTGTGAGCTACAAAGGCACTGGAAACTTGGTCAAAATTGATGGCAAGATGAATGCAGCATGTTATCAAAAAATACTGGAGGAAAATTTGCACTCATCAGCCCGGAAGCTGCGCATGGGACGTACTTGGATGTTCCAACATGACAATGATCCAAAACACAAGGCCAAGTCGACCTGTCATTGGCTACAGCAGAATAAAGTGAAGGTTCTGGAGTGGCCATCTCAGTCTCCTGACCTCAATATCATTGAGCCACTCTGGGGAGATCTCAAACGTGCAGTTCATGCAAGACAGCCCAAGAATTTACAGGAACTGGAGGCTTTTTGCCAAGAAGAATGGGCAGCTTTACCATCTGAGAAAATAAAGAGCCTCATCCACAACTACCACAAAAGACTTCAAGCTGTCATTGATGTTAAAGGGGGCAATAATCGGTATTAAGAACTGGGGTATGTAAACTTTTGATCATGGTCATTTGGGTAGTTTCTGTTGTCAGTATGATTTAAAAAGAGTAAACACAGTTGTTTGACAATAAATGACTTCACCCAACCACTAACCATGAGTGAAAGAAAAGTTTGTGAGTTATCATTCATATTCTCTGACAAATGGACAGAAAATCACACATTCTGCTAGGGTATGTAAACTTAAGAGCACAACTGTGTGTATATATATATATATATATATATATATAAAAATAGTCCAAAGCGGTGTCCGGCACCGGAAACCGGGATGTTTCAGGTGCTTGGGGTGTGCCACCTGTAATACTCTTATTACAGGGGCCACCTTCAATCACCCCCATACAGGTCGCAAAATTAAGATCAAGCATAGGCTTACTTGCACTACTACGCATGTAATATATCTCCTCACTTGCCCCTGTGGCCTTGCCTACATAGGCAAGACCATAAGACAATTTAGGGAACGTATGGCCCTACATCGTAGTGCCATTAAAAAAGCCCTTGAGAACGGCCATAGTGAACAGCCATTTGCCAGACACTGTAAGGATTTTAAACATGGAGTTTCCAGCATTAGGGCCATACTCATAGACCATGTTCCTAGGTCTCTGAGGGGTGGAAACAGAGGTAGGCTTTTACTACAGAAGGAGTCCAGGTGGATTTACACCCTGGGGACTATTTTCCCTAAGGGTTTAAATGAGAACCTGGGATTGCAGTGCTGTTTATAACCAGTCATCAATGTAGTTCTGGATTGCTAATCTAGCACTTTGGAAGTCGATAAGGATGATTGTCAGACCCATCATAGTGGTTGTGGGTGTGCATATAGGCTAGCAGTTGTAATTCATCATTATATTAACATATTCCTACGTTACATATGTTTAGCTTTTGATGGCCCTTTAATGTTGATCCTTAGCCCTACATTTAGGTGTTTTTTTAAACATGGGTTTGTTTTTATCTGATGTTTTGTTGCAATGTCTTTTCAGCTGGTGCCGGGGCTTGTTGATTACACTCCGGTTACCATGGAGCTCCCCTGCGATGCGGCGCATCCGTGACGTCACGGTTGTGAGACGCGGAAGTGGATCGCGACGGCTAGCGGGCGGGTGCGCCGTGGAGCAGGTGAGTATGGTCAGGGTTGTTAATTGTTGGTGGTTTTTGCTATATATGTCTTGTATGCATTCTATGTTAGTCTGTCTGGCCCTGAGGACGGAGAGGTTTCTCCGAAACATGTCGGCCCGTTGCCAATAAAGGAAATATTCTTCATATCAGTCTGCAGAGTGCCGCCTATTCCATCTACCTATATATATAAAAAGCAAGGATTGATACTGCGCCACATGTGAGATGAAACAAATATGTTGTGTATTGGCAATCCTATACGACACTCCCCTATGCTGCTAATGGGGCGTCAGCTGTTTCCCTCAAAAAATACAGGGGTGGTAATCCCCTGAAAGTAATGTAGGAGAAAGGAGGGGATGAGGGATAAGTAGCGACCACGGTGTCATTAGATTAAAAATTGGCAGTTAAAATGATATAACAAAAACTATTTATTACCATCAAAATGAACATAAAAGAGACACATAAAAAATAGGGACAACAATATATACACAACTGAACTAAAAGCACTAAATGAATATACTACAGTAAGAACAAATAACATTTTCCTTATCTTTGAATGAGGTAGGTACAGGTCACCCAACGCGTTTCGTCTGATGAGACTTCTTCAAGGGGTAGGGACAGAATGAGACTGTATATCCTTTTATAGCCATAGTACTCAGTGGGAGGGTTATGACATCACAGAGAGTCATGTGATGCAATTACATGGTACATGCTTTAAAACTACTCAAATGTGTAAGTTAATGAATAGCAGGTTACTAGGGACTTAATACAAATAAGAACGAGTGTATACACAAGGTTAAAAACACTTAAAAAAATTTTTAAACAGTGAAAAGGCAGAATTTTCGCCACACTTCCAGTGACGGCGGATGCGACGCATCACTTCCGCCCCACTTCCGGTTCTTATTGCGCATGCGCCCGCGGCAATTCTGTACTTCCAGATGGTCCTCTGCACGTGTGTCCATTACTTGTTATTGGTAGCTGCAGTTCACAGGGGGATAAACCAGGCATGGTTATGTCCATTCGGCAGTGGCCATTTTCAATATGATTATGTCCATACATCCCCAGATTGCGGCGGCCATTTTCTAGTAGTTCATCTGACATACATACTTGTCAGATACCCCGGTGTCCATGGTAATGATTCAATATAAAAAAAAAGGGTAAATGAGAGTATCAGTAACATGTCATTGTTTATAAACATCTAGTCTAATTTATCATAAATTAGCTAAAGGATGCAAATAAGAAAAATGACAAAAAAAGGTTATGATGAAAAAAAAGCTTTTGTGCACACTTAAAAAAAAAAAAAGATAGAGATATAGAACTGCGGACATTACATAGTTATGGATATATAGTATAGATATCAGGTTAGGGGTGTAGTGGGAGAAATTTACAGCTTAATCATGTATACACATGTATGCAGGACCTAATATATATGTATACAAAAATATCAATATAAATATAAAGAGGTGATCCCAAGGTGGGCGTGATTAAGGTTGATTTTACATAGTGGGTGTGGTTATGAGATATCCCTGTGTTAATAGAGAGATATATATAGGATAATAAATGAATACGTAACTAATCGCGAATGTGTTCAATGTGACTATGTGAAATTTATATTCACACGGAGTATGTTCCTTTCTCAGGCCCCTATTGAAATCCGTTCTATACAGTACCTGATCTTCCCAGGTGGTTGCCCCTACAGGTACTGATCAGGCCCGATGCTGCTTGGCTTCCAAAATCGGATGTGTTTGGGCATTTCCAGTGTGGTTTGACTGTAACGACATTGTGCCTTTTAGGTCACCACTCCAATATTATAAATAAACTTGTGACATCATGTATTTTATTCTCCATCATAATTATTTTAAGTTCTTCGATCAGTTTTACCTACAACAGTGCGGCACCGCTATGGGCACGATTTTTGCACCCAGTTTTGCTAATCTTTTTGTGGGCTGTTGGGAAAAGGTTTTTATTCATGACCATCGCGCTTTTAACAGCAATATAATTTTTTATCGGCGGTACATAGATGATATTTTAATAATCTGGGATGGTGATATGGAATGTTTTAACCAATTTTTTAAACACATCAGCACTAATACAATGAATCTTGCTTTTACATCTAACATGAGTAGAGAGACATTGAGTTCCTGGATTTGGTTCTTACAGGAGAGAATGGAAGGATTACAACAAAGAATTTCATTAAACAGGTGGATACCAATAGTTATCTCCACTACAAGAGCAATCATCTTAAAAGTTGGAAGAATAACATTCCATTCTCCCAATTCAGCAGAATTAAAAGAAATTGCAGTAAACCAGAGGACTGCCAGGTGCAGCTGGAAATGTACAGGAACAGATTAAAACAAAAGGAATATCCGGATACCATTCTGAAAGAAAACCATCACCAGAACCAATTAAGCTGAGAGATCCAAGCTGTTAGAATACAAAACAAGGGAGAAATCAAAAGACTCCACAGCATTCATAACAACCTTCAATCGGCATGAAAAATCCATCCGAGAATCTTTTAGAAACCATTGGAGGATCTTACTCATGGATCCTATACTTTAAGAAATTCTCCCTCCTCGCCCTGAAATAATTTTCAAAAAATCACGGAACCTCAAGGACCTTCTAGCCCCAAGCATGCTGAAGAGCAATCAAGAAAGGGACCACACATGGCCTAAATGTGTGGGTTCCTATAAATGCGGGCGATGCAATGTATGTAGATACTTACACCCCAATAGGAAGACCTTTACAGATGTGGAAAAGAAAAAGGAATACAAAATCAAAGATTACATGAACTGCAATACCCAATCGGTCGTATATCTCCTGGAATGTGATTGTGGCAAACAGTACATCGGGAAGACGAAGAGACCCTTGAAGATGAGGATACAAGAACATGTGAGAAACATCAGGAACAAAGTGGAGAGCCATGCTGTCTCCAAACATTTCATTTCTACGCATAACTCCAATACGGAGGCCCTGACTTTTAAAGCCATCGAACTGGTGAAATTAGGAGACAGAGGAGGGGATCTTGCCAATAGGTTGTCACGTCGTGAGATGTTTTGGATATTCCAATTACAGACATTACAGCCGAAAGGATTTAACGACAATTACGAGATCGCTCCCTTTCTATGAAACACGGTACTAAATTCTTCGGTAGCCTTTCATTAGCCTATTTTTGTTTGTAAACCCCCCCCATCCCTTTCCCCCTCTCCCCTTCCGTATCCATACCCAACACACACCACTCCCAACCCCCCCTCCCACCCCACCCCCACTCGCCATCCTTTCCCCACCACCACTATACTTGCCCCGTTTTTCACTTCACTTTGCCTCTCGTAAATACACACACACACTGGTTAAAATCTAAAGTTTATTTATAATATTGGAGTGGTGACCTAAAAGGCACAACGTCATTACAGTCAAACCACGCTGGAAATGCCCAAACACATCCGATTTTGGAAGCCAAGCAGCGTCGGGCCTGATCAGTACCAGTAGGGGTGACCACCTGGGAAGATCAGGTACTTTATAGAACGGATTTGAATAAGGGCCTGAGAAAGGAACATACTCCGTGTGAATATAAATTTCACATAGTCACATTGAACACATTCGCGATTAGTTACGTATTCATTTATTATCCTATATATATCTCTCTATTAACACAGGGATATCTCATAACCACACCCACTATGTAAAATCAACCTTAATCACGCCCACCTTGGGATCACCTCTTTATATTTATATATATTTATATTGATATTTTTGTATACATATATATTAGGTCCTGCATACATGTGTATACATGATTAAGCTGTAAATTTCTCCCACTTCACCCCTAACCTGATATCTATACTATATATCCATAATTATGTAATGTCCGCAGTTCTATATCTCTATCTTTTTTTTTTTTTTAAGTGTGCACAAAAGCATTTTTTTCATCATAACCTTTTTTGGTCATTTTTCTTATTTGCATCCTTTAGCTGATTTATGATAAATTAGACTAGATGTTTATAAACAATGACATGTTCCTGATACTCTCATTTACCTTTTTTTTATTTTTTATATTGAATCGTTACCATGGACACCGGGGTATCTGACAAGTATGTATGTCAGATGAACTACTAGAAAATGGCCACCGCAATCTGGGGATGTATGGACATAATCACATTGAAAATGGCCACTGCCGTATTGACATAACCAAGCCTGGTTTATCCCCCTGTGAACTGCAGCTACCAATAACAAGTAATGGACACACGTGCAGAGGACCATCTGGAAGTACAGAATCGTCGCGGGTGCATGCGCAATAAGAACCGGAAGTGGGGCAGAAGTGACGCATCACGTCCGCCGTCACCAATTCCGCCTTTTCACTGTTTAAGAACTTTTAAAGTGTTTTAACCTTGTGTATACACTCGTTTTTATTTGTATTAAGTCCCTAGTAACCTGCTATTCATTAACTTACACATTTGAGTAGTTTTAAAGCATATACCATGTAATTGCATCACATGACTCTCTGTGATGTCATAACCCTCCCACTGAGTACTATGGCTATAAAAGGATATACAGTCTCATTCTGTCCCTACCCCTTGAAGAAGTCTCATCAGACGAAACGCGTTGGGTGACCTGTACCTACCTCATTCAAAGATAAGGAAAATTTTATTTGTTCTTACTGTAGTATATTTATTTAGTGCTTTTAGTTCAGTTGTGTATATATTGTTGTCCCTATTTTTTATGTGTCTCTTTTATGTTCATTTTGATGGTAATAAATAGTTTTTGTTATATAATTTTAACTGCCATTTTTTAATCTAATGACACCGTGGTCGCTACTTATCCCTCATCCCCTCCTTTCTCATATATATATATGAACCGTCACCCCAGTCTAAGGTCAAGAGCACTCTGGAGCAGGTTTTGATCCAGGATGTCTCTGTACAATGCTGCATTCATCTTTCCCTTTACCCTGACTAGTCTCCCAGTTCCTGCCACTGAAAAACATCCTCACAGCATGCTGCTGCCACCACTATGCTTCACTGTAGGGATAGTATTGGCCTGGTGACGAGTGGTGCCTGGTTTCCTCCAAACATGACACCTGGCATTCACGCCAAAGAGTTCAATCTTTGTCTCATCAGACCAGAGAATTTTGTTTTTCATGGTCTGAGAGTTCTTCAGGTGCATTTTGGCAAACTCCAGGTGGGCTGCTATGTGCTTTTTACTAAGGAGGGGCTTCCTTCTGGCCACTCTACAATACAGGCCTGATTGATGGATTGCTGCAGAGATGATTGTACTTCTGGATGGTTCTCTCTCTACAGAGAGATGCTCTAGCTCTGACAGAGTGACCATCGGGTTCTTGGTCACCTCCCTGACTAGGGCCCTTCTCCCCAAATTGCTCAGTTTAGACGGCCAGCCAGCTCTAGGAATAGTCCTGGTGGTTCCAAACTTCTTCCATTTACGGATGATGGATGCCACTGTGCTCATTGGGACCTTCAAAGCAGCAGATATTTTTCTGTACCCTTCCCCAGATTTGTGCCTCAAGACAATCCTGTCTTGGAGGCCTACAGACAATTCCTTTGACTTCATGCTTGGTTTGTGCTCAAACATGCACTGTCAAGTATGGGACCTTATATAGGGATCTGAGTCAATCGCACCAGACTCAGATTCCAAATCGAGGCAAAATGTTATCCTCCCGATGTTGGATTCTTGTGGGTTTTGGATTCTATATAAAGGGCGTCATGGCGGCGACTTGGTGCCATCTGACACCAGGAATGCTCCTGTGTGCTCTGCTGATTAAATTGGCTGTGCTGTCCAGTCTCATAGTGGCTGCACTGTGTATACATGTGGCTGTGCTGGGTTCAGACTCATAGTGGCTGTGTTGTGTATACAGGTGGCTGTGCTGTGTACTCCAGACTCATGTAAGTAGCTGTGCCATAGTATAAAAGTGGCTGTACTGCATCCAGACTCATAGTGGCTGTGCTGTGTATACATGTGGCTGTGCTGTGTCCAGACTCATAGGGGCTGTGTTGCGTATACAAGTGGCTGTGCTGTGCACTCCAGACTCATGTAAGTAGCTGTGCCATAGTATACTAGTGGCTGTGCTGTGTCCAGACTCATAGTGGCTGTGCTGTGGACTCCAGACTCCATACAAGTGGCCATGCTGTGTCCATTTAAGTGGCTGTGCATCCACATATAAGCAGCAACAGTGTGTATTGTGGTCACTCAGTTGTGGAATAAAAATAAAAATAAACAAAAGTAAAAAAGTCCAAATGTTAATTTAAAAATTTTTTTATAAAAAATATTCTTTTCAGTTTGTACAACCTCTGTGTGCTGTAACCATTTGCATTTATTATTAATGTACATATAAAAAGAAGCCCTTTGAATTGCCGCAGTTTGAGTTGAGCTGCAAAATGAAAAATATTTTTTTTGTTCTATTGTTTGTACTGTTCTGGTGCACTGAACTCCATCTAATATGGTCACCAACCAAAGAATGGTGGAAGGTTATTTTAATGATGGTGTACAAACAAGCATGTCAAGGTGTCAATTTGACTTCTGGAAGGGAAAAAAAGGCAATTTGAAGGCCCTTGTACAAGCATTTATTAAGCTGCCCACCCTTCAGTGTGCACTCACAAGATTTTTCAGCACAGCTGAGAACCTTGTCAGCGATCAGCGTAGGAGGCTACTTACTCAAGATGCGGAAAAGATGGTGTTTATCAAATTAAACAACAAATTCCATGAGGAAGACATTTACCAGCAATTACATAAAAGTACGGAGACTTCTGTAATGATGGTTTTCAGCAGGAATGAATTGATATTGTGTGAGGCTGATGTACAAACTGATGAGTGTAAGTATGAGGAAGGTGGCTTAGCTGCCTTAATCCCACTGCCTTAAGCCCATTTGTTTATTGGGGGCCAAACAAACCAAGCACTACAACCACAAAAGTAGCAGTCCCTATCACTGAAGTGTTTGGTTTGTTAAACTGTGCATGTCTTTTTTTTACCAACATAAAGGTGGGTGGGAGGGCCAAGGATAATTCCATATTGCACCACTTTTCATTTCTGCCACTGCTGTGTGACAATTATTCATAGATGTGCTATAAATTGCTGTTTGTTTGTGCTGCTGGTCTGTCGCTTAGTAACTAGCCAGCTCGCTGAAGCCATTGACCTAAACTGGATGAAAACAATATTGTTATCTGTGAGTTGGTCAAAATTGACTAGAAATGACTGGAAATTAAGGTTATTGAGGCTAATAATACTGTTGGAACAAATTTTTTTCCAAATTATGTGATTTTAGCTTTTTATTGACATTTTTTTTTTACAAAAATACAAAACCAAAAGCAGTCGCAGCATCTAGGCAAAACCAAAACTGGATAACGAATTAGAACCAAAACCAGCAAAAATGATCTGGCGCACATCTCTAATAGCAATACTGGAGCAGGTGCGATTATACTGGAGTGAAATGCTGTGAAGCAATTACTGTAGCAGGTGTGCTGGAGCCCATTGAGAGAGAATGCTTCTAAAGCAAATACTGGAGCAGATTTTCTGTATAGCAATACTGTAGCAGTTTTGCTTGAACAAACTTAAGGTGGGTACACACTGGGGGTAATTCCAAGTTGATCGCAGCAGGATTTTTGTTAGCAGTTGGGCAAAACCATGTGCACTGCAGGGGAGGCAGATATAACATGTGCAGAGAGAGTTAGATTTGTGCGTGGTGTGTTCAATCTGCAATCTAAATTGCAGTGTAAAAATAAAGCAGCCAGTATTTACCCTGCACAGAAACAAAATAACCCACCCAAATCTAACTCTCTCTGCACATGTTAATTCTGCCCCCCCCCCTGCACTGCACATGGTTTTGCCCAACTGCTAAAAAATTTCCTGCTGCGATCAACTTGGAATTACCCCCATTGGCCGATATATCGGCCATTCTCTTTAACGGCCGATATATCGTGGGTCCGTCAGCCAGTGTGTACAGCCAATACATATGTGAACTCCGTCGTTCATAGACCTATCGCGTCAGCCCCGCAGCACAGCCGATGGCCAATATATCTACCGATATATTGGCGCGTCGCTGTATGTGTACGGGCGGTCGGCCGACCACCCGTACACATGCTGCGGCGGCCGGCGGTGATTGACAGCTGAACTGGGCGGGCATGTGTACACTCCCACCCAGTTCATGACGTCAGTCCCTGACGGATCAGGCAGTGTGTATGCTCAACACACTGCCCGATCCGTCTATAGATATATCTGCCGATCAATTGATCGGCAGATATATCTACCAGTGTGTGTACCCACCTTAAGGCAGAATGCAGAGAAGCAATACTAGAATAATAGAAGTAGATACTAAACCAGGAGTCAGGGTACTGTTCCTCAGAGAGAGATGTTGCACTTGTAATGTGCTGTTAGCAGTTTCTAGTTTACATAGTACTGGTAGGCTAAGTTGAACATGTGACTTAAATTGCTGGAATCTGGTTGGCAGAGTGGGTCATGTGATCACACCTAAGATGGCAGCACCTATAGTTCAGAACGAGGAAAAATGCCAGGAATGAGACGACAGCCACGTTTACAGATTAGTGACCATAAGCACTCAGGAATGCCGCAAGCATCATGCGAGAACACAAATGGCAGTAAAATTACATTGCCAAACTCGGCAATGGGGACCCGGACCTCTATGTGCATACCAGTGACGTGCGGTGGGGTGAGGCAGAGCCTTTCCTGTCATACTAACATTTGTGCCAGAGTTTTTACTGTATAAAGTATTTGAAAAATACAAAGAATATGTTTGAAATATCTTCTTTGCATTATTCTAATCATTTTTATAGCGAAAACTGTGGAGTAAAAAGTCTATGGCAGGTGAGGCAGTGAACACCTCTAATCAAAACTCATTGGAGTTTATACTGCTGCACATGTTTATATAGCCCCTCTGGTTCATATATTGCATTTAAATCTGGCTCTGGTGCAAGCCAGAGCCTCCTGAGCAATTTAGTTCACTGCACGTCCCTGGTGCATACCTCCCAACTGTCCCGATTTTCGCAGGACTGTCCCGTTTTTTTGGAACTGTCCCGCTGTCTCACCCGCGAGCCGCAGTGTCCCGTGGTGGTGGTGGTGGTGGGGAAGGGGGGGGGGGGGGGGCAGTTGGGAGGCTTCGGCACTCACTGCTCTGCTTAGCAGAGCAACGGTGAATAGACACTGTGCGCATGCGCACAGCGTATATTCAGTGGAGGCAGGAGGAGAGGGGGCATGCCAGCAGCTCACAGAGCGCTGGGCATGCCCCCTCAGTGACGAAAATGGGGGCGTGGCTTTATGATTGCTGCCCTCTGCAAAGCCATGCCCAGTTTCCATAGGTCACGCCCCTTTTCTGGCGGACACGCGCGCAAATGTCCCTCCTTACAGAAGTCAGAAGTTGGGAGGTATGTATGTGTGACACCTATCTTGCATGACTTTGCATTGCACATGCCAGAAAGCAAACACCCACAGGGAGAGGAAAGTGGTGGCATGTTAAGTAACATAGATTGAATACAGTAATGATGTGCTTACACAAATGTGTCACATGTTAACCATAAGAGAAATTATATTCACCAGCTAGCAGGCATGTTTTTTTGTACTGCTATAGGGAAGGTGCAAATAGAATCTGATGATGATGACTATTTAATCTAATAAATATAATCTGATGATAATGACTTGTCAGAAACCAAACGCATGTGAGTGTGCAGTTGTGCACGGATGTGGCATAAAAGGTCGACAGTAAAATCTTTTGACCTGTCGACCTAGAACATGTCGACCTAGAGACCCTGTCGACCTAGTTACTGTCGACCAATAGTGGTTGACCTAGTTACTGTCGACCTAGAGATCGGATCCCATTGTGCACATAGGCTGACAAAGTTGACATATACTGCACACAAAATATTCTACACATTGTTATTTAGGTATCTCCTATATATTAGCCCAGATCTGTGACTTTGTGACTCAATTGCTAACGCTGGGCGGAGTCACATATCTGGGCGGGGTCAAGCCACTGGGCTAATCTGGGCTAATTATAAAGGAGAGAGGATAGAGATTAGGAAATAGCCATAGAAACTGCCCTATTGTTTATGTCAGCAACGCAGGTTACATCACAGTGGCCGCGATTGTGCAGAGACAAGTGCACCAGCTTAAGGCTCCGTCGCGGCTCCGCCCCCCCTCGCCAGCCATTGGTGCACACTCAGATGTGGCCACCCCCCCTCACCAGCCATTGGTCCAAACTCCCGTGCGGATTCCCCCCCCCCCCCCGGAAACCATTTCTGGAGTCTCCCTTCGTCCAGCCCCCTGCACACTCTGACCGCCATTGGCCAGACGCCGGCAGGACGCGCTGTGATTGGCAGCCTGTGCAGCTGCCACTGGAATACCTGCCTCCTGAGAAGGAACGCGAGGGACAGCCCATACACGCCGTCAAGCCTGCCACTGAGCCACACCAGGTAACCGGTCTCATACCCGCGCCAGCACGTTACTGCGCCATCTCGGCCCCGGCCACCTCCATTGCTTGCGGCTCCATTGAGGGCCCGACCACCGCCGCAATACATTGCACACATATTGGCAGCCAGCATTGTCACTGGCCGCCCGTTCAGCTGCCACTTTAGTAGTTGCCTCCTGCTGGGTGCCCGCTCACACGGGGAGACGCTGCCAGACACTACAATAACAAACGAGGGACAGTCTGGTAAGTTGCCTGTTCCTCCCTCCCCTGACACTGAGCCCCCCCAGATAGCCAGCATCATCCCCCGGACCCACTGTAACACTAGGTCATTCATCCTCCCCTGCATCTGCTCTTTACGCTGTCACAAGAGGCTACGCCCTCTTACCCATCGCACACCCTTTCCCCATACAATACGTAACGACTAACAACATTAAGCTTAAAGGTAATACTCCATATCGTACAAATATTCGGCAAACAAAGGACGAACAGAGGTTGCAGGGGCGTAGCCCCTTCCGATGGTGTGAAGAGCGCCCGGAGTTTCACCTAGTTTTTATATTATTTGTTGCAGACTGCTATACTTTTGTTTTTAACATACATAACTGCACAGACCCTATAGGTTCAGTTGGCAATACACATCAAATGCCTTTTCATTTATAATTCCTGCTTATAGGCCATCAGTACATATTTAATAGCAGCATTATGCAGGACATCTTCAGAAAACAGTCATTCTCAGATGATTCATGCAAAAGTTCATGTCCAATGACTGCGCATGCACAGTTATAAGAATGGCAAGTATGATCACTTTATGTTTTGCACTTTGCTGGATTGTCCCTGCATATTACTTTTGATAAATTGCCCCGATAATTAATTTTTTTATTGCTGCAACATCAAGAAATTACAATTATTGGGGCTACATTGCAATTTTATTGAATTATTCTCTTAAATGTGTAAAAATGATACATTAATATGCCCTGTTGCAAATTGCTATTGAGATATATATATATTCTTAATTACTTACATAATACTGTCAGAGTATAGATGTCACTGCTGCTCTTACTGACCAGATTCCCAGCCTCGCACAGATATTCTCCTGCATCGCTGCGTTTAATATTGGAAAATGTGATGGTCCTGTTCCCTGCTGATATATTGAAACTGTATGTGCTCCATATTATCGTCTCGGCATTATCTGAGACACAGGTTAAAGTGACTGCATCATGTTCATGAATATGAGTAGGAGAGGCTGTAATTACTGGTTTAATGACTGGTTCTGTGGATAAAATACTTGATGAGATTTTGCAAAACACATAAAACATCAAAAGATAACAGTTATATTAAGCAAATGACCAACAACCATTTATCTGTGTTATAAAGGAAAACAGATTCACTATTTAATACAATTTAAGATAAATGAAAATTCATTTACAATATTGAGTTAACCTACCAAGATATTGTGGTCGAGATGTCTCAAAGGTTTGTATTAAATCCTCAGAAAAATATATTTTTTTGTGGATTACCACATCACTTAGGGAACCCACATATTTATTGTATTATTAGGGTCCACTGCAGATATCTTTGATTCCACGGCGGAGCAGCCCTATTAGGTTTGTATGGGCCTGCAATCAGGCTGTATGTATCATACTTCGTAAAGCGCAAAAGCGTAAGCAGATAACGTCCTAAGCAATAAAATGAAAGGAATGGGGGAGCAGACACTTTCAGTCACATGTAAAGCGCACTCAGCAGTGTCTATTGGCGGTTGCCCATCTGCGAGTTTATGAAAATGGTCTACAAACTCTTTCTTTTGTGTACATCTGTGCAGCTGAATGTGCAAAGGCTGAGACCCCCTCTTTTAGCACCCGTGCATGCTATATTACTGATTGTTGAGTCCATACAGGGTCGGACTGGCCCACAGGGGTACCAGGGAAACCACGGGTAGGACCTATTGCCTGAGGGCCCACTCCTTCCTCTAGGGATCAGGTTCCAGACTGTGCACTTGTATTATACATGGTAGATACAGTATGTTGCATTACACTGCGCTAAACTATTTCTGTGGAGGCTGGCCACACCCCTAAGTATGGGCCCCTATAACTGTATTCCCCCGGTGGGCCCTTCATGCCCCAGTCCGACACTGAGTCCATACGCCAACATCAGTCGCGCCATAGAAACTTGCACCTCTTTCAGTAGCGGATCTTGCCACGGGCAAGCAGTACTTTTGCCCGGGGCGCCGCCTTCCGGAGGATGCAGGGCGCCATCCGGAGGGCGCCGCACCAGGGCAAGATCCGCTGCTGCTGTGTGCCCCCCGGCCCCTGCTGCCCGCTGTCCCCCTGCTGCCGCTGAAGAGGTCCTTTACTGTGCGGTGCGCGATGACGTCATCGCGCACCGCACAGCCAAGGTCCTCTCCACGAAGGGAACTAGACGCTACGCGTCTAGTTTCCCTTTGTGGAGAGGACCTTTGATGTGCGGTGCGCGATGACGTCATCGCGCACCGCGCATCATTTCAGTCTGTACAGGGGGCGTAAATGACCACGCCCCCTGTATGAAGCCACGCCCCCCTAATGCCGCCCGGGGCGCCAGAAGCCCCGGAACCGGCCCTGACCTCTTCATCTGACCATGGCCTTCTATGCTTGGGACTGTGCATTTGGGAGAACAGTCGCTCGCACTGACAGGCCCACAACACTCCCACAATACGCTCACTGAATGGACCCTAGCGACACATGCGCAGTGTAACTCATGCACAGTAGAAATATCAGCCAATTTCAAAAATGTTGGATTTTCAAGCACCTCTAAATCAGGACCTTAGTGATGGCCATTGACGGCTCTGCCATTGATACTCGATGGTTTTAAACCATCGGCAGAAAACCATTAGAGTCCCTCACTATGGAAATATTGGGTGGAGCATCAATTGGCTCCATCACATAAAGACAGATCCACATAAAGACTGAAACAGTCATACCCACATAAAGACTGAAAAAGCCTAAAAATACAAACTGCTAAAATAAAACGGTGAAGCAAAATAAGTGTAACGGATACTTTGAAGATAGAATGTATTCTGCAAAACAAAGGGGGTCATTCAGAGTTCTTCGCTCGTTGCCAATTTTCGCTATGCTGCGATTTGTTGCTAACTGCGCATGCGCATGGTACGCAGAGCGCATGCGCTAAGTTAGTTAACACAAAACTTAGTAGTTTTGCTGTTGTTCTTACGACGCTTTTCAGTCGCACTGCTGTTCGGTAAATGATTGACAGGAAAGGGGCGTTTCTGGGCGGCAACTCTGCGTTTTCACGGCGTTGGCTAAAAAACGCAGGCGTGTCAGGGAAAAACGCCGGAGTGTCTGGAGAAACGGGGGAGTGGCTGGCCGAACGAAGGGCGTGTTTGTGACGTCAAACCAGGAACTAAACGGACTGAGGTGATCGCAATCTAGGAGTAAGTCTGGAGCTACTCAGAAACTGCAAAGAATTATTTAGTGACAGTTTTGCTAATCTTTCGTTCGCAATTCTGCTATGCTAAGATACACTCCCAGAGGGCGGCGGCCTAGCGTGTGCAATGCTGCTAAAAGCAGCTAGCGAGCGAACAACTCGGAATGAGGGCCAATATAACATACTTGATCAAGAAATACGTCAACCTCTACTGATCTTTGGCAACCGAAGTACTTGGAATATTTTATATTTCTGAAAGTTAACACAGATAGGGGCTGCTAATTAGGACAAAAACTCATAATTGTATGTTTTGCCGCCTCTTTCTCCCACTGACCTGGACATCACACCATTTGCACATAGAAAATTAGTGGACCGGAGGTACGTGGCACTCCCTGATTTGGTGGCGAGTCTTCTAGTGACACAAGCCATCTGGAGACCAGCATTCGGGAAAGGAGATCTATGTGGTCACACATAGATCTCCTAATTCCGTGTGGTACGCATATAGTTTTTTTTTTTATTTTAACCCCTGGATGCCTACTGGACTGAAGAGGACTGGTCCACTGGAATATGTATTTATTCTTTTAACAAGTTACGCTGGAATCTACTGGACAAGCGAACCGAAGGGCTACAGGGGATGGAGGTAGGAGTGTGAGTATGTATGTACCCTAAGTGTGAGTGTGCAAGAGGGGTTAATAAAGTTTTACTTTCTATGGTGTGTGTGTACTGTCTTTATTTTAATATTTCTTTTACAGGGAGACTATAGGTACAAGTGGGCCCCTTAATGCCCCACATGTTGGACTTATGGTTCTCCAAGAACCAGCATGCGGGGGAGGCTTCCTGGGACCTGTAGTTCCACCCATACAAGACAGTATTAATTCATTTTTTACACCTGAATTGTTATCAACTTGGCAGGGCATTTTTTTCTATTTTTACACATTTACTCAAGAGAAGCCTGCACAGATCTCACTGATCTGAGGAGACTTCATGTGTGAAAGTGTTTTGCTGCAGCAAACACAGCAGCCAAACATGAGCACATACACCATCAGAAAACACAATTAACTACAACATGGGAACATAGTAAATTCCCGTGTTTTAGTTTTAAATAAAGCACACACGTTTGATTTTGGCCAAACACGGGTGAAATACAAATCTTTAATTTACTCCCTAGTAAACAGCCAGACATCGAAACCAGAGACTGCACTGCCAGCGTGTCACACTGCCTGGCAGAATCTCACTGGCAGCAGGATGGATGGTGCTATATTTCTAAAAGGCTGCTGACTGTGCTTCTGGTCACACGGTGAGAGGTAGCTCTGTCTGCCTTACTACTCCAGCTGGCAATAGGCGCAGATGGGTGCAGGCAGGGTACGTGCTGCAGTCAGACTCAGTGTGGCTGGTATAATAATGTGAAAGTAATGTGGCACCGGCTCGCGAGCCAATTGGAGCTTGCATCCGGCAGCCAATCAGGAGCCAATCATGCTCCCTCAAGCCAAAATCCTGCAGTATAAGCAGCCAATTATGATCACAATCATGCAGCACTGACGAGTGTAAGCGCTACAGAGGTAATGCTGTAGGGGAAGAGGAGTACCCAATTATATAGAGATTTACTGTCAAAGGGAAAGAGGAGTCCTTAATGTATAAAATCCCCCAGCAGTCATTATCAGAGAGTCACTTTTGGAGCAGTGTGGCTATAGGAGCCATCCCTGTAGGAAAGAGGTGGGGAGCAGCTGAACGTATGCTGCCAAGATTGTCAGAGCTGAATTTTAGGAGTTTGCTACTGTCCCATGTGAAGAATAAGTGGAGCAAAGAGAGGCAGATATATGTGTGACCCTCTGTATATTGCTAGGGATCAAGACAGACTGTGTTAGGCATTCTGGGCCTAATTCAGCAGTGGTCATAGAAGTGTGGAAATTGCTATTTAGCAAGTTCACCACTTATGCGCATGCGTGCATTCCACTGCGCAGATGTGAGAGGACTTAAGCTGCAATCGCAAGTCTAAGTATGGGCGAGGACGGGGCGGACCATTTGCTGGGTGGGCCGCGGTAGCTTTGTGACATCACACACAGCCGCTGAGACCCAAAATATGGCAGCCCGGCGATTGCCTTCGCAGCCAGGCTGCGAAGGCAGGGGGCAACCCTTAAGATGCGATTTCTTGCAAAACTTTAACTCATGCTGAATTAGGCCCTCTGTACATTGGGGGGTGATTCCGACTTGATCGTAGCTGTGCTAAATCAATTTTTTCCAAACACTCCCAGATAATGGTCAGTTGCCACCCACAAAAATGCCTTCTTCCTGTCAATCTCCTTGCGATCGGCTGTGCGAATGGATTCTTTGTACAATCCATGCACAGCAACGATCCGCTTTGTACCTGCGTGACGCCCCTGCGCATTGCGGTGCATGCGCATGTGCAGTTCTGACCTGATCGCAGTGCAGCGAAAAATCCTAGCGTGCGATCAGGTCTGAATGACCCCCCTAGAACCCAGAACCCACACCCTAGCACCCAGGGGCTGGCCTACCACTGGAAGCTCAGCACAGGCCTCAACTACCAATCAGTGGAACCAACAGGACGAACCACTACCATTGATGGTACCACTGATGGTTCAGTGAATTACAGTCCATCTCAGAAGGTGGAGAATAGTCCAAAGTATACTTGCTTAGAGGAAAGGCAGTAATTGTGTAGAGTAATTACAACCTGTGGAAAACTGCAATGAGCAGACAAGATTACAAGCTAGTAAGTTTCTTAGAGATTTATAGAGGCTAATTAGGTAACTTGGCTAGACAGTATTGAGCAGGCTGCAGTGGTAAGAACTACAGACTATACCAGAGCACTGAGAACAGGCAGGTGACAGAAGTGCTGGAGTCAGGCAGATAACAGGAGTGCTTTTGGGCACAGGCAGATAACTGGAGTACTGGCACAGGCAAATACTGGGGTGCTGGGCACAGGCAGATAAGTGGAGCACTAAAGAATATACTGGCCACCACACAGGAAGACGAGGGTCAGAGAGCAGTACACTATGAAGTGAGTAGTTCTGATAATGGGGCCGATTCAGACCTGATCGTCAGGCTGCGTTTTCTCACAGCCTGCAATCAGATCTGAACTGTGCATGCGTATGCACCACAATGCGCAGGCACGATGGACCACAGCAACGGGGATCGCTAGCCAGATCGCAAGGAGATTGAAATGAAGAGGGCATTTGTGGGTGGCAACTGACCGTTTTCAAGGAGTGTCTGGAAAAACGCAAATGTGTCCAAGCGTTGGAAGGGAGGGTGTCTGACGTCAAATTCGGTCCCGGCCAGGCTGAAGTGATCGCAGCGGCTAAATAAGTCCTGGGATGCGTAGAGACTGCACAAAATCAGTTTGTGCCGCTCTGCTACATATGTGTTTGCACACTTGCAGAGCTAAAATACACTCCCTCTGTAGGTGGCGACTATCCGATCACAGGGCTGCAAAAATCGCTGCCCAGAGATCAGGTCTGAATTATCCCCAATGTCTCAGTCTCAGGTGCAGGTTTAAATAGTGCACAATTGGTTGCTATTGGAGGCAGGAATCAAATGAGCGCAGCATACAGGATCTGACCTGATGGATTAATAACATGACTGAAAACAATATGGCCGCAACCATGCAGTTGTGAAACTTAAACAAAAAATGATCAGGGAAGCTGTAGCAGGCCAGGAGAGGCACTGCCCACCGGATTATGGAAGTGCCAAATCAGATAAAACTTACTAAGACCTATGTTTTATTGTTTTCATAACATACGGTTTTAAAGCCTACTTGTGCAAGGACCCCCTTCTCATGTGTGGACCACGCTCTGGAGTGCTAGTCTAATCCGGGCCATCTTAACAGCAGTTTAGGCCCCTGGGCACAGCATTGCATTGGGCCCCCTACTCATCCTCCAGCAAAAGGGGTGGGGGGTGCTTTCAGCGGCAGCTTGGATTTTCCCGTGAGTGGTAGGGGGTGTTCTATTTTCCACTCAGCATGTAGGACCTGGAGCAGTAATTTCTGCTAATTACTTCTTTACTGCACAGATGGGACGGGAGGGAGAACACTAAACTGTAGAAGGGGGCATTGGGCTGAATGAAGGAGCCCTGGTACATGACTTCCAGGGTGGTAGGGAGTGTTTAATACGTAGGGAGGGGTGAATGATATTTATCATTTTCTGGTGGGAGTGCAGCTTGCTTGGCTGCAGATATCTCAAGTTCCTCGAAATAGATTTCTTAGCTTTGAATTGGATAAAAAAAGCTATTGAGTACCCCCTTTCAGGAGGTACTGGGGATGTGGGGATCAGAGTTCAGGAGCCAGAGCAATCCACCAATGAAAATATAAAACTGCATACCAGGCGTGTGGATCTGGAGCAGGGGCCAACTGCTTAAAGGCTGATATCTCTGGTTCTGAGCATAGTAGAGACAAGCTGCCAGTGTCCACTGAAAGGTGAGAGTCCCAGCTTTTGTAGTCTACCCTCAGAACAACTCTATGTCAGCCAGAACCTGAGATATCTGTCTGGGAAGAGCAATTAACAGGCTTGGATGGGGACAACTGTTTTAAAGTCAGATATCTCCGGTTCCCCAAGGTTGATTTTCAAAATCTGGTACCCCTCAAAAGAGGGGACCCTCAGATATCAGCCTAGGGCCCTTACACCACTGGGGCCCTTGGTCAAATGCCCATTGAGCCCATACGAAAAGACGGCCTTGAGTCTAATTGAACAGGACGTGTATCACCACATACGCAACTTGTACCACACTGCACACTGAAGTAGGGTTACATGCTTTTGATAAGAAATTAGTTTACATGACCAACATGTCTGCATTAGACACACCAGCTAATGCTTTGCCTCAGTTGACACTGTTAGTTAACCATATGAAATGTGTATTATAGAAAATTCCATTGTCCAGGCAATTCGCAAAAATCACAGTGACACTTACCATAGACAGCCAGGTGTATGAAAGCTTGCTCTGCAGATTTCTCTGTCTGTACCTTCACTATGTAATTACCTTGATCCATAATAATGAGATCTGAGATCAGTAATGAACCATTAGGGAAAGTGCTAATGCGAGACATAAACTGAGGTCCAGTAAGTAATGGGGAACTATCAGTGGGAATATATGTGAGGATATGGTACTGGGAGCTTGTATCTGGTCCTTTAAACCAGTAAAAATATACAATTCTACCAGTAATTCCAGTAATACTGAGTGTGATAGATCTCTGGGTAACTGCATATTGAGGGATCTGCTGAATATCAATAATTCCACTGGCCAGGTCTATCCACAGAATGAGGAGAGCTGAAAAAAAGAAAAGAAAAGAAACGATGAACCTCCATTGATAGAGTGTCTCATGGAGGAGGCTCTCACTTAATCATATTGTGTATATCCAAAAAGATAGCATTATTTCTATTATCATTTATTTGGATAGTGCCATCATATAACTTTGCACTTTCCAGAGAATATTGAATCATTCTTATCAGTCACTGCCCTACTGGAGCTCTAAATTCGATACCAGACACTTAGCTAAACACACACAGACAGAAATTAGGGTATATTTTGTAAGATGTGATCTCCAGTCAGTAAGTACTAGAGATGTGCTGCTGGCAATTTTCGTGTTTTGTGTTTTGGTTCTAATTCCACTTTCGTGTTTTGGTTTTGGCTTGGTTTTGCCAAAACCACCCTTTCGTGTTTTGGTTTTGGATCTGGATGATTTTTGAAAAAAACATAAAAACAGCTAAAATCACAGAATTTGGGGGTAATTTTGCTCCTACGGTATTATTAACCTCAATAACAATAATTTCCACTCATTTCCAGTCTATTCTGAACACCTCACACCTCACAAAATTGTTTTTAGGCCAAAAGGTTGCACCGAGGTTGCTGGATGACTAAGCTAAGCGACACAAGTGGACACCACAAACACCTGCCCATCTAGGAGTGGCACTGCATTGTCAGACAGGAGGGCAGAAGCAAAAAAAAAAAAAGGCCCCAAACAGCACATCATGTAAAGAAGAAAAACAATTGCAATGAGGTAGTTGTATGACTAAGCCAAGCGACACAAACAATTGGCCCATCTAGGCGTGGCACTGCAGTGGCAGACAGGAGGGCAGATATAAAAAAAAGGCCCCTAACAGCACATGATGCAAGGAAGAAAAAAGGTGCACAGAGGTTGCTGTATGACTAAGCTAAGCAACACAACCACCTGGCCCATCTAGTAGTGTCACGCATTGGCAGAATGTTGAGAGTGGGCCTCAATTGTTCAGTCCACTGACAGCATCTCCAGCATGCTCCAGTCACTTTTTAAAAATTCTGCAATTGGTGGACTTCTATGGCAGTGCCCCAGGACTAATACAGCAGTACCCCTGGACTCATACGGCAGTGTAAGACAGGATGGCACATTTCAAAAACTAGGCCCCAAACCACCTCATGCAAAGATGTCGAAGAGGTGCAATGAGGTAGCTGTATGACTAAGCCAAGCAACACAAACAATTCCAACTGGATTTATATGTCCAAATCACTGGATTTATACGTCCAAATCACTGGAATTAATTGGCAAAATCACTGGAATTAATTGGCAAGATTACTGTAATTATACGTCCAAATCACTGGAATTAATTGGCAAAATCACTGTAAGTAATAATTATACGTTCAAATCACTGGAATTAATTGGCAAAATCACTGTAATTATATGTCCAAATCACTGGAATTAATTGGCAAGATCACTGTAATTAAAAATTATACGTCCAAATCACTGGAATTAATTGGCAAGATCACTGTAATTAAAAATTATACGTCCAAATCACTGGAATTAAATGGCAAAATCTCGCTATCGCCTGCCAAGTGAAGTAGAATCTAGATGGGATTTGAACCGGGGACACAATACCTCCATCAATTGTCTAAAGCCCACTGCACTAATGGCGGATACCGGATGCACATCTAACACCAACATAAGTGTCAAGGCCTCAGTTATGAGGGCTTCCATCGTCATGTGAAGCTGAACCATTAGTCATGAATATAGGCCAGGGCCTCAGCCGTTCCTTGCCACTCCGTGTCGTAAATGGCATATTGGCAAGTTTACATTTCTCCTCAGACCATTTAAATTTCTTTTTTTGGGTCTTTTTGCTGAACTTTGGCTTTTTGGATTTTACATGCCCATCTACTATCACATTGGGCATCGGCCTTGGCAGACGACATTGATGGCATTTCATCGTCTATGTGGCTAGTGGCAGCAGCTTCAGCAGGAGGAAGTGGTTCTTGATCTTTCCCTATTTTATCCTCCAAATTTTTGTTCTCCATTATTTTTCTGGAGTTATATAACACAATCTGCAGCACAGGAATGACTGATGGCTGATGGCCAGGACACTACCACTGGTCTGATGCAGCACAACACAGCAACACTGTGAGGGACTTGTTGTTGTTGTTGTTGTTATTATTATTATAATACAGTAGCAGTGGACATATAGCAGCAGCGTATACCACTGTGACTGCCTGGTGACTGGAATGACTAATGGCCAGGACACTACCACTGGTCTGATGCAGCACAATACAGCAACACTGTAAGGGACTTATTATACAGCAGCACTGGACATATGGCAGCAGAGGATACCACCACTGTGAATGGTCACTGGACTGACTGATGCACAGGACACTAGCACTGGTCTGATGCAGGACAACACAGATAATTATACAGCAGCACTGGGCATATGGCAGCAGATGACACCACCACTGTGAATGGTCACTGGACTGACTGATGCCCAGGCCACTGGTCTGATGCAGGACAACACAGCAACACTGTAAGGGACTTGTTATTATTATTATAATACGGCAGCAGTGGACATATAGCAGCAGCGTATACCACTGTGACTGCCTGGTCACTGGAATGACTGATGGCCAGGACACTACCACTGGTCTGATACAGCACAACACTGTAACACTGTAAGGGACTTGTTGTTGTTGTTGTTGTTGTTGTTGTTGTTGTTGTTGTTATTATTATACGTGTCAAAGTCGAAAAATATCCTGCTACACATTGCCATATACTAACCCCATGCACATGCCCGCTGCTCGTGCACCCACTCCCCCGTGCGTACGCATCCCCTCAGGTTGCGTAAGGGACGCTCCCACGTCGCCTGCGCGTGGGGATGTGCATTTACGGTAGAGTTTGTGTGCGTCTGGCGGGTGACTCGATCGCTACATATTTAACCAATATAATGTGTTTTGTAGATATTAATCCCCTTAATAATGTCTGCAAGTATGTTTAGTGTAAATGGTTCAGGGACCTGGGAATTCCTCTTTTCACGATGCAAAGGGTCTGACAAAGGTTGAACAGTGGTGTCTGGTACCTAACTGAAGAGTATTTTATTAGAAACAATCCGTTGCTGGTTAGGTAGAGATTAATCGCTCCTGTGTATAGTTATGTCTATGAGTAGTTTATGGACATTTACTGTATTTGCGGTTCATTATCCATGCGGCGGGAATCCTGAGGATACCTCCCATCTGAGCAGTTTGAAATAGTCACAGCCCACCTGTTCAAATCCACCTATGACCTTTTGTCATAGTGCAGAGAGACATTCCTGTGTCCAATGAACAATGAGATTGTAGGGCCCATTGTATTGTACAGTATGTTGTGTATATAAAGACCCCCATAGCCAGACCAGCCTCACTTCTCTCCACAAGGTTTTCCCCGTGATGACTGAGAGCTGGTTTCCAGATAGCGCATGCGATTCATTCCCACGTGTTACTGGAGAAAATATATAACAAGTATATATATGGGCGCTGTGATGAGTGTGTTTTCCCTAGCAGCTGAATAGATAAGGGGTAGTCAAACCCTTGAGAAAACAAGAAGAGAAAAAAATATACAGCGCTACTTGACACAGTATAATCTAAAAATATATGTATTTAATGTAAAAGGTTGTAAATATAATTACTTTTATACAATTAAAAATCTACACTCTAAGGTGTAGTATGTCTCAATAATGACTTCAGGTGGACTTAAGGATCTATTAATACTGACATTAAGTAAACTAGGCACTCATTAGTATGATAAAACCAGCACAAACACAGTCATAATGATGGACCAGATGTAAATTAGTTCATCCAATTGGATGTGATTACCAAGTCTGTGTTCCGTTTAAAAAGGATCCCGTGGAATGTAAGTCCGTATGGCAACGGCAATATTGTTGGGGTCCTGGTTCACAGTTCACTTGGAACTCCGTGTTCCATAAAGTGGATCCTCCTATAGATGTCGTAGGCAATGGCAATGCCGGTAGGGGTCCTGGTTCACGGAGGTAAAGATGGAAGCAGAGGTCCTGACTGCAAGTGATGGCGTAATGGTAGTGCTGGTCAGCATGTGTCCACACAGGTCTTTTTAAGTCCACCTGAAGTCATTATTGAGACATACTACTCCTTAGAGTGTAGATTTTTAATTGTATAAAAGTAATTATATTTACAACCTTTTACATTAAATACATATATTTTTAGATTATACTGTGTCAAGTAGCGCTGTATATTTTCTTCTCTTCTTGTTTTCTCAAGGGTTTGACTACCCCTTATCTATTCAGCTGCTAGGGAAAACACACTCATCACAGCGCCCATATATATACTTGTTATATATTTTCTCCAGTAACACATAGTCCTCCTGGGCTGCAGTGATGAGCTGTTTTTCCAACTTTGACAACAGAGATCATAGGAGACAAAAATATATCCAAAAATGGGATATGGAACAGGTTATGGATCACCAGCCTGAGGTCAAATCCCTTAGAGGTGATTTCCTCAGATTGGAAGATCTTTTGAAGCTGGAAATGAGAAACTGGTTAGATAGCACTAACTTACAAAAATATATAGATGCTAAAATGATCCCACGCGGATTACGTATTTTTAAACCATCCATTTTTGGAGATAATAGGGATTTTCAGGCTAAGTGGGAGAATACATTAGACAAATGCTCACTAGTTCTAATGGAACTGATTATTCAATTCCGTAATGAAAATGTTAAAACAGCCATAAATGAAATAGAATCCCTAAAAAAGAAATTAGAACCACACAATGCGACACAGGAATTCAAGGAACATGATAGAACACTGACTGAAAAACTTCTTAAATATGAACAAACCATCACGGACACTAAGTGTAAAAAATTTAAAAGAGATCTAGAAGATTATGACAAGGGCGAGGTTAGATCCTATAAGAAAAAATATGATAAACCTAATGGTTATCAATCCCAAGAAGGTTAATTTAACCACACTGGGTCAAAATTCAATAGGAATGCCCCTCCTAGACGTCCCTCATTTAAACAACGCGACCCTTCTGATCAATTCAGATCTAAGGAACGCAGGCAACAAAACACGGGTCCAAGATATTATTCCCGTCCAAATGGTGAAAGACCGGACGAACGTCATCTAGGGGCCAGACCTAAAAATAATTCAACTACCGATCAGAGACCATACCAATCTAAAGACTCCACTGCTTCTCCCTCTTTTTTAGAACAGGACCACCACAAATCAAGGTGGGACAATCGATCCCCTCTGGAACAAACTACAAAAAGAGGTCGAAGTATAAGCCAAGAGGGAGAAGGGGTAGGAAAAAAGAGAAACGTAAGAAATTAAGGGTTCAACTTAATAAAACAAAAAACTTGAATCCCACAGGTATTTTTAATTTGTCCAGTAGGATATTAAATAAAGATGAAATCTCCCTGCTACAAAAGGGTCTTAAATTCTCTCCGACAGCAGAACCTAATATCTTTAATCTGTTTGTAGATTTAAATAGGTTCATTCGAACCTTGTGTCGAAAGAGATTTTTTGCGCAAAAAAATCTGGAGAAAATTGAACCAAATCTGTCTCCAATTCTTTTAGATGAGACAGATGACCCAATACTCCGTATCCTTGATGAATTACATCAAGAAAATCAAAAAGATACCTTATCCACTACCCCTGATCAAAAAATCTTTGATGTCAATAGAGATCATTTTAAAGTAAAATCAGATTTTTTTTCCTATCGCATCAAAAAGCAGTAACATAGAATGCTTCTACAGGACTACACTGGATAATTTTAGAACGATGTGCACACAAAACACCAGAAACAATAGTCGGATAAAAAGTAATCTTAGGCAACAGGAGAAGAAAGCCTTAACTAGACTAATGAAAGACACTTCAATAGTTATCAAAGAGGCCGATAAAGGCGGTGGACTTGTTATTCAGGATAGAGGAGATTATATAAAAGAGGCCACCAGACAATTAGAAAATGAGAACTTCTATAAAAAATTACCCAAAGATCCATCTGCTTTATTTTCCTCAGATTTAGAAAATTTACTTCACGAAGCATTGGAAGAAGGGGTCATATCCAAGGAGGAATATAAATTTCTTTTTCCCCCTTTCCCCACTATTCCCATTTACTATCACCTACCAAAAATTCACAAGTCCCTCACTTCACCCCCGGGTCGCCCCATCATTTCTGGTATCAATTCTCTCACCTCCAATTTGTCCGCATATGTCGACAGTTTTCTCCAACCCCGGGTCTCTCTGTTGAGGTCCCATATACGAGATACTACACACTTCCTTCAATTAATCCAAAAAATTCAGTGGAAACCAACATACGCTTTCCTCACTTTGGATGTCCAGAGTCTGTATTCCAACATCCCACACACTCTGGGCGTCCAAATAATAAAAGAAAAATTAGATCAGGATGGAGACCTCACAGAGAGACATAGACAATTTATCACAGACTCCATTCTTTTCATTCTCCAGCACAATTATTTTCTTTTTTCGGACACTTTTTTTCTCCAAGTCATGGGAACGGCCATGGGAACCAGGTTCGCGCCCGGATACGCTAACCTCTACATGGGAGCGGTCGAAGACCGCCTTGTGTGGGGGAACGACCAGGGCGCGCGCCTGGTCTTCTATGGCCGTTACATAGACGATCTATTTTTTGTTTGGGATGGGGATGCACAGTCAGCACTTAATTTTGTCACTTTTCTCAACACTAATGATTTCAATTTAACCTTCACTCACTCCTATCATCCCACACATATTTCCTTCTTGGATGTGACCCTTAATATTACAGAAGGACATATTCAAACCTCCAACCACATTAAAGAAGTAGGAAGCAATGCGTACCTACATTACGAAAGCGCTCATTATATTCCATGGAAGTTGAATATTCCAAAAGGCCAACTTATGCGCATAAGGAGAAATTGTTCGTCTGACTCTGTCTTCCATAAACAAGCTTCTGACATGCTGATAACCTTTGAAAATAGAGGCTATCCAAAAGATCTACTATGTAGAGCTTTAGAGGAAGTAAACAAAATGGACAGGAACCAACTCCTGCAAACAAAATCCAAGCCCAAACAGAAATCTCAACACTATGAACTGTCCTTCATTTCAACATTTAATAGTTGCTCTAACGAAATTAAACAAATTATTAATAATAACTTTAACATTCTTAGATACGATACCACCCTGAAGGACCTTTTACCACCCAAGCCTCGGTTCATATTCAGGAGAAACCGATCTTTGGGTTCATATTTGGCCCCTAGCTATATAAAAAAAACCTTCCTCTAATGCACAACTAGCGTCCAATAGTTCTTGGTTCCCAAAACAAACAGGATTTTATAAGTGCAGTAAAAATAAATGCATTACTTGTAAACATGCACTAAATAAAACTACTAAATTACCTAAAACCATCACTGATAGAGATATCAGCATTACCAGCTTTGTGACATGTGACACAAGCTGGGTAGTATATGTTCTAATCTGTGGCTGTAACTTACTATATGTGGGTCGGACCACAAGGCCACTAAAAACCCGCTTTACAGAACATAGGAGAAATATCCTTAATAAAATAACTAACCATAGTATTCCAAGACATTTTACCAAATACCATCAGGGGAACCCGGAAAGTTTAAAAATCATTGGTCTTGAACATATTCCCATCACTAAAAGAGGAGGAGACAGATTTGGAAATCTCTGTAAACAGGAGATATACTGGACTTTTCAACTAAACTCTTTACATCCTGAAGGCCTGAACGAAGCGCTAGAACTGAATACCATACTATGAATCTTTCCCTGCCCACAGAATTACGATATTTCTGCATTTTGATAAAGATTAAGACTAATCAATACATAATGTACTAATATATTCTCATTTTTTGTTATTAAACATCTATGGGGTATATGCAATTGCGGTCGAATTCGCGGCAATTTTCGCCGTTTTTTAATTCGACTCAATTCGACAGGTGAATCCCGGAAGGTGGCTTCCGGAATTCACCATATTCAATGAAAAACGGATTCGCCAGAGTCGCGGGCGAAAATCGGCCGATTTGGCGGATTTTGCCGCGATTTTAAAAAACTGTAAAAATCGTGAAAAACCCGGAAAAAAAATGGCGTGGGGTCCCCCCTCCAAAGCATAACCAGCCTCGGGCTCATCGAGCTGGTCCTGGTTCTAAAAATGCAGGGGAAAAATTGGCCAGGGATCCCCCGTATTTTTAAAACCAGCACCGGGCTCTGCGCCTGGTGCTGGTGCCAAAAATACGGGGGACAAAAAGAGCAGGGGTCCCCCGTATTTTTAACACCAGCATCGGGCTCCACTAGCTGGACAGATAATGCCACAGCCGGGGGTCACTTTTATGCCGTGCCCTGCGGCCGTGGCTGACCGGCGGGTGACCTTACCGCTAGCCGCTAAGTTCCCACCATTGAAAGTAATGGAGCGGCTTTGCGATGTGCTGTCACAGTACAGACAGCGCACAGCCAATCAGGTGAGCGCAACGAAGTTGCGCTTCCTGATTGGCTTAAAGACCTTTCTGTGACAGCTGTCACTGACAGGTCTCATTCGTGGAAAGGTGTCCCATGTGTCAGCATGGGACCCCTTTCAGTCCGGCATGGAGCGGGTGTTCGCTTTGTTTTTTTGCCAAGTACGTGGATTTATCTCTGGACCATGGCTGAGGTGAGTATATTGAACTTTTCTTTTCAGGTATCCGTGGATTCTACATGGAGAAGAGGACCGATGTCGGCGTGTGAACATAGGTAAGTATGTGTGTGTCGACGTATGAAATAAAGTTTTACTGTCGACGGTGTGTGTGTCCTGTTTTTATTTGGGTATTTTTTTCCCAGTAGTACTACAGGTACAAGCGGGCCCGTTTTTCTCCCGCATGCTGGTACTTGTGGTTCTCCAAGTACCAGCTTGCGGGGGAGGCTTGCTGGGACTTGTAGTACTACTGGAAAAAACAATATTCTTTTTATTATCACAAAAGGCTTTCAGCCCCCCCATCCGCAGCCCATTGGATGGGGGGGGACAGCCTCGGGCTTCACCCCTGGCCCTTGGGTGGCTGGGGGGGGGGGACCCCTTGATTGAAGGGGTCCCCACTCCCCCAGGGTACCCCGGCCAGGGGTGACTAGTTGGATATTTAATGCCACGGCCGCAGGGCACGGCATAAAAGTGACCCCCGGCTGTGGCATTATCTGTCCAGCTAGTGGAGCCCGATGCTGGTGTTAAAAATACGGGGGACCCCTACTCTTTTTGTCCCCCGTATTTTTGGCACCAGCACTAGGCGCAGAGCCCGGTGCTGGTTTTAAAAATACGGGGGATCCCCTGTCAATTTTTCCCCCGCATTTTTAGAACCAGGACCAGCTCGAAGAGCCCGAGGCTGGTTATGCTTTGGAGGGGGGACCCCACGCCATTTTTTTTATGATTTCACCGTTCCAGCATAAAAAAAAATATAAAAAAAAAATAATATTTTAAAAAATATATAAATAACATTTGTGCCTCCAAAAAAAAAAAAAAAGTACCTAATCCCTTCTAATATAAATAGATCTGCTATTCCCCAAAAAAAAACACCAAAAAAAACATGTTTAAAAATTTTTTATTTGTTTTCACCCTCCAAAGTGTGGCGGATTGAAAATGACGAATTTGCTGTCTAAAAGCACTGCTGTCGAATTTCCAAACTTGAATTGAATATGCTTTGGTCGAATTGCAGCACTTGTATCATTGCAGAAAAGTCGAATTTGCAAAAATTCGAATTTCAAAAAGTCGAATTTTGAAAGTCCGTTTTTTGGTCGGAAAGCACTGAATTGCATAGGCGATTTTTTTTTTTGGTCGAAAATGACCCGAAATTCGACAATTTCGGGAATTCGACCGCAATTGCATATACCCCTATATCGGAAACTTAAATATTTACACACAAATTAGAAGTAAACATCTCGTATTGAATTATTTAGCACTTTTAATATTAAGAAATCTTCTAAATATAAGAAGACCAACATTTAGATAAGAATAATAAGAATAACTATAGAAATTATAATAAAAACAAAATAATAATAAAATACCACAAATGAGTAATATGTACCTTTAAAAATAGTAATATTAATAAAAACATAACTATAGCACTAATTGAGTAATAAGAAATGGATCGGACAGATCTATTAGTACCAATTTAATAATAAAATATGGACCTGATAGATCTAGTAGTAGAACACCTATCTACATTTAATATTTAGAATAAATATAATTATAGATCCAATGTTTATAGACATATGTCACTTACTATTAAATTTGTTTGATTATCCGATATGGAATGAACTTAAGTTCCAATTACAACGGGAATATTGATAAAATTGATAAAAATGATAAAAATAAAAAGATAAAAATATAAATAATTTACCAATTAAAACTTAGCCACTGTTTTTTTCTTAAAATACAGTGCCTGCATAGTGTTTACGTATAAACACTATGCAGTACCATGTCCCTCGAACTATTGGATTGAGAATGAACCCAATGATTTCCACTTTTAAATGGACCTGAGATCTATTCCTTATACGAACACTTATCTAAATATAATGAGTGGAATCATCCAGATATGGAATCTAGAATCATTTTGTCCTTACGTCCTATGATTGATTTTAATATGGGAATCTATCCGATATCTGAATGTTTAACATGTTCCTTGATATTCCTTTGTCGTATATGTGTTTTCTATTTGACCCACAAAGAAATTAAATCAGCTTGTAAACAATTGCGATTAAATTTATTTTATAAGTAGTATTATGGTTTTAATTTGGATTCAGCGGTTGCCTAGCAACCGATTCAGTTTATGTTGTAAAAACTTGAATGAACGGCTTCCATTTAACCGTTTTGATAGATATACAGAAAACATGTGACTATGGTCACGTGATCGGCAATAGTCCGACCACGTGACACTGACTTCCTCAATACAAAAACCCTTCTTAGCCGAAACTGCCTAATAAGTCACGCTACGTGCAGTACCATACTAACGCGAGATCTTTATCACGTGATCGGCAAATGTCCGATCACGTGACCGGAACATCATTACAAACCCGGTAAAACAGTATTCATAATAATGCTTTCCATCTAGTAGATCATGTGATACTCTCACATGACCTATAAACAATCCCTTATTGGCCACCTCTCGATCAGAAATCACATGATCGGAACCGATATGAATAATTAAATAAGTAAACCAACCACTTTTCTCGTTCCCAGCTTCGTTTTTACTAAACATGCAATTGAAATGATGCTTTATAATAAATACTAAACATTAGACTTATTTTTGTAATATTTTTAGCAATATGTTTAGATTAATAATTAAGTATCAGCTGTCTCCAATGATGACATCATTTCCCCTATAAAAGGGTGATCAGTCTCAATGTCATATCACCTTTGACAAAGCTGCCTGGAGCAGCGAAACGCGTTAGGCAAAGACCTGTGAGAACACATGCTGACCAGCACTACCACTACGCCATCACTTGCAGTCAGGACCTCTGCTTCCATCTTTACCTCCATGAACCAGGACCCCTACCGGCATTGCCATTGCCTACGACATCTATAGGAGGATCCACTTTATGGAACACGGAGTTCCAAGTGAACTGTGAACCAGGACCCCAACAATATTGCCGTTGCCATACGGACTTACATTCCACGGGATCCTTTTTAAACGGAACACAGACTTGGTAATCACATCCAATTGGATGAACTAATTTACATCTGGTCCATCATTATGACTGTGTTTGTGCTGGTTTTATCATACTAATGAGTGCCTAGTTTACTTAATGTCAGTATTAATAGATCCTTAAGTCCACCTGAAGTCATTATTGAGACATACTACACCTTAGAGTGTAGATTTTTAATTGTATAAAAGTAATTATATTTACAACCTTTTACATTAAATACATATATTTTTAGATTATACTGTGTCAAGTAGCGCTGTATATTTTCTTCTCATTCCCACGTGTGTAAGTTTTTCTCTGTGGCCATTTCGTTACTCTGCATGTATGCAATTGTTCTCTTGTAGCTAACTTATAAGTGTTTGCCATTTTATCTTCTTTCTGTTCATTGGTATTTGCAATCGTTTGCTAGTGTTTGTATTTCTGTGTAGTTATTGTATTTAGGTATTAATGTCAGGTCTGTAGTGTATGAACTGTATCTGTTTTCCCCTTTTTACGGACTAAATATTGTCAGTAAAGGTGTTGGAACCTTAGCAAGGAGTGTGTGTTTCACTAGTTAGTATAAAGGGTTTCTGAGCGTCTCAGTCGCTCAAACAGCTTTCATATCATAAAGGTTAATCAGCGTTACATTGTGATAATATTACAGTACTAAGGTTTACAGTATAAACATACTCTTACAGTGTGTTGTTACAAGGTTGTCTGTGTGTAGATCAGTGAGCGTCAGCGCCGCTCGTATCCCGCTCTCGCGGTACAGCGTCCGCTACGCTAATAGCGTAGCATTACGGTACTCGGGCCGCCTATAGCGTGCTCGATACCAAGCGTAAGCCGTGAGCGAACGTGCCGCTCGTGCATCTCGACCACGGCCTAGCGTCTGCTATGCTAAGTGCGTACCATTACGGCACCTCGTGCGCCTATTGCGTATGTTGTCTTTAATAAGTATATAGCTTAGGTTCAAGATAAATAATTAGCTTTATCAATTGGGGGCTAGTCCGGTCCACCTCATATCCGCAGTCAGGCGAAAACACGCAGACTTTATCGATCAGCAAAGGGCGGATAGGTAGTATCTTGTAGTGCTGATCGGATGTGCGTCTGTGTCTGCTTCTCTTGGTTTGTAGGGATGCTGGTGGAATCCGAGGAAGGTAAGAACATACAGCTATTGTTTTAAATCTGTTTTTTTTTTGTCTTCTCTCTCTCGTTCTCTCTCTCTCTGTTTGGCGCCAATTGCGCACACAATACACGCACACACACCTGTATTTTTATTTGTGTATTTTCGCATAGTCACTCTCTTGTTGCCATAAGAATTGATTGTTAGACACGTGCTGAGGAAATTTGGTGCTATTTAGTTGATATTATAAAGAGTAATATTTAAAGGGAGTAATTATAAAAAGCACGCACACAGCATAACAAGATACTGTGTGGTGCTCGGTCAGCGATTACAGTTGAACATCGTTTACATTTATAGAAGCGTGTTATTTGCGTTACTGTGAGCGTATCTGGACTTTGTGCATACGTATCTCGGGCAACGTGCGAGATTACGTACGTGACGCAAAGGCGTACACACGTGGCGTATATTACGCAGCGGGCGTACGGATACGCCCACTAAATTCAAATCACACGATAGCATTGTTTAGTGTGGGCAGGTATAGTAGCCACGTGATAATAGCACAAGTTTGTTCAGTTTCCAAAAGTTGTAGTTTAAAGAGAACCTTTTTATATTGCAAAACCCGGGGATTGAACTACTGCCTGAATGAAAGGAATTTCTGTACAGAAAAATCAGTGTGCATATGAGTGAATAGGAGTATGTGTGCAAATAAAGGTATTCTTTTGTGAACCCAGAAATCGGGATCCCGTCGGAGACCACATCAGGTGAGTGGACACTTGGTGGCGTGGGACTGGCTTGCCCGCGTTAACATTATATAAGGTAAAAAGGAGCAAGTAGTATTCGCAGACAAAAAGAACTGCGAAAGTTAAAGCGCAGCCCAGGGGGTTGGCGTAGTACCCATATAGGAAAAAGCTCCGGCTGAAGGTTTCGCAGCCTAAACAACCGATTCCGTTGGTCGCAAGGCAAATAAGTAAAATATACTTATACGCAGGGCGACTGTACCGCACGTAATTGTGTGCATTAGTTTGTTACCTTGATACCCATTAAAAATTTACTGTGGGATCATAAACGCTATTTGTACATTCTAACGTGATTTTTGTAGGTTTTTGTTATTTTAAGGGAGTTTCGCTGTTCACTCAGGAAATCTCCAACAACCAATATTTACTGGGGAGGGTAGCATACTCCCACACGCCCCAGTAAATAGAGGTTACAAAAAGATCCCGAGATTGGGTACGACCAGTGGTGGACACATTGCTGGAATTCGTATTGGCCAATAGGGGCGTGAGTGAGTGAAGGCACTCGTTGAACTTTCACCTTCGCCTTACCTCGGGGAACTTGGTTTGTTTTGTAAGAATTCGCTGAAACAGCAATATCTGCAAACAATGGGGGCCAGTTGCTCAAGAAAGGAACGTCCAACAAGGGCTCACGTTGGTGTTTGTTGGCCCAAAGGGTCAGCACGGTATATAATGTGTGAGAAATACGGATCACACACTCAGGTATTATGCAAAGAATGGGAAACGAATGACTGAGGATGATGGGGGACAGTTTTACCAGGGTGGGCAGTTTGAATCCTGAGGTATTGCAAAATCTAAGAAAAAGGATAGGTCTAATAAAATCTGCAAAACAGAGGATTAGACATAATGATTATTTACATTTATGGCAACAGGAAGGTGAGATACAAGGAGGATTAGCTTACACAGCTGGTTCTCACCTTAGCAGGAAAAACATGGCAAATAGAGAACAAATGGCTGCAGAGAATGACATACTGGGATATGATGATAATTGTGCACTTAGTAACTGTATTAGTAATGATAAGAATAATTGTAACAAATGTAATAATGATAGAAGGAAAACTGATAAATGTACAAATTCTAACCCGTGCAAGTTGCACTCCATGTTAAACTTCCCTCAGGATTACAAGCAAGAAAGTGAGCCCAGCACGATGTCGGCACCCCTTCCAGCAGCCATCATACAAGACATCCAGGTGGACACGGCCCAATCGGTAAAGGCAGTAGTAGAACCCCCTTACGGAGGGTCAGGTGAGGTAGTGTCCACAGGTAAGTACGGTGTTATATACCATGCACAGACAAATGTACCTCATATTGTAGAGCCAACACAAGATGATGTGGTTGAATTTAATCCTGTCAGGGTGATCACAGTCCCAAATGGACAGACTGACGCTCTGGGAATCACTCCCGCCAGGAACAGTGCAATGCACCGTCCCTGGTCCCGGACAGAATTAAAGACAATTATGTCTGAATTCCCTGATCCTAGGAAAGATCAAGTTGCATGTCAGAGGTTTATTAAAGAACTAGGAAACTCCACAGAACCCACCAACAAAGGTTGGCGGACAGTGCTGAGGGCATGTTTGCTCTCCTATGTTGACCTTGCGAAATTTATTACTGATTGTAAGTTAAACGCAGAAGTACCTCATACGGAGGAATACAATCAGGAAAATATTAAGCAAATCAACCTACAGTTAGGAGTATATTTCCCAGCCGTTGTCGAGTGGAACAAAATCTTCTCCATAAGACAAAAAGAAGGAGAAAGTACTTCTGATTATTTCAATCGAGCACTGCAAGAAATGGCTAGAGACACTGGGATCACGGACATTGAGGAAAATGCACAGCATAGAGAGATAGCGGTTAAAGTATTAATGGATGGTTTAAAGGTAGTATTGAGAACAAGGGTACAGACCACCAACCCAAACTGGAGAAATATCTCGGTGGCTGCATTAAGAAAGTCCGCTGTTGGGCATGATCAAAACATCAGCAACCACAGGGAGGCACAGGGAGGTAAGAAGCCTCAGATCCCTGTGGGTAAGTCAAAGGTGAGAAGATGTTATAATTGCCAGAGGGAAGGTCATTTTGCACGAAATTGTAGGTTTTAAAGATACACACAAGGTAGATAAACCCCCTAGACAAAAAACACGAGCAAAGTCATGACACACGAAATTGTAAATCAGGAATCACCTAGGAAGAAGTTTGGACCGCACCTGTAATGTGCAGTCAGTAAAGTTGATCATTAGTCGTGACAGTAAGCCTGAGATTACAGTTAATGAAATTGGGAGGTCAGTTCCTTGTAGACACAGGAACGGCCGGGTAAACTTTGTAATTTATCTTTGAATGTTTTCTTCTCATCTGTAACTTTCATCGGCAGAACTCAAACATCACATGGCTACTTGGTCTTTTCAGAAGTCTACCTAACCCCAGTATGTCTTACCAGCATCGTTGTGTTTGGCCAGACGCAAAGTGTGGAGAGGGGAATACTGGTGGGGGGGGAGATTATGCATAGATACTGGTGGACATGTTGATGTGACAGCCTGTTGATGAAAATCTGATAATGTTTTTTTTTCCTTTCCAAATTGTTCTCTCTCTTTTTGTTCTTTCATGTTTTACGGATGGTATGTCACACAAAAGTTAGACAAATGGTAATGCAAGATTTATTCTCCTTACAGAAAGATCGCTGAGTCGGAAAGAATATTGCATCACCGGAATGTTCGTTTGGAAGACTGAGAGACAGCACCTTTGAGATGACATCTGAGCAAGAAGAACAACAAGACCAGAGGACAAATCATCGTAACAAGTTTTTTTCCCCCTTCAATTATTTTTCTGTACCCCCATTACAACTTTCTCTTTCTCCTCCTGTAAGATGGACTTGCCCCAAGAGACTGTGTTCTGGATTTTCCAGTTGACCCTGTTGTTGACCAGAGCAGTCTGTTTCGGTGAGAGTACCAGTGAGGTCGAGAAAGGATCTGGAATGGAATCTGATGACCAGGATGGAGGCGTAGATTTCCAAGAGCAACTCAATCACAGAGTAAAGGCGAGTATCAGAAAACGATCTGGTAGCATTGACAATAGAAGAAATTGTGAAGGATTGTTAGCTGAAGAGAACTGCATCTGTAGACATTGTGACAGTATAGTCGAGGATGGGTGCATCGAGAAATGTCAGTCCAGTTTTAATATCCACATGGACCGGCATCCATTGAGTGACTATCACTCCTTAGTGGGTAAAGTGTTAAACCAGACAGACTGCTGGGTGTGCTCTCAAGTACCTCAAGGTCATAGCAAATCAGGACTAGTACCATTCCCTTTAACGACAGGAGAGGTACTTGAGTTAAGTGGTGGGAGGCCGGTGGACAAGAGGTTTAATATCTCTAGTCCTCCTAGTTTGAAGCTCCACCAATATCATGTAGATAGGTCCTTAGTATGCTTTAACATTTCCAATCCCCGAAAGCCGGGAAATTGGGAGGTGTCATGGAACAACCAAACCATGACATTTTCACACAGAGCCGACATAGATACGGTATAGATACACTCTAGGAAGTAGGATCATGCGAGTTGGAGAAGTATCACCAGGATACTGTGCACATATCGTACAACCGGATACGTGTACTAGACAGATGGGAGAATTAGGGTTAGGAGATTTCACATGGAAAGTTTGTAACATGGTTATGTCATACTCCATCCCATATGTTCTCCCCGATGATGCATATTTCATATGCGGGAGGAAGGCGTATAAGTGGCTTGCCCCAAACTCAGAGGGATTGTGTTACATTGGAAAGGTACTGCCTGAAGTAATGACTGTATCCCATAACAATATGAAAGACATTCACCGTGGTGCCCAAGCTCCTTATACTCACACTCATTACGAGCACGTCGTTAAAAGGCACCTGATAGAGAGGACAGAGCATCCGGCCTCTGATCTGATCTATGAATCCACCGGGATTCAATTCCTACTCGCGTTAGATATCACTCGTACCGCCAGAGGAATGATAAACTTTAGATATATAAACGCACTTGCGAACCTGATAGACAATATCACTGAAATGTATGACGACACGTTCAGGTATACTGGGAGAGAGCTACAAGCCTACAAAACAGAGCTGGTTCAGCATAGGATGATTCTCAATTACCTCACAGCAGTGACAGGCGGGTATTGTGTTACCCTAGCAACTCAGTATGGTGTAAAGTGCTGCACGTATATTACAAACAGCACTGAGGACCCGGCCGAGGTCATAGACCAAAAGATGGATGACATTTTGCAATTAAAGTGGGAGTTTCGAAGGAGGCATAATCTTACTCTCGCTGCTGTGGGTAATGAACTGACCGGCTGGGTGTCATGGTTGAACCCACAAAATTGGTTCTCTGGTTTAGGAGAATGGGCCCAAGGCATTATCATGGATGTAGGGAAATTTCTCTTGTGTATTCTGGGAGTCGTCATATTGATTGGTCTGATATTTAGATGCGTTCGGACTTTAATGAAGTGTAAACATAGTACCAGAGTGATGAGTCTGAGGAGCGAGGACACTGTAATAACAACAACTAATTTAATTTATGACCCAACGATAGAGACAATGTTGTGATGAAAATATGATTCATATGGTCCGTTTCTTTCACCCGTTTCTCATTTGTTTTCTTCCAAGGTACAAGGACATCCACTTGGAAGAAGAATTTGACAACCTCTTTTATACAGACCATTGATGAACTGTGTCTTTTAGTCACTTTAACTTTCTACTGGAAACCCAATACTTTAGAGACTGTAATTTTATGGACATTGGAAAAGCTTTTGCTCACCACTCACAGCAAACGCACCGCGAGACATCAGACAACACGTACATCAGACAAGACATCAACAAGACCCCAATTGGCGACTGTCTACTAAAACTCACATAGTTATATGACTGCATTTATAACGCTTGTTTCTTATCTTCATCTCTACAACCTCCAGGTAGTATCCCACATAGTCGACAGGTGATTCTCACATATTAGCATCCACATACTCTCCCCCCCTTCATGTATCATCAACTAATGTGCACCCCATTTGTTGCAACCAAAAGCCGAAAAGAGCTCGGTAGAGTTTGACAGCCCATCCACAGACCCTTAATACGGGATAAGAAGGATTCAAATGTATACTTCGCAATACCTCAAAGCTTGCTTTAAAACACGTACGGCACGATGATACATGATTCCTCAGACATGGATTCATACACACATGCTTTACTATCTCACTAGGTCATATCTTTCCCACCTTCTCCTCTCCTCCCTTTACCCAATCATAAAAAGGTATTTACATGATGACATATATTTTTCTGTTTGAATTGTTTAGGAAGTGGCAGTTATTGATGACTGCCAAAGGGTGGACTGTCAAAGTCGAAAAATATCCTGCTACACATTGCCATATACTAACCCCATGCACATGCCCGGTGCTCGTGCACCCACTCCCCCGTGCGTACGCATCCCCTCAGGTTGCGTTAGGGACGCTCCCACGTCGCCTGCGCATGGGGATGTGCATTTACGGTAGAGTTTGTGTGCGTCTGGCGGGCGACTCGATCGCTACATATTTAACCAATATAATGTGTTTTGTAGATATTAATCCCCTTAATAATGTCTGCAAGTATGTTTAGTGTAAATGGTTCAGGGACCTGGGAATTCCTCTTTTCACGATACAAAGGGTCTGACAAAGGTTGAACAGTGGTGTCTGGTACCTAACTGAAGAGTATTTTATTAGAAACAATCCGGTGCTGGTTAGGTAGAGATTAATCGCTCCTGCGTATAGTTATGTCTATGAGTAGTTTATGGACATTTACTGTATTTGCGGTTCATTATCCATGCGGCGGGAATCCTGAGGATACCTCCCATCTGAGCAGTTTGAAATAGTCACAGCCCACCTGTTCAAATCCACCTATGACCTTTTGTCATAGTGCAGAGAGACATTCCTGTGGGCAATGAACAATGAGATTGTAGGGCCCATTGTATTGTACAGTATGTTGTGTATATAAAGACCCCCATAGCCAGACCAGCCTCACTTCTCTCCACAAGGTTTTCCCCGTGATGACTGAGAGCTGGTTTCCAGATAGCGCATGCGATTCATTCCCACGTGTGTAAGTTTTTCTCTATGGCCATTTAGTTACTCTGCATGTATGCAATTGTTCTCTTGTAGCTAACTTATAAGTGTTTGCCATTTTATCTTCTTTCTGTTTATTGGTATTTGCAATCCTTTGCTAGTGTTTGTATTTCTGTGTAGTTATTGTGTTTAGGTATTAATGTCAGGTCTGTAGTGTATGAACTGTATCTGTTTTCCCCTTTTTACGTACTAAATATTGTCAGTAAAGGTGTTGGAACCTTAGCAAGGAGTGTGTGTTTCACTAGTTAGTATAAAGGGTTTCTGAGCGTCTCAGTCGCTCAAACAGCTTTCATATCATAAAGGTTAATCAGCGTTACATTGTGATAATATTACAGTACTAAGGTTTACAGTATAAGCATACCCTTACCGTGTGTTGTTACAAGGTTGTCTGTGTGTAGATCAGTGAGCGTCAGCGCCGCTCGTATCCCGCTCTCGCGGTACAGCGTCCGCTACGCTAATAGCGTAGCATTACGGTACTCGGGCCGCCTATAGCGTGCTCGATACCAAGCGTAAGCCGTGAGCGAACGTGCCGCTCGTGCGTCTCGACCACGGCCTAGCGTCTGCTACGCTAAGTGCGTACCATTATGGCACCTCGTGCGCCTATTGCGTATGTTGTCTTTAATAAGTATATAGCTTAGGTTCAAGATAAATAATTAGCTTTATCATACGTCAGCAGTGGACATATAGCAGCAGCGTATACCACTGTGACTGCCTGGTCACTGGAATGACTGATGGCCAGGACACTACCACTGGTCTGATGCAGCACAACACAGCAACACTGTGAGGGACTTGTTATTGTTATTATTGTTATCCGGCAGCAGTGGACATATAGCAGCAGCGTATACCACTGTGACTACCTGGTCACTGGAATGACTGATGACACTACCACTGATCTGATGCAGGACAACACAGCAGCACTGAACATATGGCAGCAGAGGACACAACCACTGTGAATGGTCACTGGACTGACTGATGCCCAGGACACTAGCACTGGTCTGATGCAGGACAACACAGATAATTATACAGCAGCACTGGGCATATGGCAACAGATGACACCACCACTGTTAATGGTCACTGGACTGACTGATGCACAGGACACTACCACTGGTCTGATGCAGGACAACACAGCAACACTGTAAGGGACTTATTATTATACAGCAGCACTGGACATTTGGCAGCAGAGGACACCACCACTGTGACTGATGCAGCACAACACACTACCACTGTACTGATGCAGCACAACACAGCACCACTGGCCATATGGCAGCAGAGGACACCACCACTGTTACTGATGCAGCACAACACACCACCACTGAACTGATGCAGCACAACACAGCACCACAGGACAGCACTGGACATATGGCAGTAGAGGACACAAGCACTGTGACTGGAGAGATTCAGCACAAGCCACGGACACTGAGGAGACTAAGAGAATGGAGACACGTCCTCTCTGTACACTTTCCGGGGACGCGCGGCTCCTTATATGGAATCCAAATCCCGCAAGAATCCGACAACAGGATGATGACGTTTTGCCTCGTTCTGGTTTCCGAGTCAGGCGGAAAAACCCGAGCCTGGCTCGAAAATGGACTCGAATGGTGAAGCTCGGTACGGTTCGGTTCTCTGAGAACCGAACCCGCTCATCTCTAGTGAGTACTATGGTGCCCCATAATTTAAATAAGAGGACACCGGTCTTTCTAATGTGGGTGTCCCATAATTGTTGGAAGCCAGTTTGGGGAGATCGAAATCGATTCTTGTTTCATTTTTTTTTTTTTTATCGATATCTAATTATATTCAACATTGATGTGTTTCAGAGGCTTTTCCAGTATAGAAATGAAAAGTGCTTTACTGTCAGCATAAATAAACAGAAACAAATCAACAAACAGCCTAGCCCTCATTCAGGGCAACTATCTCACTTCCAGAGCGCTCACTCAGCTTAGTCTCTGGCTTTGGACTACCACAGCTGCTCTCATATACAATCTCAACACTGTTTCTTGCAGTCTAACAGAGGTTCTGTCCTGGTCTTTGGCTGGGCTGGGCTGCCTGCCACAGCTTCACAGTTGCAGTATAGACTTCTCTCTGTCTCCCACAGGTTTATATCACTGCTTCTGCCCTACCTGGGCTCTGTGCAAAAGCCAGCCTCTAGGTGTGTTCCCACACTCTTTTTCTTCTCTGTGTGGGTGAATCCCTACTGCCCCACAAAGAATATGCTGCTCACCAGTGCCAACTCTGGTGATACTGCCACACATCCCCCTCCCCAGCGCGAGACATGGGACGAGGCATTCTTTTAGCGAAGTCCCTCTTTACTCCTCTCATGAGGACCACCCATCATCATATAGCCTCTTGTGATCTCCAGCTATCACTGCAAGGTATCACATCCATTTTTACAAGACAGTCTTTTAGCAAATTTCCCAACTTTGATACTTCAGTCCTTTCTTGCACACTGGTACATTTAATGAGGACATCTCCATTGTCCCACTGTTGCTGACATACATCATCCTTCTGCAACATCTTGCTTTGTTCCCACAATTCACTCTCTGCTGTTCATGACATAAGACACTTGGCATCGTTAACATATTATTCTTCATGCCATACTTTTCAGGATCAACCTGCAGTAACTGCTGCTTGTGTTTATGGACTTCTGTCACACTAGGTTCAGTGAAGACACCAGACACCATTTTGGGTCCAGAATTCAATTTGAGAGTGTTTTCCAACTTAGGGGTGATTCAGACCTGATCGTAGCAGCAAATTTGTTAGCAGTTGGGCAAAACCATGTGCACTGCAGGAGGGAGGGGGGGAGGGGGGGAAGATATAACATTTGCAGAGACAGTTAGATTTGGGTGGGTTATTTTGTTACTGTGCAGGGTAAATACTGGCTGCTTTATTTTTACACTGCAATATAGATTTCGGTTCGAACACACCCCACCCAAATCTAACTCTCTCTGCACATGTTATATATGCCCCACCCCCCCTTGCAGTGCACATGGGCCCTCATTCCGAGTCGTTCGCTCGGTAATTTTCATCGCATCGCAGTGAAATTCCGCTTAGTACGCATGCGCAATAATCGCACTGCGACTGCGCCAAGTAATTTTACAATGAAGATAGTATTTTTACTCACGGCTTTTTCTTCGCTCCGGCGATCGTAGTGTGATTGACAGGAAATGGGTGTTACTGGGCGGAAACACGGCGTTTTAGGGGCGTGTGGATAAAAACGCTACCGTTTCCGGAAAAAACGCAGGAGTGGCCGGAGAAACGGGGGAGTGTCTGGGCGAACGCTGGGTGTGTTTATGACGTCAAACCAGGAACGACAAGCACTGAACTGATCGCAGATACCGAGTAAGTCTGAAGCTACTCTGAAACTGCTAAGTAGTTTGTAATCGCAATATTGCGAATACATCGGTCGCAATTTTAAGAAGCTAAGATACACTCCCAGTAGGCGTAGGCTTAACGTGAGCAACTCTGCTAAATTCGCCTTGCGAGCGATCAACTCGGAATGAGGGCCATGGTTTTGCCCAACTGCTAACAAATTTGCTGCTATGATCAGGTTTGAATTACCCCCTTATTTTCTTCTTCTGCATGTCCCACTTCCAAGTGGCATGTTTCCTTAGCTGTAGAGAGCTGTTTTTCCAGCTGGGTAATTTTTCCCATGGTGCTTTTTAACTTGTATTCAAACTGCAGAAAATTGCTCTCAACTTTTGTACAACTATTTCAGGCTTCACTTTTAATTTGCACTGAAACTCCCTTTCTCTGGTATTAACTACCATTTGGACATATGGGGCCAAATGTAATAGAGTGAGAGTTTCAGAAAGTGAGAGATTTGGTAAGGTTTTTCAGTTGTTTTTTTAAAGTGCTAATCTTTTACACTGCAAAACCAGGCTGATCTTGCTGTGTAAATGATTGCCACTTTAAAAAAAAAACCCTGCAAAACCTTACCAAATCTCTCACTTTTTGAAACTCTCACTCTATTACATTTGGCCATTGGACTTTTCTCAAGATTCTCACTCTGTCCTTGCAATTTTCTAGAAATGTCATGAGCATGGTTTAGTCCTTCCTACAAAGCTTTACTTTGCTCTGCTGATTTATGCAGACTTTAATCTAGAAATACATTCCTTTCCATCAGACCCTATGAAACTTCTTTGGCTGCAGCCAAGTTGGATTAGAGTGTCTGTATTTGTTCCTTAAAGCTTGCTTGAAGATGGACAATATCCATGTCTTTCTTGCACTGAGCATGAGCCTGCAGCAACTGGAGATTATTTCCCCTTTACTCGACAAAGCTCCTCTGCCATAGATTCTCTCTCTAATTCCCACTCTTTAAACCAGAGGTTCTCAAACTCGGTCCTCGGGAGCCCACACAGTGCATGTTTTGCAGGTAACCCAGCAGGTGCACAGGTGTATTAATTACTCACTGACACATTTTAAAAGGTCCACAGGTGGAGCTAATTATTTCACTTGCGATTCTGTGAGGAGACCTGCAAAACATGTACTGTGTGGGCCCCCGAGGACCGAGTTTGAGAACCTCTGCTTTAAACTTTAAGTGTGTGCGCTCTGATCAGTCTGATGTCCCATTAAACATTTTCTTAAATCTTCCACATCCTGCTGAAGATTAGAACACCTTTGGCAGAATTAGAAATGTGCACCGGAAATTTTTCGGGTATTGTGTTTTGGTTTTGGATTTGGTTCCGCGGCCGTGTTTTGGATTCGGACGCGTTTTGGCAAAACCTCCCTGAAATTTTTTTGTCGGATTCGGGTGTTTTTTTACAAAAAACCCTCAAAAACAGCTTAAATCATAGAATTTGGCGGTAATTTTGATCCCATAGTATTATTAACCTCAATAACCACAATTTCCACTCATTTCCAGTCTATTCTGAACACCTCACACCTCACAATATTATTTTTAGTCCTAAAATTTGCACCAAGGTCGCTGGATGACTAAGCTAAGCGACCCAAGTGGGCGGCACAAACACCTGGCCCATCTAGGAGTGGCACTGCAGTGTCAGACAGGATGGCACTTAAAAAGATTAGCCCCAAACATCACATGATGCAAAGATAAATAAAATAAAGAGGTGCAAGATGGAATTGTCCTTGGGCCATCCCACCCACCCTTATGTTGTATAAACAGGACATGCACACTTTAACAAACCCATCATTTCAGCGACAGGGTCTGCCACACGACTGTGGCTGAAATGACTGGTTGGTTTGGGCCCCCACCAAAAAAGAAGCAATCAATCTCTCCTTGCACAAACTGGCTCTACAGAGGCAAGATGTCCACCTCCTCCTCATCCTCCGATTCATCACCCTTTTCACTGTGTACATCCCCCTCCTCACAGAGTATTATTCGTCACCACTGGAATCCACCATCTCAGGTCCTTGTGTACTTTCTGGAGGCAATTGCTGGTGAATGTCTCCATGGAGGAATTGATTATAATTCATTTTGATGAACATCATCTTCTCCACATTTTGTGGAAGTACCTCGAACGCCAATCGCTGACAAGGTGACCGGCTGCACTAAACACTCTTTCGGAGTACACACTGGAGGGGGGGGGGGGGGGGGCAACTTAGGTAAAATAAAACCAGTTTGTGCAAGTGCCTCCAAATTGCCTCTTTTTCCTGCCAGTATATGTACGGACTGTCTGACGTGCCTACTTGAATGCGGTCACTCATATAATCCTCCACCATTCTTTCAATGGTGACAGAATCATATGCAGTGACAGCAGATGACATGTCAGTAATCGTTGGCAGGTCCTTCAGTCCGGACCAGATGTCAGCACTCGCTCCTGACTGCCCTGCATCACCGCCAGCGGGTGGTTTTGGAAATCTGATCCTTTTCCTGGCAGCTCCAGTGGCGGGAGAAAATGAAGGAGGAGCTGTTGGCGGGTCACGTTCTGCTTGACTTGACAAGTGTCTCACCAGCAGGTCTTTGAACATCTGCAGACTTGTGTCTGCCGGAAAGAGAGATACAACATAGGCTTTAAACCTAGGATCGAGCACGGTGGCTAAAATGTAGTGCTCTGATTTCAACAGATTGACCACCCGTGAATCCTGGTTAAGCGAATTAAGGGCTCCATCCACAAGTCCCACATGCCTAGCGGAATCGCTCCATTTTAGCTCCTCCTTCAATCTCTCCAGCTGCTTCTGCAAAAGCCTGATGAGGGGAATGACCAGACTCAGGCTGGCAGTGTCTGAACTGACTTCACGTGTGGCAAGTTCAAAGGGTTGCAGAACCTTGCACAACGTTGAAATCATTCTCCACTGCGCTTGAGTCAGGTGCATTCCCCCTCCTTTGCCTATATCGTAGGCAGATGTATAGGCTTGAATGGCCTTTTGCTGCTCCTCCATCCTCTGAAGCATACAGAGGGTTGAATTCCACCTCGTTACCACCTCTTGCTTCAGATGATGGCGGGGCAGGTTCAGGAGTGTTTGCTGCTGCTCCAGTCTTCGGCACGCGGTGGCTGAATGCCCAAAGTGGCTCGCAATTCTTCTGACCACCGATAGCATCTCCTGCACGCCCCTGTCATTTTTTAAATAATTCTGCACCACCAAATTCAATGTATGTGCAAAACATGGGACGTGCTGGAATTTGCCCACATGTAATGCACACATAATATTAGTGACATTGTCCGATGTCACAAATCCCCAGGAGAGTCCAATTGGGGTAAGCCAATCTGCGATGATGTTCCTCAGTTTCCGTAAGAGGTTGTCAGCTGTGTGCCTCTTATGGAAAGCGGTGATACAAAGCGTAGCCTGCCTAAGAACGAGTTGGCGTTTGCGAGATGCTGCTACTGGTGCCGCCGCTGCTATTCTTGCTGCGGGAGGCAAAACATCTACGCAGTGGGCTGTCACAGTCATATAGTCCTGAGTCTGCCCTGCTCCACTTGTCCACATGTCCGTGGTTAAGTGGACACTGGGTACAACTGCATTTTTTTTAGGACACTGGTGAGTCTATTTCTGACGTCTGTGTACATTCTCGGTATCGCCTGCCTAGAGAAGTGGAACCTAGATGGTATTTGGTACCGGAGACACACTACCTCAAGAAATTCTCTAATTGCCTGTGAACTAACGCCGGATACCGGACGCATGTCTAACACCAACACAGCTGCCAAGGCCTGAGTTATCCGCTTTGCAACAGGATGACTGCTGTGATATTTCATCTTCCTCGCAAAGGACTGTTGGACAGTCAATTGCTTACTGGAAGTAGTACAAGTGGTCTTCCGACTTCCCCTCTGGGATGACGATCGACTCCCAGCAGCAACAACAGCAGCGCCAGCAGTAACAACAGCAGCAGTATGCGTTCCACTCAAGGATCCATCAGAGGAATCCCAGTCAGGAGAGGACTCGTCAGACTTGCCAGTGACATGGCCTGCAGGACTATTGACATTGAGGGAGTTGGTGGTGTGGTTTGCAGGAGCTTGGGTACAAGAGGAAGAAGGGATTTAGTTGTCAGTGGACTGCTTCTGCTGTCACCCAAAGTTTTTGAACTTGTCAATGACTTCTGATAAATGCGCTCCAGGTGACATATAAGGGAGGATGTTCCTAGGTGGTTAACGTCCTTATCCCTACTTATTACAGCTTGACAAAGGCAACACATGGCTTGACACCTGTTGTCCGCATTTCTGTTAAAATAATTCCACACAGAAGAGGTGATTTTTTTTTGTAATTTTACCAGTCATGCCAATGGCCATATTCATCCCATGGACAACAGGTGTCTCCCCGGGTGCCTGACTTAAACAAACCACCTCACCATCAGAATCCTCCTTGTCAATTTCCTCCTCAGCGCCAGCAACACCCATATCCTCATCCTGGTGTACTTCAACAGTGACATCTTCAATTTGACTATCAGGAACTGGACTGTGGGTGCTCCTTCCTGCACTTGCAGGGGGCGTGCAAATGGTGGAAGGAGCCACCTCTTCCCGTCCAGTGTTGGGAGGTCAGGCATCGCAACCGCCGACACAATTGGACTCTCCTTGGGGATTTGTGATTTAGAAGAATGCACAGTTCTTTGCTGTGCTTTTGCCATCTTAACTCTTTTCAGTTTTCTAGCGGGAGGTTGAGTGCTTACATCCTCATGTGAAGCTGAACCACTAGCCATGAACATAGGCCAAGGCCTCAGCCGTTCCTTGCCACTCCGTGTCGTAAATGGCATATTGGCATATTACGCTTTTAATTTAGATTTTGGGTCATTTTACTGAACTTTTGTTTCTTGGATTTTACATGCTCTCTACTATGACATTGGGCATCGGCCTTGGCAGACGACGTTGATGGCATTGAATCGTCTCTGCCATGACTAGTGGCAGCAGCTTCAGCCCAAGTGGAAGTGGATCTTGATCTTTCCCTATTTCACCCTCCACATATTTGTTCTCCATTTTTTAATGTGTGGAATTATATGCCAGTAATATTATTATATCAATAGCAATGGCCTACTGTACTGTACAACTATATACTGTTGGTCACCAAAATGCTGCACTGTACTACTATATATACTGCTCACAAAAATGCAGCACAGATATGGAATGGATACTTGCAGTGACACAGAGCTGCAAGATACAGCAATGGCCTACTGTACAACTATATACTGTTGGTCACCAAAATGCTGCACTGTACTACTATATATACTGCTCACAAAAATGCAGCACAGATATGGAATGGATACTTGCAGTGACACAGAGCTGCAAGATACAGCAATGGCCTACTGTACTGTACAACTATATACTGTTGGTCACCAAAATGCAGCACACTGAGCACAGATATTTGCAGTACACTGAGCACAGATATGGAGCTTTTCAGGCAGAGAACGTAGATATTTGCAGCACACTGAGCACAGATATTTGCAGCACACTGAGCACAGATATGGAGCTTTTCAGGCAGAGAACGTAGATATTTGCAGCACACTGAGCACAGATATTTGCAGCACACTGAGCACAGATATGGAGCTTTTCAGGCAGAGAACATAGCTAAGTCCTCTCCGTTCAATCTCCAATGCACGAGTGAAAATGTCGGCGACACACGGCTCTTTATATGCAATACGAATCTCGCGAGAATACGACAGCGGGATGATGACGTTCGGGCGCGTTCGGGTTAACCGAGCAAGGCGGGAAGATCCGAGGCTGCCTCGGAACCGTGTAAACCACGTGAAGTTCGGAGGGGTTCGGATCTTGAGGAACCAAATGCGCTCATCTCTAGGCAGAATTCAACCTTTTCTTTGCGCAAAGCATCTTATTCTCACATTTTGTAATGTACATTACTTCATCGGCCTTCTTAAGGTGTTCAGACATGAATAACAATTGAAGGTCTATCTCTTTAAGAACCTTAACTTCCATCTCTCTCTCTCTTCTTGCTCTTGTCTCAGGGACACTTTTAAGGAGGTTAGTTCACTATGCAACGCTTCCTCAACTTGCTTATGTACAAATATTCCTTCAGCTGACTTCCACTTTAAGTCACTTATTTCCTGCCTCCCAACATTTAAAGTGGGCTTGGTCTATGGGAAAGGTGGCATGGCTTCACGGGAGGGTCCGTTTTTGTCACTGAGGGGGCATGGCCAGCACTCTGTGAGCTGCTGGCATGCCCACTCTACCTCTGTCAATCGTAAATAGACGCTGTGCGCATGCTAAGCAGGGCAGCGAGAGACAGAGCCTCTCAACTGCCCCCTTCACCATGGGACACTGCGGCCCGCTGGTGGGAAAGTCCCAAAAAAACGGGACTGTCCCGCGAAAATTGGGACAGTTGGGAGGTATGCTTATTTGCACATAATAATAATAATAATGACAACCTTTCATGCATTTCTTAGTTCATATTATCAAACTCTTCCATGCAGACATAATCTGGTGGACCAAGCACTTTATTACACTGACCAAACCCACTATCAGTTTTATTTTGTTTTGTCACTTTCAGAAGAGTTACAAAAGAGGTACAGCTCGTTTTCAGTCACATCTCCTTTATTTCCTTATGGTTCACAATAGTCTGGTATTTGCATTTCTCCATCTTGAAACTGGACCCTTGTAGCAGGAAATCTGCCTTTAACATATTTCTTTTTATTTCCCATAGTTCTTGGCACACAATACTTGAATAATGTTAAGGTTTAAATGTACATTTTTTAACTGCTCAGTTCTTTTTATTTCACTTGACTTTCAAATGTATTTCTCAGCATTTTTAAATACTTTTGTTTTCAGTTGTACCACACTGTGTTTCCAAAAGTATGTGGCACTACAATGCCCAGCATATAAAGCTCTTTCTCTTTAACTGAAAAAGAAATGTCCAGCCCCACTTAATGAGGTGCTTCCCAGAACCATACCCTGCAGGAGAGCCAAAGGGGGTCATTCCGACCTGAACGCATGCTGCCGTTTTTCGCAGCGATCAGGTCACTACTGTGCATGCGTATGAATCGCAATGCACAGGCGCGTTGTACGGGTACAAAGCGGATCGTTGCTGAGCGATGGATTTAACGAAGAGTCCATTCACACAGCCGATCGCAAGAAGATTGACAGGAAGAAGGCGTTTATGGGTGTCAACTGACAGTTTTCTGGGAGTGGTTGGAAAAACGCAGGCGTGTCCAAGAATTTGCAGGGCTGGTGTCTGACGTCAATTCCGGGACCGGACAGGCTGAAGTGATCGCAGCGGCTGAGTAAGTTCAGACCTACTCAGAAACTGCACAAACTATTTTTGTAGTGCTCTGCTGCACAGGTGATCGCACCCTTGCAAAGCTAAACTGCACTCCCCAGTGGGCGGTGACTATGCATTTGCACGGCTGTAAAAAATAGCTAGCGAGCGATCAACTCAGAATGACCCCCAAAGTGCTTAGTTTTCACCAAAGTAAAAACTTTTTTTTCAGCAGAAAACACACTTGGTTTGGCCCTATTAATCCCTTTGCTGCATTTAATTTGACAAACACTTGATTCTGTTTGCAAAACACTTCAGTGACTGTGCAACACTTATTTTTTTTCCTCTCCAAGGAAAGAGTGGCCCTCATTCCGAGTTGATCGGTCGCAAGGCGAATTTAGCAGAGTTACACACGCTAAGCCGCCGCCTACTGGGAGTGAATCTTAGCTTCTTAAAATTGCGACCGATGTATTCGCAATAATGCGATTACTAACTACTTAGCAGTTTCTGAGTAGCTCCAGACTTACTCTGCCTGTGCGATCATTTCAGTGCTTGTCGTTCCTGGTTGACGTCACAAACACACCCAGCGTTCGCCCAGACACTCCCACCGTTTCTCCGGCCACTCCTGCGTTTTTTCCGGAAACGGTAGCGTTTTCAGCCACACGCCCCTGAAACGCCGTGTTTCCGCCCAGTAACACCCATTTCCTGTCAATCACATTACGATCGCCGGAGCGAAGAAAAAGCCGTGAGTAAAAATACTTTCTTCATAGTAAAGTTACTTGGCGCAGTCGCAGTGCGAACATTGCGCATGCGTACTAAGCGGATTTTCACTGCGATGCGATGAAAAATACCGAGCGAACAACTCGGAATGAGGGCCAGTGTACACTGCAATACCTGGGATTCTGGCAAACTTTGCATCACAATTTAGCAAATATGCAGACAATGGCCCTCATTCCGAGTTGTTCGCTCGCAAGGCGATTTTAGCAGAGTTACACACGCTAAGCCGCCGCCTACTGGGAGTGAATCTTAGCTTCTTAAAATTGCGAACGATGTATTCGCAATATTGCGATTACAAACTACTTAGCAGTTTCAGAGTAGCTTCAGACTTACTCGGCATCTGCGAACAGTTCAGTGCCTGTCGTTCCTGGTTTGACGTCACAAACACACCCAGCGTTCACCCAGACACTCCTCCGTTTCTCCAGCCACTCCCGCGTTTTTTCCGGAAACGGTAGCGTTTTTATCCACACGCCCATAAAACGCCGTGTTTCCGCCCAGTAACACCCATTTCCTGTCAATCACATTACGATCGCCGGAGCGAAGAAAAAGCCGTGAGTAAAAAAACTATCTTCATAGCAAAATTACTTGGCGCAGTCGCAGTGCGAACATTGCGCATGCGTACTAAGCAGAAAAATGCTGCGATGCGAAGAAAATTACAGAGCGAACGACTCGGAATGAGGGCCAATTTACAGATATGTAGACAATACTTAAGCAGGCTTTTGGGATTTTCTCCACTCGCCAGCTCCTTTGGCTTTCTTGGAGAGTCCAGTTATGCCATGCAGTAAGCATCCATCTTTCTACTGAGCTGTGATCTACCTTTTCTGTATAGACTTTGCAAGCAAATTCTCCACCAAGTTGTAACAATGGTGGTCATTCCGAGTTGTTCGCTCGTTGCCGTTTTTCGCAACGCAGCGATTAGGTGGAAAATGCGCATGCGCTAAGTAATTTAACACAAAACTTTGGAGATGCACAAGCTCGAGCAATGTTTTTTCTAGTGATGAGCGGGTTCGGTTCCTCGGAAACCGAACCCCCCCGAACTTCACCCATTTTACACGGGTCCGAGGCATACTCGGATTCTCCCATATGGCTCGGTTAACCCGAGCGCGCCCGGACGTCATTATCCCGCTGTCGGATTCTCGCGAGATTCGGATTCTATATAAGGAGCCGCGCGTCGCCGCTATTTTCACTCGTGCATTGGAAATGTTAGGGAGAGGACGTGGCTGGCATCCTCTCCGTTTGTGCTTATTGCTTAATTGTGGGGACTGGGGAGCAGCTGTATTATATAGGAGGAGTACAGTGCAGAGTTTTGCTGATCAGTGACCACCAGTTTTATCCGTTCTCTGCCTGAAAAACGCTCCATATCTGTGCTCAGTGTGCTGCATATATCTGTGCTCACACTGCTTTATTGTGGGGACTGGGGACCAGCAGTATTATATTGGAGGAGTACAGTGCAGAGTTTTGCTGACCAGTGACCACCAGTATACGTTGTCTGCCTGAAAAACGCTCCATATCTGTGCTCAGTGTGCTGCATATATCTGTGCTCACACTGCTTTATTGTGGGTACTGGGGACCACCAGTATATTATATAGGAGGAGTACAGTGCAGAGTTTTGCTGACCAGTGACCACCAGTATACGTTGTCTGCATGAAAAACGCTCCATATCTGTGCTCAGTGTGCTGCATATATCTGTGCTCACACTGCTTTATTGTGGGTACTGGGGACCACCAGTATATTATATAGGAGGAGTACAGTGCAGAGTTTTGCTGACCAGTGACCACCAGTATACGTTGTCTGCATGAAAAACGCTCCATATCTGTGCTCAGTGTGCTGCATATATCTGTGCTCACACTGCTTTATTGTGGGTACTGGGGACCACCAGTATATTATATAGGAGGAGAACAGTGCAGAGTTTTGCTGACCAGTGACCACCAGTATATATAGCAGTACGGTACGGAAGGCCACTGCTCTACCTACCTCTGTGTCGTCAAGTATACTATCCATCTAGATTCTATACCTGTGGTGCATTTTAGTTTTGCAGTTTGCTGACAGTGACCACCAGTATATATAGCAGTACGGTACGGAAGGCCACTGCTCTACCTACCTCTGTGTCGTCAAGTATACTATCCATCTAGATTCTATACCTGTGGTGCATTTTAGTTTTGCAGTTTGCTGACAGTGACCACCAGTATATATAGCAATACGGTACGGAAGGCCACTGCTCTACCTACCTCTGTGTCATCAAGTATACTATCCATCTAGATTCTATACCTGTGGTGCATTTTAGTTTTGCAGTTTGCTGACCAGTGATCACCAGTATATATAGCAGTACGGTACGGAAGGCCACTGCTCTACCTACCTCTGTGTCGTCAAGTATACTATCCATCCATACCTGTGGTGCATTTCAGTTGTGCGCAGTATATATAGTAGTAGGCCATTGCTATTGATACTGGCATATAATTCCACACATTAAAAAATGGAGAATAAAAATGTGGAGGTTAAAATAGGGAAAGATCAAGATCCACTTCCACCTCGTGCTGAGGCTGCTGCCACTAGTCATGGCCGAGACGATGAAATGTCATCAACGTCGTCTGCCAAGGCCGATGCCCAATGTCATAGTAGAGAGCATGTAAAATCCAAAAAACAAAAGTTCAGTAAAATGACCCAAAAATCAAAATTGAAAGCGTCTGATGAGAAGCGTAAACTTGCCAATATGCCATTTACGACACGGAGTGGCAAGGAACGGCTGAGGCCCTGGCCTATGTTCATGGCTAGTGGTGCAGATTCACATGAGGATGGAAGCACTCATCCTCTCGCTAGAAAAATGAAAAGACTTAAGCTGGCAAAAGCACAGCAAAGAACTGTGCGTTCTTCTAAATCACAAATCCCCAAGGAGAGTCCAATTGTGTCGGTTGCGATGCCTGACCTCCCAACACTGGACGGGAAGAGCTTGCGCCTTCCACCATTTGCACGCCCCCTGCAAGTGCTGGAAGGAGCACCCGCAGTCCAGTTCCTGATAGTCAAATTGAAGATGTCACTGTTGAAGTACACCAGGATGAGGATATGGGTGTTGCTGGCGCTGGGGAGGAAATTGACAAGGAGGATTCTGATGGTGAGGTGGTTTGTTTAAGTCAGGCACCCGGGGAGACACCTGTTGTCCGTGGGACGAATATGGCCATTGATATGCCTGGTCAAAATACAAAAAAAATCACCTCTTCGGTGTGGAATTATTTCAACACAAATGCGGACAACAGGTGTCAAGCCATGTGTTGCCTTTGTCAAGCTGTAATAAGTAGGGGTAAGGACGTTAACCACCTAGGAACATCCTCCCTTATACGTCACCTGGACCGCATTCATCAGAAGTCAGTGACAAGTTAAAAAACTTTGGATGACAGCGGAAGCAGTCCACTGACCACTAAATCCCTTCCTCTTGTAACCAAGCTCCTGCAAACCACACCACCAACTCCCTCAGTGTCAATTTCCACCTTACACAGGAAAGCCAATAGTCCTGCAGGCCATGTCACTGGCAAGTATGATGAGTACTCTCCTGCCTGGGATTCCTCCGATGCATCCTTGAGTGCTACTGCTGCTGGCACTGCTGTTGTTGCTGCTGGGAGTCGATCGTCATCCCAGAGGGGAAGTCGGAAGACCACTTGTACTACTTCCAGTAAGCAATTGACTGTCCAACAGTCCTTTGCGAGGAAGATGAAATATCACAGCAGTCATCCTGCTGAAAAGCGGATAACTCAGGTCTTGTCAGCCTGGGTGGTGAGAAACGTGTGTCCGGTATCCACCGTTAATTCACAGGCAACTAGAGACTTGATTGAGGTACTGTGTCCCCGGTACCAAATACCATCTAGGTTCCATTTCTCTAGGCAGGCGATACCGAAAATGTACACAGACGTCAGAAAAAGAGTCACCAGTGTCCTAAAAAATGCAGTTGTACCCAATGTCCACTTAACCACGGATATGTGGACAAGTGGAGCAGGGCAGACTCAGGACTATATGACTGTGACAGCCCACTGGGTAGATGTATTGCCTCCCGCAGCAAGAACAGCAGCGGCGGCACCAGTAGCAGCATCTCGCAAACGCCAACTCATTCCTAGGCAGGCTACGCTTTGTATCACCGCTTTCCATAAGAGGCACACAGCTGACAACCTCTTACGGAAACTGAGGAACATCATCGCAGAATGGCTTACCCCAATTGGACTCTCCTGGGGATTTGTGACATCGGACAACGCCACCAATATTGTGCGTGCATTACATCTGGGCAAATTCCAGCACGTCCCATGTTTTGCACATACATTGAATTTGGTGGTGCAGAATTATTTAAAAAATGACAGGGTCGTGTAAGAGATGCTGTCGGTGGCCCGAAGAATTGCGGGCCACTTTCGGCATTCAGCCACCGCGTGCCGAACACTGGAGCACCAGCAAACACTCCTGAACCTGCCCTGCCATCATCTGAAGCAAGAGGTGGTAACGAGGTGGAATTCAACCCTCTATATGCTTCAGAGGATGGAGGAGCAGCAAAAGGCCATTCAAGCCTATACATCTGCCCACGATATAGGCAAAGGAGGGGGAATGCACCTGACTCAAGCGCAGTGGAGAATGATTTCAACGTTGTGCAATGTTCTGCAACCCTTTGAACTTGCCACACGTGAAGTCAGTTCAGACACTGCCAGCCTGAGTCAGGTCATTCCCATCATCAGGCTTTTGCAGAAGAAGCTGGAGACATTGAAGGAGGAGCTAAAACAGAGCGATTCCGCTAGGCATGTGGGACTTGTGGATGGAACCCTTAATTCGCTTAACCAGGATTCACGGGTGGTCAATCTGTTGAAATCAGAGCACTACATTTTGACCACCGTGCTCAATCCTAGATTTAAAACCTACGTTGTATCTCTCTTTCCAGCAGACACAAGTCTGCAGAGGTTCAAAGACCTGCTGGTGAGAAAATTGTCAAGTCAAGCGGAACGTGACCCGTCAACAGCTCCTCCTTCACATTCTCCCGCAACTGGGGCTGCGAGGAAAAGGCTAAGAATTCCGAGCCCACCCGCTGGCGGTGATGCAGGGCAGTCTGGAGTGAGTGCTGACATCTGGTCCGGACTGAAGGACCTGCCAACGATTACTGACATGTCGTCTACTGTCACTGCATATGATTCTGTCACCATTGAAAGAATGGTGGAGGATTATATGAGTGACCACATCCAAGTAGGCACGTCAGACAGTCCGTACGTATACTGGCAGGAAAAAGAGGCAATTTGGAGGCCCTTGCACAAACTGGCTTTATTCTACCTAAGTTGCCCTCCCTCCAGTGTGTACTCCGAAAGAGTGTTTAGTGCAGCCGCTCACCTTGTCAGCAATCGGCGTACGAGGTTACTTCCAGAAAATGTGGAGAAGATGATGTTCATCAAATGAATTATAATCGATTCCTCCGTGGAGACATTCACCAGCAGCAATTGCCTCCAGAAAGTACACAGGGATCTGAGATGGTGGATTCCAGTGGGGACGAATTAATAATCTGTGAGGAGGGGGATGTACACAGTGAAAGGGGTGAGGAATCGGAGGATGATGATGAGGTGGACATCTTGCCTCTGTAGAGCCAGTTTGTGCAAGGAGAGATTGATTGCTTCTTTTTTGGTGGGGGCCCAAACCAACCAGTCATTTCAGTCACAGTCATGTGGCAGACCCTGTCGCTGAAATGATGGGTTCGTTAAAGTGTGCATGTCCTATTTTTTTTTTTTCAAAATAAAGTTTTATTTATTTATTAAGCACCACAATTGTCAACACTTCTTTACAATCTGTGTATAAGATACATTAAGATGGTCAGAGGTGTACATTCAAACAGTATTTAGAATCAAATAAAGTAATTATATCACCGAGAAGTAGGGTAAACAGTGTCGAAAAAGTGTCCTTTTATCAGTGAAATAATATGTAGTTTTCCTGCTAGGATTCAATACTGTGGTATAAAAGTAATTATAACACTGCCATTTACAATACACATTGCTAAATGAAATGATGGAGAAAGGGAAGGGAGGGGGGGGGGAAGACGAGGAGCCGCATAGGACCACAAGAGCCAAACCCCACAGTGTCAATAGTGAGCAATAAAAGAGGGGAAAGCAAGAAACGGCATGTTCTCATACGTCAAAGGGGAGGTCACCCGCAATTCTGCGCTGCTAAAACCACGTTGTGTTTGTAAGTGATTCTATAATTCTGTTCTGAAACTCCCCAGGTAGAGTGGGGATATAACTTTCCCATGTTTCAAAAAAGGCCGGAGCCAAACGTTCCTTATTCAATGATGTTTCAATCCAATCCATATTAAAAACGTGGAACAGCTTATTTTTAAATATCTGTAGGGAAGGTGGAGAAGTGGAAATCCAACACTGCAATACAGTCTTGCGGGCAGCCGCGCTTATAGCTAATAGTAGTTTCCTACATCCCCTAGCAACTCTTTGTGTAGTAGGAACTATCCCGAATATTGCCCATTCAGCGCCAAATGGAACGTAGTTAACCAAATGCTCCAAGGGAAATTTCCTCACCGCCAACCAAAATCTCCGAAGCAAAGGACAAGACCAGAAGCAATGGAGGAAGTCCGCTTGAGGAGACATGCATCTTAAACAATTATGAGAGGTAGTCATACCAGCCAAATATTGCCTATGGGGAGTGAAATATGAGCGGTGAAAAATGTTCAGGAACATTTCTCGATATTGTGCAGCGGGTAATAATTTACAACAACTGCGAAGATTTTTAAGTAAATCGTCGCACGATAAGGAGGGGAAAGAAGATATCCATTGACTAACCCCTGAAGTAACCTGCTCATGGTCCATATGTTTTCTCAAAATAGAATAGTGCCAAGAAATAGCTTTTTTACCCGGTGGAGATGATCGAAGCATACTATCAGTAGCATTTTGCCAATCTCGCTCTGAGAGAGCCCTAATGATTGTGCTTGCATAGTGTTGTGCCTGAAAGAATGCCAAAGGGAATCTGTGAAGAACTGTGTATTTTTCCCTGGCCTGTTCAAACGTCAGCAGACGTTTAGAGGAAATGTCGACTATACTGCCTACATCCCGCACTCCTTCCCTCCTCCACAATGTAAAAGGGAAGGACGCTAATCCATTTTGAAAATCCGGATTGGACAAAAATGGCATAAACAAGGATTTATGCGCATTTAAATTGTTTTGATGGCGTAGGATATGCCATATTTTTCTCGTGGACCATAACAATGGGTTTTCTCGTATTACCTGATCAATTTCTGCATCGTGTTGATGTAAGAAGGTAATTAAGTTACCTTCCGACAAAAATTGCTCTTCTAGAGACAGATCTGTGTAAATCTCACTCCCGTGTAACCAGTCGCGTAAATGTCTTAAAAGAGATGCATGATTATAGTGTGTTATATGCGGAAAGTTAATGGCCCTCATTCCGAGTTGTTCGCTCGCAAGGCGAATGTAGCAGAGTTACACACGCTAAGCCGCCGCCTACTGGGAGTGAATCTTAGCTTCTTAAAATTGCGACCGACGTAGGCGCAATATTGCGATTACAAACGAGATAGCAGTTTCTGAGTAGCTTCAGACTTACTCTGCCTGTGCGATCAGTTCAGTGCTTTTCGTTCCTGGCTGACGTCACAAACACACCCAGCGTTCGCCCAGGCACTCCCACCGTTTCTCCGGCCACTCCTGCGTTTTTTCCGGAAACGGTAGCGTTTCCTGCCACACGCCCCTAAAACGCCGTGCATCCGCCCAGTAACACCCATTTCCTGTCAATCACAATGCGAACGTCGGAGCGATGAAAATGCCGTGAGTAAACTTACTTTCTTCATAGTAAAGTTACTTGGCGCAGTCGCAGTGCGAACATTGCGCATGCGCACTAAGAGAATTCTCACTGCGATGCGATGAAAAACTCCGAGCGAACAACTCGGAATGAGGGCCAATACCTCCATTGCCTCTGGTCTGCTGCAGCTTCACCAGGGCAATCCTGGGACGTTTACCCTTCCATAGAAACTTTCTGAATAAAGCATTAATCTTTAGGGTGTTTTTTTGTGTCAAAAGGAGTGGCAGAGATTGAAACAGATAAAGTAGACGTGGAAAGGTGACCATTTTTATTAAGCTTGCCCTACCCAGATAAGATAACAGGAGATGGCTCCACCCCTCGAGCTCCGCCGCCACAGAAGAGATGGCTTTGGTGATGTTTAGCCGGTAGAGAGCCGATGGCAATTTTGGCAATTGAATTCCCAAATAGGTGATGTGGGATTTGGCCCATGACAGCGGCAAATGTCCACTCCATTCAGGCTGGACAACCCCCGGCCTCAGAAATAAGCCCTTAGATTTAAACATATTCACCTCAAAGCCTGAGACCCGTCCAAAATCGGTCAAGATATTTAAAATTGCGGGTAAGGAATCCCGAGGATTGGATATATGTAATAGGACATCATCTGCAAAGGCCATGAGGCGGGTCTCCTCTGTGCCGATTTTGATTCCCTGATAAGAGGGGGAGGTCTGAAGGATTCTAAAGAGCGGGTCAATTGCCAAGTTGAACAATAGGGGCGAAAGGGGGCAGCCCTGGCGTGTACCTCTTTGCATAGTTATTATAGGGCCACGTACTCCGTTGACAATCAAGGATGTAGTAGGCGAGGAGTAGAAATATTGAATTAGTTGTATAAATGATGGGGTGAATTCACGTTTCTCAAGGACTTTAAATAGATGGGGCCAAATCACTGTATCAAAGGCTTTATGGGTGTCCAGACTGAGTAGCATACAGTCAGGGTTTGTAGGATGAGAGGCGGCAATTACTGATGCAAGGGCAGTTCGTATTGCCTTTACCGAGTGGCGGCCCTTAACAAAGCCAACCTGATGGTGCGTAAGTAGGTCAGGAAGAATGCTCTGGAGTCTATTGGCCATGATCTTTGCAAAAATTTTAAAGTCAATGTTTAACAAAGAAATTGGTCTATAAGCATCTACCTCTTTGGGGTCCTTGCCCGGCTTAGGGATTAGCGTGGTATATGCTTGGGAAAATGAGGGGTATGACGGAGTGGTTTGAAAAAGTGTACTATAAAGCTCAAGAAGGGTAGGGGTAATCTCAGTTTGGAGGAGTTTAAAATATATTCCAGTGTATCCATCTGGACCCGGGGACTTGTGTGGCAGGAGATTACTGATCACCCCTTCAAGTTCTCCCTCCGTTATGTCCGCCGACAGTATGTCCCTCTGAGCCTGTGTAAGTGCGGGAAGATTAGCATCATTCATTAATTTAGAATGTAAATCGGCGTCAAAGGGTTTTGCAGTATATAATTCAGCGTAGAATTGATTAAATTTAGATAGTATCTCTGACGTCTTAAGGAGAAGTTTACCAGATGTCGAATCCTTAATGGAAGATATAAAAGTACGCTTCTTCCAAGGCTTTGACATCATAGATAGTAATCTTCCAGGTTTATTACCCCAACGATAAAACATATGTTTGGTATAATCCAAACGTTGGGTCGCCTGTATAGTCAAAAAAGACTCTAACAATTTTTTGTGCTGTAAATAAGCCTCCAAAGCCAGGTCAGAGGGACATCTGACATACTCTTGAAAACTGTGGGATACCGCTGATTGTAATGTGTGATATCTTCGAGTGGCGTCTTTTTTCAGTTTTGTAACATAACCTATAATGTGGCCTCGCATTACCGCCTTCGAAGACTCCCAGAAGAGCACTGGGTTGTCCCAATGTTCAACATTGTCATCTACGAAGTTGGTCCAGTTGTAAACTAGGAACCGTTTAAAGTCTTCTGACTGCGCCAGATAATCCGGGAATCTCCAAAAGCGGTCCCGAGGATGAGCATTTTGCAAATACAGGGATAAATGAATCGGGGCATGATCAGATATTACTATATCTCCTATATCAGTAGATTTAACCTGGGTTAGAAGTGGGGAGGCCACTAGAAAACAATCGATGCGTGATAGTGAATTGTGTGCTCTAGCGTGATGTGTATATGTCCTATCTGTTAAGTTCAATAGACGCCAGGGGTCTCCTAGATGAAACATATTTTTCATCTCCTGTATACAACGCCAACATTGGGAGTTTGTTCGGGCAGCCGGTGGGGATTTATCGATGGTTGGGTCATCCACCGTGTTAAAGTCACCATCAATAATCAAAGAGTGCAACGTACGACTGGCCAGTTTTTGACTCAGGTCACGAAAGAACTCAATCTGGTTAACGTTGGGAGCATATAAGTTAACTAAAGTGTACTTGGCGCCTTCCAACTCCACGTCCACCACCACAAATCGGACATTAGGGTCAATCATTGAGTCTAAAATGGAATATCGCAAATCTCTATGAAAGAGTATAGCCATCCCACGTGATTTTGAGCGATAAGATGCAGACACACACTCCCCAATCCAAGAAGCCCGAAGAGCGGAGCCATCCCCTGCCATCCAATGAGTCTCCTGTAAAAAAATTAACTGTGGGCGAGACCTACGAATATGTGTAAGTACCTTTTTGCGCTTTATGGGAGAATTTTGTCCACCCACATTCCACGACAGCAAAGAGACACTAGAAGGGGCTCGGACCGTAGAATCATCATTAGTTTGCGTTGCCATCTAATCTGTTAGGGAAACGATCCACCCAACAACAAAAAAAACAGGCCCAAAGCTCCTCCACGCGGCTCCACGTCCACCCCCCCAAGGAAAGGCATCAAAACAGTAACCACAATGTGTTGGCAATACAAGAACTCAAAAAATAATTGAAAATAGTGACAAAATGCGGTGCAAACATTTTTCAAACCGAAAAAACATACAATATGGTGGAAGACTGCCTGTTCCACCAGAAAAACTGGAGGACCCCTTCCTGACATAGGAGGAGTGCTCCCGATAACCCACAAAAATATATAGAACCATACAAACAAAAAAATTGTTGTCATTACTACAATGCAATAGAATTTAAGTGAGAAATCTGGGGCCTATAGCCCAAACTGTATAGGACATAATCTATCAGAGTATATTAATTGTGCAAACTTCATTCGCTAGAGATAGTTAAGAACCCCCTGCGGATCCAGCTACGGCACTAGGTGGGGAGGGTGAACGATGTCTTTGAAAGTGATCTTTGGCTCTCTGCGGGTCAATAAAGATCACTGGGCGACCATTAATCATCACTCTTAGTTTAGCCGGATAAAGGAGTGCAAAGCGCTGGTTTTGGTCAATTAACATTTTGCATACCTCAGAGAAGGCTTTCCTTCTCTGTGTCACCAACGTGGAAAAATCTTGGAAGATTAGAATACGGTTGCCATCTAAAAGCAGGTTTTGTTTGGCTCTATAAGCCGATAGCATCCGTTCTTTGGCCCGATAGTCCAAGAACTTGGCTCTAACTGGGCGGGGTTTAGAATCCTCACGTTGGCGCTGAGGACCTATTCTATGCACCCTTTCTAGTTGCGGTACATTAGAAATATCTGGGGAGTCTAAAGCTTGAGGGATTCTGACACTAATATATTCATCAAGTTGGGCATCTCTGACTGACTCAGGGATACCAATGAATCGCAAATTACTTCTCATATTCCTATTTTCTAGATTATCTAGCTTTTCCGTTAAGGAGTCAATGGTCTGGGATTGAGAGGCAACAGTCACTTGCAGAGAGTGTATAGAATCTTCCGTCGTACTGGTACATTGCTCCACTTCCTCTATTCTTGCCGTATTGGCATCAATTTTAGCCAGAGAGGCATCTAAACGAGCATGTAAATCTTCAAAGCGTTTATCCATTAAGGGCATTAGCATTGAGATTACCTCCTTGGCATTCTCCGTAGATGACGGAATGGCAATGCCCTGAGGAGTTGGGGTGTGGGCTGAGGTTTCTCCAGTGGAGGAGGAGGACGAACCCGATGGGGATGGGGGGTTCTGAGATTGAGCAGAGCGTTTCTTATTTCTAACCATGTTTGTGTCAGTGGGGTATATTGATGCATTTGGAGTAGCTGTTCTGGACACAAATCTGTCCATACCCGGCCTAACCGGGCAACCACACCAAGCTGTTTAAATAGGCTCCCCAGAGGGCAAGATAATTGTTACTTTGAATTAGTATGCACCAAGGAAGGGCTAAAGGCTCACCATAAATACATGTTTATCACATTTTGTTATGGAAGTACAGTAGAAATGATCTAACACATATAATACCTATCCCATATATGAAATGGAATCGTGTAGAAATGAGGAGACGACAAAAAAAAAAAAAAATCACGAACAAAACCCACACAACCTCAACCTGCTGTGACACACCTATCCTTGACACCAGGCTAACAACCTATGTGGATCGGGTTGTAGTAAAGTAGAGGTTGTTGATACAAAACGACAATAACCTAAAATCAGTGGGAAGAACTAACCTAGGTGAAAGTCTCAGCTGATTAAAGTTCTCTCAGCGGGTCAACGAGTGCCTATTAAGTGCATGCGAATTAAAGGGTCGTACAATCTAAAGCAAGCAATGTTAGCCCGAAAAATGTATACCTCCGTCGCCGTGCTATATAGCTAATCTCAAGAATATTAGTAATTGTTGTGGCGTTGGTAAAACTAAGTTACAGTGGTTCACACAACCCGCATACCCGTAAATGGGGCACCATAATTCAGCAATTACTCTAAAGGAACGCCACCTGTAAACAGGCCTGCGTGACACAGAAATGAATATAGCAGTATAGAGCCCCCCAATGTAAATATACCAATCTGGGATAGTGTGAATACACAAAATCTGCTACCACAGGAGTAGTAACCACTAGCTGTCAGTGTAACCTTGCAAGTAAGGTTCTTCCTCTTTTCTCTCTTTTTTCTCTTTTCTCCTTTCCCTCCTTCTTCCCTCTCCCCCCCCCCCCCCCTCTCTCCTCTCCCTCTTCCTTCCCTCCCTCTCCCCCTTCCCCCCCTCCCCTCCCTCCCTCCTTAGCTCAGTTGTGTACCAAGGTGCGTTCAAAATGGGGATTTTGAAGCCAGCCCTCAGAGTCTAATAAAACTATTCATCAGAGCACTGAGCTAAATGAGCATTCAAAACGAATATCAAATAAAACGTGCATGTGAGCTGTAATATGCCACAATGATAAGTAGCCTAGCATGTATAATAATCACTCACGGCATAGATTAAACAGTAATGTCCCTTTAGGATATTCATACAAGCTGCATCAGGTATAAAGGTCCCGTTCTCCCTGGAAAACTTTTGGTCTGTAGTGTCACAGAGTCCAGGAACGTGTCTCGCATGTGTAGGCAAATAAAGAGAGAAGTCCCTCAGAGTGGCCACGTTGAGTTCTCTAAATCCCCTCACCTGTTATCCAATGGCCAGCCTCACCCGCTCCGGTGTTTCAGTTCTCTCCACGAGCCGAGTATCTGTAGCAGGGTATCAACGGAGCAGTAAAGTCCACCGGCAGCAGCGCGAGGCGTGGAGATAGGTAGACAAGCCCAGTAGAATCACGATCCTCTCTACCGATTAGCAGAATACCATCCAGGGAGCAGGGTCTGTCCACAGCACTTAGATGAAGGAGCCGGCGTCCTCTGGCCGCAGTATCTCCCGCAACCCGATCTGCTCCACAGCTTCCGTCCGATCCCGGCAGTCTCCCCGAACTTCCAGCGTCCACTATCGTCCCGAAGCCGCTGACCCAGGCAGGCTTCTGATGACAGGCCCCCGACAGCAGCGAAGCTCCGCCGCTCGCCCCTAGCCAGCCCGCCACCAGCGAGGCTCCGACGGGAGGACCAGCAGTCCGCGAACCGTGTGATGGACACGTGCACACGGTTTCCAGTAGACAGAGGTTAACCCGAGCGCGCCCGTACGTCATCATCCCGCTGTCGGATTCTCGCGAGATTCGGATTCTATATAAGCAGTCGCGCGTCGCCGCCATTTTCACTCGTGCATTGGAAATGTTAGGGAGAGGAAGTGGCTGGCGTCCTCTCCGTTTATTGTTGAACTTGATTGAATCCAAGTATGCCTCGGACCCGTGTAAAATGGGTGAAGTTTGGGGGGGTTCGGTTTCCGAGGAACCAAACCCGCTCATCTCTAAAAAAAAAACATGCCCCAAACAGCACATGATGCAAAGAAGAACAAGAGGTGCACCGAGGTTGCTGTATGACTAAGCTAAGCGACACAAGTGTGCGGCACAAACACCTGGCCCATCTAGGAGTGGCAATGCAGTGTCAGACAGGATAGCAGATATCAAAAAAAGGCCCCAAACAGCACATCATGCAAAGATGTAAAAGAGGTGCAATGAGGTAGCTGTATGACTAAGCTAAGCGACACAAACAATTGGCCCATCTAGGAGTGGCACTACGGTGTCAGACAGGACGGCACTTTAAAAAACTAGGCCCCAAACAGCACATGATGCAAAGAAGAAAAAGAGGTGCACTGAGGTTGCTGTATGACTAAGCTAAGCGACACAACCACCTGGCCCATCTAGTAGTGGCACGCAGTGGCTGAATGTCGAAAGTGGTCCGCAATTTTTCAGTCCACTGACAGCATCTCCTGCACGCCTCTATCATTTTTCAAAAATTCTGCAATTGGTGGACTTATACGGCAGTACCCCTGGACTAATACAGCAGAACTCCTGGACTTATACGGCAGTGTCAGACAGGATGCCCCAAACAGCACATGATGCAAAGATGAAAAAGAGGTGCACCAAGGTTGCTGTATGACTAAGCTAAGCGACACAAGTGTCTGGCACAAACACCTGGCCCATCTAGGAGTGGCACTGCAGTGGCAGACGGGAGGGCAGATATAAAAAAAGGCCCCAAACAGCACATCATGCAAAGATGTAAAAGAGGTGAAATGAGGTAGCTGTATGACTAAGCTAAGTGACACAAACAATTGGCCCATCTAGGAGTGGTACTGCAGTGTCAGACAGGAGGGCAGATATATAAAAAGGCCCCAAACAGCACATCATGCAAAGATGAAAAAGAGGTGCAATGCGGTAACTGTATGACTAAGCTAAGCGACACAAACAATTGGCCCATCTAGGAGTGGCATTGCAGTGTTAGACAGGATGGCACTTAAAAAAAAATAGTACCCAAGCAGCACATCATGCCAAGAAGTAAAAGAGGGCAATGAGGTAGCTGTGTGACTAAGCTAAGCAACACAAGTGTGCGGCACAAACACCTGACCCATCTAGGGTTGGCACTGCAGTCCCACTGCACTAATGGCGGATACCGGACGCACGTGTCATACCAGCATAGATGTTATGGCCTCAGTAATCCGCTTTGCAACAGGGTATATATATATATATATATATATATATATATATGGCAGTATCACTGGAATTATATGGCAGTATATATATATATATATATATATATATCAAAATGTCCTGGACTCCACTTTAAAAAAAATCCCTGGTGCCCTCTACAGAAACAGACAAAGTAATGGATGGGGCTGGCCATTTATTTACGTGTATAAAAGTCAGTCCGTGATTCCGATTCTCGTGCCGCCAGCTCTATTATTCTATTTCATACTCAGTATATATATACTCTGCAAACAGGCCCTCCACCAACGGCAAAATGGCTTCTGGAGTATGTACTGTAGTTGTAGTTTGAATGGTGGCACTCTGGTCCCAAATATAGTAAATCTTCATCTGCACGTTGCTCTGCAAGGGCTACTATATATATATATATATAGTTTACAACAGCAGCTCTCCCCTGACCCCCACCCTCTAGAGCAGTGAGAGCAGCATTATCCACCCCTTGCAGAGAAGAACACAATGACAGCGCCTCTCCCACCCCACACAGTGACACCAGCGGCACCCCTTGCAGAACACAATGGAGCACTGCAGCGGCCACTTCACTTCTCCATTTCTCCCACAACTGAGCACTGCAGCGGCTGACTTCTCACCCCCCCCTCCATCCCTCTCTCCCCTCACCCCGCACAAGGAGCATTGCGGCAGCCACTTCTCTCCCCACTCTCTCCCACCACAGCATGCAGAGCCGCGGCTGACAGTTTGGAAGGTACAGTACATACCGTCCTCATACTGCACCGCCCGCACTGTGACTACTCCTCACCCAGGGCACACCAAACCACTTAATCCAGCTCAGGGAGAAGCAGCGCCGCTGATGATTATCGGCGCTCTGCTCCGGGGGTCCTTACACACAATGGGCGTGGGGGACAATGGAGGAAGTGCCCCTTCAGGCGTAGAGCCCGGCGGCAAAAGACTCTGTTGCCTCCCGGAGTTCCGCCTCTGATCGCAGCATCAAATTTGTTAGCAGTTGGGCAAAACCATGTTCACTGCAGGAGGGGCAGATATAACATGTGCAGAGAGAGTTAGATTTGGGTGGAGTGTGTTCAAACTGAAATCTAAATTGCAGTGTAAAAATAAAGCAGCCAGTATTTACCCTGCACAGAAACAATATAACCCACCCAAATCTAACCCTCTCTGCAAATGTTATATCTGCCACACCTGCAGTGCACATGGTTTTGCCCAATTGCTAACAAACTTGCTGCTGCGATCAACTCAGAATCTCCCCCTGTATGCGGTCTTATACAAAAAGGATTGCACTGGGACGGTGAGAGGTTGTCAGAGAAGACAGAATGCAGCCTAATCAAATCACATTGATCCTTTGAAGATATTTTTGTGTCCCTTTGGTTGGAATCAGCATGTCATCCCACCGCACAGAATTTTGCTCAAAATTTCAACAGAGATCCAAAAGATTAAAACACCGACAGGGGTGAGTAGGGGTTATTCTTCCCTCTCCCCACCCCCCTAACTCCCCTACAGCCTAACCCTAACCTCCCCCTTAGTGCCTAACCACCCCCCAGAGGTACTTAAACCTAACCTAACCTGGCATCTCGACTTTTACAATGCGGACAGGGGATGGGGTAATTAATTTACCCGTACCCTAACCCGTCTGAGGTGGCGGCTAGGGTAGGGCTAAGTTAGTGGGGGCGGCGGTTACAGCTAAGTTGCATGGGATGGCAGCTAGGGCTAAGACTCTGAGGGGTGGCGTCTATGGATAACCCCCCTTCTAGTCCGTAACCCCCCCAGGCCCTAACCATCCCCCCAGTACTTACCTTCGGGATGTCAGCAGTCAATGTTTCCGGCGCCGGGATTCTGAGTGATGATCCAGACCGGTGGGATGCTGACCGCATCACATCAGACACATAGCTGCTTCCACTGGGTCCATGTTCATGCAGAGACACTGTATCTGCCATAGGTGGACACTATGGTGTGCTGCTGGTGGACTGTCTAGAACCACCAGGCGAGGTGACAGCATGCAAGGGCTCAGAAAGTGGGCATCTCAGGGCTTGAACAATGAGGCAAATACTAGTACTCAAAGAGAATGCTGAAACTAGCATTTGCATATTATCACTCCTTCAATTCCAGCAACAGGTGGCAGAGGCAATGTAGCAACGTCCACCTTTGTATCAAGCACAGAAAGTTACTGAGCTCTGCCACAGCTATTTCCGGATAAAGCACTGGTTGTCTGATGTGAATTAGACCCCCCCTCTCGCAGCATGCTGCACTTAGTACTTTAGTTATCATCTGCCACTGCTGGACACACCCCTTAATGGTGAGAAACATGCCAATAGGTAGACTTAGACACACCCTTTGGGCAGAGCTTGGCACACCCTCTTAGCGGCTTGACGCACTCTACTCCTGGCTATAATCTCCCTGAAACTAGTTTTCAAAAGTAGGCAAGTATGGCCTAGGGCTTGGTGGTTCCACCAGGCCTGCCAAAAGGGCCCGGCATACTCACAGCATTTAAAAATATCTGTGTGCACTGGGCTGTTTCAATGATCACGGCAGGCTGTCAGTGTTTAGATGGCTGCTGGGTGCCTGCTCCTCTCGCGCTCGCCTGTAGCCTTCCGATTTAAGGTGTTGGGAGGCTCCTGTATTCACTACTCTGCTTTGCAGAGCAGTGGTGAATAGACGTGCGCACATCGTCTATCCACGGGAGACAGGAGAGGGGTCACACGCCAGCAGCTCATAGAGTGCTGGGCATTCCCCCACAGTGACGAAATACGAAGGTATGACTTGGGATCGAGGTACTCCAGCAAAGCCATGCCCTTTTCATATAGGTCACGCCCCCTTGTTGGGCGAGCGCTGCCAGATAATTCCTCTTTTACAACTCCCAATGTTGGGAAGTATGATATTCTATTGCACTTTACAGCTGCACTATATTACATAGTAATAGCTGTAGAGATCAACACACACGCACCGCAGACAAATAATGTAAGGAGCGTAGATCAGAAACTAAATTATAGTGCTATGGATTGTTTGAGGAAGGGGGGCCCAAATCGGTTTCTTGCTTAGGACCCCCTGAGGTCTAAATCTGCCTCTGATCCATAGTAACAAACTCACAGAATTACATTACAAAATGTTTCCTATCTTACCTGTTATCACCCATCCCCACATTGTTAGCTCCCAGGCTGCAGTGTCGCTCCTGCTGGACTAACTGTCTTCTGATAATGTCTGCAGTATAGGAAGTTTATCCCCAATGACACGTCTGTCACAGTTCCAGAGGGCAGTTCAGTTCAAAAGACATTTCCTCCCATCGATACTATAGCGTTACATGTATTGTCCTTTACCAGATTTTTTTTATAAATAGCTTTTTTCTTTTAATTCATCCATGGTTTACACTTGATTTAGACAAAAAAAACTTGAGCTTTGGTTTAAAACATCTTTATAACCTTTACCAAATTTGCCTGGCACTCTAGGTATTTATTTATTTATTTATTTATTTAGATTTTTGCTATTTATTTAGAAATATGCATTTTCATCAAAAATGCATACACATATACTGTATGCTAATCTGAGTGATTAAGGGTATAAATTGTTAGAGTTGGAGAGTGCTACTGCGCATGCTCCATACATAGGTTCCACAGGGAGGCTTCTGATCCCTAACCAAGATGGCCACTGACCCTATTACTGTACATGCTCCATATTGTCACTGTGCTAGATTGCCAAAGTGAGAGACAAACCTCTTCCACTGAGGTCCAGAGAGATGTACGATTGCTGCCATTACATGCCTGCAATTGCCACCATTCTGCATGCATGTCGCTAGAAAGCTTGGTACTGCTTGCATCCTGCACGGCTACCCAGACAGTCATCAGCAGGTGACATGTTTGCTCTGCTCCATGCCACAACTCTGTGTATGCATAACTGTGAGGTGATCAGTTCAATTTGCCAGCTCTCGGTATCTCGGCGGTCAGGATACCGACGACGGAATCCCGACAGCGGGCAATGCTGCCAGCCAAAATCCCTGCAAATCAGGACTTTTGGATGTCCATGACACCCATAAAGTGGGAATAGATCCAAGCCGGCAGTGTGACGAGCACAGCGAGCCCGCAAAGTGACTCTTCGAGCTAGTCCCGCTGCCGGCATTCTGGCGGATGGGATGCCGCTGTTGGGATTTTGACAGCCGGCATCCCGTCAGCGGGTGATTAGTAAATATTCCACTGTGAGTATGGCTGTACTATCACATTTTTTTTTTTACTAAATAAACCATTCCACTGTTTAAGTACTGGGCTGGTTGTTGACTCAGGACACTCTACTGGTGTGTACACTCACTCTGACATACCATCACCACCTGTACACACAGATTCTGATAGGGGTAGGGTGGGTAAGCATAGGACCTGTATAGTTAGGATGTGTTAGCATAATCATGTCTGAGGTAGTCCAGTATGCAATCACCTACAAAGCTGGCCCTAGGCATAGGCAAACTAGGCAATTGCCTAGGGCATTTGGCATGCCTAGGGGCATTCATGCCAAGCCTAGAGCTGGCTCAACCTAGGGCAGTGGCAGCGGTGCAAATCGCGTACTGCATCTTTCATGCCCCAGCCCCAGATGCCCCTCCATTAGCTGCAGCACAGCCTGCGGTGAGGTGCACCCAGTACCGTTCATTTAGCCAGTGGGCAGCGCCACAGAAGTCCGCCGGCATGCTCCGCCCCCTCCCAAATCCCCACTCTCGGCGGCAGCATTTTCTGCTTCTGACGTCTCTCCCAGCTCAGAGGTGTGCCAGTACCACAGTGCTCTGCGGCCGCGAGGAGCCGTGGTGTTTGACTGAGGAGGGGAGCGTGGGGAGGATGCAGGACTCCAGCGTCCAGCCTGGGAGAGTCAGTCCAGCCCAGTCTTCAGCAGCAGCATCGGGTACCCCCAGGTTGGAGTGGGACAGCAGCAGCCAGCAGCAGTGACTCCAGTAAGACACAATTATCTGTCACTCTCACCACTGTTTTGTTCCTAATACTAATCTCTGCCATGCCCTCTGTTCTGTCATGGCCCTGTCACCCCTTTCCTGCCCTGTCACCTCTATCCTGGTCCTGTCTCCCCTGTCCTGGTCCTGTCACCTCTGTCCTGGCCCTGTCACCCCTGCCCTGGTCATGTCACCCCTCTCCTTGCCCTGTCACCCCTGTCCTGACCCTATCATTTCTGTCCTGGTCCTGTCGCCCCTGTCCTGGCCCTGTCACCACTATCCTGGCCACGTCACCACTGTCCCAGTGGCGTAACTACTGCCCCAGCAGTCCTCGTGGTGGCTTGGAGGCGGGGGGCTGCGGGGGCGCCACTGACTTAGAACAGATTGACATGCGGACGAGCGTCCGCATGTCAATCTGCGGTCTCCTCTCCCTCCCTGCTGTGTTGGAGGGACACGGAACGCACATCGCGCGTCTCTCCTGTGTCCCTCCCTGGCTCTCCCCTGGCCGGTCTAAGGAAGTGCCGTTCGTGAGCTCTGATTGGCTCATGAACCGGCACTTCCTTTATTAGACCAGCCGGGGGAGGGACACAGGAGAGACGCGCGATGCGCTCCGTGTCCCTCCAACACATGGGGGGGGGGAGCAGGCACTTGGGGCATATACCTGGCACTGTGGGGGGGCAGATCTGGCACTTGGGGCATATACCTGGCACTGTGGGGGGCAGATCTGGCACTGGGGGCATATACCTGGCACTGTGGGGGCAGATCTGGCACTGTGGGGGGAAGATCTGGCACTGTGGGGATATACCTGGCACTGTGGGGGCAGATCTGGCACTGGGGGCATATACCTGGCACTGTGGGGGCAGATCTGGCACTGGGGGCATATACCTGGCACTGTGGGGGCAGATCTGGCACTGGGGGCATATACCTGGCACTGTGGGGGGCAGATCTGGCACTGTGGGGGCAGATCTGGCACTGGGGGCTTATACCTGGCACTGTGGGGGCAGATCTGGCACTGGGGGCATATACCTGGCACTGTGGGGGCAGATCTGGCACTGGGGGCATATATCTGGCACTGTGGGGGCAGATCTGGCACTGGGGGCATATACCTGGCACTGTGGGGGGAAGATCTGACACTGTGGGGGCAGATCTGGCACTGGGGGCATATACCTGGCACTGTGGGGGCAGATCTGGCACTGGGGGCATATACCTGGCACTGTGGGGGCAGATCTGGCACTGGGGGAATATACCTGGCACTGTGGGGGGCAGATCTGGCACTGGAGGCATATACCTGGCACTGTGGGGGGAAGATCTGGCACTGGGGGCATATACCTGGCACTGTGGGGGGAAGATCTGGCACTGGGGGCATATACCTGGCACTGTGGGGGGAAGATCTGGCACTGGGGGCATATACCTGGCACTGTGGGGGGAAGATCTGGCACTGGGGGCATATACCTGGCACTGTGGGGGGAAGATCTGGCACTGGGGGCATATACCTGGCACTATGGGGGGAAGATCTGGCACTGTGGGGGCAGATCTGGCACTGGGGGCATATACCTGGCACTGTGGGGGCAGATCTGGCACTGGGGGCATATACCTGGCACTGTGGGGGCAGATCTGGCACTGGGGGCATATACCTGGCACTGTGGGGGCAGATCTGGCACTAGGGGCATATACCTGGCACTGTGGGGGAATATCTGGCACTGGGGGCATATGTGGCACTGGGAGCATGGCCCTAGCAACAAGCACTACCCCCTAGCAACGAGCATGACACCCAGTGCATGAAACCCCTGGCAACGAGCATGACACCCTGAGCATGAAAACCCCTGGCACCGTGCATGGAACCAAGAGCATGAAACCCCTGGCAACGAGCAGGTAATTTAAAAGTAATTAGAAGTCTTACTGTAGAACTTAATGTGTAATGGGCATTACGGTGTGTGGCATAATGTATCACTATATCACGGGCATTGTGGTATGTGGTATAATGTCTCAGGATCATTGTGGTGTGTGTCATTCTGTGTCACAGACATTGTATGTGCTATAATGTATCAGGGGCATTGCAGTGTGTAGCATAATGTATAACGGGCATTGCGATTCCTGTCATAATGTGTCACAGGCATTACGGTGTGTGGCATAATGTGTCTGGGGCATTACACTGTGTGCATATTGTGTCATGTGCATTATTGTGTGTGGAATAATGTCTAAGGGCCATTGCAGTATGTGGAATAATGTATACTGGGCATTACTATAAGGAGGAAAAATGACAAATAATGTAAGGGGCATGAATCAGGATTATTTTTCTTTCCTGTGGTGGCCAACGTCTGGGCGTGCAGGTTGCAAAACTGGGGTATAAGGTAGTCTTTTCCTGCAATGCCACGCCCTCCACGCAAAGCCACGCCCATTTTGACAAAGCCACACACCCTTTTTGCCGGCGCGCGCCTGTGGCGCGCGCATTTTTCTACCTTTGCTAGTGCCAATTACGGGGGGTATGGGGGGGGGGGGCGCCGAAGGATTTTTTGGCTTGGGGGAGAAAAATTTCTAGTTACGCCACTGCACTGTCCTTGCCCTGTTACCCCTATCCTGACCCTCTCACCCCTGTTCTAGCCCTGTCACCCCTGTCCTGGCTCTGTAATTTCTTTCCTTGTCCTGTCATTTCTGTCCTGGTCCTGTCACCCCTATCCTGGCGCTGTCACCCCTATTCTGGCCCTGTCTCACCGATCCTGGCCCTGTAACTCCTATCCGGCCACATCACCCCTATCCTGGCCCTGTCACCCCTATCCTGGCCCAGTCACCACTATTTTGGCCCTGTCACCCCTGTCCTGGCCCTGTCACCCTTGTCCTGGCCTTGTCATTTCTGTCCTGGATAAAAAGCAATTGTTTCCCCAGCACACTGAATGGATAACAGTAACCAGATATAAATCCCACATGATGATAGAATTCAGAGATCTTCGTTACACATATTTGCGCAAATGTGTGGTTAAGCCCCAAAGCCGCATCAAGGCCTCTCTGTATATTTGGGGTCCCTAGCGCTATATCTAGGTGCAGGGTGTGGCACCCCAAAACACCAGAATGAGCCAGAAAGCACAGCGTGACATACCAGTGTAAAAAACTATAGTGTTAATAAATTAGTATTTAGGAAGCCGAAGCTATAGAGGGGGTGATACAAACATGAAATGTAATTAAAATAGAGAAATAGTGTTAGAAAATTAATAAGTGAAAAGTGTTAATAGAATGTAAAGGTATGCCACACTAAAGCCATCCAGCTCAGCCAGTCCAGAGGCACCACACCTCACACCTCCATTACCCCAATCTGGGTCTAATATTAACCAGCAAGGAGTCACATGATAATGGCTCCTTACTAAAATATGTCTAAGCTAAGAGCTACTTACCTTGGAGCAACCCCATAATGCTCCATGTGGCATGTCAGGGCCTGCACCTCTCCTAATGCAGAAACCTCTCTGCCTCTCACAACATACATATAGATTGGTAAATGCTCAATTAGCTTAGTGATATCATTCAGGTGCTCGAAAGGAAGGGGTATTTCTGAGCAAGAAAAAAGCAATTGTTTCCCCAGCACACTGAATGGATAACAGTAACCAGATATAAATCCCACATGATGATAGAATTCAGAGATCTTCGTTACACATATTTGCGCAAATGTGTGGTTAAGCCCCAAAGCCGCATCAAGGCCTCTCTGTATATTTGGGGTCCCTAGCGCTATATCTAGGTGCAGGGTGTGGCACCCCAAAACACCAGAATGAGCCAGAAAGCACAGCGTGACATACCAGTGTAAAAAACTATAGTGTTAATAAATTAGTATTTAGGAAGCCGAAGCTATAGAGGGGGTGATACAAACATGAAATGTAATTAAAATAGAGAAATAGTGTTAGAAAATTAATAAGTGAAAAGTGTTAATAGAATGTAAAGGTATGCCACACTAAAGCCATCCAGCTCAGCCAGTCCAGAGGCACCACACCTCACACCTCCATTACCCCAATCTGGGTCTAATATTAACCAGCAAGGAGTCACATGATAATGGCTCCTTACTAAAATATGTCTAAGCTAAGAGCTACTTACCTTGGAGCAACCCCATAATGCTCCATGTGGCATGTCAGGGCCTGCACCTCCTCCTAATGCAGAAACCTCTCTGCCTCTCACAACATACATATAGATTGGTAAATGCTCAATTAGCTTAGTGATATCATTCAGGTGCTCGAAAGGAAGGGGTATTTCTGAGCAAGAAAAAAAGCAATTGTTTCCCCAGCACACTGAATGGATAACAGTAACCAGATATAAATCCCACATGATGATAGAATTCAGAGATCTTCGTTACACATATTTGCGCAAATGTGTGGTTAAGCCCCAAAGCCGCATCAAGGCCTCTCTGTATATTTGGGGTCCCTAGCGCTATATCTAGGTGCAGGGTGTGGCACCCCAAAACACCAGAATGAGCCAGAAAGCACAGCGTGACATACCAGTGTAAAAAACTATAGTGTTAATAAATTAGTATTTAGGAAGCCGAAGCTATAGAGGGGGTGATACAAACATGAAATGTAATTAAAATAGAGAAATAGTGTTAGAAAATTAACAAGTGAAAAGTGTTAATAGAATGTAAAGGTATGCCACACTAAAGCCATCCAGCTCAGCCAGTCCAGAGGCACCACACCTCACACCTCCATTACCCCAATCTGGGTCTAATATTAACCAGCAAGGAGTCACATGATAATGGCTCCTTACTAAAATATGTCTAAGCTAAGAGCTACTTACCTTGGAGCAACCCCATAATGCTCCATGTGGCATGTCAGGGCCTGCACCCAGAGCCGGCCCTAACCAATTTGATGCCCTAGGCAAAATTTGGGCTGGTGCCCCCTAGCACCACCGCTGGTTCCGCCTCTGACCTTGCACCTTTTTCCCAGCACCATCACCCCTCACCTATAGCAGTCCTTATTTTGGTGTTTGTACCCCCTATATTTTAAATAGGAACAGTTCGCACATTTGGCACACAGCCCAAAAAGGGGTGTGTTTTTGCTGGCAAGGGGCATGGCCACACAATATTAACACCAATTCCAATTATGCCACACAGTACTGCAACTTTATTCACATTTTATCTTGCGATAGTGTCCATAATTCATATTACATCCCACAGTAGCATCACTTTACTTTATAAACGTTACTCCTCACAGTAGAGCCCCTTATTCACATTACATCACACTGAATTGCTCCTTATTCACATTACACCACATTCTATTGCTCTTTATTCACATTAGATGACACAGTAGTGCCCTTTCTATATGCAACGCCACATAGTAGAGCACCTTATACACATAATGCCACACATTAGTAATGCATTTATATACCTAATTCCACACAGTAATGTCCCTTACACATATTAGACACCTTATTAATGTCCTTATAAACATAATGCGCCTTACACATTATGACAACCTTTATTAATGCCCTTTTACACATAATGTCCCTTACACATATGCCGCACATTATTAATGCCCTTGTACACATAATGACACACATAGTGCCCCCTACACATTTGCTGCACATTATTAGTGCCCCTATACACATAATAACACACATAGTGCCCCTTACACATATGTTGCATATTATTAATCCATTTTTACATGACACACATAATGCTCCTTACACATATTCCGAACACTACTGTACAACCAACCCACTCACATGCACACAGCACTCACACTGCCACTAACACTGTGACCTCTGCCTCTGCTTGGATACAGATGTGTCCTCATAAATCTTGCATCAATGCTAACGTCGGGCACACCTTTTTTTTATGAAAATGCATCTAATTTGCATTCCTATGTGTCTAGGATGCACAAGCAGCTTCTGCTGATTAAAATGATATACAGCATGCCTATATACTGTGTGACACTGTGGCTGTATCTGCATATAAAATGTTACACACAGAATATAGGCATGCCGCATATCATTTTAATCAGCAGAAGCTGCTGATGCCCCTAGGCATATCAAATGCCCTAGGCAATTGCCTAGTTTGCCTATGCCTATGGCCGGCTCTGCCTGCACCTCCTCCTAATGCAGAAACCTAATGGAAACTTTTGCAATTCTGATATTTCCGTACTATCCACTCAGGCTGTATTATTACGATGATATATTCAATGTGTATAATTATTTCCGGAATTATTTCCTGAGTTATTGTTTTTCTGTTATATCCAGTTTAATTTTGGAAATTAACGTAAAGGTGAATCTTTACGGCACCTTCCATTTCAAAGAAATATCCCATCAATTAAGACATATCACCTTGTTTATTGCCACACCACATTTTCTTTGTGGGAAATTTGGCATTTGTTCTTACCGTAATTCCTTTGTGGGGGAATTCCCATAAAAGAAACAAATCATTCTGCACCATTTATTTTCAATAATATAGTGGTGGTCTTTTGCTCAAGCTGCCTCTTGGGCAAATATTTGGCTTTCGACAACGCCATCCATTGGACCAATCTGTCCTCAATAGCTCAAGTACTAGCCATCCCCCCAGCAGATAGGCACTGACCTGACTTTCTACAGTCATACCATGCTGGACATGCCCGATCTCGTCTGATCTTGGAAGCCAAGCAGCATTGGGCCAGGTTAGTACCAGAAAGGGTGACCCTCTGGGAATACCGGGTACTGTAGCACCAAGAAATACACCTTCTGCTGATCAGCAAATTTAATTCCATTCGAGCCTTGTACTCCATTACCGCAGTTAACCCACTTCCGGGAGTCCAGATTTTATATAAGCCGGCTTTCCATTATCTCTCATATGAATATACACATGTATATAACTTCATAGTATCATAGAGATAACAGGAATATTTATATTTTCGCTTTTTGACTAAACGTCAAACATTAATACTCACTTACTAATCAGGGGGTTTACAGAGAAACTTTCTGTCACCCTCTTTATACAAGTGAGTTACAAACTGTATCGTCAACAATATTTTTGTTTAATACTTGTTTTAACTATATTGCTGATTTACAGCAATAATTTTAGTATCCTTTCGTCTGTGATTAAAAGTTAAGTTTTATCTTTTCCTACCCACACATTACCAAATTCTATCTTTTCAATATACTGAATCAAGTGTGCCCCTGAGAGACATTATCAATAGTGCCCCTTTTTTTGCCTCTTGCGCAAACCTCTCTAGAGATTGGAGACTTGAAGAGTATACTAATAAAAAATATGTTAGAAATATCTTTTTTGCATTATTCTAATCATTTTATAGCCAAAACTCTGGAGTAAAAAGTCTATGGCAGGGGAGGCAGTGCCTCCCCTGCCTATCTTTTCCGCTCATCTCTGTTCAAAACTCACCAGATTTCCAGGAGTTTATACTGCTGCACCTGTGTATAATGCCCAGATGTACCCTTTGGCTCATAAATTGCATGTAAATCTGGCTCTGGGGCTAGCCAGTGCCTGCTGAGATATTTAGCTCACCGCTCGTTCCTGTCTCTTATGTATATGGTGCTTTGTTATGTTATTATATTCTCTGTCAACTTAAACTGTCCAGCCTATGGGGGTTATTCCGAGTTGATCGCTTGCTAGCTAGTTTTAGCAGCTGTGCAAACGCTATGCTGCCGCCCACTGGGGAGTGTATTCTAGCTTAGCAGAAGTGCGAACGCATGTGCAGCCGAGCTCTGCAAAAAAAGTTTGTGCAGGTTCAGAGTAGCTCTGAATCTACTCAGCGCTTGCGATCACTTCAGCCTATTCGTGTCCGGATTTGACGTCATACACCTGCCCAGCAAACGCCTAGCCACGCCTGCGTTTTTTCAGACACGCCTGCATTTTTGCATACACTCCCTGAAAACGGACAGTTGACACCCAGAAACGCCCCCTTTCTGTCAATCTTCTTGCGGCCGTCAGTGCGAAGAAAAACTTTGCTAGAACCTATGCACAACCACAACGGCCTTTGTACCCGTACGACGCACGTGCGCATTGCGGCCCATACGCATGCGCATAAATGCAATTTTTTCACCTGATCACTGCGCTGCGGAAATCGGCTGCGAGCGATCAACTCGGAATGACCCCCTTTGTCCTATCTCTGTGCTTTACCTACATTATACCAACACTATCTCTATTTTATAGTGGATACTCCTGATGTGGCATATATGCTCAGATCCGGCCCTAACCAATATGATGCCCTAGGCAAGATTTTGGCTGGTGCCCCCTAGCACCACCGCTGGTTCCGCCTCTGACCTTGCACCTCTTTCCCAGCACCATCACCCCTCACCCATAGCAGTCCTTATTTTGGTGTTTGTACCCCCTATATTTTAAATAGGAACAGTTCGCACATTTGGCGCACAGCCCAGAAAGGGGTGTGTTTTTACTGGCAAGGGTCATGGCCACACAATAGTAACCCCAATTCCAATTACACCACACAGTACTGCAACTTTATTCACATTTTATCATGCGATAGTGTCCATAATTCATATTACATCCCACAGTAGTATCACTTTACCTTATAAACGTTACTCCTCACAGTAGAGCCCCTTATTCACATTACATCACACTGAATTGCTCCTTATTCACATTACACCACACCCTATTGCTCTTTATTCACAATAGACGACACAGTAGTGCCCTTTCTATACGCAATGCCACATAGTAGAGCACCTTATACACATAATGCCACACATTAGTAATGTATTTATACACATAATTCCACACAGTAATGTCCGTTACACATGAGACACATTATTAATGTCCTTATAAACATAATGTGCCTTACACATTATGACAACCTTTATTAATGTCCTTTTACACATAATGTCCCTTACACATATGCTGCACATTATTAATGCCCTTATACACATAATGACAGACATAGTGCCCCCTACACATTTGATGCACATTATTAGTGCCCCTATACACATAATGACACACATACATTAGTACCCTGTTACACATATGCCGCACATTATTAATGCCCTTATACACATAATTACACACAGTGCCCTTTACACATATGTTGCACATTATTGATGCATTTTTACATGACACACATAATGGTCCTTACACATATTCCGAACACTACTGCACAACCAACCCACTCACATGCACACAGCACTCACACTGCCACTAACACTGTGACCTCTGCCTCTGCTTGGATACACGGGTCCTCATAAATCTTGCCTCAATGCTAATGTCGGGCACCTCTTTTAATGAAAATGCATCTTATTTGCAATGCATTGCTATGTGGCTAGGATGCACAAGCAGCTTCTACTGATTAAAATTATATGCAGCATGCCTATATACTGTGTGAGACTGTGGCTGTATCTGCATATGAAATGTTACACACAGAATACAGGCATGCCGCATATAATTTTAATCAGCAGAAGCTGCTGATGCCCCTAGGCATATCAAATGCCCTAGGCAATTGCCTAGTTTGCCTATGCTTATGGCCGGCTCTGTATATGCTGTTATAGCAGAGCCAGACGTATCTTGAGATGTTTCTGAATAAGACTGTAACTCATACAGTCTTGGAGGGGCTCTTACAGCCTCCCAACAGCGTTATCCATTCTCCCAGTACCGCCCACTTCCCAACTGAAATGTGCGGCTGGGAGGTTGTTTGATGCGATCTGCATCCCCCCCTGCTGTAAATACCCTTGATTCCGGTTTTCAACAGTGGGACTGGAGCTTGATGACATGTAGCTTTAAACAGAAAGTTCGGGACCGCAATGACAACAATGCTGCATTAGGCCCCCCATCAATCGCATAGGGTTGCAGTACTCTCCTGGATTGGGTTTCAGAAATTCAGCAAGTATGTAGTAAATGCACTGGTGTACCCTTATTATAGACATGCATTATTTATTAAATATGTACTTGTGTAGAGGATGTGTTTTTTTGTTATTTGTATCCTTACTTTTACTTTCTCATGCCTAAAATGATGCGTCTGCAGATTTGATATCAATCCCTGTTAAGCTGTCGCCTAGAAAAGGGGAAGTTAGGAAAAACATCTTCTTGACTTGGCACAGTACTTACTTTTTGTTCAAAACTCTTCCTGAGCCTTAACCCTTTGTAAAACACTATCTTAGTAAAACATTATCTCTAATTGGGTCGCATAATGGGGGTCATTCTGACCCGATCACTCACTGCAGTTGTTCGCAGCCCAGCGATCGGGTCGGAACTGCGCATGCGCCGCAGTGTGCCGGCGCATGCCGGACGGCCTAAGGCCGTCGTTCCCTAGCGATCGCCTCTGCCTGATTGACAGGCAGAGGTGGTCGCTGGGTGGGAGGGGGCGGCACGGTGGCATTTGGGCGCGCGGTCCAGCCAACGCAGACGTTGCCGGACCAAGCGGGGGCGGGCCGCAGAAGCTGTGTGACGTAACACGCAGCCGCTGCGACCAGGGGCAGCGGTGAACAACTCCCAGTCAGCCGCAGGAGCTGCGCTGGCCGAGAGTTGCTCAACAAGTACAAAAGCATCGCTGCTGTGCGATGCTTTTGTACGTGTGTGTGGGGGGGGGGGGGGGGACAGACATGCGGGGCGGACTAGCCCTGTGCTGGGCGTGCCCCCGCATGTCTGGGAACATGGTCGTAGCTGTGCTAAATTTAGCAGAGCTACGATCAACTCAGAATGACTCCCAGTATACAATATTTTGCAAGAATTTAAGCCTCATTGCTGTAAATGCAGCCTGAAGGTCTTGTTTCATATGTAGTGTTATACGCTGTGACCCATATCAACCGAATAACCATTGTCAGAACTGTATTATAAAGATAACACTTAGTATTTCTGTTTTATTGTAGGGGGTTGGGTATAAAATGCCGGCTGTCGGTATGCTGGTGGTCAGGAGACTGACAGTGGAATCCCGACAATTGAAATCCTGACAAGCGCTAGTAAGTAATTTAACCCTCCCCTATCCTACCCCTCGCTTCTTGTTGCCTAACTCCCCCCTCCCGCCCCCAGCCTAACCCAAACAGCACTAGTGGTGCCTAACCCTAACCACCACCCCCCGCAGCCTAAAGCTAACCCTTCCCCCCCGCCCCACTCACGGCCAGGGGTAGCCTAAGCCTAACCCCCCCATGTCCGACATAGTACTTTCCCATCTAGCTGTATCGAAAATCAGGATCCCAGTAGGGATTCCGGCGTCGGTGTCCTGGCCCCCAGTGGCAAACGCAGGATTTCTAGAGGGGAGTTTCCAAATGCAATCCACAATGTCCCACTCTGCGGAACATGGAATACAATATTATTAATATAGATGATCTATAGTATAGGCTGCATCAAACATATTTAATATAAGTAAGATAATGTAAGTGGTCAGGAAAAGGTTAATCATACCATAATAAATAAATGCACTAACATAATAGAACCAGTACTGCACTTTCTAAGCACACATTCTCCCACCTCATGGCAGGGGCGTATCTAGAGAGGTGGGGACCCCCGTGCAGTCTCCGGGTGTGGGCCCCCTCCTCTCCCGTCCCGTAGCTGGCAGCATCGCTGTTAGCGCTCTGTCTTAGCGCTATAGACTCTGGCACAATGCCAGAGTCTACAGCGCATGTGCAAGTCTCTGAAAAAAGACCTGAGTCTATTGTGCTCAGACAGAGCACTAACAGTGCTGCTGTGGCTGCTGGTTATGGGATTCGGGAGAGGAGGGGACCCACACTCGGACACCAGAAAGGTAAGTATTTAGAAGAAATGGGTGTGGTGTGGGCCCCCTCTTGACCCAGGGGCCCAAGTTCACCGCACACACTGCACCCATTATAGATACGCCACTGCCTCATGGTAAGGCTCACGCCTCTTTCTGGTAGCTACTCTCTGGTCCAGTGCACTGATTGAGGCCTCAGAAGCAGAAGAAGCTTCTACCCCTGAGCATGTGCAGCAGCTTAAACTGCATGATGTGGCGGCAGCTCTAGTAATTGTATTATATGCCATTGCAATTGTTGTCATAGTTTGAGCCACTTGCCAAGAGGAGGGGGTTTCCAGGCAACCGGAAAGCCCACCTGCATTTTCCTATGGCGCCTTCCGGGATTCCATCATCGGCATGTGTGTCGGAATCTCTTGCACTGGGATTCTGACAGTTGGGATTATAATCACATCCTGTTGTAGGATACCATGCGTTCTACCTATAGGCCCAAGTTGTAAATGTGGAATAAAAAGCAATTTAAAATAATCTACAGTAAAACAAATCTGTGTGATTGATAAAAAAGAGCAAACAATGACCACATGTGAAAATTAAATAAATGATACTGTGACACTCTGACATGGATATCCTATTAACTTGGATTTATCGGGATATATGCGGCTATATAGCTACCATCACCTATATGCTGGAGACAACCTGGGTGAGACAACTACATTTCTCATACATCCTAGAGGATGCTGGGGTCCACTTCATGACCATGGGGTATAGACGGTTCCGCAGGAGCCATGGGCACTCTTAAGACTTTTCAATGGGTGTGAACTGGCTCCTCCCTCTATGCCCCTCCTCCAGACCTCAGTTTTAGAAATGTGCCCAGGCAGACTGGATGCACTCTGAGGAGCTCTACTGAGTTTCTCTGAAAAGACTTATGTTAGGTTTTTTATTTTCAGGGAGAACTGCTGGCAACAGACTCCCTGCTTCGTGGGACAGAGGGGGCAGAAGTAGGAACCAACTTCCTGAAGAGTTTCATGGCTCTGCTTCTGGCTGACAGGACACCATTAGCTCGTGAAGGGTACTGAATGCTAACTGTGTCTAGATGCTCACTCCCACAGCACGCCGTCACCCCCCTCACAGTGCCAGAAGTCAGAAGACAGGTGAGTAGAAGAAGACAGATCTTCTATCAAGAAAAGTGATGGCTGAGGTACAGCGCGGCTGGCGGGAGCGCAGCGCGCCATTGCTGCCCACACACACAGGCACTGCAGAGTGCAGGGTGCGGGGGGGGGGCGCCCTGGGCAGAAAAAACACCTCTATAAACTGGCAAAAAGGTGGCATAAGATGCCCAGGCACAGCCCTACCCCCGCCAGTATAAAGATTATGAAAAGTTTCTGAGGTAAAAAGGGCGGAGCTTCTACCTCAGGCAGCCAGCACACTGCTCAGTGCCATTTTCTCTCTCCTCAGGCTGCAGAGACATCACTGGTCCTCCTTCACTTCTGACTACAAGTATCAGGGTGCAAAACAGGGGGGGGCACAAGCGAATTTGGTGCTTTACAAGTGTGTTTTACTATGTAAAAAGCGCTGCATGTCAGTGGGCATTCTGTGTTCACAGGCATTAGATACTAGCGCTGCGGTTGTGAACTAGCTGCTCCTAAACTGTGTCCCTCTGACAGATTTTTCAGGGCTCTGTTCTTCCATCCACAGGCGACCCTCTGGGTCACATAAGAGACCATTTGCGAATATTGTGAATACTGATACCGACACAGACACTGATTCTTGTGTTGACGATAGTGACTCCAGAGAAACAGATCATAAATTGGCAAAAAATATACAATATATGATTGTGGCTATAAGGGAAGTTCTGGAAGTCACAGAAGCCACTCCTGTACCTCAGGAGAAGGCTTATTTCTATAAAGAAAAGAAATCTAAGGTCACTTTCCCTCCTTCCCACAAGCTTAATACACTCTTTGAAGGGATGTGGGTGAATCCCGAAAATAAATTTCGTATTCCCAAGAGAATTCAGAAAGCTTATCCTTTCCCGGTGGAGGACAGGAAAAAATGGGAGTCACCCCCTGTGTGCACTGTCCAGGTTGACAAAGAAGGTAATTCTTCCTGCACCTGGCACGGCTTCACTAAAAGAGCCGGCAGACCGAAAGATGGAAACTACATTGAAATCCATTTATGTTGGCAATAGTACGCTGCTCAGGCCCACAATTGCTTGCGTGTGGGTGAGTCGCGCTATTGAAAAATGGTCAGAAAGCGTGTCATCAGAAATTGACACGATTGATAAAGATGAGATACTTCTTAAGTTAGGGAATATCAAAGACGCTGCCGCATACATGCTAGAAGCGATGAAAGATATTGGACTCTTGAGTTCACAAGCCGCTACCATGGCAGTATCGGCTCGGCGGGCATTGTGGATTCGCCAGTGGAACGCGGATGCAGATTCCAAAAGAAATATGGAGGCTCTCTCATATTAAGGTGAGGCCTTATTTGGCGATGGACTGGATACGTTAGTCTCGGCGGCTACCGCAGGTAAGTCGACATTTTTGCCCTCTGCGCCTGCACCGGCAAAAAAGACATATCACCTGCACATGCAGTCCTTTCGGCCCAATAAATACAAAAAAGCGAGAGGTTCCCCCTTCTTTGCGGGTAGGGGAAGGGGAAAGAAGGGGACAGCAGCTTCAGGTTCCAAGGAGCAGAAGTCTACCCCTACTTCTGCCAAATCTTCAGCATGTTGCTGGGGCTCCTTTGCGAGAGGTCGCTCGGGTGGGGGCACGTCTCAAACTGTTCAGCCAAGGTTGGATTCTGTCTGGCCTGCATCCCTGGGTGTTGCAAATAGTGTCCCAGGGATACAAGCTGGAGTTTCAAGACATTCCCCCATGCCGATTTTCCAAATCGACCTTGCCAGCTTCTCTTCCAGAAAGGGAAGCAGTAACAGCAGCAATCCAAAAATTATGTCAGGATCAGGTCATAGTCCTGGTACCTTTGTCACAACAAGGGGAGGGTTTTATTCAAGCCTTTTTGTAGTTCCGAAGACGGATGGCTCGGTCAGACTGATCCTAAACCTGAAAAATCTGAATCTCTACTTGAAACGATTCAAGTTCAAAATGGAATCACTGAGGGCAGTGATTTCCAGTCTGGAGGTGGGGGACTACATGGTGTCTGTAGACATAAAAGATGCTTACCTGCATGTTCCCATTTATCCTCCTCACCAGGCTTATCTGAGATTCGCGGTTCAGGATTGCCATTGCCAATTCCAGACGTTACCTTTCGGTCTCTCCACGGCGCCGAGGGTATTCACCAAGGTGATGGCGGAGATGATGGTTCTCCTGCGTCAAAAAGGAGTCAATATAATTCCTTATCTAGACGATCTCCTGATAAAGGCGAGATCCAGGGAGCAGTTGTTACAAAACATCACACTCTCCCTGTCAATACTCCAACAACACGGCTGGATCATAAATTATCCAAAGACACAGTTGGAACCGACGACAAGATTGTCTTTTCTCAGGATGATTCTGGATACAGAAGTTCAGAGAGTATTTCCTCCGGTGGAAAAGGCTCTGGAAATCCAGAAAATGGTAAAACAGATATTGAAACCATCGAGTGTGTCTAACCATCAGTGCATTCGGTTGTTGGGGAAGATGGTGGCGGCCTATGAGGCCATACAGTTTGGCAAGTTCCATGCCAGGGTATTCCAGTGGGACCTGTTGGACAAGTGGTCGGGATCCCACCTACACATGCACCGGAAGATAATCCTGTCATCAAAAGCCAGGATTTCGCTCCTGTGGTGGCCACACAGTTCTCACCTACTAGAGGGATGTAGGTTCGGGATTCAGGACTGGCTCCTGGTAACCACGGATGCAAGTCTCCGAGGCTGGGGAGCTGTCACTCAGGGAGAAAGCTTCCAGGGAAAATGGTAAAGTCAGGAAGCCTGCCTTCACATAAACGTGCTGGAATAGAGAGCCATTTACAACGGCCTTCAACAAGCGGTACATCTTCTTCAAGATCATCCCGTGCAGATCCAGTCGGACAATGTAACAGCAGTCGCGTACATAAACAGGCAGGGCGGAACGAAAGGCAGAGCGGCAATGGCAGAGGTGACGAAGATCCTCCTCTGGCAAGAAAGACATGTAAAGGCTCTGTCTGCAATTTTCATTCCGGGAGTAGACAACTGGGAAGCAGACTTCCTCAGCAGACACGATCTCCATCCAGGAGAGTGGGGCCTACACCAAGAAGTCTTCACAGAGGTGACAAGTCTTTGGGGAGTTCCTCAAGTAGACATGATAGCATCTCGTCTCAACAAGAAGCTTCAGAAATATTGTTTCAGGTCGAGAGACCCTCAAGCAATAGCAGTGGATGCGCTGGTGGCCCAGTGGGTGTTCCGGTCAGTGTATGTCTTCCCTCCACTTCCGCTGATCCCAAAAGTGCTCAGGATCATAAGAAGAACAAGAGTTCGAGCAATCTTCATTGTCCCAGACTGGCCAAGGAGGGCTTGGTACCCAGATCTTCAGGAGTTGCTCATAGAAGATCCTCAGCCTCTTCCTCTTCGTGAGGACCTGCTGCAGCAGGGGCCATGCGTGTATCAAGACTTACCGTGGCTACGTTTGACGGCATGGCTGTTGAGCGCCAGATCCTAGCCCAAAAGGGTATTCCCAAGGAAGTCATCCCCACCCTTATTCAGGCCAGGAAAGGAGTAACGTCGAAACATTACCACCGTATTTGGAGAAGATATGTGTCTTGGTGTGAATCCAAGAAGGCTCCTCTGGAAGAGTTTGAGTTGGGACGTTTTCTCCATTTTCTGCAGGCTGGTGTGGAGGCGGGCCTACGATTGGGATCAATCAAGGTCCAGATTTCGGCCTTGTCAGTGTTCTTCCAAAAACAATTGGCCTCTCTTCCAGAGGTTCAGACCTTCGTGAAAGGGGTTCTGCACATCCAGCCTCCATTTGTGCCTCCACTGGCATCATGGGACCTTAACGTGGTGTTGCAGTTCCTTCAATCAGATTGGTTTGAGCCTCTACAAGAGATAGAGTTGAAGTTTCTCACTTGGAAAGTGGTGATGCTTTTGGCATTGGCATCCGCGCGGCAGGTGTCTGAATTGAGGGCCTTGTCTCACAAGAGCCCTTACCTGATCTTCCATGAAGATAGGGCAGAGTTGAGGACTCGTCAACATTTTCTTCCGAAGGTGGTTTCATCTTTCCACATAAACCAACCTATTGTGGTGCCAGTAGTTACTGACACGTTCACTGAGTAAAAGTCTCTAAATGTGGTTAGGGCTTTGAAGATTTATGTCGCTAGAACAGCTCAAATACGGAAAACATAGTCTTTGTTTGTCCTGTATGCTCCCAACAAGATTGGGTGTCCTGCTTCCAAGCAGACTATTGCGCGTTGAATCAGAAGTACGATTCAGCACGCTCATACTACGGCTGGATTGCCGTTACCGAAGTCGGTGAAGGCCCATTCCACTAGGAAGGTGGGCTCATCCTGAGCGGCGGCCCGGGGGGTCTCGGCATTGCAACTTTGCCGAGCAGCTACTTGATCGGGGTCAAACACATTTTCTAAATTCTACAAGTTTGACACCTTGGCCAATGAAGACCTCAAGTTCGGTCAATCGGTGCTGCAGGGTCATCCGCACTCTCCCGCCTGTACTGGAGCTCTGGTATAAACCTCATGGTCATGAAGTGGACCCCAGCATCCTCTAGGACGTATGAGAGAACAGGATTTTTATACCTTCTGGTAAATCCTTTTCTCCTAGTCCGTAGAGGATGCTGATGCGTACTTTACCTGCAGTTTTGTTATTAGAGTTACACAAGTTGTGTTATATTAGTTTCAGCATGTTGCTGTAATTGGTTCATGCCTGTTGACGTGTGTTCTGTTGAATGCCATGTTGTGTGGCATGGTTGAGGTGTGAGCTGGTATGTATTTAGTTTAAAGAAAAATCCTTTCCTCGAAATGTCCATCTCCCTGGGCACAGTTCCTATAACTGAGGTCTGGAGGAGGGACATAGAGGGAGGAGCCAGTTCACACCCATTGAAAAGTCTTAAGAGTGCCCATGGCTCCTGCGGAACCGTCTATACCCCATGGTCATGAAGTGGACCCCAGAATCCTCTACGGACTAGGAGAAAAGGATTTACTGGTAGGTAACAAAATCCTGTTTTTCCCTAAAAGGAACCCTCACTTCTCACTAGCCGGCACAGTGCAGCTTCCCCTTGCTTAGGTTGCTAGGCAACGCCTGCAACCAAAGGACAGCAACTTGTGGAGTGCTAGGATCCAGGTGCAGACCAGCAGAGTAGGAAGAATCGAAGCTGCTGATTGGAAGGTGCAAAGTGGGAAGAGTAGGTGGCAGGGTTACCTCCAGAGGTGATTGCTGAGGAGTCTCCTGAGGTGATAGGAGAGAGACGCTGTGAGGAGTGGTACTCTGAGGTAACAGCACGAAGAGTGATGCTGCGCTGAGGTGATGCTGAAGAGACATGCTGTGGAGAGAAGAGCCATGCTGAGGGGGCACTGCCCACAGTAACAGAATGAGAGAGCTGTCGTGGCATGGAGTCAGTGACCATCTTGTCAGCCCTCTGTCTGAAGCCCTGACAAGAACGGGAGCCATAACAGAGCTGGGTGCGACTAGTGAGCAGACATTGTAGGTATTTGGGACACGTAGCTGCCACCCACCAGTGTGACATAGTGAAGGGCCAATAGGAAAAACATAGCCAAACTTCCTTTCAGAAAGCTCCACAGCCTGTTATATGCTCACCACGGCCCACAGTCTTGCAAGCCTTTGTGTGTACCCATATAAAGTGATAACACTGGACAACTGGAGGGTATACAAGTTACAGAGACTCAACACAATATACGGGGTGGTTCACAAGCGCTGCAAGTAACTGATCAATTGTTATCAGTTCATCACGATCATATTCTCATGTTCAACTTCATGGGTCCCAGAGATTTCTCAACTTGTACCACTCCACGGTTTTTCAAAGGTTCGCACCTTTTGACTAACCTCCTCAACGCGGGATATGTACGTCAAAAGGTTTCTTTAGAGATTCTTCTCGTGCACACTTATTTTTTAGGATCAATCGTACCACAGCCCCGTCCCTTAAAAAGGGCACTCACCTCACAACAGTGCCCTATATTCCTTGCAAGGTTTCTTTGCTGTCAATGGATCCCCGGGTTCCCACTGGTGACCACCGGTATTATGGCAGATATGTGGATAAAGAACAATGGATATCCAGAAAAATATACAAATTTATTGTATCTTAAAAAGATATATCCATAAAAACATTACAAATGAACAAAAATAAAAAATATAAAATATTGATTCCCATGGTCAGTCGGGAATTGTTTACTCTACCAAACACCTCAAGGTACCAAACACTCCAGAATTGTGCACATAGGTTAAAAATCAAAAACCGAGTGTTGGTCCTATTTGACAATAAAGAGGCAAGTGGAAGAGCCCATACGACCTGGGATATAAGAACACCACACCGACGCGTTTCGGATTCAAGATCCTTCCTACAGAGACTGCAGGGTGTTATTGCGTGGGGAAAATACTTTCCAGTCATCTGTGCCCGTTATACACAGGGAGGACTGCATTACCTAGGCAACCCCGTCACCCTTGTAGAGAGAGAGAGAGAGAGAGAGAGAGAGAGAGAGAGAGAGACTTGTTCAGTTTAGAGAGGCGTTTCTCTGAATACCCCAACATATTAGTGGAATAAACTGTAATGCCTCTTATGTTCATTGCTTAAGTTGCTTTTGCATGCTGTCTACCGATAGGAAAACCATACTGCTGCCTTCTGTCTCCCACTACGAACTTCTGTGCTATCTGCTACTCTAAAAGTAAAACTGTACAGTATATTTGGCTTGCTTGGCTACAAAGGATATAAACTGTGCTATTTATTGCCACTTTCTTCCCGCTACCCACTGCTTCTCCTCTTGCTGGGACATCCAAAAAAAAAAGGAACAGTCATCTAGCTTTTAAGCAGCCGATGGTATTTGGATAAACAACTATGGTGGTCATTCCGAGTTGTTCGCTCATTAGCAGTTTTTAGCAGCCGTGCAAACACTATGCCGCCTCCCACTGGGAGTGTATTTTAGTTTAGCAGAAGTGCGAACAAAAGGATCGCAGAGCGGCTACAAAATAATTTTGTGCAGTTTCAGAGTAGTTTCAGACCTACTCAGCGCTTGCGATCACTTCAGACTGTTCAGTTCCTGTTTTGACGTCACGAACACGCCCTGCGTTCGCCCAGCCATGCCTGCGTTTTTCCTGGCACACCTGCATTTTTACGAACACTCCCTGAAAACAGTCAGTTGACACCCAGAAATGCCCTCTTCCTGTCAATCAGTCTGCGTCCACCAGTGCGACTGAAAAGCTTCGCTAGACCTTGTGTGAAACTACATTGTTTGTTGCAATAGTACGATGTGCGTGCGCAATGCACCGCATACGCGTGCGCAGAAGTGCCTTTTTTTGCCTGATCACAGCGCAGCGAACGAAAGCAGCTAGCGATCAACTCAGAATGACCCCCTATATTCAGAGGTGAATAGACTGAGTTAATAAGACAATGTTATGCAACACAAGGTGGACAGTAAGCAACATTATAGAGAGCCACTCATTAATGGAGTAGATAAAACCACCTTGGAGGCAGTACAGTGAATTGCAGTGTTATTTAGACAAAAAGGGAATTACTTTGTCATTATTTTACAGTGAATTGCATGGTAGCTGTAAGTTATTTTCTTATTGTGATGTGTATCGTTGTTTCCTTATATGTGAAATTGTATTTGCTCTTTAAACAAATAATTCCACAGTGGTGACCAGTTGTGTTCCTGCATAATAAATCTTAATGTCACCGTCCTAATGTGTAGTGACTATTGAGTTGGGTCTTCTGGGGTTGGGGTTCCTCGCCTTTCTGCCTAGGGTTCCACCAGTGAGTTCTGGTCCAAGAGGTGATCCCGGGTGAGGAATCCAGGTACATTCACCGACACCTGCACCTGCACTCCTGCAACCACATCCCACAGTACTTACCTGTTACAATACACTTTAATAAAAAATATATTATTTGAACAATACGAAAGATACCAATTGCAAAATAGTGTAACAAAAATAACAAGTAACAGTGGGCAGATTTAACAAATGCAGAGAGATTTAGATTTGGGTGGGGTGCATTCAAGCTGAAATCTAAATTACGGTGTAAAAATAAAACTGTCTGACATTTGTGGGCTACATGCAAAATCAGACAGTATTTACCCTGCACGGAAAAAATATAAATGTAAATCCTCCCATTGCATTGCAAAATGGTTTGTTCCAAATACAAACTTACGTGCTTTTTCTGCCTCACTTCCAAATCTGAATCACGCCCAGTGTTACAAACTGTGTTAAATGGGGCAACCTGAGACCTAAAGCTGGGTAAATACTTTTACAATCACTCTGCTGATCGGGTAAATGCTCCAGATCAGCAGAGCAGTGTGTCCCCAGCTTGACATACTGTCATCCTTCTGTGAGCTTTCCCCTCCGCCCCATCCCATACACTGTGCTAGAGGTAGGAAGGAATTCATTTCCTATGCATGGTGATAATTAAACACCTGAGGCTGGGAGTGCCTACCTCTGGCAGGGAAGGGTAGGCACTCCATCACTGAGGATAATGTTGCTAACATGTGGATCATAGTTGACGTGGATGCTGGGGTGACCATGGTCCAGTTAGAGAAGGAGATAGGCATCTCATCAGGATCCATCTGCTCAATACTCTATTAAAAGCTTGGCCTGAGCAAAGTACTGTATATGCATGCTGGGTGCTCCATCAGCAGTATCGAGAGCAGAAGAAGGCTCTGGTGACTTGGGGGGTAATTCATTTAGTTGTTATGAGCGACCGCTGTGACTCATTCCTGTTTGTGTTCTGACTGTCTCCTAGCAACCTGGAAACCGTCCGCTACTATGTACCACACCTGTTTGGAATGCTTTTGTTACCTGACTCCTCCTGTGATTGGTCTCTTTCCCTGTCATTAGGGATTATGCCCTGTTACTGGAGCCTGTGATATTACTAAGTTTCTGCACAAAGTGAGACTGTCATGCATACTGTGCAGTTCCCAGTTCTTGTAACCCTGGTTTGTCTGTCTGAACCTCCCATCTGTTCCTGAGCCCTGGTTTCTTGCCAGTCCTAGGACCCATGCTTTATTGGAATCTGCCCAGCACCTGCCATCCTGTGTCTGTTTCTGCTCCGTGTCAACATCCAGCCATAGCCCTTCAGTTATTCTCATGCATAGTCCTGATACTTGCCTAACTCCTGTCAAGTCTTCCTGAGTTTATCCTGCCACCTCAGGTCTCGTGAACATTCAGCCTGTGTGTCCTTGGTTGTCGGTAGCAAACTTTATTCACTCCAGCCGTGCCTGTATTCATAGGCCTGCAGCAATTTCTGGATATCTGTATCAGTACTCAAAGCTACAACTCTGCTTCTGTGTGTTATAACAGCCTAGTCACTATTCATCAAGCAAGTCTCTCTGCTCAAGCTAATAGAACTTTTCTTTTAATCAACTCACACACGCACTCACCTAGTTACTCCCAGCAGTTATCACCTCATTCATTCAGTTCCCAGTGTTCAGTTACCAGTGCATATTCAAACTTGTGGCTTCCAGTTATCATACTTTGTCAAGCCTGTCTGCAGTAACCATTTCAGTTTCCTGCTAACCTGACCTGCAATTAACCCATGCTTTGCTATCTTGTTTAATCAACTCTTGTGGTCTTCACTTGCATCAGCCATGCCAGTATCACCTAGCCAAAGTGTACAATTAACCCCAGCCTAGCCAAGTCATCTTGCATCCAGTATGTCTTCAATCAACCCTTGCCTTTCCAGTTGCTATACTCCAGGTAAATTAACCTAGTGGATCTCTGCCAATCAAGAACTTGGCTCAGGCATATCCTAGCATTAGTAATATAGTGTATATATATATATATATATATTAGTGATGAGCGGGTTCGGTTTCACGGAAACCGAACCCCCCCGAACTTCACCCTTTTTACATGGGTCCGAGCCATACTCGGATTCTCCCGTATGGCTCGGTTAACCCGAGCGCGCCCGAACGTCATCATCCCGCTGTCGGATTCTCGCGAGATTCGGATTCTATATAAGCAGCCGCGCGTCGCCGCCATTTTCACTCGTGCATTGGAAATGTTAGGGAGAGGACGTGGCTGGCGTCCTCTCCGTTATTGTTGAACTTGATTGTGCACTATTGCTTAATTGTGGGGAGGGCTGGGGAGCAGCTGTATAATATAGGAGGAGTACAGTGCAGAGTTTTGCTGATCAGTGACCACCAGTTATCCGTTCTCTGCCTGATAAAAACGCTCCATATCTGTGCTCAGTGTGCTGCATATATCTGTGCTCACACTGCTTAATTGTGGGGACTGGGGAGCAGCTGTATTATATAGCAGGAGTACAGTGCAGAGTTTTGCTGACAGTGACCACCAGTATACGTTGTCTGCCTGAAAAACACTCCATATCTGTGCTCAGTGAGCTGCTTTATTGTGGGGACTGGGGACCACCAGTATAATATTATATAGGAGGAGTACAGTGCAGAGTTTTGCTGACCAGTGACCACCAGTATATAATATATAGCATTACGGTACAGTAGGCCACTGCTGTACCTACCTCTGTGTCGTCATTAAGTATACTATCCATCTACATTCTATACCTGTGGTGCATTTCAGTTGTGCAGTTTGCTGACACAGTGACCACCAGTATATATAGCAGTACGGTACGGAAGGCCACTGCTGTACCTACCTCTGTGTCGTCATTAAGTATACTATCCATCTACATTCTATACCTGTGGTGCATTTTAGTTTTGCAGTTTGCTGACACAGTGACCACCAGTATACTATATAAAGCAGTACAGTACGGAAGGCCACTGCTGTACCTACCTCTGTGTCGTCATTAAGTATACTATCCATCTACATTCTATACCTGTGGTGCATTTTAGTTTTGCAGTTTGCTGACACAGTGACCACCAGTATACTATATATAGCAGTACGGTACGGAAGGCCACTGCTGTACCTACCTCTGTGTCGTCATTAAGTATACTATCCATCTACATTCTATACCTGTGGTGCATTTTAGTTTTGCAGTTTGCTGACACAGTGACCACCAGTATATAATATATAGCAGTACGGTACGGAAGGCCACTGCTGTACCTACCTCGGTGTCGTCATTAAGTATACTATCCATCTACATTCTATACCTGTGGTGCATTTTAGTTTTGCAGTTTGCTGACACAGTGACCACCAGTATATATAGCAGTACGGTACGGAAGGCCACTGCTCTACCTACCTCTGTGTCATCAAGTATACTATCCATCCATACCTGTGGTGCATTTCAGTTGTGCGCAGTATATATAGTAGTAGGCCATTGCTATTGATAGTTACGGGCATATAATTCCACACATTAAAAAATGGAGAACGAAAATGTGGAGGTTAAAATAGGGAAAGATCAAGATCCACTTCCACCTCGTGCTGAAGCTGCTGCCACTAGTCATGGCCGAGACGATGAAATGCCATCAACGTCGTCTGTCAAGGCCGATGCCCAATGTCATAGTAGAGAGCATGTAAAATCCAAAAAACAAAAGTTCAGTAAAATGACCCAAAAATCTAAATTAAAAGCGTCTGAGGAGAAGCGTAAACTTGCCAATATGCCATTTACGACACGGAGTGGTAAGGAACGGCTGAGGCCCTAGCCTATGTTCATGGCTAGTGGTTCAGCTTCACATGAGGATGGAAGCACTCATCCTCTCGCTAGAAAAATGAAAAGACTTAAGGTGGCAAAAGCACAGCAAAGAACTGTGCGTTCTTCTAAATCACAAATCCCCAAGGAGAGTCCAATTGTGTCGGTTGCGATGCCTGACCTTCCCAACACTGGACGGGAAGAGATTGCGCCTTCCACCATTTGCACGCCCCCTGCAAGTGCTGGAAGGAGCACCCGCAGTCCATTTCCTGATAGTCAAATTGAAGATGTCACTGTTGAAGTACACCAGGATGAGGATATGGGTGTGGCTGGCGCTGGGGAGGAAATTGACAAGGAGGATTCTGATGGTGAGGTGGTTTGTTTAAGTCAGACACCCGGGGAGACACCTGTTGTCCGTGGGACGAATATGGCCATTAACATGCCTGGTCAAAATACAAAAAAAATCAGCTCTTCGGTGTGGAATTATTTCAACACAAATGCGGACAACAGGTGTCAAGCCGTGTGTTGCCTTTGTCAAGCTGTAATAAGTAGGGGTAAGGACGTTAACCACCTCGGAACATCCTCCCTTATACGTCACCTGCAGTGCATTCATCAGAAGTCAGTGACAAGTTCAAAAACTTTGGGTGACAGCGAATGCAGTCCACTGACCACTAAATCCCTTCCTCTTGTAACCAAGCTCCTACAAACCACACCACCAACTCCCTCAGTGTCAATTTCCTCCTTACCCAGGAAAGCCAATAGTCCTGCAGGCCATGTCACTGGCAAGTCTGACGAGTCCTCTCCTGCCTGGGATTCCTCCGATGCATCCTTGAGTGTAACGCCTACTGCTGCTGGCGCTGCTGTTGTAGCTGCTGGGAGTCAATCGTCATCCCAGAGGGGAAGTCAGAAGACCACTTGTACTACTTCCAGTAAGCAATTGACTGTCCAACAGTCCTTTGCGAGGAAGATGAAATATCACAGCAGTCATCCTGCTGCAAAGCAGATAACTCAGGCCTTGGCAGCCTGGGCGGTGATAAACGTGGTTCCGGTATCCACCGTTAATTCAGAGGCAACTAGAGACTTGATTGAGGTACTGTGTCCCCGGTACCAAATACCATCTAGGTTCCATTTCTCTAGGCAGGCGATACCGAAAATGTACACAGACCTCAGAAAAAGACTCACCAGTGTCCTAAAAAATGCAGCTGTACCCAATGTCCACTTAACCACGGACATGTGGACAAGTGGAGCAGGGCAGACTCAGGACTATATGACTGTGACAGCCCACTGGGTAGATGTATGGACTCCCGCCGCAAGAACAGCAGCGGCAGCACCAGTAGCAGCATCTCGCAAACGCCAACTCTTTCCTAGGCAGGCTACGCTTTGTATCACCGCTTTCCAGAAGAGGCACACAGCTGACAACCTCTTACGGAAACTGAGGAAGATCATCGCAGAATGGCTTACCCCAATTGGACTCTCCTGGGGATTTGTGACATCGGACAACGCCAGCAATATTGCGCGTGCATTACATCTGGGCAAATTCCAGCACGTCCCATGTTTTGCACATACATTGAATTTGGTGGTGCAGAATTATTTAAAAAACGACAGGGGCGTGCAAGAGATGCTGTCGGTGGCCCGAAGAATTGCGGGCCACTTTCGGCATTCAGCCACCGCGTACAGAAGACTGGAGCACCACCAAACATTCCTGAACCTGCCCTGCCATCATCTGAAGCAAGAGGTGGTAACGAGGTGGAATTCAACCCTCTCTATGCTTCAGAGGAGGGAAGAGCAGCAAAAGGCCATTCAAGCCTATACATCTGCCCACGATATAGGCAAAGGAGGGTGAATGCACCTGACTCAAGCGCAGTGGAGAATGATTTCAACGTTGTGCAAGGTTCTGCAACCCTTTGAACTTGCCACACGTGAAGTCAGTTCAGACACTGCCAGCCTGAGTCAGGTCATTCCCCTCATCAGGCTTTTACAGAAGAAGCTGGAGACATTGAAGGAGGAGCTAAAACAGAGCGATTCCGCTAGGCATGTGGGACTTGTGGATGGAGCCCTTAATTCGCTTAACCAGGATTCACAGGTGGTCAATCTGTTGAAATCAGAGCACTACATTTTGGCCACCGTGCTCGATCCTAGTTTTAAAACCTACGTTGTATCTCTCTTTCCGGCAGACACAAGTCTGCAGAGGTTCAAAGACCTGCTGGTGAGAAAATTGTCAAGTCAAGCGGAACGTGACCCGTCAACATCTCCTCCTTCACATTCTCCCGCAACTGGGGGTGCGAGGAAAAGGCTAAGAATTCCGAGCCCACCCGCTGGCGGTGATGCAGGGCAGTCTGGAGCGAGTGCTGACATCTGGTCCAGACTGAAGGACCTGCCAACGATTACTGACATGTCGTCTACTGTCACTTCATATGATTCTCTCACCATTGAAAGAATGGTGGAGGATTATATGAGTGACCGCATCCAAGTAGGCACGTCAGACAGTCCGTACGTATACTGGCAGGAAAAAGAGGCAATTTGGAGGCCCTTGCAGAAACTGGCTTTATTCTACCTAAGTTGCCCTCCCTCCAGTGTGTACTCCGAAAGAGTGTTTAGTGCAGCCACTCACCTTGTCAGCAATCGGCGTACGAGGTTACTTCCAGAAAATGTGGAGAAGATGATGTTCATCAAAATGAATTATAATCAATTCCTCCGTGGAGACATTCATCAGCAGCAATTGCCTCCACAAAGTACACAGGGACCTGAGATGGTGGATTCCAGTGGGGACGAATTAATAATCTGTGAGGAGGGGGATGTACACAGTGAAAGGGGTGAGGAATCGGAGGATGATGATGAGGTGGACATCTTGCCTCTGTAGAGCCAGTTTGTGCAAGGAGAGATTGATTGCTTCTTTTTTTGGTGGGGGCCCAAACCAACCAGTAATTTCAGTCACAGTCGTGTGGCAGACCCTGTCGCTGAAATGATGGGTTCGTTAAAGTGTGCATGTCCTGTTTATACAACATAAGGGTGGGTGGGAGGGCCCAAGGACAATTCCATCTTGCACCTCTTTTTTCTTTAATTTTTCTTTGCATCATGTGCTGTTTGGGGACAATATTTTTGAAGTGCCATCCTGCCTGACACTGCAGTGCCACTCCTAGATGGGCCAGGTGTTTGTGCCGGCCACTTGTGTAGCTTATCTTAGTCACACAGCGACCTTGGTGCGCCTCTTTTTTTCTTTGCATCATGTGTTGTTTGGGGACAATTTTTTTGAAGTGCCATCCTGCCTGACACTGCAGTGCCACTCCTAGATGGGCCAGGTGTTTGTGTCGGCCACTTGTGTCGCTTCGCTTAGTCACACAGCGACCTTGGTGCGCCTCTTTTTTTGTTTGCATCATGTGCTGTTTGGGGACTATTTTTTTGAAGTGCCATCCTGCCTGACATTGCAGTGCCACTCCTAGATGGGCCAGGTGTTTGTGTCGGCCACTTGTGTCACTTAGCTTAGCCATCCAGCGACCTTGGTGCAAATTTTAGGACTAAAAATAATATTGTGAGGTGTGAGGTGTTCAGAATAGACTGGAAATGAGTGGAAATTATGGTTATTGAGGTTAATAAAACTATGGGATCAAAATGACCCCAAATTCTATGATTTAAGCTGTTTTTTAGGGTTTTTTGTAAAAAACACCCGAATCCAAAACACACCCGAATCCGACAAAAAAAATTTGGTGAGGTTTTGCCAAAACACGTCCGAATCCAAAACACGTCCGCGGAACCGAATTCAAAACCAAAACACAAAACCCGAAAAATGTCCGGTGCACATCACTAATATATATATATATATATATATATATATATATTAATAGTTTAGTTCAAAATAAATAAAGCTGACTTTACTTTCCCCTTATACAAGTCTCTGTGTCTTTACTAATGATTAGGGTTGTATTGTGTTACCCTTGCACTGTTTGGAGGGAGATCGGACCATGGATTGTATAGGTGTGTACCCAGCTATAGTCCTTCTCTGTTCTGAATAAAGTATAATAGTGAATCAGTTTACAGAAGTTATATTGATAAAAGATAATTACCAGTATACTACATTTCAGCTGAAAAGTAAGCTGGTAGATCTCTCTGTAATCCATACAGTATTCCTTTTGATAATTGTGTCAGGTACTGCGATCTGCCTGAAGTAGGAGTAGCTGAAACTTACAGGACAGAGATCCTGGCACTGGTGTCACGGCACAAGATGTCCCGGCATTGTAGGAATACGTACATTGGGAAATTTTATCCACTAATTATGCCCTGGGACTAGAACCTGAGTGCGTGACCGATCATAGTAGTGAAAGGATGTATGAGGGGAAAGCAATAAGTTTCCAGTGCAGTGCATAATTGGAGTAGACACAATCTGACTGGTTGTGAACTGTAAACTCTGATAAAAGTTACTGTGAGATTTCAAGGCACAGAACCATATATAAGCAGCACTGCATACTGAAGAATTCAGCATGTTAATTTAATTCACAAACTCGTTATGGCGCTCAACAGATGCCACTGAAGAGCCATGATCTTCTACGACTACAAGAGTGGTCTGCTACATCAGGAGACTTTTGACCAACTGTAAGCTGCTTTTGTGGAGGACGCAACCATCACAAATCACTGGTTTTGAGTGGTTTGCAGAATTTTGGCACAGGAGACAGTCCCTGGAAGATGAGGAGTGTGTCCGCCATCACTGAGGATAATGTTGCTAACATGTGGATTATAGTTGAGGTGGATGCCGGGGTGACCATGGTCCAGTTAGAGAAGGAGATAGGCATCTCATCAGGATCCATCTGCTCAATACTCTATTAAAAGCTTGGCCTGAGCAAAGTACTGTATATGCATGCTGGGTGCCCCATCAGCAGTATCGAGAGCAGAAGAAGGCTCTGGTGACTTGGGGGGTAATTCAGACCTGATCGTAGCAGCAAATTTGTTAGCAGTTGGGCAAAACCACGTGCACTGCAGGGGGGCAGATATACAGTAACATGTGCAGAGAGAGTGGATTTGGGTGGGGTGTGTTCAAACTGAAATCTAAATTGCAGTGTAAAAATAAAGCAGCCAGCAGCAGGCAAAAACAAAATAACCCGCCCAAATCTAACTCTCTCTGCAAATGTTATATCTGCCACACCTGCAGTGCATATGGTTTTGCGCAGCTGCTAACAAATTTGCTGCTACAATCAGGTCTGAATTACCCCCTTGGTGCCACACCATGCTGGTCAGGTTTGATGGCGGTTGCTCAAACTCTGACTGGGAGATCATCAGTTGCGATGAATTCTGGATATACAATTTCAACCTAGAGACCAAACAAGTCTGCCCAGTGGACCTCAGTAGGAGGTGCGCCACCACAGAAGTTCTGAAGCAGATAGTGGCTGTTTTTGTGGCAAAGACTGATCATCTAGCTACCGTACCACTTGTGCGCAGCACACCATCACTGGGGACTGGTAAACCAACCAATGCCTGCCACAAGTGCTGGAAGCCATTTCCAGGTGCCATAAAAGAACTCGCGTTTGTGGTGCCCTTCTCCATCACAACAATGCACCTGCCCACAAGTGGTGGATTTTACTGGCCCATGAAAGTATCCAGGAGCTTGGTCATCCGCCATACAGTCCAGACTTTGTCAGCTGCAAATTCTTTGTGATCGCACAAATCAGTGTTAATTACGTTGATGAAAATTTAGAGTAAAACTATTCATTGACAAAGGTTTTTTTGTGAATAATTGTAACGATAACGAAAACAGGAAATTCTTAATAACAGAAATGATGACGAAATATTAGTCCACGATGTCCTGACGAATATTGACGAGACAAAAAGCTGTATCAATTTTTTTTAGATACCGCTTGCCTACAGGTCTCGCGATAGTTAAGTAACGTACCCAGGAAGCACTGCAGGATCCACCAGATGTAGAATACGGGACTCGGACAGATGAGAGCATTCACAATTCACATTCAGGAGCCAGGACCAGGCAGCTTTATCAAGCACCACAGCGCGCCGACAGGGCACTGTCCGGGAGCTGGGAGTGGAGTGGACACATTTAAATTGAACACCATTATTCAGGCCGGGCAAGATTAAGAAGGAATCAGGAGATACTTTCCTTTTACTCACACACACACATCATATATATATATATATACATATACACAACAGAGATTGTCTTTCGCATCGAGATTTGTGGTGTACCAATTGATATGTCCATGCGGATTGTCCTATATCGGTAAAACCGAATGTATGTTTAAAGAGAGGATAACTGCGCATAGATCCACTATACGTATTGCTTCTTTAAATAGTGGTAAAACTGAACAGCTGGTTGCACAACATTTCTGCCAAGCTAAGCACACATTATCCTCACTATGGTATCGAATGATCGACCAAGTGGGATCTTCAATACGTGGTGGGGATTGATAATGTCGGTATTATCTTAATACATAAAGCTATACCTCTAAATACTCTTTTACCATGGAGCCGCTGCGGCCGTACCTTTAATACACACGCTACGCACTTCGCACGCTATTTGCGTACAGAGTCCCGTACCGTGTACGTACTTAGCGTACAAACGCTGCGCTGGGGGTACAAAGTACACACAGCGCGCGCACACACTTTTGATAAACTTTAAACCTTATTCGTAATGTAATGCAATGTTATTCTAACACTCTAAACCTTGTGCCGCAAAGCACTGTAATGATGTTACACCTTAAACCTTACGCAGCGCTGACGGTATTAAGTACCCGCAGTGCGTACACACCTTATCAATACACTTAAACTTTATACAGTTAAATAATGTAATACACTTTAAACCCTAGCAGGGAAATGAGGACACCACACCGATTTGTAGTTAACAGCTGGGTTCTAACACCACAGTGGATTATTTGAAAGGGGATAACAGTACAAGTTATACACTACAAGGCTAACAAGATAAATCTACAACAGAATAATGGCTACAGTCAATGTACATACGTGAGAATGTTCGCTTGCGCAACCTGGACCAGTCCTCCGCTCATCAGGTAGATAGCGTTCAGAGTCTTCTGACCGGCCAGGCAACAACAGGCTTTTTATACACAACTTCCATATACAATACAATGGTTACTGTAATCGATTTGTTCATTGGACACAGAGATGCATCTCTACATTACAGGAGAGGTCATAGGTTGATTTGAAAAGGTGGGCGATGTCTTTCCCAACTGCTCTTGTGGGTGGTATCCTCTGGATTCCCGCCGCATACATAATATACAGAAATACAGTTTATATCTATATTCTACTTCTGCACATAACTATACGCAGGAACATGCGATCTTTCGCTAACCAACACCGGAATGTTACCCTTAAAATACCCTACAGCTGGATACTAGACATCACCTTATAACCTTAGTCTGTCCCTTCCTATCATGCAAAGGCAAATCCCTTAGTCCTGGAACCATTTAAACTGTTGATACTTGCTGATGTGGTGCAGGGGAGCTATGTGTACAAAGTGCACTATTTGGGTTAAATATGTAATGTTCTGATAACCCTCTATGCGCTCACAAACTCCGCCGTAAATACCCATACCATGCGCAGGATCGCGGGGGCGAACATACGCAAATTGCGGATATGTGCACGCACGTCGGAACAAGTGCACGTGCAGCGGGCATGTGTGTGTGGTTAGTACGTGATGTATGCATTACAATATTTTTCGACTTTGACAGTCCACCCTTTGGCAGTCAACAATAATTGCCACTTATCTAAACACTAAACAGAAAAATATATACAGTACAATATCTACAGATGATTGGCTGGTAGGAGGAGAGGTGTAGGAGGGAAATGTATAACCTAGTGAGATAGTAAAAGCATGTATGTATGACTCCATGTCTGAGGGGCATGTATCATCGTGCCGTATATGTTCTAAATAAGCTTCGAGGTATTGCGAAGTATACATTAAGGGGGTCATTCCGAGTTGTTCGCTCGCAAGCTGCTTTTAGCAGCTTTGCACACGCTAAGCCGCCGCCTACTGGGAGTGAATCTTAGCATATTAAAATTGCGAACTAAAGATTAGCAGAATTGCGAATAGACACTTCTTAGTAGTTTCTGAGTAGCTCCAGACTTACTCGGCATCTGCGATCAGTTCAGTGCTTGTCGTTCCTGGTTTGACGTCACAAACACACCCAGCGTTCGCCCAGACACTCCTCCATTTCTCCAGCCACTCCCGCGTTTTTCCCAGAAACGGTAGCGTTTTTTCACACACTCCCATAAAACGTCCTGTTTCCGCCCAGAAACACCCACTTCCTGTCAATCACATTACGATCACCAGAACGAAGAAAAAACCTCGTAATGCCGTCAGTAAAATTCCTAACTGCATAGCAAATTTACTTGGCGCAGTCGCACTGCGGACATTGCGCATGCGCATTAGCGACTTTTCGCTCCGTTGCGACAAAAAAATAACGAGCGAACAACTCGGAATGACCCCCTAAATCCTTCTTATCCCGTATTTAGGGTCTGTAAGTGGGCCAACAAACACTACCGAGCTCTTTTCGGCTTCTTGTTCCAACAAATGGGGTGCACATTTAGTTGATGATACATGGAGGGGAAACATATGTGAGTGCTAATATATGTGGATATCACCTGTCGACTATGTGTGTCACTAACTGAAGGTTGTAGAGTTGAAAATAAGACACATATCAAAAATACATTCACATAACATTTGCGTAATCATTCTTGGGTGTTGATCGAAGTCTTTTCCGGATGGGTGTATTTTTGCTGAGGGGGAAACAAAGGGAAAAAACGGGTGAAAGAAACGGGTCGTGGAATTCTTTTGCAATCCTTATCACAACATTGTCTCTATGGATGGGTCGTAAATTAAATCTGCTGCTGTAACAATGACCCCGCTCCTTAGACTCATCAATTTTGTGCCGTGCTTGCGCCGTGTTAGAATTCGAACACACCTAAATATCAAACCAATAATTATGACGACTCCCAGGATACAAAGGAGAAACTTTCCTACACTCATAATAACATTTTGAGCCCATTCTCCTAAACCTGAGAACCAATTGCGTGGGTTCAACCATGAGATCCAGCCGGTCAGTTCATTACTCACAGCAGTCAGGGTAAGGTTGTATCTCCTTCGGAACTCCCACTTCAACTGCAAGTTATCGTCCATCTTTTGATCGATGATCTCGGTTGGGTCAAACAATATACGTGCAGCACTTCACACCATATTGAGTTGCCAAAGTGACACAGTACCCACCCGTCACGGCTGTGATATAATTGAGGACCATCCTGTGCTGGATCAGTTCCATTTTGTAAGCTTGCAACTCCCTACCCGTATACCTGAAGGTGTCGTCATACATCTCAGTGATATTATCTAGCAGGTTCGCTAGCGCATGGATATACCTATAATTTATAATTCCTCTGGCAGTACGGGTGATGTCTAATGCGAGAAGGAATTGAATCCCGGTGGATTCCTGGATCAAATCAGATGCTACGTGCTCTGTCCTATCTATGAGGTGTCTCTTAACGATGTGTTCATAATGAGTATGAGTATAAGGAGCTTGAGCACTGCGGTGAACGTCTCTCATCTTATCATGAGTTATGGTCATGACCTTTGGCAACACTCTTCCAATGTAACACAATCCCTCTGAGTTTGGGGCAAGCCACTTATACGCCTTCCTCCCACATATGAAATAAGCATCATCAGGGAGAACATATGGGACAGAATATGACATTACCATATTGCAAACTTTCCAAGTGAAAAATCCTATCCCTAACTCTCTCATCTGTTCAGTACAAGTATCAGGCTGTATGATATGAGCACAGTACCCTGGTGATACTTCTCCAACCCGCATGGTCTTGCTTCCTTGAGTATATCTATACCGAAAATACCTTCCATTGTTGGCTATTTGGCGTATAAGTTCAGAGTCTACGGGTATCCTATCAGCTCTGTGCGAAAATGCCATGGTTTGATTATTCCATGTCACTTCCCAATTTCCTGGTTTTCGGGAATTGGAAATGTTGAAACATAATAAGGATCTATCTACATGATACTGGTGGAGCTTCAAACTAGGGGGCCTAGAAATATTAAATTTCTTGTCCACCGGTCTCCCACCCCGTAATTCGAGTACCTCATCTATTGCTAAAGGGTACGGTACTAATCCTGACTTGCTCTGACCTTGAGGTACTTGCGAACACACCCAGCATTCTGTTTGGTTTAAGACCTTACCCACTAGTGAGTGATAATCACTCAATGGATGACGGTCCATGTTGATATTAAGGCTGGACTGACATCTCTGGATGCACCCATCCTCAACTATGTTCTCACAATTTATACAAATGCAATTTTCCTCAGCCAATAACCCTTCACAGTGCCTCCTAGTTTCCTGACTACCAGATCGTTTTCTGATACTCGCCTTTGCTCGATTGATGTGTTGCTCTTGGAATTCTACAAATCCGTCCTCGCCATCAGAACCAATTCCAGATCCTTTCTCGACCTCACTGGTACTCTCACCGAAACAGACTGCTCTGGTCAACAACAGGGTTAACAGGAAAACCCGGAACGCAGTCTCTTGGGGTAAGTCCATCTTGTTAAGGGAAGAGAAAGGGAGCAAGAAGGGGGAGGAAAGGAGGGTAATGGAAGATGGAGAAAATAAAAAAATAAAGAAAACTGGTGCGACAACCGCCTCTGGTCTTGTTGTTCTCCGTGCTCAGGTGTCGTGACAACAGTACTGCCTCTCAGCCTTCCCGGAACAGACACTCCAGTGATACGATGTTCTCTCCGAGTCAGCGACCTTTCTGTAAGGTACATAAATCTTGCATTACAATGTGTTTAACTGTTGTGTATTATCAGTTGTGTGAAGTAAACCATCCGTGGAAAGTGAAAAAGAGAGAGAGAGAAATAATAAAAAGAAAATTTGTCAGATTTGCGTTCACCATCAGGCTGTCACACCATCATGTCTATCGGTATCTATGCACAGTCTCCCTTCACCAGTATTTCCACTCTTCACCCTTTGTGCATGGCCAGGCACAGTGATGATACTGGGTTTGGGCAGACCTCTGAAAAGACCGAGTAGACATGTGACGTTTGAGCTGTAAATCTGTCGGTGAACGTCAGAGATGAAGAGGAAATTTTGAAGACAACTCACAGAGTTTACCTGGCCGCCCCTGTATCTACAAGGAATGATCTACCAGGTATATCAACTGTGACCTCAGGTTCATTACCAAGGCTAGCAATCAACTTCACTGGCTGCAGACTACAGGCGTGGCCTAACCCCTATCGTATATTGTGGCCCTCCCACAGCGCGCTGGCAGCTACAATATGTGAGGGGGGGGTAACTGAGAATTTTCGGAGGCCTGCCAGTCCCTCCTAGGTGGATACCTCCTCGTTTCCCCTGCGTGTGGCTCATAATTTTTCCTATGTGATCCCTGATCCCAATTATGTGTATCATAACTTTGCTCGTGTTCTTGTCTAGGGGGTCTGACTTTTTGTGTGCTGTTACAATTGCTGACATAATGCCCTTCCCTTTTACACAGATAACAAACTCTTGGCTTTCTCCATGAGTCAGAGGTCTGGGGTTTTGGCTGATGGGGCTTTGCTGTAAGAGCCTGTATACTTACTGTTATCAGCCTTTCCCCCTGTTCCTCCCTGTGCCTAATGATGTTCCTATCATGCTCGACAGCGGACTCTCTTAATGCAGCCACCGAGATACCTCTCCAGTTTGGTAGAGAGGTCTGTACCCTTGTTCTCAATGTTTCTTTTAACCCGTCCATTAATACTGACACAGCTACCTCCCTGTGATGTACATTTTCCTTAATGTCCTCGACCCCAGTGTATCTAGCCATTTCCTGTAGTGCTCTATGGAAATATTCAGATGCCGTTTCACCTTCTTTTTGTCTTATGGAAAAGATTTTATTCCATTTGACAACAATAGGGAAACATACTCTTAATTGCAGATTGATCTGTCGTACATTCTCCTGATTGTACTCATCAGTGAGAGGTGCTTCTGCGTCTAATTTACAATCAGTAATGAATTTCGCGGGGTCAATATTGGAGGGTAAACATGCCCGTAGCACTGTTCGCCAATCTTTGTTTGTGGGTTCGGTGGCATTACCTAATTCTTTAATAAACCTCTGGCATGCGACTAGATCCTTTCTGGGATCGGGAAATTCAGACATAATTGTCCTCAATTCGGTCCGGGACCAGGGACAATGCATAGCAATGTTCCTGATGAGAGTGATTCCCTGAGCGTCAGTCCTCCCATTGGGGACTGCGATCACCCTGACAGGATTTAGTTCAATTACATCATTTTGAGTTGACTCTACAATCTGAGGTGCTATTGTCTCTGCATAATGTACAGTACCGTACTTACCTGTGGACACGACCTCACCTGTCCCTCCGCTAGGGGCCTTTTATACTGCTCTTACTGGTTGGGCCGTGCCCACCTGGGTGTCTTGTATGGTGGCTGCTAGAGAGAGTGCCGATATCATGCTGGGCTCATCTTCTTGCTCGCAGTCCTGAGGGAAGTTTAGAATGGGATACAACTTGCACGGGTTAGCATTAGTACATTTATCAACTTTACTCTTATCATATACCAGTATGCCATTGTCTGTAGCCACTTTCTCCCCTATAATATACGGTGGTGGTGGTGCGGTTGCTATCAGTTTCCTGCTAGGTTTGGAACCGGCTGCGTAAGCTAGTTCCCTCTGCATATCGCCCTCTTGCTGCCATAAATTTAAACAGTTTGTGTGTCTGACCCTTTGCTTTTGGGATTTTATCAGACATATCCTAACCCTTAAATTCTGCAATACCTCTGGTTCAAAGCTACCTATCCCAGGAAATGATGCTTTATCCCCCACAGTCATTCGTGTCCATTCATCACAAAAGGTCTCAGTGTGGGGACCATACTTCCCCCACATTACCAACCGAGCTGACCCTCTCGGTCTCAATTCTGCTGTCTGAACCCTGACTGAGGAACGTCCCTGTGTTGTGCACTTGGCTCCCATTGTGGACCCTTTTAACATGGGAAAAACTTCCTAAAATGCTCCAAACACAGTAACGGTGAAAGTCCTCAAAGTTCTTCCACTAACTTCTTCTGCTCCGAGTACCACGGATCCGCCCCTTTTAGCAGACACGTGTAGCCAATGCAGGCCCTACTTTGGCCTATATCCTACTTTGGGCCTTTAGGAGTAACTTACCGTACCCAGTGAATATCTGCCTAAAAGACAATGTTTACACAAATCACGCTTGCATGTGCTCTACACAACGCGTATAATGACGAGATTTATGCACAAATATGCAAAACTTCGTATCACGTTGCGCCACGTATTGCTCACTCAACCGTGCGGTCCAATCGTACCACTTATAGACACTTGCTATCTATAAGTTGTAGGATCACTGGAGTCTTCACACTGTGCTCCAAAACAGCTTGAGTGTAACACCAAGAAAACAACACCTTTAAAAAACTTTATCACACTCCGTTGCATGTATTCACCTAGACCGTGCTCACCAAGTTCACCGAGTTCACCAAGCGGGGTTCAATACATTCACACCTTTTTCAGCCCACACTAACACTCTATAGTTTTCTGATCAGAAAAATATCCTTTCCTGTTGACTGATAGCTTCCCCAGAGGTAATACAGTAGAAATGGTTTTATTTAAACTAAATCTTAGACACTGAGCAATTTGTGCTATTATCGCGTGGCTACCGTTCCGCGCCTAATACTAAACAATGCTATTGTGTAATTTGTACTTAGCGGTCGTACCCTTACGCACGTTGCGTAGACACGCGACCATGCGTACGTCTTTATGTTGCGTACGCCGTCCCGTACTTTGGCCCTCATTCCGAGTTGTTCGCAGCAGATCATCGCATCGCAAACGGCAAAAAAATCTCAAACTGCGCATGCGCAAAAGCGGAAATACGCATGCGCAAAGCTAGCGATACGACACTTGTGCAGAATTCCTATACGAAAATCTGCTCGTAATACACAAATGAAAACAGGGAGTGACGGAGGCGTGGCAGAGGCACGGCTTCGCAATCCTACGAAATGGGCGTGAAAGTGGGCGGCTAGTGTGGGAGTATGCATCCAGCAGTAGGCGTGTTTTTGGCAAAAATGCGTATCCTATGGTAAAAGTACATAACAAATGTTCGCTATCTTGACGCAGCCGAAGAGTAAGTCTGCAGCTACTCGGCACTTGCGAAGTACTGTTACAAGTGTGTGTCTGCTCTAATTCGCAATTAATTAGCAACTGAATTCACCTGTTGAGCAATTACTCGCCAAACACTGCTCTTACAAAATAATACAAACAGCAATTATATGGCCACTGAATATTTGTATCGTTACCACAAATAAATCTGACACACTCACAAATAATGCACTGTATTTTTTGGACAAATAAACATTAACTGATGTTAAATGCATGTTTTAATTATTTGTTTAATAATCTCAAATGTGACTAAACAAACTTATAAACTACATCAGCTAAATCTTCTCGACATAGACATATTCCTTTGTACATACCAAATAACATGAGCACCATAATGCAGCCTACATTTAATGTGACTTAATATGTTTGTGTTAGTTTTTTGGGGGGAATATGTGTCCATATCTAATACTATGGCATGTTGCCCCTAGTAACCCAAGTTCCTTTTTTTTTTTTGGGGGGGGGGGGGGTTATATGCCCAATTAAGTGTTGTGCAAGGCATACAGATTTTAAATTACACTATGCAATGTTTGTCTTAATATTCTCATTGTTCCCTTGTTCCACAAATGTCAATGTGCCATGTTCAAGTTTACAGGGCACAGTTTTCCTGAGTACAACGTGTAGAACATAAAAACAGCGCTAATAAAGAATCTAAAAAACAGGTGTTTCCTTGAAATAAATTACATACGTTTTAATATTATTCAACATATATATAAAAGAGAAAACTCTCACAGATATGAACCATAAAAATATAGAGCCTCTATAGCCAGTCTCTGACCACCGACATTTTTATGTAAATGTGCACACCTCTTGGTATTAATAATGTCCCTGTGACCGGTCACAATATCAACAGGATCCTTAGTTTTAAATATGCAGATGTATCCAATCTTGTGGTATAATTACCAAAATTGCAGTGGATTGGCCGGGTATCCCACCTAGCGAGGGTCCAGAGGCTGTCTCCGATCCGACGCAGATGTTTTTGGTGGGTTTCCCTCTGTTAATTTTCCACATCCATAGATTGAAATGTCCAAGATGGTAATAACTGCAATGGTATTCTGAAGGTGGCTTTAGGGTGTCTGGGTCAGGGCTGGTTCCCTTACGCGTTTCGCTGGCGTTTGGCAGCTTTATCAAAGGTCCAGTTTTCCTGAGTGCATAACCTTTAATAAAACACACAAACAATTGTAAAGTAATTTTTTTTTACTTTAAAAAAATAACAAAATCACCAACACAACATGGCTACAAATGAGCATCACATACAGAGATGGACATAGCAGCAAGTAGATGGCAGTGGCAAAATGCACATAGCAGAACCCAGTACTATGGTAACCCCATCTTCTGACAAAATATGATGTTTTAAATTAAGTAAATGAACCCCCAGCCAGACTAAACTTTTAGGGGAACTGAGGTAGATTCCGGAACCAACACACAAACACAAACATACACAGCACGCTAGGAAGAGGAAGATGGCTCAGGTGTAGGCCCAAATAACTCACAGGCTACAATTTAAAGAAAACCTTTCACTTTGAGGGAGTTCTACATTCTGGCCACACAAGCCAAAATAAAAAAATACATCGAGGCAACATGTAAAACATGGGTGCTGCCCATCTGGAGAGACATCACTTTCTATTTTTTTCCTCCGCCTGATGTAGTTCTTCTTGGCTTGGTCTGCGGAGCGACCTTCGAGGGCCCTGCCCAGTGGGATGTTCTTCCTGGGCAGGGGGAGGGGAGGGAGCCGATGTGGCTGGCTCTCTGCCACTGTGGGCAAGGGAGACAGCGATGTCCTGGAGCCCTTGCCGAATCGAATTGGCAAGTTCTTGGAAGGAGGAGGCGAGTTGATCTTGGCCCTGCCTGATCTCTGCCAGACCTTGGCAGAGTTGAGCTACACCTTGCTCCACACTGGTTCTGTGCTCAGTGAGCCGGACAGGTATCTGGCTTACCTCCCGGAGCATCCTGTCCTGAAAAGCATTCAGGCTCTCACCATACCTGGCTATTTCAGTCAGGATTTCCGGGATAGCAGAGGGTTTGGTGGGGGGGCCAGTTGGAATCTGGATGGGTGGGATTTGTGGTCCCATAGTGCCAGAGACACTAGGTCCCTCCACCTCAGCCTCAGCCACATAACCCTCCTGTGACTCTACCTGCTCACCCACCTGTGCTGTGTTATGTTCAAAGCAAATAGAAGAATGAGTAGAAAAAGAGTAGAAGATAACAATATGAGACTTTTGGATCCCAAAAAAATTTACAATAGAAATATGTGTGTAAACTTACCTGGCAAGTCATGTGCATGGAGTATTTCAGGCAGGTCCGTGTCTATATGAGACACCCCAACCCCCTCCTCGTAGCTCACACAGTCCATCGCCATCTCCTCAAGATCTGTGTATTCCACAGTGGCAGCAGGACCTCCCCCTGTTGCCCTCAAGGCATTCCACTCCGCAGACCTCTTGCCCTTCAGGCGGGATTTGAAGTCGGCCCAACTACATATGTGGAGAAAAATAGGGGCAAGGTAGTGTTAAATTATGAAAACCTGCTTTAATATATAGTACACATGTTATGCATTTGGTTGCTATAGGCAACATCACATCTAAGCAACTTTTTAAGTTTTTGAGTACTTGGCACAGAAAATGGACTGGCAATATACACTTACCATCTTCGAACTTCCTGCAAGGTGCGGACTATTGAGCCGACTTCATTAACAGAATCAGTGATGTCCCTCCAAATTCTGTCTTTGGTTGCAGCACCCATGTTTTTGGCTCCTCGATGTATTTTTTGCATGGCCTGTGTGACCAAAACCCGTAACTCCCTCTTAGTGAAGGCGGGCTGTCTTTTCTTTTTTTTTGGAAGTAGCCTGTGAGCTATCGTCCTGACCTTCCTCACCATCTTCCCCTTCACTAGCTGCTTGTGTAGTTTGTGTTTGAGCTGCTAGTCCGGAATCACCCTCAGTTTCCCCACTAGCTATGTCTGGCAGGGGATTCACTCCTAACCCCTGGGTATCAGAAGATGGAGTTTGTCTAGTACTGGGTCCTGCTATTTCTAACTCAGCATTGCCAAAGTCAAGCATCTGCCTCCGCAGTGCTATGCGTCTATGTGCTAAAGCAGCCATCTGCTGCTGCCCCTCGTCCATCTCTGCTGACATCTGCTCACGAGTAGCCATGTTGCTGGTGGCATGTGTGTATGCACGAGTGTTTAGCTATTTATAGCTGCGTGTGGTTTCTGGTGCGGAAATCCGCGCAGGTGTATATTATGCAAATTGGGCCAGTAATTGTTGCACTGGCTATATAAACGCCCTGCATGCAGCCTGTGTGTGTGTGGGTGTATGCTGAAAATTACTGAAGCAAGGTGGACATTTCTGAGTGAGCACATTTCTGAGTGAGTTTTGCGAGTATTTTATATTGTTTCAGTACAGTTTTTTTATGTAATGTTCTCCTTTTCATGTATGTTGTGTAAGATTGTTGTATACAATGTTTTTTTTTTAATTAAAAATGACTTTTGTAGTTTTGAATGTAAACAACAATATTTTTGTTATTTTTGTATAATTTTCTGTTAGGCTTGTGCATCTGTTTACCATAAAAATTCCACACCATCTGATCCTAAAAAACCACAAATTTGTGACTTTGTGTAGCTGTTTGTTCCTGCAAAATGTGGTGAGTAAACAGATTGTTACACTTAGTTGTGTTTTTTCTAAGGACAAAAATAGGGCAAAAAAAATGTGTGTTGTTTTAAAAAAAATAAAAATAAATATATATATATATATATATATATGAAGACTAATATGTTTATGATTTGAAGCCATATCTCAATGATGTGTGTGTGTGTGTGTGTGTGTGTGTGTGTGTGTGTGTGTGTGTGTGTGTCCGCGGGTGCGAATCTCCGATGTGTGTGTGTGTGTGTGTGTGTCCGCAAGTGCGAATCTCCGCCCATGAGAACTGTACAAACTGTCCTGCACATTAATGTACACATATCAATAAAGTTTATTACTGATGACACCATGCAATTACAATCAATCACATGCCACCACACACTATAAATATAAGCCCATATATGGAAAACGCCATTGCCATCATGCGTGCAGCAGCTTTTACCCGGCGCGAGCTGCGCGTTCTGGTAGCAGTAATGGATCGCTGCGTAGGCAGGGCCCTTTATCCCAAATAGGGTAAAGCGCGAGGCCTACGCGGAGGTCCGCAGATTATTGAGAACCCGCGCCCGCAGCAGGAGGACCATCATTCAATTGGAGAGGCGCTGGAGCGACCTCCGCAGGCGCACGCCGGACCTGTTGGCGGAGCTCCGCTAACAAATCCGTGACATTCGTAGGCGCAGTAAGTAAAATATTACCGTAAATAACACTGAGAATTTTAGCATAAACTTTGCCTACTTTCACTAAGTGAGAGTGTGAAAATTTGCACAATTACAATAAACTATTGTAGAATAAACATGACACAGTGTGTGTGGGTAGGGCAATCAGTACTGACTGTGTAGCAAGGTGCTTCTGCAAAAGTGAATGTTGTTGTGCAGAGTTGCTACACAGCCTGTCAACTTAACCCAATAACTTGCTCAGTGGGTTTAATTTTATAATGTGGGAGGTTTTTTGAACTGGTGATGTTGCCTATATCAAACAATCAGATTCTATATATTATCTGATAGAAGCAGCTTAATAAATGTTACGTATAATCTGATTGGTTGCTATGGGCAACATCACCAGTTTTAACATTAAAAAAAATATATTAATGTTACCCCTGTCTCTTTAACATGGGACAGAACACAGTAATAGGAATATGCTGATGTTATAAATTTATATACTACAACCTAAATATTACATATGTCATTCTATGGCTAGCACAACGGCAAGCTGCTGCTGCTGCTGGGAGCCCACACCAGTCCCCTTCTCAGGCCCCCTCCCCTTCTGTTGCCCCATCCCCCTCTTCTTCCCAGGCCCCTTCTCAGGCCCCCTCCCCTTCTGTTGCCCCATCCCCCTCTTCTTCCCAGGCCCCTTCTCAGGCCCCCTCCCCTTCTGTTGCCCCATCCCCCTCTTCTTCCCAGGCCCCTTCTCAGGCCCTTTCCCCTTCTGTCTCCCCATCCCCCTCTTCTTCCCAGGCCCCTTCTCAGGCCCCCTCCCCTTCTGTCTCCCCACCCCCCTCTTCTTCCCAGGCCCCCTCCCATTCTGTCTCCCCATCTCCCTCTTCTTCCCAGTCCCCAACTCAGGCCCCATCCCCTTCTGTCTCCCCATCCCCCTCTTCTTCCCAGGCCCATTCTCAGGCCCCCTCCCCCTCTCTTTACCAATACCCCTCTCTGTCCCCCTCCCCCTCTGAATCAGACCCACCCTCTGAAAATAGCTCCCCAATCCCTCCTCCTTCCCCAATCCAGCCCCCTTCCCCAATCCAGCCTCCCTCCCCATTCCAGCCTCCTTCCCCAATCCAGCCTCCTTCCCCCATCCAGCCCCCTTCCCCCATCCAGCCCCCTTCCCCCATCCAGCCTCCCTCCCCAATCCAGCCTCCTTCCCCAATCCAGCCTCCTTCCCCAATCCAGCCTCCTTCCCCAATCCAGACCCCTTCCCCCATCCAGACCCCTTCCCCACCGAGTGAATGGGCAGCAGAAGCCCCAGCTGAGATTCCTGGGAGTCCGCATGTGGCAGCTGAGAGTAAGTGTTTCAACATTTAAAATGTATTGGTTACCTACTTAAACTTAAAATTAAAATACATGCAGTGTTGTACTGTGGTCAATCTTGACCCACGGAAAAAGGTTTGTGTTCTTCTTCATGGTATAGATGTTGCATTTACATTTATGTGAGTATCATTAGATGTACAGTGTCTATGTGTGCAATGTTTAGGCTGTCCACTCTAGGTCGACACTCATTAGGTCGACAGGGCTGCCAGGACAACAGGGTTTATATGTGTTAGGTTGTCAGTGAAACAGTTATACCTGAGTGGAGTTTAGTATGTTGTTGGTCTTTTACACTTGTGCCTCGGTAATCCTAATATTTGCACATTCAACGCGCATGCTTCACTTTGTTAGCCAGGCTAATGACACAATGATTTGTGTTGTGAAAGTTACACTCACAAAAGGATTATTTGATTTTTAAAAACCTGTTTGACCTTATGTAGTAAGGCAGGCTTTCAGGGAGTGTGGGCATGCTAGGATATGTTGGCCTTCTGAAGATGTTGATATGCAGTGTGATTATGCAGGGCAAACACCACAAAAGATAACTCTGCTTCACTCCAGATGTGAATGAATCCCAACATGGTGTTACATTTACTAAGATGGTAGTTTTCTTTAAGATGGGATGTTGCCCATAGCAACCAATAAGATTATACTTGTTATTTTTTTGGCCCCTTCTACAAGATAATATGTTGAATTTGATTGTTTGCTATGGTCAACGTCCCATCGTAAATAGAACTCCCATATTAGTAAATGTACCCCATGGTTTGGTACACTTTTAAAAAAAAATTATAATTTGCAAAAAACATTGCTGAGCAGGCTTGTGTGTTGTTCTGCTACTGATTTATCCTTAAAACAGCCATGATGTAGTCACTTTGCCATTAAAGCAGGCCTGTCCAAACTGCGGCCCTCCAGCTGTTGAGAAACTACACATGCCAGCATGCACTGACACAGCTTTTGCATTCTCTGACCTCAAAACTGTGTCAAGGCATGCTGGTATATGTAGTTTCACAACAGCTGGAGGAACGCAGTTTGGACATGCCTGCATTAAAGTGTGCTTTGTGCCTTGCTTGCATAACAGGTAATGCGAGTAAGTTAGTAATGTTTATGTTGCCTCTTAATTTCAGATGTTGCAGTTGGAGATCCCACTACTTTTGTGGGCATTCTTGCCACCATGCGCCAACACCTGCATGGATTATTGAGGAGTGTGGAGCAGCTGGAAAAATTTTCTTAATTTATAATTATAAACATTTTATTTTTCGTTAAAAAACAAAACAAAAAAATATTACAAACAATAAAAAGTAATATTTTCAACTTAAGCGGGTGTTGTGTTTATTAATGCAATAAAGGAACAGCAGATTGGCTAGCAGAAATTGATTACCTTAAAAAAAGCACACATCTTACGTAAGTTTTTACATAAAAAACAAACAGTTAGGAGGTTATTGTCTAAAAAAACATGTAAACACCTTCATTCACAAACTACACCTCTACACAAAAAAACAAAACAAAAAAAAAATTAGACCAGGCACATTTAAAACATCTATATTTTTATTTTAAACATTTAAATGTTGATGGCCAATTATGCCTACAAAGTGTTCTTCGGGTATTTTTTGAAGACTTAATTGGTCATGACCATTATCATTCATTACACTAATTGGAATCGTAATTGACGAGGGCTTGTGAACTTAAAACTGAAAGGTGTAATTTAACTTAATAGAAAAAAAACATTGCTGTGCGCTTTTACGCAAAAGCGTGTGCAATTTTAAGAAGAATGTGTAAATCTACTACAAGTTAGTATTTTTACGATGAGGTTTGTGTTAAGGCGATGGTTTTGCATTACTGTGATGTCATTTGGCATACGCCCACTTTGTGTAATACTGCGGACGAATTAGCAAAAATACATTGGAGGCGGATATTCGCTATTTTGCAACATGTTCGCAATTTTGCGCATACCTTGTGCGAACGAAAGAAATAGCGAACAACTCGGAATGACCACCTTTGTCCGAGACACGTGTACAAAGACCGTACGTCCGCAGTAGCACAAATCCCACACTTCTATAAATGTAAGCGATATTACCTATAATCGTTTACTTAACACAACACAGTATCTTTCTGTATAAACCTGTTTAACTAGGCCAGACTGTATTTGTGTTTTACGTTTTACTTCCTTAATATCTAGTCTATGTTTTAACTAAATAGCAACAAATTTCTCAGCACAAGTCAAAATGAATCTAATAATCACTACTTATGGCAATAATGCGAGCAGATATACAAAGTACAAAATACAGGTGTATGCGTGTGTTGTGTGCGCATTTGGCGCCAAACAGAAATTCACAGACTTTAAAAATAGCTTTGCGTATTTACCTTACGGATCCCACCAGCCTCCCTACAAACCATGCAGAGCAGATGCTTATCTTATCAGCAATTGAGATAGGGTTTTACCAGTGTATTCTACGGCCAGGAAAAGGCATACGTAGGATACCTGTCCGCCCTTTGCTGATAGATAAAGTCTGCTGTAACCTGCTAGGCTGCGGGTATGAGGAAAAACCGGACGATGCCCCCAATTGATAATGTCGGTATTATCTTAATACATAAAGCTATACCTCTAAATACTCTTTTACCATGGAGCTGCTGCGGCCGTACCTTTAATACACACGCTATGCACTTCGCACGCTATTTGCGTACAGAGTCCCGTACCGTGTACGTACTTAGCATACAAACGCCGCGCTGGGGGTAGTACACACAGTTCGCGCACACACTTTTGATAAACTTTAAACCTTATTCGTAATGTAATGCAATGTTATTCTTATACTCTAAACCTTGTGCCGCAAAGCACTGTAATGATGTTACACCTTAAACCTTACGCAGCGCTGACGGTATTAAGAATCGCAGTGCGTACACACCTTATCAATACACTTAAACTTTATACAGTTAAATAATGTAATACACTTTAAACCCTAGCAGGGAAATGAGGACACCACACCGATTTGTAGTTAACCGCTGGGTTCTAACACCACAGTGGATTATTTGAAAGGGGATAACAGTACAAGTTATACACTACAAGGCTAACAAGATAAATCTACAACAGAATAATGGCTACAGTCAATGTACATATACGTGAGAATGTTCGCTTGCGCAACCTGGACCAGTCCTCCGCTCATCAGGTAGATAGCGTTCAGAGTCTTCTGACCGGCCAGGCAACAACAGGCTTTTTATACACAACTTCCATATACAATACAATGGTTACTGTAATCCCTTTGTTCATTGGACACAGAGATGCATCTCTACATTACAGGAGAGGTCATAGGTTGATTTGAAAAGGTGGGCGATGTCTTTCCCAACTGTTCTTGTGGGTGGTATCCTCTGGATTTCCACCGCATACATAATATACAGTAAATACAGTTTATATCTATATTCTACTTCTGCACATAACTATACGCAGGAACATGCGATCTTTCTCTAACCAACACCGGAATGTTACCCTTAAAATACCCTACAGCTGGATACTAGACATCACCTTATAACTTTAGTCTGTCCCTTCCTATCATGCAAAGGCGAATCCCTTAGTCCTGGAACCATTTAAACTGTTGATACTTGCTGATGTGGTGCAGGGGAGCTATGTGTACAAAGTGCACTATTTGGGTTAAATATGTAATGTTCTGATAACCCTCTATGCGCTCACAAACTCCGCCGTAAATACCCATACCATGCGCAGGATCGCGGGGGCGAACATACGCAAATTGCGGATATGTGCACGCACGGCGGAACAAGTGCACGCGCAGCGGGCATGTGTGTGTGGTTAGTACATGATGTATGCATTACAATATTTTTTGACTTTGACAGGATCGTGCTTCTAAACTGCTTCAACTTGAAGTCATGTGGATATATAGGTTAGGTACCATGGCCACTAAAGGTCTTAACGAACAGTTGGGCCTCAATTGTTTCCTATAGTACATTATATGATATATAATCCCTTTCTCTTTATGGTTATTTGCTATAATCTGCCCTATTATGACTGCAGTAATGCAGAGCTGTTTCTGCTATCTTATAACATATGGTGCTTATTGGATCCATATTCTACGTCTAATCCATTTGATATTGTTATTTTTCCTGTGCTTATGCATTGCTTGTGCTATGTAGTAATGTACTTCAGCTTTTTAAATTTTTACAGTTGTGTATTGTCACCTTGGTAACGGAGAGCACCGGGATACATCCTATATTGATGATGTCATCCACTTGCGCTGACCGGCTGGGTCTCCTGTCCCGCTTCTGGAAGCGGCACTTGTCACGGGGGAATGCACTTTTTAAGACTTGTTTTAATTTAATTTGACCTGACGAAAGTGGCACTAATAAATGGGCACTGAAACATTGCCGCATTCATGCACGTGAGAGCCTCTTTAGTAAGCCACCTGGAGTGCAGCACATCCGAACGATATATTGAACATTTATGCGGGCACCCGTCGCTATGGTACATAGTAATATAGCAACATAGTATTTGAGGTTGAATAGAGGCAAATTGCCCATCGTGTTCAACCTGTTTTAAGTTGTGATGATTCTACATACTTGCTGAATAATGTTTTATGACTAGTTAGCTACTATAACTCATGTAACCCCTGGATTAATCCACGTTGATATTTTAAGTATTATAACCTTGGACAGGGCCGGCTCTAGGCACGTTCGACTAGAGCGGCCGCGCGGGGCGCCACCCTTAATGGGCGCCGCGCGCTGGCGCCGCCATAGTCTTACCTGGAGCCGGCCCTGTACACTGCAGGCAGCTCTCCCCGCCGTCCCCGGCCTTTCAAAACTGTGCGCTGCGCTGCGCGGCGCCGGCGTCTGACGTCAGACGCCGCGCAGCGCGCACCAAGCGGCCGGGAACAGTCGGTGGCCCTCAGGCTCAACAGCAGCACGTCCCCTCCCAGCGTCGCCGCAGGTATGTTGGCATCGTCGGGGCCGGGCACTGTGTGGGGGCACTGGCACTGTGTGTGGGGGCACTGGCACTGTGTGGGGGCACTGGCACTGTGTGGGGGCATATCTGCACTGTGGGGGCAATGGCACTGTGTGGGGGCATATCTGCACTGTGGGGGCACTGGCACAGTGTGGGGGCATATCTGTCGCTGTGGGGTCATATCTGCACTGTGGGGGCATTTATGAATCTTGCACTGTGGGGGCACTGGCACTATGTGGGGGCATTGGCACTGTGTGGGGGCATATCTGCACTGTGGGGGCACTGGCACTGTGTGGGGGCATATCTGCACTGTGGGGGCACTGGCACAGTGTGGGGGCATATCTGTCGCTGTGGGGTCATATCTGCACTGTGGGGGCATTTATGAATCTTGCACTGTGGGGGCATTTATGTATCTGGCACTGTGGGGGCATTTATCTGGCACTGTGGGGGGCATTCATTTATCTGGCACTGCGGGGGGGGCATTTATCTGTGCACTGTGAGGGGGCATTAATGTATCTGGCACTGTGGGGGCATTTCTGGCACTGTGGGGGCATATCTGCGCTGTGGGGGCATTTATGTATCTGCACTGTGGGGGCATGTATGTATCTGGCACTGTGGGGGCATGTATGTATCTGGCACTGTGGGGGCATTTCTGTATCTGGCACTGTGGGGGTATTTATGTATCTGGCACTGTGGGGGTATATCTGCACTGTGGGGGCACTTATTTATCTGGCACTGTGGGGGGCATTTATTTATCTGGCACTGTGGGGGCATATCTGGCACTGGGGCATATCTGGCACTGTGGGGGCATATCTGGCACTGGGGCATATCTGGCACTGTGGGGGCATATCTGGCACTGTGGGGGCATATCTGGCACTGTGGGGGCATATCTGGCACTGGGGGCATTAATGTATCTGACACTGTGGGGGGCAATAATGCATCTGGCACTGGGGGCATTTATGCATCTGGCAATGTGTGGGCATTTATGTATCTGGCACTGGGGGCATTTATGTATCTGGCCCTGTGGGGGCAATTTTATATATGGCACTGTGGGGACATATCTGGCACTGTGTGGGCATTTTTATATCTGGCACTGTGTGGGCACTTATGTATCTGGCACTCTGTGGCCATTTATGTAGCTGGCACTGCTGGGGGGGGCATGTCGCGTGTAGCTGGCACTGCTGGGGAGCATGTCGCGTGTAGCTGGCACTGCTGGGGGGCATGTCGCGTGTAGCTGGCACTGCTGGGGGGCATGTCGCGTGTAGCTGGCACTGCTGGGGGGCTTGTCGCGTGTAGCTGGCACTGCTGGGGGGCTTGTCGCGTGTAGCTGGCACTGCTGGGGGGCTTGTCGCGTGTAGCTGGCACTGCTGGGGGGCTTGTCGCGTGTAGCTGGCACTGCTGGGGGGCTTGTCGCGTGTAGCTGGCACTGCTGGGGGGCATGTCACGTGTAGCTGGCACTGCTGGGGGGCGTGTCATGTAGTGTTCCCGCTAGGCGTCTGTGGCTAGGCAATGTGTCTCAGTGCTGTGCCTGGCGCAAAGTGTATAGGAGGTTCTACCTGGTGCAGTGTGTATTAGCTGCACTACTGTATGGTGTAATGCAAATTGCCACTATTATGTGGCCACGTACCTTCCCCACGAAGTAACTCCCCTTAATTTTTGCTGCGCGCCTTCGGCGCGCACTGTCCATTCTTTGACATATAGGTATGGGAACAACAAGCAGTATGTACATCATTTTGCCCTCCTAACTTAAAAATGTGCCCTCCCTGTGATCAGCACCATGCCCTAAAAAGTGAACACTATCATGTGTAGCTGGCACTGCTGCGGGGCATGTCATGTGTAGCTGGCACTGCTGCGGGGCATGTCATGTGTAGCTGGCACTGCTGCGGGGCATGTCATGTGTAGCTGGCACTGCTGCGGGGCATGTCATGTGTAGCTGGCACTATACTGGAGACATTGTGTGTAAGGAACACTACCGTGGCTATGTGTAAGGCTGCTAATTGTGTGAAAATATGTTTATAGTTTGATATGAAGTTATGAGGCCACGCCCACTTTTTCAGAGGCCACACCCACTTTTCCGGGAGCGCGCGCGCCTTCGGCGCGCGCATGGGGGGGGGGGGGGGGCGCTTTTACATTTTCTCGCTCAGGGTGCTAGTAGGCCTGGAGCCGGCCCTGACCTTGGATAGTTTTTTCATTCAGAAATGTATCCATTCCTTTTTTAAATCCAATTACAGAGTCCGCCATTACCACCTTCCCTGGCAGGGAATTCCACATCCTGATTGCCCTAACAGTGAAGAACCCTTTCCTCCGTTGTGTTCGGAACTTTCTCTCCTCCAGTCGCAGTGAGTGCCCACGTGTCCTAAACTGTGTTCTTTTAATAAATAATTCCTCTGATAACTCTTTGTGATGTCCCTTTACATATTTGAAGATATTAATAATATCTCCTCTTAGGCGCCTCTTTTCTAGTGTATACATATTCAGCCTAGTAAGTCTTTCCTTATAGTCCAGTCCTTCTAGGCCTTTAATCAGTTTAGTAGCTCGCCTTTGAACACTTTCGAGTTCACTGATGTCTTTTTTATACAATGGTGCCCAAAACTGAACACAATATTCCAGGTCGGACGTACCAATGCCTTATACAGCGGCATAATTACATCCGAGTCCCTTGTCTCAATTCCCCTTTTTATGCACGCTAGCACCTTACTTGCCTTCTTTACTGCGTTTTGACATTGTGTATGGTTATTAAGCCTATTATCAATGAATACCCCCAAATCTTTTTCCAACTCTGTTTCCCCTAGGCGTTCCCCATTTAAAATGTAGGATGCAAGTTTGTTTTCAGTCCCAAAATGCATAACCTTGCATTTGTCTGTATTGAACCTCATTTTCCATTTAGACGCCCAGAGTTCAAGTTTAGATAGATCATTCTGCAAGGATACCACATCCAATTCTGAATTAATTACCTTACACAGTTTAGTATCATCTGCAAAGATTGACACTGTGCTTTCCAGGCCTATTTCTAGGTCATTGATAAATATGTTGAACAGTAGTGGTCCAAGTACAGACCCTTGTGGTATTCCGCTGACTACTGGGGACCAGGTTGAGGACTTCCCGTTGACCACTACTCGCTGTACCCTGCTATCCAACCAGCTGTTTATCCATGTGCAAATAGTTTTTCCTAGGCCAAGCTCCTTTAATTTGATCATCAGTCTCCTCTGAGGAACTATATCGAAAGCTTTTGCAAAATCTAGGAAGACCACATCCACTGCTTTTCCTTGATCAAGATTATTGCTCACTTCCTCGTAGAAGCTAATTAAGTTAGTCTGACATGACCTGTCCCTCACAAACCCATGCTGGTTCTTGCTAATAATCCTAGCGGACTGTAGATACTCCTGTATGCCGTCCCTTAGAATTCCTTCCAATATTTTCCCCACTATAGATGTTAAACTAACTGGTCTGTAGTTTCCCGGAAGATTTTTGGATCCCTTTTTAAATAATGGCACTACCTCAGCTATACACCAATCCTTCGGTACCATGCCTGATCTAATTGAACTATTGAAAATCAAGTATAGGGGTCGTGCTAGTTGTGAACTAAGCTCCATAAGAACCCTCAGGTGAAGTCCATCAGGACCAGGTGATTTAATAATCTTAATTTTGCTTAGTCTCTACCGGACTACTTCTTCGCTTAAACAAGTATCTAACCATGAATCCTTACTTTCCCAATTGCTATGCTCTACTCCCACCATCAGTTCTTAACTCGTGAATACTGATGAATACACTCTGCTATTGTATATATATATATATATATATATATATACACACACACACACATATACACATACACACAGTATATATATATATATATATATATATGAAACAAATAGTGAAACGCCAGTGTCCAAATGTATTGATAAGTCCAGCAAAGATCATAGATAATCTGTAGTCTGTTTGCACAAATTGCCACGTATATAAAGGCTGCTGCTCCTCTGCTCCAACTCCAAAGACTCAGGATTCATGGGTATAAAACCTAAACAAAAACACAGTGTGCATAAATGTTTTATTTTGACAAGCAATAAAAAGCTGTGACTCCAGAGAGATAAAACTCGTACCAGAAAATAAAACACTGTGGGCTGGTTACCATAAGATATGAGGGCCCTCTGACGAAGTCTTTGTGACGAAACCGGTCAGGGTGTGACCTCACGACGCGCTCTCTGCTCTCACCTCTGGCATCCTCCTACTGCACCAGCGTAATCCAGCCCTGTGCCGTATGTACACACGGCTGGTCCGTGTAACATCTTGGCAGCTGTATATACACACACACACACACACACACATATACACACAGTATATATATATATATATATATACATATTGTAACAGGAGACTTGCTTGGTCTGGAGTTCGCTGGTATGTGTGCTGCTATCTTCCAGCTGTTGGGTCCTCTGCCACGTGTAACACGACTAGCAGAAGGGTCCCTGTTCAGGCGCCATTTGTAACAGGAGACTTGCTAGGATGTGCTCTGCTACAAAAATTCCACCAGCGACCGACTCCAGGCTTGTGCAAAAACAACAAATACCTTTTATTCAGGTAGCTCAAAACAAAGCTATACACTACCAGGTAGGTTAGGCCCTGCCTCACTCCCTATTACTTAATAAGGAACCCTTCAGGTCCCGGCATCCTGACACTAGTGGCCCAGCCCTCCGGATCCCACTGTCCCTAGCAGGCCTATCACCTGGACACTAATTGCCTTCAGGAGCAGTGACTCATGGGAGAGACTCTGCTTTAAACCCTGATGAAGCAGCTTCTTGGGCTAAGAAGCCTATAAGACCTGGTCTGGGCCAAATGGATGGGAACCCAGTCCATCCACACTTCCCATCCACCCCCAGGACCCTGTGTGTAGCTTACAGGTGGCAAAGTACCTCCCCTGCCAAGATATATATATATATATATATACACACATATATGTGTGTGTGTGTGTGTGTGTGTGTGTGTGTGTGTGTGTGTGTGTGTGTGTGTGTAAGTGTGCTGCAGTGGCATTTATAATGTGAGGGGCGGGGGGCATGATGATGCACATACAGTGTATGGCACTGGTGTATAATGTGGGGCCGGGCGGGTGTATATATATATATATACACACTAGAGATGAGCGGGTTCGGTTTCTCTGAATCCGAACCCGCCAGAACTTCATGTTTTTTTTCACGGGTCCGAGCGACTCGGATCTTCCCGCCTTGCTCGGTTAACCCGAGCGCGCCCGAATGTCATCATGACGCTGTCGGATTCTCGCGAGGCTCGGATTCTATCGCGAGACTCGGATTCTATATAAGGAGCCGCGCGTCGCCGCCATTTTCACACGTGCATTGAGATTGATAGGGAGAGGACGTGGCTGGCGTCCTCTCCGTTTAGACACTTGATTTACTAATTTTGGGGAGCATTAGGAGTACTCAGTAGTGTACAGTGCAGAGTTTTGCTGATAGTGACCAGTGACTGACCACCACTTTTATTTATAATCCGTTCTCTGCCTGAAAAAAGCGATACACAGCACACAGTGACTCAGTCACATACCATATCTGTGTGCACTGCTCAGGCTCAGGCCAGTGTGCTGCATCATCTATTAGCTATATATAATATTATATATATCTGTCTGACTGCTCAGCTCACACAGCTTATAATTGTGGGGGAGACTGGGGAGCACTACTGCAGTGCCAGTTAATAGCAGGAGCCAGGAGTACATAATATATTATATAGTGAGTGACCACCAGACACACAGTGCAGTTTATTTAATATATCCGTTCTCTGCCTGAAAAAAGCGATACACACAGTGACTCAGTCAGTCACATACCATATCTGTGTGCACTGCTCAGGCTCAGGCCAGTGTGCTGCATCATCTATATATATTATATATCTGTCTGACTGCTCAGCTCACACAGCTTATAATTGTGGGGGAGACTGGGGAGCACTACTGCAGTGCCAGTTATAGGTTATAGCAGGAGCCAGGAGTACATAATATTATATTAAAATTAAACAGTGCACACTTTTGCTGCAGGAGTGCCACTGCCAGTGTGACTAGTGACCAGTGACCTGACCACCAGTATATAATATTAGTAGTATACTATCTCTTTATCAACCAGTCTATATTAGCAGCAGACACAGTACAGTGCGGTAGTTCACGGCTGTGGCTACCTCTGTGTCGGCACTCGGCAGCCCGTCCATAATTGTATATACCACCTAACCGTGGTTTTTTTTTCTTTCTTTATACATACATACTAGTTACGAGTATACTATCTCTTTATCAACCAGTCTATATATTAGCAGCAGACACAGTACAGTGCGGTAGTTCACGGCTGTGGCTACCTCTGTGTCGGCACTCGGCAGCCCGTCCATAATTGTATATACCACCTAACCGTGGTTTTTTTTTCTTTCTTTATACATACATACTAGTTACGAGTATACTATCTCTTTATCAACCAGTCTATATATTAGCAGCAGACACAGTACAGTGCGGTAGTTCACGGCTGTGGCTACCTCTGTGTCGGCACTCGGCAGCCCGTCCATAATTGTATATACCACCTAACCGTGGTTTTTTTTTTCTTTCTTTATACATACATACTAGTTACGAGTATACTATCTCTTTATCAACCAGTCTATATATTAGCAGCAGACACAGTACAGTGCGGTAGTTCATGGCTGTGGCTACCTCTGTGTCGGCACTCGGCAGCCCGTCCATAATTGTATATACCACCTAACCGTGGTTTTTTTTTCTTTCTTTATACATACATACTAGTTACGAGTATACTATCTCTTTATCAACCAGTCTATATATTAGCAGCAGACACAGTACAGTGCGGTAGTTCACGGCTGTGGCTACCTCTGTGTCGGCACTCGGCAGCCCGTCCATAATTGTATATACCAGTGACCTAACCGTGGTTTTTTTTTCTTTCTTTATACATACATACTAGTTACGAGTATACTATCTCTTTATCAACCAGTCTATATATTAGCAGCAGACACAGTACAGTGCGGTAGTTCACGGCTGTGGCTACCTCTGTGTCGGCACTCGGCAGCCCGTCCATAATTGTATATACCAGTGACCTAACCGTGGTTTTTTTTTCTTTCTTTATACATACATACTAGTTACGAGTATACTATCTCTTTATCAACCAGTCTATATATTAGCAGCAGACACAGTACAGTGCGGTAGTTCACGGCTGTGGCTACCTCTGTGTCGGCACTCGGCAGCCCGTCCATAATTGTATATACCACCTAACCGTGGTTTTTTTTTCTTTCTTTATACATACATACTAGTTACGAGTATACTATCTCTTTATCAACCAGTCTATATATTAGCAGCAGACACAGTACAGTGCGGTAGTTCACGGCTGTGGCTACCTCTGTGTCGGCACTCGGCAGCCCGTCCATAATTGTATATACCACCTAACCGTGGTTTTTTTTTCTTTCTTTATACATACATACTAGTTACGAGTATACTATCTCTTTATCAACCAGTCTATATATTAGCAGCAGACACAGTACAGTGCGGTAGTTCACGGCTGTGGCTACCTCTGTGTCGGCACTCGGCAGCCCGTCCATAATTGTATACTAGTATCCAATCCATCCATCTCCATTGTTTACCTGAGGTGCCTTTTAGTTGTGCCTATTAAAATATGGAGAACAAAAATGTTGAGGTTCCAAAATTAGGGAAAGATCAAGATCCACTTCCACCTCGTGCTGAAGCTGCTGCCACTAGTCATGGCCGAGACGATGAAATGCCAGCAACGTCGTCTGCCAAGGCCGATGCCCAATGTCATAGTACAGAGCATGTCAAATCCAAAACACCAAATATCAGTAAAAAGCCTCTTTTTTTCTTTGCGTCATGTGCTGTTTGGGGAGGGTTTTTTGGAAGGGACATCCTGCGTGACACTGCAGTGCCACTCCTAGATGGGCCCGGTGTTTGTGTCGGCCACTAGGGTCGCTAATCTTACTCACACAGCTACCTCATTGCGCCTCTTTTTTTCTTTGCGTCATGTGCTGTTTGGGGACGGTTTTTTGGAAGGGCCATCCTGCGTGACACTGCAGTGCCACTCCTAGATGGGCCCGGTGTTTGTGTCGGCCACTAGGGTCGCTAATCTTACTCACACAGCTACCTCATTGCGCCTCTTTTTTTCTTTGCGTCATGTGCTGTTTGGGGAGGGTTTTTTGGAAGGGACATCCTGCGTGACACTGCAGTGCCACTCCTAGATGGGCCCGGTGTTTGTGTCGGCCACTAGGGTCGCTAATCTTACTCACACAGTCAGCTACCTCATTGCGCCTCTTTTTTTCTTTGCGTCATGTGCTGTTTGGGGAGGGTTTTTTGGAAGGGCCATCCTGCGTGACACTGCAGTGCCACTCCTAGATGGGCCCGGTGTTTGTGTCGGCCACTAGGGTCGCTAATCTTACTCACACAGCTACCTCATTGCGCCTCTTTTTTTCTTTGCGTCATGTGCTGTTTGGGGAGGGTTTTTTGGAAGGGCCATCCTGCGTGACACTGCAGTGCCACTCCTAGATGGGCCCGGTGTTTGTGTCGGCCACTAGGGTCGCTAATCTTACTCACACAGTCAGCTACCTCATTGCGCCTCTTTTTTTCTTTGCGTCATGTGCTGTTTGGGGAGGGTTTTTTGGAAGGGCCATCCTGCGTGACACTGCAGTGCCACTCCTAGATGGGCCCGGTGTTTGTGTCGGCCACTAGGGTCGCTAATCTTACTCACACAGCTACCTCATTGCGCCTCTTTTTTTCTTTGCGTCATGTGCTGTTTGGGGAGGGTTTTTTGGAAGGGCCATCCTGCGTGACACTGCAGTGCCACTCCTAGATGGGCCCGGTGTTTGTGTCGGCCACTAGGGTCGCTAATCTTACTCACACAGTCAGCTACCTCATTGCGCCTCTTTTTTTCTTTGCGTCATGTGCTGTTTGGGGAGGGTTTTTTGGAAGGGACATCCTGCGTGACACTGCAGTGCCACTCCTAGATGGGCCCGGTGTTTGTGTCGGCCACTAGGGTCGCTTATCTTACTCACACAGTGACCTCGGTGCAAATTTTAGGACTAAAAATAATATTGTGAGGTGTGAGGTATTCAGAATAGACTGAAAATGAGTGAAAATTATGGTTTTTGAGGTTAATAATACTTTGGGATCAAAATGACCCCCAAATTCTATGATTTAAGCTGTTTTTTAGTGTTTTTGGAAAAAAACACCCGAATCCAAAACACACCCGAATCCGACAAAAAAAATTCGGTGAGGTTTTGCCAAAACGTTCGAACCCAAAACGCGGCCGCGGAACCGAACCCAAAACCAAAACACAAAACCCGAAAAATTTCAGGCGCTCATCTCTAATACACACAGTGTGGTGCAATGGCATATAATGTGTACTGAGCTGGCGGCATGTACAGAAGACAGTGTGGAATATTATGTGGGGGGTGGGGGCATGCATTGCACAGGCAATGTGACGTATATATGTATATTATACAGTGCGGTGAACTGCATTTGCATATAATGTGAACAGGGGCATACACAGTCAGTGTGGCATGTAATGTGGGGGCATGCATTGCACAGGTGGTGTAGAAGATTTATGGACACACTTCAGTTATAGTTAAACCGAAAGAAAGACACAGTATATTATTTCCAGTGAGGATGGAGTGCTGTGTGGAATTAAGATGGCTGGAAAAAAAACACTACAAATTTGAAGAGACGCTTGAAGACACGCCATCCTTCAGTGTTTCCTATGGTAAATATGACTTGTTATATGTGTTGATTGATATTTCAATAACATAACATTGCCCGAGGAAAACTGTCACATTGGCAAAGGCGTGGGAATAGAACCTGTGGCGAGCACAGCTATAGCCACCGAGCCCGCAGCATGGCGAGCAGTGGCGGAACTGTGGGAGGCAGTGGAGTAAGCTGCCGCCGGGCTCCTGACCGCAAGAGGGCACATCTCCTCCACTGTCTCCCGCTGCCCGAGGGCCGCGCTGCTATTGCAGACGGAGGAGCTGTGTCAGTGACACGGAAGCTGCCTTCTGTATTTACAGAGAGATGGCACTGGCTGCAGCTAGGGGGAGCTCCAGAGCACAGCTCCTCCCGGGCCCTTCTAGTTAAGTAAGCCAGCCGAGGGAAGCTCTCTGCTCCTCCGTGCTCCGTGAGCCTGATGATAGACAAAGGTAGGCACTGTGTGTGGGGTGGGGGAGAGGTGGATTTGGGGGGAAGCACTGTGTTTTGTGTGTGCTTGTTTTTAAGTGAGGTGTGTGTGTGTGTGTGTGTGTGTGTGTGTGTGTGTGTTTTTAAGGAAAGTTGTGCATTCAAGTAAAAAAGGCATGTGTGTGTGTGTGAGTGAGTGATGTGAGTGGCATGTGTGTGAGAGGCATGTATGTTTGTGTGTGTGTAAGTGAGAGGCATGTATGCGTGTGTAAGTGAGAGGCATGTATGTGTGTGTAAGTGAGAGGCATGTATGTGTGTGTAAGTGGGAGGCATGTGTGTGTAAGTGAGAGGCGTGTGTGTGTGTGTGTGTGTGTGTGTGTGTGTAAGTGAGTGGCATGTATGTGTGTGTAAGTGAGAGGCATGTGTGTAAGTAAGTGAGAGACATGTGTAAGTTAGAGGCATGTGTGTGTGAGAGGCATGTGTATGTAAGTGAGAGGCACGTGTGTGAGAGGTGTGTGTGTGTGTGTGTGTGTGTGTGTGTGTGTAAGTGAAAGGCATGTGTGGGTGTTTAAGTGAAAGCGGCGTGTGTGTTTTTAAGTAAAGGAGGTGTGTGTGAAAGCGGCGTGTGTGTTTAAGTGAATGAGGCGTTTGTGTGTTTTTTTATATATATATCTAGTGTTCACGCTAGGTGTCTTTCACAGGGCGCTGCGCCCTGCCCCTTAGACAGCTGAATCCCGCCCTGCCCGTTTTTGTGTGCCCTGCCGTTTGCTGCCTGCCGGACCCCGCCACGCCGCTGGACCCAGCCGTGCGCCGCCGGACCCGGTAAGCACATGAGAGTCCCCCTGGGCTAAATTAACCTTGTAAGTATTTTGCAGCTGCAAACGTCAATCTCAGTGCTCTCTACCTGGTGCAGTGTGCCTCAGTGCTCTCTACCTGGTGCAGTGTGCCTCAGTGCTCTCTACCTGGTGCAGTGTGCCTCAGTGCTCTCTACCTGGTGCAGTGTGCCTCAGTGCTCTCTACCTGGTGCAGTGTGCCTCAGTGCTCTCTACCTGGTGCAGTGTGCCTCAGTGCTCTCTACCTGGTGCAGTGTGCCTCAGTGCTCTCTACCTGGTGCAGTGTGTATAATGTGCTCTATCTGGCGCAATATGTATAACGTGCTCTACCTGGTGCAGTGTGTGTATAGGAGGTTCTACCTGGTGCAATGTGTATTAGGTGCACTACCGTGTGGTCTAATGTGAATTGCCACTATTATGTAGCCACGCCCCTTCCCCACAAAACAACGCCCCTAGTTTTTTGCTGCGCGCCTTCGGCGCGCACTGTTCATGTTTTGGTCTATAGGTATGGGAGCACCAAGCATTATAGTATGTACCTAAGTTTGCCCATGTAACTTAAAAATGTGCCATCCCAAATGGAAAAATGTGCCCTCCCCGTGATCAGCCCCCTGCCCTAAAAAAATCCTAGAGTGAACACTAGTCATATCGGCACACCGCTGCGCCAAAGCATCTCCATCGAGACCCGCTGGCGGGTGAGGGAGTACTGTAGGTGTACTATAAAGGTATGCTGGTGTCTGTTTTATTGTAATGACTGACTTGGTGTGCGTCCACTTTCTATGTGTATCTATATTACTATTGGGAAAGGTACCTGAGCACGCTGCTACTGTTCACCCTTAGTGCCGGATAGCTACATATGGTATGTGTGTGTATATGTAGGGGGGCACCAACATTTATCATGCCTCCGGGCGACTGGGACGAACTTACGCCACTGATGGCGAGCGCAGCGAACCCGCAAGGGCAGGGCCGAAACTAGACTTGTCAGCACCCGGGGCAAGGAAGCATTTTGGCGCCCCCCCCCCCCCCCCCCGCATTACACAAAAAATTATCATGTTATCAAATATTTAGAAAGGGGATACCATTGAACAAAATTGCGCCTCATGTGCCCCAAATGTCCTAAGCATCTGTCACATAGCCCCTGTGTGTCCCCACACATTGCACCACATTACTGCACTACATGATTACACTAAGTGCCCTTTATATTGCACTACACTACGTACATGTCCCTATATGCTGCACTACATTACTACACTATCTCCCATACACTGCACTACATTACATGCTCCTAACACTACGTACATGCCCCTATATTGCTGCACTACATTACTACACTATCCCCTATACACTGCACTACATTACATGCTCCTATACACTACACTACGTACATGCCCCTATATGCTGCACTACATTACTACACTATCCCCTATATGCTGCACTACACTACTACACCATCCCCTATATGCTGCACTACATTACATGCTCCTATACACTGTACTACATACCCTATATGCTGTACTATATATTACTTCATTACACTACACTACACTACATCTACATTACCAACAATAACACTGCAGGCAGGTATCCCCATTTTACACAGTGCGGCAGGCAGATATCCCCATTTTACACAGTACGCAGGCAGATGCCCCCATATTACACAGTACGCAGGCAGATGCCCCCATATTACACAGTACGCAGGCAGATGCCCAGATATTACACAGTACGCAGGCATATGCCCCCATATTACACAGTACGCAGGCAGATGCCCCCATATTACACAGTACGCAGGCAGATGCCCAGATATTACACAGTACGCAGGCAGATGCCCCCATATTACACAGTACGCAGGCAGGTGCCCCCATATTACACAGAACGCAGGCAGGTGCCCCCATATTACACAGTACGCAGGCAGATGCCCCCATATTACACAGTACGCAGGCAGGTGCCCCCATATTACACAGTACGCAGGCAGGTGCCCCCATATTACACAGTACGCAGGCAGATGCCCCCATATTACACAGTACGCAGGCAGATGCCCCCATATTACACAGTACGCAGGCAGGTGCCCCCATATTACACAGTACGCAGGCAGATGCCCCCATATTACACAGTACGCAGGCAGGTGCCCCCATAATACACAGTACGCAGGCAGATGCCCCCATATTACACAGTACGCAGGCAGGTGCCCCCATAATACACAGTACGCAGGCAGGTGCCCCCATTTTACACAGTGCGGCAGGCAGGTATCCCCATAGGCAGGTGTCCCCATTTTACACAGTACGGCAGCGGCAGGCAGGTTTCAAGTTGGGGGGAAGGAGGGGGGGGGAGAGAGAGAGAGAATACTTACGTCTTCCCGCTCTTCGGTCCCGCCGCCTCACGTCCCTCGCGCCGGCCGCCTCCTCCTTCATGCTTATCGCCTCTCCCCGAGCGCTCCTGCTCGGGGGGCGGGGCTTCGCGGAATGACGCGTTTGCATCGTGACGTCACGACGCAACGCGTCATTCCGCGAAACTCCGCCCCCCGAGCAGGAGCGCTCGGAAGAGGCGATAAGGAGTAGAAACGGCACTGCCGCCGGGTCTCTCTCAGCGCCCCTCTAAATCCTGCGCCTGGGTCACATGCCCCCCTAGCCCCCCCCTAGTTTCGGCCCTGGCAAGGGGACTCTTTGCGCTCACCCCGCTGCCGCCATACTAACAATCGGGATGCCATTGTCGATATACTGATGGGCAGCATCCCAATTGTCAGTAAATCCTACTGATCACAATAAATGTACTCTTTAAGTAATACTGTATTTCTCTGACGTCCTAGTGGATGCTGGGAACTCCGTAAGGACCATGGGGAATAGACGGGCTCCACAGGAGACTGGGCACTCTAAAAGAAAGATTAGGTACTATCTGGTGTGCACTGGCTCCTCCCTCTATGCCCCTCCTCCAGACCTCAGTTAGAATCTGTGCCCGGCCAGAGCTGTGTGCTCCTAGTGGGCTCTCCTGAGCTTGCTAGAAAAGAAAGTATTTGTTAGGTTTTTTTATTTTCAGTGAGATCTGCTGGCAACAGACTCACTGCTACGTGGGACTGAGGGGAGAGAAGCAAACCTACCTGCTTGCAGCTAGCTTGTGCTTCTTAGGCTACTGGACACCATTAGCTCCAGAGGGTTCGAACACAGGGCCTGACCTCGATCGTCCGTTCCTGGAACCGCGCCGCCGTCCCCCTTGCAGAGCCAGAAGACAGAAGAGAAGCGATGAAATCGGCGGCAGAAGACTCCTGTCTTCATTAAGGTAGCGCACAGTACTGCAGCTGTGCGCCATTGCTCCCACAGCACACCACACACTCCGGTCACTGTAGGGTGCAGGGCGCTGGGGGGTGCCCTGGGCAGCAATTATAATACCTTTTGGCATAAAATACACATAATACAGTCAGTTAACTGTATATGTGTAAAAAAACCCGCCATTAAGTTACAGAAAATGCAGGACAGAAGCCCACCGCTGAGGGGGCGGGGCCTTCTTCCTCAGCACACCAGCGCCATTTTCCCTTTACAGCTCCGCTGGAAGCAGCTCCCCAGGCTCTCCCCTGCAGTATCCTGATACAAGAAGGGTAAAAAAGAGAGGGGGGGCAAATAAATTTAGGCGCAAATAAGATATTAAGCAGCTATTGGGTAAATCACTTTTTATAGTGTGAATCTCTGTGTTATATAGCGCTGTGGTGTGTCCTGGCATGCTCTCTCTCTGTCTCCCCAAAGGACTTTGTGGGGTCCTGTCCTCAGTCTGAGCATTCCCTGTGTGTGTGCGGTGTGTCGGTACGGCTGTGTTGACATGTTTGATGAGGAGGGTTACGTGGAGGCGGAGCAGGGGCAGATAAATGTGGTGTCGCCCCCGACGGGGCCGACACCTGATTGGATGGATATGTGGAAGGTCTTAACCGACAGTGTCAACTCCTTACATAAAAGGTTCGATGACGCAGCAGCCTTGGGACAGCCGGGGTCTCAGCCCGCGCCTGCCCAGGCGACTCAGAAGCCGTCGGGGGCTCATAAACGCCCGCTAGCTCAGATGGTAGACACAGATGTCGACACGGAGTCTGACTCCAGTGTAGATGAGGATGAGACAAATGTACAGTCTACAAAGGCCATCCGATGCATGATTACTGCAATGAAAGATGTATTGCACATTTCTGACATTAACCCGGTTACCACCAAGAGGGGTATTATGTTTGGGGAGAAAAAGCAGCCAGTGACTTTTCCCCCATCTGATGAATTAAATGAATTGTGTGAAGAAGCGTGGAGTTCCCCTGATAAGAAACTAGTGATTTCTAAGAGGTTACTGATGGCGTACCCTTTCCCGCCAACGGATAGGTTACGTTGGGAAACATCCCCTAGGGTGGACAAGGCGCTCACACGCTTATCTAAAAGGGTGGCACTGCCGTCTCAGGATACGGCCGCCCTAAAGGAGCCTGCGGATAGAAAGCAGGAAGCTATCCTGAAGTCTGTCTATACACACTCTGGTACTCTACTGAGACCTGCTATTGCTTCAGCCTGGATGTGTAGTGCTGCAGCAGCATGGACTGATACCCTGTAAGACAACATTGATTCCCTCGACAGGGATACTGCTTTGCTAACCATCGAACATATAAAAGACGTCGTCTTATATATGCGGGATGCCCAGAGGGACATTTGCCTGCTGGCATCTAGAATTAATGCAATGTCCATTTCTGCCAGGAGAGTATTATGGACTCGGCAGTGGACAGGTGATGCTGATTCTAAAAAACACATGGAGGTTTTGCCTTATAAGGGTGAGGAATTGTTTGGGGACGGTCTCTCGGACCTCGTATCCACAGCAACAGCTGGGAAGTCGACTTTTTTGCCTCAGGTTCCCTCACAGCCTAAGAAAGCACCGTATTATCAAGTGCAGTCCTTTCGGCCTCAGAAAGGCAAGCGGGTCAGAGGAGCATCCTTTCTGGCCAGAGGCAAGGGTAGAGGAAAGAAGCTGCACCAGGCAGCCAGTTCCCAGGAACAAAAATCCTCCCCTGCTTCCACTAAGTCCACCGCATGACGTTGGGGCTCCACAGGCGGAGCCAGGTGCGGTGGGGGCACGTCTCGGAAACTTCAGCAACCAGTGGGTTCGCTCACAAGTGGATCTATGGGCTGTACAAATTGTATCTCAGGGATACAAGCTGGAGTTCGAGGCGACTCCCCCTCGCCGTTACCTCAAATCTGCCTTGCCAGCTGCTCCCAGGGAAAGGGAGGTAGTACTGGCGGCAATTCACAAGCTGTACCTCCAGCAGGTGATAATCAAGGTCCCCCTCCTTCAACAGGGAAGGGGTTACTATTCCACAATGTTTGTGGTACCGAAACCGGACGGTTCGGTGAAACCCATTCTGAATTTAAAGTCCTTGAACACTTATATAAAGAAATTCAAGTTCAAAATGGAATCGCTCAGAGCGGTCATTGCAAGCCTGGAAGAGGGGGATTTTATGGTGTCGCTGGACATCAAAGATGCTTACCCACCTCACCAGGAGTACCTCAGATTTGTGGTACAGGACTGTCATTACCAATTCCAGACGTTGCCGTTTGGCCTGTCCACGGCACCAAGAATATTTACCAAGGTAATGGCCGAAATGATGATACTCCTTCGGAAGAAGGGAGTTATTATTATCCCGTACTTGGACGATCTCCTCATACAGGCGAGGTCCAGAGAGCAGTTGTTGGTCAGCGTAGCACTCTCTCAGGAAGTGTTGCAACAGCACGGCTGGATTCTGAATATCCCAAAGTCGCAGCTGATTCCTGCGACGCGTCTGCTTTTCCTGGGCATGATTCTGGACACAGAACAGCAGAAGGTGTTTCTCCCGGTGGAGAAGGCCCAGGAATTGTCATCTCTGGTCAGGGACCTCCTGAAACCAAAACAGGTGTCGGTGCATCACTGCACGCGAGTCCTGGGAAAGATGGTGGCTTCTTACGAAGCAATTCCCTTCGACAGGTTCCATGCAAGGATCTTTCAGTGGGATCTGTTGGACTAATGGTCCGGATCGCATCTTCAGATGCATCGGTTGATCACCCTGTCCCCAAGGGCCAGGGTGTCTCTGCTGTGGTGGCTGCAGAGTGCTCATCTTCTCGAGGGCCGCAGGTTCGGCATACAGGACTGGGTCCTGGTGACCACGGATGCAAGCCTCCGAGGATGGGGAGCAGTCACTCAGGGAAGAAACTTCCAAGGCCAGTGGTCAAGTCTGGAGACTTCACTACACATAAATATACTGGAACTAAGGGCCATTTACAACGCCCTGAGGCAAGCAGAGCCCCTGCTTCAAAACCAACCAGTACTGATTCAGTCAGACAACATCACGGCGGTCGCCCATGTAAACCGCCAGGGCGGCACAAGAAGCAGGATGGCAATGGCAGAAGCCACAAGGATTCTTCGATGGGAGGAGAATCACGTGCTAGCACTGTCAGCAGTGTTCATTCCGGGAGTGGACAACTGGGAAGCAGACTTCCTCAGCAGGCACGACCTCCACCCGGGAGAGTGGGGACTTCATCAAGAAGTCTTCACACAGATTGTAAATCGCTGGGAACTGCCACAGGTGGACATGATGGCGTCCCGCCTCAACAAAAAGCTAAAAAAATATTGCGCCAGGTCAAGGGACCCTCAGGCGATAGCTGTGAACGCACTAATGACACCGTGGGTGTACCAGTCGGTTTATGTGTTCCCTCCTCTTCCTCTCAAACCCAAGGTACTGAGGATAGTAAGGAAGAGAGGTGTAAGAACTATACTCATCGTTCCGGATTGGCCAAGAAGAACTTGGTACCCAGAACTACAAGAAATGATCTCAGAGGACCCGTGGCCTCTGCCTCTCAGACAGGACCTGTTACAGCAGGGGCCCTGTCTGTTCCAAGACTTACCGCGGCTGCGTTTGACGGCATAGCGGTTGAACGCCGGATCCTAGCGGAAAAGGGCATTCCGGATGAAGTTATTCCTACGCTGATAAAGGCTAGGACAGACGTGACAGCAAAACATTATCACCGTATATGGCGAAAATATGTTGCTTGGTGTGAGGCCAGGAAGGCCCCTACAGAGGAATTCCAGCTGGGTCGATTCCTGCACTTCCTACAGTCAGGAGTGACTATGGGCCTAAAATTAGGATCCATAAAGGTCCAGATTTTGGCCCTATCTATTTTCTTTCAAAAAGAACTGGCATCACTGCCTGAAGTTCAGACGTTTGTTAAGTGAGTGCTGCATATTCAGCCCCCTTTTGTGCCTCCAGTGGCACCTTGGGATCTTAACGTTGTGTTGGATTTCCTGAAATCACACTGGTTTGAGCCACTTAAGACCATGGAGCTAAAGTATCTCACGTGGAAGGTGGTCATGCTGTTGGCCTTGGCTTCAGCTAGGCGTGTGTCAGAATTGGCGGCTTTGTCATGTAAAAGCCTGTATCTGATCTTCCATATGGACAGGGCAGAATTGAGGACTCGTCCCCAATTTCTCCCAAAGGTGGTATCAGCGTTTCATTTGAACCAACCTATTGTGGTGCCTGCGGCTACTCGGGACTTGGAGGCTTCCAAGTTGCTGGACGTAGTCCGGGCTTTGAAAATTTATGTTTCCAGGATGGCTGGAGTCAGGAAAACTGACTCGCTCTTTATCCTGCATGCACCCAACAAGCTGGGTGCTCCTGCTTCAAAGCAAACTATTGCTCGCTGGATCTGTTGCACGATTCAGCTTGCACATTCTGCGGCTGGACTGCCGCATCCTAAATCAGAAAAAGCCCATTCCACAAGGAAGGTGGGCTCTTCTTGGGCGGCTGCCCGAGGGGTCTCGGCTTTACAGCTTTGCCGAGCTGCTACTTGGTCGGGTTCAAACACATTTGCTAAATTCTACAAGTTTGATACCCTGGCTGAGGAGGACCTTGAGTTTGCTCATTCGGTGCTGCAGACTCGTCCGCACTCTCCCGCCCGTTTGGGAGCTTTGGTATAATCCCCATGGTCCTTACGGAGTTCCTAGCATCCACTAGGACGTCAGAGAAAATAAGAATTTACTCACCGGTAATTCTATTTCTCGTAGTCCGTAGTGGATGCTGGGCGCCCGTCCAAAGTGCGGACTCTCTGCAATACATGTATATAGTTATTGCTTCACTAAAGGGTTATTGTTATGAGCCATCCGTACAAGGAGGCTCAGTTGTTGTTCATACTGTTAACTGGATATGGTTATCACAAGTTGTACAGTGTGATTGGTGTGGCTGGTATGAGTCTTACCCTGGATTCCAAATCCTTTCCTTGTTGTGTCAGCTCTTCCGGGCACAGTTTCCCTAACTGAGGTCTGGAGGAGGGGCATAGAGGGAGGAGCCAGTGCACACCAGATAGTACCTAATCTTTCTTTTAGAGTGCCCAGTCTCCTGCGGAGCCCGTCTATTCCCCATGGTCCTTACGGAGTTCCCAGCATCCACTACGGACTACGAGAAATATAATTACCGGTGAGTAAATTCTTATTTTTTTATACATTTTTATCAAGCCTCTCTGGACCTAGAATAGATTTACTTGCAACAAGTTGCAATGCCTGCTACTGAATCTCTGGCTTTTGCCAGTCAGGCAGGTATATTTCTGTTGTCATGTTACAGGGCACTGGGCAGGGAGGGACCCGAGTGATCTGGGCCCGTCGCAACAGGGGGGATGGGGGGGGGGGGGGGGGGGGGGGCAAGGCTGGGACATAAGAGAGAATAATACAGTTTTATTTTATCAGTATATACTCCTAGTATGTATATCAGGGATGGGGAACCTTCGGCCCTCCAGCTGTTGTTAAACTACACATACCAGCATGCCTTGCAACAGTTTTGCTATTTGGCCATGCTAAAACTGTTGTAGGGCATGCTGGGATGTGTAGTTCAACAACAGCTGGAGGGCCGATGGTTCCCCATCCCTGATGTATATGTACATTACTTTTTACATCTTGTTCTGTGAAGTGAACGTCAACTACTACTTAAATCAGAGGTTCTCAAACTCGGTCCTCGGGGGCACACACAGTGCATGTTTTGCAGGTAACCCTGCAGGTGCACAGGTGTATTAATTACTCACTGACACATTTTAAAAGGTCCACAGGTGGAGCTAATTATTTCACTTGCGATTCTGTGAGGAGACCTGCAAAACATGCACTGTGTGTGCCCCCGAGGACCGAGTTTGAGAACCTCTGACTTAAATAGTGTAAGGTTTTAACATTTTTAATTAAAGAACAATTTTATTTTTGAATTGCTATTTGCAGAAAATAAATGACCTGCTGTGAAGGAAATATCATTGTGTTGCACTTACTAAACTCATAGTGAAAGGTATACAAAGTATTCAAGGGAATGATATTGAATGTTCTTCAGCAAAATCCATTACAGTAACATTAATCTGCAAAGTTATGACTAAATCATTAACTAAAATGTTATCTAAATGTTGACTAAGACGGAAAAAAGACTAAAATATGACTTTTAATTAGTCAACTTTTAAGAAAGTGACTAAGACTAAAACTAAATTGTAAAACCTTGACAAAATTAACACTGCCACAAATCAAGCACAAAATGAATGGGATGTAGAAGACATAGGGGGCTTTTATCAATGTCCCCAAATTCATTGCGGTTAGCAAGAGTATATAACGCTAAAACTCGCAATGCGATATTCCATTATATCACATGAATGTATTAAAACTGTGGTGCCGGGACAGAGCTTGCGTTACACCCCTGTCCCGGAGAATCCATTGCGATATACAGTCTGCTACGGCACATGCGCCGCTTCATCAAAGAAGGGAGCCGCGGCATTCTTCTTTTGATGTTCTTTGACTTCATAGTTTACACAGGGATACTGAGCAGCCCGGCACTGGACGCTGTGAAGGAGTCCTACCAGAGCAGGCACAGGGCAGGGGTCATGATGCTGGATGGAGGGGCACAGGCTGCTATCTCGGCAGACAGCGAGTAATTAAAGTTTAAAAAAAAAAAGATTATTCACCATGGGGGTCATTCCGAGTTGATTGCTAGCTGCCCTTGTTCGCAGCGCAGCGATCAGGCTAAAAAATGGCATTTCTGCGCATGCGAATGCCCCGTGTCAAAGTCGAAAAATATTGTAATGCATACACCATGTACTAACCCCATGCACATGCCCGCTGCGCGTGCACTCAGTCCGCCGTGCGTGCACATATCCGCAATTTGCGTAAAGTAGCTCCCCACGGCCATGCGCCTTAGCGCGTGGTATGCGCATTTACGGTAGAGTTTGTGAATGCATAGAGGGTTATTAGAACATTACATATTTAACCCAAGTAGTGCATTTTGTACACATAGTTCCCCTACACCCCATCAGCGAGTATCAATAGTTTAAACAGTTCTAAGACTAAGGAATTCGCCTTTGCATGATAGGAAGGGTCAGATAAAGGTTGGAAGGTGATGTCTAGTATCCAGCTGTAGGGTATTTTGAGGGTAACATTCCGGTGTTGGTTAGAGAAAGATCGCATGTTCCAGCGTATAGTTATGTGCAGAAGTAGAATATAGATATTAACTGTATTTACTGTATATTATGTATGCGGCGGGAATCCAGAGGATACCACCCACAAGAGCAGTTGGGGAAAGACATCGCCCACCTTTTCAAATCAACCTATGACCTCACCTGTAATGAAGAGACACATCTCTGTGTCCAATGGACAATGAGATTACAGTGACCATTGTATTGCGTATGTAAGTTGTGTATAAAAAGACCGTTGTTGCCTGGCCGGTCAGAAGACTCTGAACGCTTTCTATCTGACTAGCGGAGGACCGGCCGGGTTGCGCTTGCGAACATTCTCACGTATGTACATTCTCTGTAGCCATTACTCTGTTTTAGATTTACTTGTTAGCCTGTAGTGTATGATTTGTACTGTGTTACCTTTTGAAATAATCCACGGTGGCCTTAGAACCCTGTGGTTTCAACTACAAATCGGTGTTGTGTCCTCACTTTCCTGCAAGGGTTTAAAAGCATATTTTACTGTATAAGGTTTAAGCATTGATAAGGTGTACGCACTGCGGGTACTTTATACCGTCAGCGCTACTTAAGGTTTAAGATATAACATCGTTGCAGTACTTTGCTACTAAGGGTTTAAAGTGTAAACATAGCATTGCATTGTATCATAACAAGGTTTAAAGGTTAACAATTGTGTGTGCGTGCGCTGTGTGTACTCTGTACGCTCAGCGCGGCGTGTGTACGCCAAGTACGTACCACGTACGGGACTCTGTACGCAAATAGCGTACAGATTGCGTAGCACGTGTTCAGTCTAGCGGCCATAGCGGCTCCACGGTAAAAGAGTATCTAGAGGTATAGCTTTACTGTCTAAGATAATATCGACATTATCACCCGCAATGCACACGCGCGATGTACGGGTACAAAGCCTGTTGTGCTTGTGCACAGGTTCTAGCGAAGTTTTCAGTCGCACTGACGGCCGCAAAAAGATTGACAGGAAGGGGCGTTTCTGGGTGTCAACTGACTGTTTTCAGGGAGGGTTTGCAAAAATGCAGGCGTGTCTGAAAAAATGCAGGCGTGGCTGGGCGTTCGCTGGGCGGGTGTATGACGTCAAATCCGGACACGAATAGGCTGAAGTGATCGCAAGCACTGCGTAGGTTCAGAGCTACTCTGAAACTGCAAAAACTGTTTTTGCAGAGCTCGGCTGCACATGCGTTCACACTTCTGCTAAGCTAAAATACACTCCCCAGTGAGCGGCGGCATAGCGTTTGCACAGCTGCTAAAACTAGCTAGCGAGCGATCAACTCGGAATGACCCCCTATGTCAGTAAGCACCTCTGTGCACGGAGGATTCCTATTCCAGGTTTCTGCTGCTGTCGGCTACCTACACTGCTTTGGTAACACAGAAGGGGGGAAGGAGGAGGGAGGGGGGAGCTGGATAGCTCTCTCTCTCTCCTGTAAAAAAACAGCCTTATTGCATGCGAAGACAGGGTTGAAGTTGGATAACGCTGGTTAGAACTGGCGTTATTATTAACACTAGGCTGACCTCCGGTATTTTTTAACAATTACAACTTAGTAAATTTGGGCAGATAACATTTCCCATTACAATTATGGGAAATGCAATCTGCTTACTTAAAAAAAATGATAATTAGGGTTTGGAGGAGAATTTTGAGAACTCTCCTACAATTCCCCTTTAGTAAATTTAGGTGAAACTAAAATAATGTGAAAAGGGTGTGAAAACACCCTTTTTCACATTATTTTAGTCAAAATAATTGTAATAAATATGCCGCATATAGTACAGTACCTGCTTTGGACTGGTCCAGCTGCTTCAACAAGTGGTTTAAGCGCATGCAATTTTGCTAGTCTGCTCTCCTTAGTTAGAATGGGATGCAGTCAATTTACCTCCAATCAAAATCCCGACAGTCGAAATCCCGACAGCAATTGACCGACGGTCAAAATCCTGACAAGGTCAAAATCCCGACATGAGCAAAATACCGACATTTAAAATACCGACAAGGTAAAAAAAAAACATGTAAAATGCCGACAGGTCAAAATGCCGACATGAGGTTTTCCTGATTTTTTTCATTGAAACCGACTTGTTCATACTTTACCATCCCAGTGGACTTGGAGTGGGAATATCATAGTGTGCCGAGCGCAGCGAGGCACCGTGCCCGAAGCATGGCGAGCGCAGAGAACCATGCGAGGGGACGCTGTACACTTATATGGTGTCCATGTGGGCCCTACTTCACCACTTCATAGTAGAGAATGGGGCTCTGAATCCTGAGTCAGGCCACCTGGGAGTTATTGGTCCCCCATCTGGAGCGATCTGACCCTGCCCTTTTACTAACAGAGACAGCAATCCTGTTTAGACCACTAGGCAGTTAAAATGATGTACTTCTGAAAACCTTGAACCATCTACACACCTCTTCTATCCTGTCCACACTTTCCTTTATATGGTGGGTTATTTATATTAATTTAGGCTGCAGAGTGTGAGAGACACAAATAGGCCAAATTCCCAGGTTAGATTAGTATTAATACCTCCTTTCCTGGATAACACATACTTGCCTCCTCTTTTTGTCACCTCTGAAGGACAAGGGTGGGAGACATGGTTGTATGTCATCATGTCACCTCCTCCCATAGCGAATTGCTGAGAATTGTATCATCACGCCCAGTTAAAATAGGGAAGTGGAATTTGAACTGTTCTTTTTGAAGTCTGGGAAGAGTCACTGAAAATCCAGAAGTCCCAAGGACTTTCTGGGAGAGTAGACAAGAGTATTAATGGGGATAATATACTAATATACTGTACCGAACCTTTTGGATTGGGGTTACTCACAACCTCTCTGGCTGATGCTACTATTGGATCATCAGTTTTGCTAGTGTTTGATAATCTGTTAAAGAAAAGGCAACTTTTGGGTGTGGTATATGTTGTCGTCATGAGAATGTTGCATGGCTGTAATGTCGATATGCCCAGCATGTTGACCTTGACCACAGTGACATTCATCATGATAAAATGTCAACATGATTAGAATGTCGATAAAACATTCCTGGTGGTTTAGTGGGGACTTACCTGGTTTAGTGGGTCCAGCAGCTTCAGCAGTGTATATTGCGTTCAGCTTTGATGTCCTTCCAATCCCGCAGTACTTCCAGTGATAAGTATCACTAATCTGTAACCCTAGTGTCTTATGGTGCATACACACTTGCCCAGCGTGTATGCACAGCGATGATGATCGTGAACATCGATGGTAGGAAAATAGCTCAGTGCATACACACTGAGCTATTTTCTCTGTGCCCAGCGATGTTAACATGGGAGGGGGGGGGGTGAAGCACTTTCCATAGTAGGAGATTGTGGAAAGTGCTTCACTCGGCTGTTCACATCAGTGCTCACCGCTCATCGCCCGGCCATACACACTGGCTGAGTTTGAGCTCAAAATGCCAAAAGTGAGCTACTTTGAGCTCAAAATCGCCCAGTGTGTATGGGCTTTGCCCTTAACTTTAATCTCCCCTCCCGCAGTCTAGCCGTAAACCTTGCCCTATTGCCTAACCTTGACCTTCCCCTCCCGTAGCCTAATCCTAATCCTCCACTGCCAGTCAGTGCAGAATGTTGGCATTTCACATGTCACATTGTGACTACATTCACAATTTTTAAATGTTATTGTACGATATATATACACACACAGTGTATTTTCTACATATAAGAGAACACTTTTTAGGTGAATTGTCCTGTTTTTTTTGCCTTGTCACCGTCAGCTAGTACTCAATCTTTTTTGTGTTAATTAGACACATATTTAAGGTGAAACACCTCTTTATCTGTGACCCTGAACTTTTCAAGGGAACAAATGGTCTGGTTTAAGCAGAATCCCACTGGTCTAATTTATGCTGAATTCCACAAATGTGATTTCTATTTAAAGAATGTTTAATTATATATATTCTCCAAAGTAAAAGAATTACCCATGAAGAAGTCTCTCTGAGACATAACACGTAGTGTTAAATATTATAGGACTCATTTATAGTATTCCTAGCAATAAGGGTGAAATTTATGCTTGAAAATGTCTAAATTTAATTTATTTATTTATTTATTTGATGTTTTGTAAGATTTGATTTTACTTAACTGTCATATTGTATAAGTATGTCAAACTAAGTTTACCAAAAAACTTCTCACACTCACTCTCCTCACACTCACTGCTTGACCCATTCCAGTCTGGCTTCCGTCCTCTCCACTCCACTGAAACTGCCCTTACAAAAGTATGCAATGACCTCCATGCTGCTAAATCTAAGGGACACTACTCTCTGCTTATTCTACTTGATCTCTCTGCTGCTTTTGACACTGTGGACCATCCTCTCCTACTGCAAATCCTTCACTCCATTGGTCTGCGTGACACTGCCCTCTCTTGGTTGTCGTCCTACCTTTCTGACAGTTCATTCTCTGTCTCCTCTCATGACTCCACCTCCCCCTCACTTCCACTAACTGTAGGGGTACCCCAAGGTTCTGTCCTTGGTCCTCTTCTCTTCTCTCTCTATACGTCCTCACTAGGTAAGCTCAATCAGAGCCGGCCATAGCTATAGGCAAACTAGGCAATTGCCTAGGGCATTTGATATGCCCAGGGGCATCAGCAGCTTCTGCTGATTAAAATGATATGCAGCATGCCTATATTCTGTGTGTAACATTTCATATGCAGATACAGCCACAGTCTCACACAGTATAAAGGCATGCTGTATATCATTTTAATCAACAGAAGCTGCTTGTGCATCCTAGCCACATAACAATGCAAATAAGATGCATTTTCATTAAAAAATGTGCCCAACGTTAGCACTGAGGCAAGATTTATGAGGACACATCTGTATCCAAGCAGAGGCAGAGGTCACAGTGTTAGCAGCAGTGTGAGTGCTGTGTGCATGTGAGTGGGTTGGTTGTGCAGTAGTGTTCAGAATATGTGTAAGGAGCATTATGTGTGTCATGTAAAAATGCATTAATGTGCAACATATGTATAAGGGGCACTATGTGTCATTATGTGTATAAGGGCATTAATAATGTGTGGCATACAGTATGTGTAACAGGGTACTACTGTATTTGTCATTATGTGTATAGGGGCACTAACAATGTGCAGCAAATGTGTAGGGGGCACTATGTGTGTCATTATGTGTATTAGGGCATTAATAATGTGCGGCATATGTGTAAGGGACATTCTGTGTAAAAGGGCATTAATAAAGGTTGTCATAATGTGTAAGCACATTATGTTTAGAAGGACATTAATAATGTGTCTCATATGTGTTAGGGGCATTACTGTGTGGAATTATGTGTTTAAGGTGCTCTTCTATGTGGTGTTGCGTATAGAAAGGGTACTACTGTGTCGTCTAATGTGAATAAAGAGCAATAGGGTGTAGTGTAATGTGAATAAGGAGCAATTCAGTGTGATGTAATGTGAATAAGGGGCTCTACTGTGAGGAGTAACGTTTATAAGGTAAAGTGATACTACTGTGGGATGTAATATTAATTATGGAAACTATCGCATGATCAAATGTGAATAAAGTGCAGTACTGTGTGGCGTATTTGGAATTGGGGTTACTATTGTGTGGCCATGCCCCTTGCCAGCAAAAACACACCCCTTTTTGGGCTGTGCGCCAAATGTGCGAACTGTTCCTATTTAAAATATAGGGGGTACAAACACCAAAATAAGGACTGTTATGGCTGAGGGGTGATGGTTCTGGTAAAGAAGTGCAAGGTCAGAGGCGGAACCAGGGGTGGTGCTAGGGGGCACCAGCCAAAATCTTGCCTAGGGCATCATATTGGTTAGGGCCGGCTCTGAGCTCAATAGTTCTTTTGGTTTCCAATATCATCTCTATGCTGATGACACTCAAATCTATCTTTCCTCTCCAGACCTCTCCTCTGCTCTCCTCACTCGTATCTCCAACTGTCTCTCTGCTATCTCTTCCTGGATGTCCCAGCGCTTTCTTAAACTTAACATGTCTAAGACCGAGCTGATCATCTTCCCTCCCTCCCGCATAACCTCACCTCCTACAATCTCATTATCTATTGATGGCACTACTATCTCCTCTACCCCCCCAAGTGCGCTGTCTTGGAGTAATCCTTGACTTCTCCCTCTCCTTCAAACCACACATTCAGCACCTCTCACAAACCTGCCGTTTTCATCTAAAAAATATTTCCAGGATCAGACCCTTTCTGACCCAGGATGCTACTAAGACTCTTATCCACTCACTGGTCATCTCCAGACTGGACTACTGTAATCTCCTCCTGACTGGCATTCCTGACAAATACCTCTCTCCACTCCAATCTATCCTCAATGCTGCTGCCCGGCTCATTTTCCTCACCAAACGCACTACGTCCACCTCTCCTCTCTTACTAGACCTTCACTGGCTCCCCTTCCCTTTCAGAATCCATTTCAAGCATCTCACACTTGCTTACAAAGCCCTCACCCACTCCTCTCCCATCTACATCTCTGATCTTATCTCTCTTTACACTCCCACCCGTCCTCTTCGCTCTGCTAATGCTCGCCGACTCTCCTGCCTACGGATTACTTCCTCCCACTCCTACCTCCAAGATTTTTCACGTGCTGCACCACTTCTCTGGAATTCCCTACCTCTCCCCCTCAGACTCTCCACCTCTCTACAAAACTTCAAACGGGCTCTCAAGACCCACTTCTTCACCAAACCCAGCCAAATCTTATCCTAAACCTCTGTTCCACGCTCTCTATGTACCCCATCTGTCTCACCCCTGTCTGTCTACCCCTCCCCTTTAGAATGTAAGCTCTCACGAGCAGGTCCCTCTTCCCTCATGTGCTTACCCTTTTCTTACTTTAATAATCTTCAGCTGCACCAAATCCAGCAGTCTTCTGCCACCTGATACTTATTCCAGTGTCATCTGCTGATGTAGCTATGTTTATTTACCCTGTACTTGTCCTATATTGTCGTCAACTGTAAGTTGCTGTTTTCCTGTTTGATTATTTGTTTATGTACTCTGTAATTGGGCGCTGCGGAACCCTTGTGGCGCCATATAAATAAAGGATAATAATAATAATAATAAGGGCATTATATTTACACAAAGTATGTTTCCATATAAAGACAGTTTTATCATCAAATAGAATTCCATACTAAGTCTTTTTAGATCCATTACCCGATAAGGGAAAAGACTGGTCTTCTAGAACCTACTAGAAACCAATTCACTGAAGCGCTTCCTTTTAGACACTCTAAACCAGGCATTCCCAACCTCAGTCCTCAAGGCACACTAACAGTCCAGGTTTTAGTGATAGCCATGCTTGAGCACAGGTGACTTAATTAGTACCTTACTTATTTTGATTTAACCATCTGTGCTGAAGGCTGGATATCACTAAAATCCTGAGGATGCCTACTCTAAACTATAAATATGTGTATATACAGTGGGGCAAAACAGTATTTGGACAGCCACCGATTGTGCAAGTTGACCCATTTAAAAAGATGAGAGAGGTCTGTAATTTCCATCATAGGTACACTTAACTGTGAGAGACAGAATCTGAAAAAAAAAAACTAGGAAATCCCATTGTATGATTTTTAAACAATTTATTTGTATATTCTTGCGGAAAATAAATATTTGGATAATCAAATAGTTTAACTCAATACTTTGTAATATAACCTTGGTTGGCAATTACAGAGGTCAAACGTTTCCTGTAGTTCTTGACCAGGTTTGCACACACTGTAGCAGGTATTTTGGCCCACTCTTCCATGCAGATCTTCTCTAGATCTGTCATGTTTTGGGGCTGTCGCCGGGCAACACAGACTTTCAACTCCCTCCAAAGATTTTCTATTGGGTTGAGGTCTGGAGACTGGCTAGGCCACTCCAGGACCTTGAAATGCTTCTTACGGAGCCACTCCTTAGTTGCCTGGGTGGTGTGTTTGGGGTCATTGTCATGCTGTAAGTCCCAGCCACATTCCATCTTCAATGCTCTTACTGAAGGAAGGAGGTTTTTGCCCAAAATCTCCCGATACATGGCCCCATTCATCCTCTCCTTAATACGGATTAGTTGTCCTGTCCCCTTTGCAGAAAAGCAGTCCCAAAGCATGATGTTTCCACCCCCATGCTTCACAGTGGGTATGGTGTTCTTGGGATGCCATTCATCATTCTTCTCCCTCCAAACACGGCAAGTGGAGTTTATGCCAAAAAGTTTGATTTTGCTCTCAACTGACCACATTACATTCTCCCAATCCTCCTCTGGCAAACTTTAGACGGGCCTGGACATGTGCTGGCTTAAGCAGGGGGACCTTTGGGGCGCTGCAGGATTTCAATCCATGACGACGTAGTGTGTTACTAATGGTAACCTTTGTGACTGTGGTCCCAGCTCTCTTGAGGTCATTGACCAGGTCCCCCCGTGTAGTTCTGGGCTGATTCCTCACCGTTCTCAAGATCATTGATACCCCACGAGGTGAGATCTTGCAATTTTGTCCCTGGTGTCCTTAGACAGCTCTCTGGTTTTGGCCATGGTGCAGAGGTAGCAGTCTGACTGTTTGAGGGCGTGGACAGGTGTCTTTTATACAGATAACCAGTTCAAACAGGTGACATTAATACAGGTAACGAGTGGAGGATAGAAGAGCTTCTTAAAGAAGAAGTAACAGGTCTGTGAGAGCCAGAAATCTTGCTGCTTGGTAGGTGTCCAAATATTTATTTTCCATAAGAATATTCAAGTAAATTGTTTAAAAATAATACAATGTGACTTCCTGGGTTTTTTTTTTTCCTTCAGTTTCTGTCTCTCATAGTTGAAGCATACCTGTAATGGAAATTACAGACCTCTCTCACCTTTTTAAGTGGGTCAACTTGCACAATTGGTGGCTGTTCAACTACTTTTTTGCCCCACTGTGTGTGTGTGTGTGTGTGTGTGTGTGTGTGTGTGTGTGTGTGTGTGTGTGTGTGTGTGTATATATATATATATATATATATTAAACAACAATGGGCAGTATTCAATTAAAGTTGGAACTGCCGTCTAGTCGGAAAGACGGCAGTTTCCGACTTTTTTAGGTCGAATCATAATTCTACCTATTCAATGGGGCTGACGTTTTTCCGACTTTCCGGCAATTCCAACTTGTCGGAAAACACGTGGATCGATGGATTAGCAGCGGATCCACGTGTTTTGTTGGATTTGTGGCCAACCCTGACGAGCTTTAGTCCCATTTTCAACAATGTCAAACCAACTTTAAAAAAAGTCAGACTGACATTGTCGAAATCGGGCAAAACCTGTCGGATTTGCCCACAAATTGAAGAGGATCCGACATGCATCAAATATACCCCTATATCTATGTAGCCGTACAGTATGCATTTGTATGTATATCGAAAATACACATAAATAAATATACTGTATATATGGCTACTGTACTGTATATATGCACAAACCATTTGGTCTTCCCATGAAAGCTATTTCTTCCATAAGGTGATGGAAACTGCAAACCTTCTATTTATTTATAGAAATCAAATTAAGAACTGTGACAAACAATAAATAAAACACTGTTGGAGAATAATACATTATTGTACAGCATATTTATAATATTATATTAGATTTAGTGTACATAGTTTATGATTTGTCGCAATACAAAGGGTTTAAGGAGAAACTCACAGCTGACAAATCTATCATTTAGGATCTTACAGTATTCAAGTGGTGAGTTAGAAGGGTGTGGATCATTGCATTGACCCTAAATAGGTTGACAGTCACTAGGTCGACCACTATTGGTTAACATGCACTAGGTCAACACTGGAAATAGGTCGACATAGACTAAAGGTCAACAAGAAAAAGGTCGACAGAGGCAAAGGTTAACATGAGTTTTTTCTCTTACGTCCTAGAGGATGCTGGGGTCCACATTAGTACCATGGGGTATACACGGGTCCATTAGGAGCCATTGGCACTTTAGTAGTTTGAGAGTGTGGGCTGGCTACTCCCTCTATGCCCCTCCTACCAGATTCAGTTTAAAAAATGTGCTCGGAGGAGCCGGTCACAGCTAGGGGAGCTCTACAGAGCTTCTCTGGAAAAAGTTTATTTTAGAATTTTTTATTTTACAGGGAGGCTTCTGGCAACAGACTGCCTGCAGCGAGGGACTAAGGGGGGGAGCAGTGTCCGCCCTGCGGGGTCTGAGCTACTGTCTCTGCTGACTGAACACTGAGCTGCAGAGGGGTAGGATCTTCCTCCGCCACAGGGGACCGCTCGCCCCAGCAGCATGCCGCCAACCCCTTACAAAGCTGAAGATGTGGTGAGTGAGACACCGACCCCCCTAGCAAGCGGGGGGCCAGTGTGAACATGGCGGCAGCGGGGAGGGAGCGCAGTACTAACTGCGCTCCTGGGAAGGCTCAGAGGCACATAGGCCCTCATTCCGAGTTGTTCGCTCGCAAGGCGATTTTAGCAGTATTGCACACGCTAAGCCGCCGCCTACTGGGAGTGAATCTTAGCTTCTTAAAATTGCGAACGAAAGATTCGCAATATTGCGATTACACATCTCGTAGCAGTTTCAGAGTAGCTCCAGACTTACTCGGCAACTGCGATCAGTTCAGTGCTTATCGTTCCTGGTTTGACGTCACAAACACACCCAGCGTTCGCCCAGACACTCCTCCCTTTCTCCAGCCACTCCCGCGTTTTTTCCGGAAACGGTAGCGTTTTTTCCCACACGCCCATAAAACGGCCTGTTTCCGCCCAGTAACACTCATTTCCTGTCAATCACACTACGATCGCCTGAGCGAAGAAAAAGCCGTGAGTAAAAATCCAAACTTCATAGCAAATTTACTTGGCGCAGTCGCAGTGCGGACATTGCGCATGCGCACTAAGCGGAAAAACGCTGCGATGCGAAGAAATTTTCCGAGCGAACGACTCGGAATGACCTCCATGGTGCGGTGCTGTGAGGGGCGCCCTGGGCCAGCGCTTACCCCCACACTGGTCCAGAAGTCTGTCGGGGTCCGCGGGTTTCAGCCAGCACATTTTTCCCCAGACCTTTATAATCCTTGAAGAGCAGGAAGACAGCGCCATTAAGGGGGCGGATCTTCTCCTCAGAGCGGACCCAGCAGCGTTCCAGCGCCATTTTCCTGCCTGCACAGCGCTGAGAGGAAGAACAGGTCCCTCCACAGCAACTCCAGCTATCTGTACACGGTACCAGGGGGTTGTAGAAGGGAGGGGAGGCTGTAAAACGACTGTGTATCCTATTAAGGTGCACAGTCAGCGCTGACAAGGGGTCTCCCTTTGCTGAAAGCGCTGTTTGTGGGTTGGCTCCAATCTCTGTGTCTCTCTTGCCATTCTTGGGGGAGAAACTCTGTCTGCCCCCACCTGTGTGTGTGTGGAGTGTTTTGTGATCTCCTTTAGCTATGTCCAGGGACACTGTGTCATATGCTGCAGAGGATTTATCCTCCCATGATGATCCCATTCCATGTAATCAGGATAGCACTGGTTTAGCACAGATACCTGTAAGAGAACCAGAGTGGTTTTCCTCTATCAAATCTTGGATTTCTTAGATTTCTGACAGGATTGCAAGTAATGAATCTGCAATCCAGGTATTACAGAGCTCTATGGCAGCATGGCCTGTGTCTGGTACCTCAGGAAACCCCGCTATATACCCACACAAACGTGCGCTTGTGAAGGTCATGCAAGACAACACGGATACCAATTCTGACACCACAGACGGTGATGGGGATGTGTTGCGGGGGTCCATATCTCTTGCAAAGGGGGTGCAATTGTTGATAGAGGCTATCAGGGATGTGTTGAATGTTAATGATACCACACCTGAGCAGGTTGAGGAGGCATTTTTCACTGAAAATAAAAAAGCCTTGCTAACCTTCCCTGCGTCAAAGGAGTTGAATGCTATATTTGAAAAAGCATGGGTAAACCCAGAGAAAAAATTCCAGGTCCCTAAGAGGGTGCTGGTGGCAGAGGCGGAACTACCGGCAGTGCAGGCAGTGCACTGCACTGGGGCCCGCCTCTGTCCAGGGGCCCAAGCATGTAATGAGTCAAACTGACTCATTACATGCCACTGTGCGCTGCGGGCAACCGCTGCCCGCAGCGCACAGCCGCCCGGCGAAGAGAGGAGAGGAGAGGAGCAGCGGTACTACAGACGGGGGAAGGAGGAGGAGGGAGGCTGAGAAGGGAGCCGCAGCAGCGCTTTGTTACTGGTGGAGGCGCTGCTGCTGCTGCCCCTCTGCTTCCCTATAGACTGTCTTCCGAGAACAGCCTATAGGGAAGCAGAGGGGCAGCAGCAGCAGCGCCTCCACCAGTAACACAGCGCTGCTGCGGCTCCCTTCTCAGCCTCCCTCCTCCTCCTTCTCTCCAGCCCGGGAATCGTCTCTGACGCTGCACCGAGGAGCCTGAGCCAGCGGAGAGGGTAAGTATAATTCTTCTTTCTTTCTTTCTTTCTTTCTTTCTTTCTTTCTTTCTTTCTTTCTTTCTTTCTTTCTTTCTTTCTTTCTTTCTTTCTTTCTTTCCTTCTTTCTTGTGCCTGCCTGCCGCAATGTGTAAAAATGGGGGACTACCTGCCGCACTGTGTAAAAATGGGGGACTACCTGCTGCACTGTGTAAAAAGGGGGGACTACCTGCCGCAATGTGTAAAAAGGGGGGCATACCTGCCGCAATGTGTAAAAAGGGGGGACTGCCTGCAGCAATGTGTAAAAAGGGGGGACTGCCTGCAGCAATGTGTAAAAAGGGGGGACTGCCTGCCGCAATGTGTAAAAAGGGGGGACTGCCTGCCGCAATGTGTAAAAAGGGGGAATCAGCCTGCCGCAATGTGTAAAAATGGGGGACTGCCTGCCGCTATGTGTAAAAAGGGGTAATCTGCCCGACGCAATGTGTAAAAAGGGGAATCTGCCTGCCGTAATGTGTAAAAAAGGGGGACTGCCTGACGCTATGTGTAAAACAGGGGGACTGCCTGACGCTATGTGTAAAAATGGGGAATCTGCCTGCTGCTATGTGTAAAAATGGGGAATCTGCCTGCCGTAATGTGTAAAAATGGGGACGCTGTCTGCCGTAATGTGTAACAAGGGCACGCGGTCTGCCGTAATGTGTAACAAGGGCACGCTGTCTGCCGTAATGTGTAAAAAGGGCACGCTGTCTGCCGCTATGTGTAACAAGGGCACGCTGTCTGCTGTAATGTGTAAAAAGGGCACGCTGTCTGCCGTAATGTGTAACAAGGGCACGCGGTCTGCCGTTATGTGTAAAAAGGGCACGCTGTCTGCTGTAATGTGTAAAAAGAGGAATCTGTTCGCTGTAAGGTGTAAAAGGGTCTCTACCTGGTGTAGTGGTGCTACTGTGCGGCGTAATTTGAATAATGGAGACTACTGTGTTGGTATTATTTTGTGGCCACACCCCTTCCCCACGAAGCCACGCCACTATGTATTTTTGCGCGCGCCTACGGCGCGCACTGCCCCTGGGGTGGACTTGGGTGGGGGGGGGGGGGCCAAAGCATTTTGTCGCACCTGGGCCCACCGCTTGCTTGTTCCGCCACTGGCTGGTGGCATTCCATACTCTCAAAGAAGGTGGTTTTGCCTGTTCCAGGATCTACCGCCTTAAAGGAGCCGGCTGATAGAAAAATGTATAACACGCTTAAATCAATGTACACTGCTTCAGGGGCCATATTACGTCCCACTATTGCTACTGCATGGATTGCAAAGGCTATAGTAAAGTGGTCGGCTATCTTACTTGAGGATTTGGATACGATGGAAAGGGATGACTTTGCTTTATATTTACGCAACATACATGATTCAGCAGGTTTTATGGTAGAATCCATGAAAGACATGGGTTCCATGGCTGCGGGAATATCTTCCATGTCTGTTTCAGCTCGTCGGGGACTGTGGCTGCGCCAGTGGTCAGCCGACGCGGAATCCAGGAAAAGTGTGGAGGTCCTACCCTATACAGGTCAGGCTCTCTTTGGGGAAGCGCTAGATGCGTGGATATCCACGGCTACAGCGGGTAAGTCTCCGTTTCTTCCCTCAGCAGCACCTGCTCCGAAGAAGTCTTTCTCTTCATGTGCAACGCAGTCCTTTTCGGCCTAACAGGCCTAGAAAGGCCAAAACGTCCAATACCTTCGTTAGGGGAGGTTGAGGTAAGTCCAAGAAACCTGCAGCTGCAGGTTCCCAGGAGCAAAAACCTGCTTCAGGTATGCCAAAGTCCTCCGCATGATGGTGGACCGCGCGGCCTGGGGATGGGGCCAGTGCGAGCCAGACTCAGACACTACAGTCACGTCTGGGTATCGTCCGGCCTGGATCCCTGGGTGATAGATATTGTATCCCAGGGATACAGGCTGGAATTTCAAAGTCTCCCTCCATATCGTTTTTTTTCAAATCAGGCTTACCAACTCTGTTGGCAGACAGCACTGTAATACAGGACGCTGTCCAAAAACTGGTGGAGGCACAGGTCATTGTGCCAGTACCACCTCACATGCAGAACAAAGGTTACTATTCAAACCTTTTTGTGGTACCAAAACCGGATGGTTCGTTCAGGCCCATTCTGAACCTAAAATCATTGAACCCCTTTCTAAAGGAGTTCAAGTTCAAGATGGAGTCTTTCAGGGCTGTGATATCAGGTCTGGAAGAGGGGGAGTTCCTGGTATCTCTGGATATCAAGGATGCATACCTCCACATTCCGATCTGGCTGCTGCATCAGGATTATCTCCGTTTTGCATTGCTGAACTGTCATTTCCAGTTCCAGGTCCTGCCATTCGGCCTCTCCACAGCACCAAGGGTGTTTACCAAGGTGATGGCAGAAATGATGATTCTCCTTCGCAAACAGGGTGTGAACATTGTTCCATATCTGGACGATCTGCTGATAAAGCCATTGTCCAAGGAGAAGCTGCTGCAGTCCATTGTTCTCACAACATGCCTCCTCAAGTGTCATGGTTGGATTCTGAACCTTCCAAAGTCACATTTGGAACCAACCCAGAGGTTATCATTTCTGGGAATGATCCTGGACACGGAAGTGCAAAAGGTGTTTCTCCCACAGGAAAAGGCGTTAGTGATACAAACTATGGTCCGAGATGTCCTGAAGCTATCCCGGGTGTCGGTTTATCAATGCATTCGCCTACTGGGAAAGATGGTGGCCTCTTACGAGGCTCTACAGTACGGGTTGTTCCATGCTCGGACCTTCCAACTGGATCTCCTGGACAAGTGGTCGGGATTTCATCTCCCCATGCACCAGAGAATTCGTCTGTCGCCAAAGGCAAGTATTTCACTCCTCTGGTGGCTCCAATTGCCTCACCTTCTAGAGGGCCGCAGGTTCGGGATTCAGGACTGGGTCTTTCTAACTACAGAAGCAAGCCTTTGGGGCTGGGGAGCGGTCACTCAAGAAGTAACCTTCCAAGGATGGTGGTCAAGCCTGGAAGCCGGCCTGCCCATCAACATCCTGGAACTAAGAGCCGTCTACAACGGTCTTCTTCAGGCGGCCCCTCTTCTAAGGAATCGGGCCATTCAAGTGCAGTCGGACAACATAACAGTGGCTTACATAAACTGACAAGGCGGAACGAAGAGCAGAGCGGCAATGTCAGAGGTGACAAGAATACTCCTCTGGACAGAAAAGCATGCGTTAGCGCTGTCAGCCATCTTCATTCCGGGAGTAGACAACTGGGAAGCAGACTTCCTCAGCAGACACGATCTCCATCCAGGAGAGTGGGGTCTTCATCCGGAGGTGTTCAAGGAAATTACAGATCTTTGGGGATTACCCCAAATAGATGTGATGCCTCTCATCTCAACAAGAAGCTTCAGTGTTATTGTTGCAGATCGAGGGACCCACAGGCAGTGGCAGTGGACGCCCTGGTGTCTCCGTGGGTGTTCCAGTCAGTGTACGTGTTTCCACCACTCCCACTCATCCCAAGAATCCTAAAGCTCATAAGGAGAACAAGGGTTCAAGCGATCCTCATTGCCCCAGACTGGCAAAGAAGGGCTTGGTACACGGACCTTTTGAATCTACTGCAAGAAGAGCCTAGGCCTCTTCCTCTTCAGAAGGACCTGCTGCAGCAGGGGCCATTCGCCTATCAAGACTTACCGCGGCTATGTTTGACGGCATGGAAGTTGAGCGCCTGATTCTTGCTCGGAAAGGCATTCCGAAGTAGGTTATTCCTACCCTCATACAGGCTAGAAAACGGGTAACGTCTAAACATTACCATCGTATTTGGAAGAAATATGTCTCTTGGTGTGAGTCCAAGAAGTTTCCTATGGTGGAGTTTCAACTGGGACGTTTCCTCCTCTTCCTGCAAGCAGGAGTGGATATGGGCCTGAGCTTGGGATCTGTGAAGGTTCAGATTTCGGCCCTATCCATTTTCTTTTGGAAACAATTGGCTGCCCTCCCTGAGGTTCAGACCTTTTTGAAGGGAGTACTGCATATCCAACCTCCCTTTTTACCGCCTAAGACACCTTGGGACCTTAACGTGGTGTTGCAGTTCCTCCAGTCGGATTGGTTTGAGCCTCTACAGTAGGTAAAGGTCAAATTTCTTACATGGAAGGCGGTCACGTTGTTGGCCTTATCTTCTGCTAGATGTGTGTCCGAGCTGGGGGCTTTATCCTGTAAAAGCCCTTACTTGATCTTCCATGAAGATAGAGCTGAGCTCCGGACACGTCAGCAGTTTCTGCCGAAGGTTGTGTCGGCATTTCATATCAACCAACCTATTGTGGTGCCAGTAGCTACTGACTCCTCAATTACTTTAAAGTCCTTGGATATCGAAAGTGCTTTGAAGATATATGTGAAGACAACTTCTCATCAGAGAAAGTCGGACTCTGTGTTTGTCCTATATGATCCCAAGAAAATTGAGTGTCCTGCTTCTAAGCAGACGATCTCTTAGGTTCACTATCCAGCATGCTTATTCTACGGCAGGATTGCCGTATCCAAAATCCGAAATTAAGGCCCACTCTACGCGTAAGTTGGGTTCTACTTTGTCGGCTGCCTGGGGTGTCCGGCTTTGCAGCTTTGCCAAGCGGCTACTTGGTCTGGGTCGAACACGTTTGCAAAGTTCTACAAGTTCGATACTTTGGCCGCTGAGGACCTAAAGTTTGGTCAATCAGTTCTGCAGGAGCCTCCGTGCTCTCTCTCCCGTTCTGGGAGCTTTGGTACATAACCATGGTACTAATGTGGCCCTCAGCATCCTCTAGGACGTTAGAGAAAATAGGATTTTAATTACCTTCCGGTAAATCCTTTTCTCGTAGTCCGTAGGGGATGCTGGGCACCCGCCCAGCGCTTCGTGATCCTGCAGTGGTTGCTTAGTTCAGTACTGCTTAGTTCTTGGTTAAGTACTGTTTTGTTACTTGGTAAGTAATATTGTTCAGCCGTTGCTGATGTTTCAAGCTAGTTAGCTTGGTTTGCCTTGTGTGTGAGCTGGTGTGAATCTCGCCACTATCTGTGTAAAATCCTTCTCTCGAAGATGTCTCCTCGGGCACAGTTTCTAGACTGAGTCTGGTAGGAGGGGCATAGAGGGAGGAGCCAGCCCACACTCTCAAACTCTTAAAGTGCCAATGGCTCCTGGTGGACCCGTCTATACTCCATGGTACTAATGTGGACCCCAGCATCTCTACGGACTACGAGAAAAGGATTTACCGGTAGGTAATTCAAATCCTATTTTTACTTTTTTGGTGTTGCCGTAAAATCAGCGGGAACCCAAATTATTGCACCCCGTCCCTACAAGCCATGCTTCAGGCAAGGTTACCATTCCCAATCATAGTCCATGAGGATCGTAAAGTATGAAAAAGTACAACAAATTAAAAATTTGGGAAAACTTATGTCAACCTTTTTGTGTGTCGACATTTGTCATGTCTATCTACTGTCAATGTCGACATTTTAACTATGTCAAACTAATGTATGTCGACCAATAGTGGTCAACCTATTGTTGACCTAAATGTGGTCGACCTAACAACCAGATCCCCAGTTAGATAGAGGCTAAAGCTGAGCATACACGATACAATTATCTGACAGATAATCTGTGGTTGGAATGAAAACCTGGTAATGGATTAGAGCAACTGACAATCGACCATTTGCTACCAAATACTGGAAAATGGATCAATTCTGTCCGTGATTTAACCAATTTGTATAAACGACAGGTTTTGTCCATTTTCCAGTTTTTGGAAGCATATGATCGATTGTCAGTTTCTCTCATCCATTACCAGGCTTTCATTCTAACCACTTTTTTGAATTACGGCGCCCTAGAGTATCAGAATTGTTAGGCCAAAGGTTTCTTATTGAGAACTTTTGAAAAATATAATAAATTAAGTAAATTGTGCTTATGTCATCCTTAGGTTAAATGATGTGGTGAAGGACAAGATTTGCTCCTGTTTATCCACATATTTTATGATTACATTGACCATAAACAATTTGAATTGGTCCTTAATCACCAATCCAAAGCACCCCTGCAAGTGTCCCGAGGCACCCCAGTGTGCCTAGGCACACAGTTTGGGTATAGTGTATGCCCAGCTTCACTATGAAGGACACATGACACATGTCACAGATACTGTAAAATAAGATGAGTGCAGATCCACAAGCAGTCCTGATTTACTCAGTGATGTCCTAATTTCCATGGACACAAAGAGGCAGAGCTTCACTATTTAGGGGTGAGGTAGGTTACAGCATGGCCTGGGTGATTGGTGGCAAGGCATAAAGCTCCCTGATTTCTAATGCAAAATGCTGGGATGTAGGCTAATAGTTAGTAGTAAATAACATGAAAGATAGAGAAGCATTTCTTGACTACAAGGATAAGTTGGCTTGTTGTTCCAGCAAATCATTTGCTTCCATTGGAGAATAGAGAAAACAGAAATCTGGGTGAGAATAAAATACTGGGGTGATAGCATCGCGGCATCTCACAGAATGACATCTCATCCTTCTAGCTCGTCGTATATACCCTCCGACTGAAACTGAAGACACTGTAAGCAATAAACAACAACAAATATTATTTACATCAAACTTAGACATCTATTCTTTCCCTGTATTTCTTCCAGTTTCTTTTCTGCTTTTCCCAGCCACTATTATTTAGGGTTCATTGGGGGTCATTCCGACCTGATCGCACGCTGCCGTTTTTCGCAGCGCAGCAATCAGGTCACTACTGCGCATGCGTATGCATGTACAAAGCGGATTGTTTCTGAGCGATGGATTTAACGAAAAATCCATTCGCGCAGCCGATCGCAAGGAGATTGACATGAAGAAGGCGTTCATGGGTGTCAACTGACCGTTTTCTGGGAGTGTTTGAAAAAACCGCAGGCGTGTCCAAGCATTTGCAGGGCGGGTGTCTGACGTAAATTCCGGGACCAGACAGGCTGAAGTGATCGCAAGGGCTGAGTAAGTTCAGACCTACTCAGAAACTGCACACAATGTTTTTGCAGAGCTCAGCTGCACAGGCGTTCGCACACTTGCAAAGCTAAAATACACTCCCCTACAGGCGGCGACTATCTGATCGCAGCGCTGCAAAAAGTAGCTAGCGAGCGATCAACTCGGAATAACCCCCATTGTTCATTTATAAACACTGTTTATGTTTTCATGTACAGTATATTGTTTTCTCCTGATGCATCCCTGCCCCCGGATCCCCTTTAACCCATTCTCCTTTTGGCCAGTTTTTAGAAATTAGTGGGCGCCTGTGTGCAAGTCCAGTGGTGCCTTCCCCTATCAATCACCAAAACACAAATTTAGAATAAAACAAACATTAATTTATTAAATAAGACACAGAGTTTAGATTTTCTTTAACCCTACAAGAAGACATTGGGGCGTATTCAATTAAGTGCCGTTTTTTTGACTGGTCGAAAAAATGGCACTAATTCAACACAGGGTATTCAATTGCGGGCGTTGTCACTGTCAGTGAGGCAGGGATGTGCTGCTGTCAGTGAGGCAGGGATGTGCCACGGTCAGTGAGGTGGGGATGTGCCACGGTCAGTGAGGTGGGGATGTGCCACGGTCAGTGAGGTGGGGATGTGCCGCTGTCAGTGAAGCGGGGATGTATTGCTGTCAGTGAAGCAGGGATTTGCTGCTGTCAGTAGGCGGGGATGTACTGCTCTCAGTGAGGTGGGGATGTGCCGCGGTCAGTGAGGTGGGGATGTGCCGCGGTCAGTGAGGCGGGGATGGGCCGCTGTCAGTGAGGCGGGGATGTACCGCTGTCAGTGAGGCGGGAATGTGCAGCTGTCAGTGAAGCGGGGATGTGGCGTTGTCAGTGAGGCAGGGATGTGCTGCTGTGAGGCGGGGATGTGCTGCTGTGAGGCAGGGATGGGCCGCTGTCAGTGAGGCGGGGATGTACCGCTGTCAGTGAGGCGGGAATGTGCATCTGTCAGTGAAGCGGGGATGTGGCGCTGTCAGTGAGGCAGGGATGTGCTGCTGTGAGGCGGGGATGTGCTGCTGTGAGGCGGGGATGTGTCTCTGTCAGTGAGGCAGGGCTGTACCACTGTCAGTGAGGAATGTGCTGCGGTCTCCCTGTATTGTGTACAGTTGGGTTTGTTTACATATTGTCATGTGACAGTTGGAAGTGAGCAGTTACGCTGGGAACTGTGTGGTTATAGAGGAAAGGGTATCCGTTCACATGGTCGACCATGTTATGGTCGACAGTCATTAGGTCGACCACTATTGGTCGACATTGACATGGTCAACATGGACACATGGTCGACACGTGAAAATGGTCGATACATGAAAGGTCGACACGTGAAAATGGTCGAGACGTGAAAGGTTGACACATGAAATGGTCGACATGAGTTTTTTTACTTTTTTTTTTTCTTTTGGGTAACTTTTCCATACTTTACGATCCACGTGGACTACGATTGGAACGGTAATCTGTGCTGAGCGAAGCGGTAGCGGAGCGAAGGCACCATGTCCAAAGCATGGCGAGCGAAGCGAGCCATGCGAGGGGACGCGGTGCACTAATTGGGGTTCCCAGTCACTTTACGCAAAAAAACAACACAAAAAAGGTAAAAAAAAAAAACCATGTCGACCTTTCGTGTGTCGACAATTTTCATGTGTCGACCATGTGTCCATGTCGACCATGTCAATGTCGACCAATAGTGGTCGACCTAATGACTGTCGACCATAACATGGTCGACCATTCATACCGGAACCAGAGGAAAGAATGCACACTCCAATAATGGTAGCAAGTTTTTTTGTCATTATACCATGCCATAGGGTTTAATGTGTGCACGTGAGAATGCATGCACAAGCATACAGTCGTGGGCACACTAGCCGCACCATCGTTGCCGCCATTTGAGTGCGGCTACATCTGTGTATATATATATATATATATATATAGATAGATAGATAGATAGATAGATAGATAGATAGATAGTGAAAGAAGGGCACCACTCACAGGTCTTCATACAGCAAGAATAACGACTACTGAGTCAGTTCTGCAATTCAGCTGGAGCCTGGAGAGACTACTAGAGTGAGTGATAGACTTTAAGGGGCGGGACCAAACACTAGCCAATTCGATCCTGCGGGGAGTGGAGCCAAACGCTGGGCAGCTTAAGCCCAGAGACTAGACTCAAGTGAGTGACAGACTGTATGCTTGTGGGGGCAGAGCCAAACGCTGCATTGACGTGGGAAGGCTCCTAGGTCCTCTGGTTTTTCTTTTTATCTTCTATTACAAAAATTAACTAGTTCTTTAAAACTGTGTCAGATAGATGCTGGGTGCAGGATGAATGCCATGGGCCCCCCTTACACTTTACCAGCCAGCCTTGCCCTGATCTGCAGATGTAAACTTCAAAGCCCCTTGGTTGCTAACGCAAACGCTGGATGCCACCTTTCCTACTGTTAACCTTTTGTCAGATTGACCTATTCATGTGGACTAAATGAGCCCTAATATTATGTGTTAGAACCAAGTAAGCGGAAAAAGGTGGTTAAAACAATTAAAAACAATAGCATAAGCATTATGTTTAAACGCCTTCTGTGTTCAGAGCAGTGGTGGTGTAGCAGTAATCAGGCACTGTCCCTATCTTACCCTAAACCTTGCAGCATCTAGGGCTTCC